>NC_050571.1:33603816-34803816 GCF_013265735.2 Oncorhynchus mykiss | reverse complement strand
TTACGGTCGGGAAATATGATGACAGATTGTAAATCGTCTGCGTAATCACTTCTTCGGATCGCATTTTCCTTATTTTCGCGCACGACAGGCATCATTCGCAAAGAGGGGTTTTGGGAGCAGCGGAGGAGGAGATCAAATCAGCTGAACGAGTGGAAACAAGGATGTGGTCGGAGTTCAATCAGGCGGTTGTGTGTCTTTCCCTGTCTAGATCACTGGGGTCCAGGCCACTCGAATGACTTCTTTATTCATCACTTTGACCGACGTGGAGAGTCCCAGAGCCTCCCTTAAGTAGAAGTACGTTGTGGTTGGTATTCAAACATGGCTGCCAAGAGTGCGTTACACTCATAAGGTGATTGTTGTGAGGCCACGACTACGTCAAATAAACAGTCTTTCATCAGAAATAAATATCTGTGTGTGTGTGTGGAACACAGGTTTCATGGAAGCGATATTAACAAAGGGTTATTAACGTCATCGTTACAGAAAGTGTATATTTAGGTTGGGATCTAATAGAAGAACAAGATCTTGTAATTGAACAGATACAGTATATAGGCTACATTTAAAACTAACGCATTGGCTCACTCTGCATCGAATACTCTTTACAGTTGTTGTTTTTGTGGTCATAACCTGTTTTTGGAAAATGCTACTAAATAGACCTGGTCCTAGGTGGTCTTTGATGGCTGTTACTGCACCGCCAGCCAGCCAGATATCCAAAGTACTCGCCACATCTCCAACGAATGGCTGCTGCAATGCATCAGTTTAGTCCCTCCATATATTTAAGTGATTGCTGACATAATTTATGAAGGGAATGAAAAATAAAGTCTGCATTGCAATAAATTTAAAAAAAACGATCCATAATTTAGCTTGGGCTGCCACCGCCCCCTTCATTTCATTGCTGTGCGTTTGCATTTTTTTTTTTGTCCCTCTCTCTGAAGGCGGGGGGCCCAGCTTTAAGGGGTTGTGTTGGCTCGGGGCCTGGAATTTCTTCACGTTTACAAACAAACTGCTTTTTGCTCACCCTGTTTGCCTTTGTGGCTTTTCAAATTGCGCATGGTAAACACACATGCAAGAAAAAAATAAAAACTGCTGCGTTCAGCAGCGTCTAGAGACCCCCCCTAAATGAGAGAGATGAATACGTCAGTGTGTACTGCTATTGCTACAGTATATACTTGTTAGCAGCTCTGTTGGTTTGTGGAACTGGGAGGGGGGGGGGGGGGGGGGGCGACCTGCGTAAATAGCCAAATTACTTGTTGTTGAGTAATGGGATTGAGACGAGGCCCTTAACATGTCCCCTATGTCGGGAACAAAGTAAAAAAAAAAAAAAGAAAGAAATTGAAGACAATTGAGTTTGTGTTTTTGGGTCCATGTGTTTGTGCGTGTAGAAACTTCCTTCAATCATGTTGTTGAAGTCGCTCGCACCCCCCTCTTCCCCCTCTCTATTTCAATGTCCTCCCTCCTTAATTGAGGCCTGTGTTGCAAAACCTTCATTGTTTCACATCACCATTGACAACAAGCTAAATGATTTGAATGATGGGAAACTCTCAAAGACATTTAGTCCTGGACGCTGTTTACAGTGTCTGAATCATGTTGTTCGGCTGGCCCTGAACAAAGAAATCGCTCACTTCCTGACATCTGCCTAGCACCTGCCTTAGCCAAGTGAGCTAGCCCTGTCTTACACAACCGACATACTTCCTTGTACATACTCATCTCGAAAACTCCCCTTCCTGTCTTAAGACTCCAAACCATCCTATCCCCATCAAATATGTCAAATCAAATTGTATTGGTCACATACACATGGTTAGCAGATGTTAATGCGAGTGTAGCGAAATGATTGTGCTTATAGTTCCGACCATGCAGTAATATCTAACAAGTAGTCTAACAATTTCACAACAACTACCTTATACACACAAGTTTAAAGGAATGAATAAGAATATGTACACGATAAATATATGGATGAGCGATGGCCGAACGGCATAGGCAAGATGCAGTAGATGGTATAGAGTACAGTATATACATATGAGATGAGAAATGTAGGGTATGTAAACATTATATAAAGTGGCATTGTTTAAAGTGACTAGTGATACATTTATTACATCCAATTTTTAATTATTAAAGTGGCTAGAGATTTGAGTCAGTATGTTGACAGCAGCCACTCGATGTTAGTGATGGCTGTTTAACAGTCTGATGGCCTTGAGATAGAAGCTGTTTTTCAGTCTCTTGGTCCCAGCTTTGATGCACCTGTACTGACCTCGCCTTCTGGATGATAGCGGGGTGAACAGGCAGTGGCTCGGGTGGATGTTGTCCTTGATGATATTTTTGGCCTTCCTGTGACATCGGGTGCTGTAGGTGTCCTGGAGGGCAGGTAGTTTACCCCCGATGATGCGTTGTGCAGACCTCACTACCCTCTGGAGAGCCAGAATTTGTGCGCGGAGCAGTTGCCGTACCAGGCGGGGATACAGCCCGACAGGATGCTCTCGATCGTGCATCTGTAAAAGTTTGTGAGCGTATTTGGTGACGAGCCAAATTTCTTCAGCCTCCTGAGGTTGAAGAGGCGCTGTTGCGCCTTCTTCACCACGCTGTCTGTGTGGGTGGACCATTTCAGTTTGTCCGTGATGTGTACACAGAGGAACTTAAAACTTTCCACCTTCTCCACTACTGTCCCGTCGATGTGGATAGGGGGGTGCTCCTTCTGCTGTTTCCTGAAGTACACGATCATCTCCTTTGCTTTGTTGACGTTGAGTGTGAGGTGATTTTCCTGACACCACACTCCGAGGGCCCTCACCTCCTCCCTGTAAGCCGTCTCGTCATTGTTGGCAATCAAGCCTACCACTGTAGTGTCGTCTGCAAACTTGATGATTGAGTTGGAGGCGTGCATGGCCACGCAGTCATGGGTGAACAGAGGGTACAGGAGACTGCTGACAATGCACCCTTGTGGGGCCCCAGTGTTGAGGATCAGCGGGGTGGAGATGTTGTTTCCTACCCTTACCACCTGGGGGCGGCCCGTCAGAAAGTCCAGGACCCAGTTGCACAGGGTGGGGTCGAGACCCAGGGTCTCGAGCTTAATGACGAGTTTGGAGGGTACTATGGTGTTAAATACTGAGCTTTAGTCGATGATCAGCATTCTTACATAGGTATTCCTCTTGTCCAGATGGGTTAGGGCAGTGTACAGTGTGATTGCGATTGTGTCGTCTGTGGACCTATTGGGGTGGTAAGCAAATTGGAGTGGGTCTAGGGTGTCAGGTAGGGTGCAGGTGATATGGTCCTTGACTAGTCTCTCAAAGCACTTCATATTGACGGAAGTGAGTGCTACGTAGCGATTGTCATTTATCTCAGTTACCTTAGCTTTCTTGGGAACAGGAACAATGGTGGCCCTCTTGAAGCATGTGGGAACAGCAGACTGGGATAGGGATTTATTGAATATGTCCGTAAACAACCCAGCCAGCTGGTCTGCGCATGCTTTGAGGACGCGGCTAGGGATGCCGTCTGGGCCGGCAGCCTTGCGAGGGTTAACACATTTAAATGTTTTACTCACGTTGGCTGCGGTGAAGGAGAGTCTGCAGGTTTTGGTAGCGGGCCGTGTCGGTGGCACTGTATTGTCCTCAAAGCGAGCAAAGAAGTTGTTAAGTTTGTCTAGGAGCAAGACATTGGGGTCCGCGGCGGGACTGGTTTTCTTTTTGTAGTCCGTGATTGGGGGGGGGGGGGGGGGGGGGTGTACACGACTGGCGGGATGCGTGAAGAAACCAAGTGGCTATACCGACTCTGATAACGTATCCTGAGTGAGCCATATTTCCGTGAAACAGAGAACGTTACAATCTCTGATGTCGCTCTGGAAGGCAACCCTTGCTCTGATTTTTTCGACATTGGCTCGTAGTATACTCGGGAGTTGTGGGCGATGTGCCTGTCTACGGAGCCTGACCAGAAGACCGCTCCGTCAACTATGTTGAGTAGAAGTTGAACTAGCAAAAACAGGCAAACAGTGCACACACAGATCTTTAGTGAGTCGTCGGAGAAGTGGATACTAATGGGTTATTACCATACCTGAGCGAATATGTGACCCTGGTGGATGCTGGTACCACAACTAATCTGTCAAAGTAGAAATACTCTTACAGTACTCACTCTTAAACAGACACACACATTTTTTACATTATATTTTAGTAAATTAGCAGACACTCTTATCCAGAGCGACTAAAAGTAGCAATTGGGGTTAAATGTTTTGTTCAAGTGCACATCAACATATTTTTCACCTAGTCGGCTCTGAGATTCGAACCAGCGACCTGGCCCAATATACACACAGGCAAAGTGGCTAAAGGTACTTTTGTATACTTATTAGCCGGTAGTTCTGAAAGTTGAGCTCACGAGCCAAAAGTGGGCCCCGAAAATTGCCTACCACGTCACAATTATGCAGATATATGCACAACATCATTGCTCTCTCTCTCTCTCTCTCGCTCTGCTGTGTATGCATCTTACTAGCTGTCACTCAAATGGTGAAGCGCTGAAGCTCAATGGCTAGAACTCAAATTGCTAGGGGGCTGGCCCACATGAGGGAAAATGCAGGGGAAATGGTGCAGCACATCTTCCCAAAATGTTTGGGGGGGGGGGTTTCTTGGCTAATTGAGGTAAGACAGTAATTATACTCATAGTGCATGTATGAACTACACATTGACACATTCAGTCCAAAGTGGGAGGTTTAAAAAATGATTAGCAGTCACCAAAGTTCTGGAGCATGTCTTTGAGCAGCTATGGAGCTATTTTGCTACGAATTCACTTCAGCTACAATATAAATAAATAAATATTCTTGTTGGCTGTTGCAACCCTCCTCCATTGTTGTTTTTCTGATCTAAGATCTGTTTTGTGGTTTTCTCCATAATGGTTAAGATTAGGAACAGAGATCTGTACCTTTCGCCGACTTCTACCCTGCAATGTCTGTCAATGTCAACAGTCTGCCATCTTGTTGCCAGCCTCTGTCCCATGGATGAGCTCAAGGGGAACCACTATTTTTATTTTCTCTTCGCCCTTCCCATTACAATAAGGGGGTTATTCCTCTTAGGAATACTTTTTTTCGCCTCTTTAAGTTCTTTGAATCCTTAATTGTAGGGTACCCATTTGTGCTGTCCCCTTCTTGGAATGGGGAAAATATGCCAAGGGAATTTGTGAGGTCACCTTCCAAATGGTTCAGTTTCCTCCACTTGAAATAGATTGAATACATTCGCAGCCTTTGCAGGTGTAATTATGCCCTCAACGTTTCAGTTCTGCTGTTCCGGACCGTCCGGATTTACAAAGCACCTCATAGTAGGAGTGCTGATCTAGGATCAGGTCCCCCCATATCCTTATAATCATCTGAATTATGATCTAAAAGGCAGAACTGACCCTAAATCACCACGCATACACTGAGGGGCTTAATGAATATGGACCCAGATTGTTTGTGGAGGAAACCAGGACACCGCATAAGCCTAAATTTAGAATCGGGACGGGCATATCCGGTCCTGTAGGGCCAATGTGCACACAGGCTTTTGTTCCTGCCCAGCACTAACTCGCCTCCAGTGAGATTTCCGTATATAGGTCTTGTTTTCCAAACACATTGAGCCCTCTGTGGTTTCCCCTGGCATGGAGGGAGGTGGCGGTGTCAGCAGACCCCCCCACCTACCACACCTGTTTTATAATATCCCACTGAATTAACGGTGATAAGACTAAGGCCCGGCGACTTTTTGAGGAGATTCTGTACACGCCGTGGGAGTGAGTCGTTTCCGAAAGTCCAGAGATGGCTGATGAACGCCAGACACCTTCTTCCCCACCCATGCCACCCTCTCTTCCAGAACTAGCGCTCTGTTCTACGGCACGACCTGCTCCAACGGAAACCAATCTGTCTTTCCAGTGACTGATAGCACTGTGTTGAGATTTGCAGGATATGCGCACCGTCAGTTTGCTCCACGGAACGACCCAAACCCTGAGCAACGTAAAGAATGTAAACTGCTGTGACTGCAAGGGAGGGAGGTGCAGGATTGGGAATATGTATGTATGTATGTTTTCAATTAAACAGAATGAATTGCCCTCTTAAGTCAAATGTTATTTATTGCAATAAAATGTGCAATCTGAATTAATACAAAATTATGGTATGTGTGTGTTCTGCATATCAGATACTTTTTCTACTGTGTGTGTGTGTGTGTGTGTGTGTGTGTGTGTGTGTGTGTGTGTGTGTGTGTGTGTGTGTGTGTGTGTGTGTGTGTGTGTGTGTGTGTGTGTGTGTGTGTGTGTAACCCTGTAATAACCGTACAAATGTGTAAATTCAACTATTAGATCACAACCTAAATTATATTTTTATTCCAATGGTCATGATTTGGTCAACCTCGTTTTGTCGAGATTCATTATTGACCTGTTCACCACAGCCTAGGGCGCTGTTTCCCAATTCCAGTCCTCAAGTATCCCCAACAATACTCATTTTTATTGTAGCCCTGGACAAGCACACCTGAATCAACTTGTCAGCTACTCATTAAGCCCCAAATGAGTTGAATGAGGTATGTTTGTCCCGGCTACAACAAAAAATGTGTGCTGTTGGGGTTACTCGAGGACTGGCAGTGGGAAACACTGGCCTAGTGGCTGTGGATGCTAGCATGATTTTAAATAGTCGTAATCTGGCCGTCTGACAGCCCTGTATCTGTTTCCTGTCGCAGATAACGGCAGTATGCAGAGAGGCTGCCCTGCTGGCCCTGCAAGAGGACATCAAAGCACAGCTCATCATGGGGAGACACTTTGAAAGCGCCCTGAACACCGTGAAGCCTCGAGTTCCAGACTCTCTCATCCAGTCGTATATCAACTATCAACAGCAACGCGGCCTGCGCTTCTTCTGACGTCGGCGTGGAAAAATTCCAAACCTGCGAAAGGAGTCTTTGCTAGAATAAGCAGTAGGCCTACAGGACCGACTGCATATGGTTACTGTAAATGCAGTTATCCACTGAAGTCGCAAGGGTTTCCAAATGGACATTACATCAGTGAATAGGCGGCAGCGTTTCCCAAACTCGGTCCCGGGGACCCCAAGGGTTGCACATTTTAGTTTTTTTTGTTCCATAGCACTACACAGCTGATTCAAATAATCTACTCATCATCAAGCTTTGATTGTTTGATTCAGCTGTGTAGTGCTAGGGCAAAAAACAATATGTGTGCCCTTGGGGTCCCCGGGACCGAGTTTGGGAAACACTGGATTAGGGGGAAACAATAGGCGAGAATAGCCCATGTGATTGAACCATTATGCTACTTTGTAATGTGCTCATTTATTCTTGGTCACCAAAAATAACCTAAATTCTCGACAAAATTGTTATTTACAAACCTGTGCTCCCTGAAATGCAATATTAGGCTACAATGTAATAAATTAATTGTTTCTCTATATGCTTGTTAATGGTTTTTATTATGTTATCCTCATAAGACAAATTGAATATATTAGGCATGGGTACACACGCAAAAAGATTACCGTGCAGAAAAATAACCAACATTTATACATTTTTCAAGGGCTCTTCAATGGGCAATTTTCAAAGCAAAAGTTATGGGTCTAAATCAAGGTGTCACAAAAAAAAAAACATGCCCCTCCCTCCCCCTCTCCACAAAGTTACAAATATTTTCACATGACCCTCCCCTTGTACTGTGAAGTAAATTGAACACCTTCACACCTCATAGAATTA
This sequence comes from Oncorhynchus mykiss, assembly GCF_013265735.2. Taxonomy (NCBI): domain Eukaryota; kingdom Metazoa; phylum Chordata; class Actinopteri; order Salmoniformes; family Salmonidae; genus Oncorhynchus; species Oncorhynchus mykiss. The sequence continues at coordinate 34,796,149 of NC_050571.1, read as the reverse complement.
ACTCAATAATGTTAACGACCGCAAATAACAAATGTAGCAATCCTGTGTTTATAAACGTGGATATGGACTGGGCCACTTCAGCATGCTTTTGTTTCACAGTTGATGCCATGCAGGGCTACGGGCCAGAAGGTTGAGGGTTCGCCGACCACCACAGATGAGCTCACTCTCCCTGCTGCCTGTTTCATTATTTTACGATCAGAGCCGGCTGCAGACAATGATCAACTAGGGGGAAATTAGATTTTCAACATATTTACAATTATATAAAATAATACATTTTCACCAACAGGTTTCTGTGCCAATGCAACACACAACCAATAAACAAAGTATACCGACTACGAGCACTTCAATGTCATGGTTTGCGTTTTCAACACCACAATAAATAGACTATGTCAATCTCGACAAAAAGAACATACATCCGTCCCTACCTTGTAGGCTTACCCAGTATAGAAGGCTTGGCTTGACAATGTCCGAATGTCATTGAACATTTTGGTGTTTTGTAACAGATGTCTCTTTCCATTCATCAATTGGCCACTGCACAGTTTGGATTGATTAATTGATGTTATTTGTCATTTAAAAAAAATACATATATATACACAAATACTTTTTTTTAAGTGACAGGGATTGCACAACAAAGGCTTGGGAACTATTTCCATTGTGGTCCTTATTTCTTTTTACATAAATACATATACAACTACATAGATATAGACACATTACAGAGATAGAGATGAAAAAATGATCAACCTCTAGATGAGTATGAGGGGGGGAGTTTAAGTACAATTCGTACAAGCTTGTTTGGCTGGTAGCTTATTCTTTAGATGCTTGGGGCTGCTGGTGAACCATGATGTGCAGCATAATCAAAGTGGCACTGGACTAGCACACTTGGCCGAGTCTTTAAGGTATCGATAGCTAGATTTCTGTACAATTGGTGACAGATTTTCATGTGAGTATTCTAAAATCTTCATAAAAACAATATGCCATTTCAGAGTTTCCTTTAGGAAAATTTGGCGCCGGACAACATGACAGGGAGGATTTTAATCAACCGGACCTTTGAGAAATATAATGGACATCCATCTGCATTAAGATCCAATCTGGCACAGTCAGCGCCATCAATAAACGAGGGATATTGGTCAAATGAACCACATTAACATGTCCTTAAAAACAGCCTTAAAACAAATTCCAAAAACACTATTCCTTGTGTTTCGATGTGTAGGATATGAAGAACTTTATAGCCAACATGTTGTTGTTTTTTTTTGGGGGGGGGGGGGGGGGGGGGGTGTTAGGCTGCTTTGCTAATAATTGTCCACCTCATGGTTCAACTGTCAGAGATTTGAGCACTAAATGCATCACGGCATTGCATGCAAAGGCCTATAAGCTTAGGTGTCCTTTGTATGAAATTAATATATATATATATATATATATATATATATATATATATATATATATATATATATATATAAAGGAGGAGAAGCTTAGGCCTAACCCGAGAGAGATAGAGATATGCTGGTGGTATGCTACAACACTGACATGCATTTATTTACAGTTGAAGTCGGAAGTTTACATACACTTAGGTTTGAGTTATTAAAACTAGTTTCTCAACCACTCCATAAATTTCTCAAACTATAGTTTTGGCAAGTCGGTTAGGACATCTACTTTGTGCATGACACAAGTAATTTTTCCAACAATTGTTTACAGATTATTTCACTTATAATTCACTGTATCACAATTCCAGTGGGTCAGAAGTTTACATACACTAAATTGACTGCCTGCATACAGCTTGGAAAATTCCAGAAAATTATGTCATGGCTTTAGAAGTTTCTGACAGGCTAATTGACATCATTTGAGTCAATTGGAGGTGTACCTGTGGATGTATTTCAAGGCCTACCTTCAAACTCAATGCCTCTTTGCTTGACATCATGGGAAATACAAAAGAAATCAGCCAAAACCTCGGGAAAAAAATTGTAGACCTCCACGAGTCTGGTTCATCCTTGGGAGCAATTTCCAAATGCCTGAAGGTACCACGTTCATCTGTACCAACAATAGTGTGCAAGTATAAACATCATGGGACCACACAGCCGTCATACCGCTCAGGAAGGAGACGCGTTCTGTCTCCTAGAGATGAACTTACTTTGGTGCGAAAAGTGCAAATCAATCCCAGAACAACAGCAAAGGACCTTGTGAAGATGCTGGTGGAAACAGGTACAAAAGTATCTATATCCACAGTAAAACGAGTCCTATATCAACATAACCTGAAAGGCTGCTCAGCAAGGAAGAGGACACTGCTCCAAAACCGCCATAAAAAAAGCCAGACTACGGTTTGCAACTGCACGTGGGGACAAAGATCGTACTTTTTGGAGAAATCTCCTCTGGTCTGATGAAACAAAAAATAACTGTTTGGCCATAATGACCATCGTTATGTTTGGAGGAAAAGGGGGAGGCTTGCAAGCCGAAGAACACCATCCCAACCGTGAAGCACGGGTGTGGCAGCATCATTTTGTTGTGGTGCTTTGCTGCAGGAGGGGCTGGTGCACTTCACAAAATAGATGGCATCATGAGGACGGAAAATTATGTGGATACATTGAAGCAACATCTCAAGACATCAGTCAGGAAGTTAAAGCTTGGAGTCAAATGGGTCTTCCAAATGGACAATGACCCCAATCATACGTCCAAAGTTGTGGCAAAATGGCTGAAGGACAACAAAGTCAAGGTATTGGAGTGGCCATCACAAAGCCCTGACCTCAATCCCATATAATGTTTGTGGGCAGAACTGAAAAAGCATGTGCAAGCAAGGAGGCCTGCAAACCTGGCTCAGTTACACCAGCTCTGTCAGGAGCAATGGGGCAAAATTCACCCAACTTATTGTGGGAAGTTTGTGGAAGGCTACTCGAAATGTTTGACCCAAGTTAAACAATTTAAAGGCAATGTTACCAAATACTAATTGAGTGTTAAACAATTTAAAGGCAATGTTACCAAATACTAATTGAGTGTATGTAAACTTCTGACCCACTGGGAATGTGATGAAAGAAATTAAAGCTGAAATAAATAATTATCTCTACTATTATTCTGACATTTCCCATTCTTAAAATGAAGTGGTGATCCTAACTGACCTAAAACAGGGAATTTTTACTAGGATTAAATGTCAGGAATTTTGAAAAACTGAGTTTAAATGTATTTGGCTTAGGTGTATGTAAACTTCTGACTTCAACTGTATGTCAGATGCCTACTGCGTCTGCTATACAGATATAGACAACAGACAAGAGGGTAACTCGTTAATTTTCTATTACACGACCCTCCCCAGCCCTCCCCCATTACATTTCGATCTGCCCCTTTGATTATTGCACTGGGTGGAAATTTTTTAGGAAAACGTTTGCAATTCAACTTTAATAATGTGCTTTACATTTGGTTTGCATTTGCGTATTGGATATATCCAGGGGGAGAAAAGGAAGCACGGATGGTACATTAATCATTGCATCCATGGAAAATCTGTTAATTACTGTAATCCTAAAATGTCCAACCGCTTTCCGCACTTCCGACCACAATGAAGACGTTCCCATCTGTCGTTTGCGAATCCAGCAAGAGTTACCTTATCATCATGCATGAAGCTCCAAACTACTTTTTTTTAACATAGTCTATCCAGCCCAAACATCAGAGACATAGGCCTACAGATGCATTTATCAGTCCGTTAATGTAGAAGTATTGTGGAATGTTCTGACCCGAGATGGTATTGAGGTCATTCATCTATTGATTTTTCCATTTGAAGAGGATAAATTGACTTTGTATTGAACTTCCTTTTCTCATGGATCCGGATGTAGCGCATCCGCGACACCAATCAAACCAGACAGTCAAGAACAGAGGGGGGGATGCGGCGGGTGGGGGAATCTTTCCCCTCGCTTGCGGGGTGCCTTTTTCTTAAGGTGGCTCCGAAGTTATGTTTAGGCCCATTATTCACTGGAGTTATAATACAACGGTGTAATGAAGGAGTTGTCACTTCATTTTCTATATACCCAATTTTATTACGGATTTAGGTCTTAGGCCAACATTATTCCAGTAGGTCGTCATTGTAAATAATAATTTGTTAAATAAAGGATAAATAAACCATTTAAAAATACATTCTAAAATGATTTTCTGTCTTGAGTTTGATTTCTAACTATGCTATGCGTAATTGGAATGGTGAGACGCCGTGGAATGCCGTGGAATTAAATAAAACAACGCTATAAAGATTGATACTTCTGTTGTCACTGTTCCATAGTTTGTAAGCACAAGAACAAAATGAGCTTTCTCTGCTATTTCAAACAGCTCCACCTTAACTGCTGCACACATCTCTATCGCCCGGCCTTCCACATCTGCCCAATGAATTAAGAGCGGATGCGATGTATCCTTTTTCAGTGGAGTGAATGGCCAATGGGAGTTGGCTTGTCGAGCAAACACTGAGCTCTACGTTCTCATTCATTCAGAGTTAGACAGGCATGCAGTGTTGAAGAGAGCACGTCCTCGATTAGCGCTTGCTTTTGAGCATTCCGCATAACAAAAACCTTATTTTACAAAAAATGACTCATTAGAATTCGAAGACGGAAGCCATTGGATATATAATTATTTGTTTTCATATTGTAAATTAATTAAAGTGTGCTTTTTAAGAATCCTAAAGAAGATTATTCCTACAAGTGTTACTCCGCTCTAGGACTAAACTGGGTTGTCTGACTAGATCGGCTTCAAGTGCGCAACCTTTATTGGGTGTATCAAGAAGCGTGGATTTACAATTTCTGGAACACAGTGTGTAATGCACCAGATTTTAAGAAGGAATAACGAAAGAAGATAAGCTACAACATCGTATCGGGATATAACGCAATCGTTACGAATGTTAAGAGCTAATTAAAATACGCTTGGACAATTTACTTGGATGGAGTTTTGGCATATTGGTTGATGGAATCGACGTTATGGATGGTTGCAGATGGGTGCGTATCTCCCCCTCAATGCGTGAAACACATTTGAAATATCGTGTTTGGTCATCGATTCTTTGTTACTTAAATGTAGACTGGATACGTCAAACCCTCTGATGCAAGTAGGCTATGCGCATAGTGTTCAGAACTCCGGCTTTGGGAACATTGTTGCCACTGTAGTTGCATGAAATAGGCTTTTTGTCGATGGGTGTCCTTGGGAACACTCATCTGGTGCTCGAATCTGTAGAGTTGGCTTAACATTCTTCACACGCGTGTGCCCTCTACTCGGTGTGTCTATTTAACACCGGTCATTCGACTTTCGAAAGGAATCAAAACGGTCATAGTAGGGTTGTCAGAGTCGAGGATCTCACGCGCAAGCACCCCTCCCCCACGATAGCCGAGTTGTTTTCATTCATAAGGTTTCCCCCCTTATTTCGATTCATCTCTATCACATGGGCGGTTGCTTGGTCAATTTAACCCGATGGCATAGAAATGTTTGAAGTATGATATGGCTAAAAACGGCGTATTTATGTCCCTTTAAAATATATATATACATATATAATAATTATACCACCCATCCAAATAATGGCTAAACCTAGTTATTGTGCTTCGTGCGAGCTACTGTGGATTTTCATGAAGCAGTGTCAACAAATTAGAGCCTTGATCATAAGCAAGCTGTCTTCACGTAGAGAATTCCTGTCTGTACATTTTATCGCTTTTTTTTAACTCGCTTGCGTCATTCTGATTACACCTTGCCAATATGTGTTTACCGATCAGTCCCATTTGCACTCCGGTTTCGACGGATACGCGTTTATAGCTAGGCCTGATACCTCGGCTAATTCCAGAAGCTGTTGGTATCCAATAGGCCTACGAGTAACGGTATTAGGTTTTAATTCGATTGTAAAAATGTGCTTTTGAAGTTATTGAGAAGAACAATAACTTAAACATTTGCTTGAAATTACATGGACATAAAGTCGACACTGACGTTGTGGCATTTTGTCGCGACCCTAGTATTTTTTATATATATTTTTACCCTATTGTCTAAACATTTCCTTCAAACCGTCTTCCGTTTAGTAATAGAATAATAAGTGAGGCGGCTCATTTTGTCCTCTTGAATCGTGGCCTCGTTCCGTCGCCGTGGCGCTTTATAATGTTAACTAGTCATACATATGTAAATTAGACCGGGAAGTATTTGTACTGAAGTTTGGATGTGTGCTTATTGAGGAAGCTACAAAACGAGTTAATAGTATACTTTTCCACGGCTTGCTTCGCCCAGAGCATTAAAATGTGCCATTGTAAAGGGGATGTTGATCAAATAAAATTTTTGGGCTAAGTGAACATGCTCTTAACATTGTTGAAGGTAGGCCTGCTGAAGTGTTAGAAATTATAGATATTTTTAAAAGCACTAAACAGCCTAAACCACAAAAAAAGCATACAATAATAATCGCCTCAATAGAGGCGTATTATAACAGATGATCATTGCTGAAAACTATTTGAACTATATAGAGACCATCCAGGGATCTGTTGATGGTTTTACTTTGTCAGCTCTTTAGCCTTTCCCATCATGAGTTGAATCTAAAATGCTATGGGAACAGTATTCAAAACCTCCACCATCCTAGATCACATTTACAAACGGCATCCTTGTCTTTACTGATGGCTCTTCTCTGTGTCTCCCTTGCCGCCCCCTTGCAGGTTTTCTGATGCATGCCAAGTCCACGGTGAATGTCGGAAGTGGTGATCACCCCAGATGGCGCTCCAAAGTCAACATGGCCCTGGCGGTTCATTAGTGGTGATCCAGCAGCCTTCCCTGGAGGGCCGGCAGAGGTCGGATTACGAGCGGGAGCTCCATCATGCCGCCATCCTCTCCCTGGACCAAATCAAGGCCATTCGCTCCAGCAACGAGTACACAGAGGGGCCGTCGGTGGTCCGGAGGCCCCCTGCGCCCCGCATGGCACCCAGGCCCGACAAGCAGCAGGAGAGGACTCACGAGGTGATCCTCGTCAATGTGAACAACAACTATGAGCACCGGCCGGTAGGGCATGGCCACCACAGTGGGGTGGTGGTAGTAGCCGGAGGCCAGCAGTGTAGCACCAGGGCCCCGGGCCTTAATCGCTCCACCAGTACAGGCAGCGCGGCCAGCTCCGGGAGCAACAGCAGTGCATCCTCTGAGCAGGGACTCCTGGCCCGCTCGCCTCCCTCTAGACCGGGGATGGTGGCCCTCCACCAGCACCACCACAGAGCCGAGAGGACTCAGCCTGTTCGGGCTCAGCCCAAGGCGCTGCTAGCCCCCCAGCATGGCTCTCACCCGCCGCCGCCACTGGAGGCACCGCTCAAGCCCTCAGGGAAAGGGGACGTGGCGTCTGGCCACCAGTTCATCTGCGAGCGCTGCGGGAAGTGCAAGTGCGGGGACTGCACAACCCCAAGGACCCTGCCCTCTTGCCTGGCCTGCAACGGCCAGTGCCTGTGCTCGGCGGAGAGCGCCCTGGAGCATGGCACGTGCATGTGCCTGGTCAAGGGCATCTTCTACCACTGTTCCAATGACGACGAGGGAGACTCGTGCGCCGACCACCCCTGCTCGCTGTCGCGCTCCCACTGCTGCTCACGCTTCCTCTGCATGGGATTACTGTCGGTACTGTTCCCCTGTTTGCTGTGCTACCCGCCCGTCAAGGGGTGCCTGAAGGCGTGCCAGGGCTGCTACGACCAAGTCAACAGGCCCGGCTGCCGCTGCAAGAACTCCAACACTGTCTATTGCAAAATGGAGAGCTGGTCCCCGCAGGCCCTGGAAAAGCCTTCCTGATCCCGTGTGTGTAGGAAGAGGGGCAGTCGATCCCCGTGCGGTTCTGACGATGATAATAATATTCACTATTGATGTTAATCAAACATTTGAAGCACCTCCCATCTGCCTCCCTTTCTCCAACAGGGAATCCTGCTAGGAGTAAAGCACGGAATATGAAAACCACTCAATTATTTTTTATATTTCCTTCCTTTTTTTTCTGACAGGGCCATGTTGTTACAGACCAGTGTTTTGTCTGAACTGTTTCTGTCTCTCTTCAGCTACTCATTAAGAATATTCTGTTAGCTAGGCAGTTTCCCTGGTGCTTTAAGCTTCAAGTGAGAGCAGCCTCTTACCAAATCTGTGAAGGACTATCTAGCCAGGCAATATGTAGCTGTTACCACGTGTTCATAGCTAACGAGGATTGTGTGAATTCCCAGTTGCTACCACACTAAGACCATGGTTATCTGGGTTTCTGTGCTCGAGTTGCATTATGGAAAGCACATGCATCTCATAGTATTCTGTTGGATATGTTTGTCTCTTCCCCCTCTCATCATTCACACACATTCTGTGGCATTCTTCCCTGTTTTTTTTTTTGTTTTCATTTTGTAAACTGTATGCTCAAACCCATAGGAGTAAATTCTGGCTATTTTTTTAAAAAGAAAATGTCTGTTAAAACATTTTTTTTTTTTTTTTTGTAAAAAATATTTATTATGTGAAGCTCTATTTTATGATATTTATTGCAAAAGACAGTCTTAAATGTACTCATGTCTGAATATAACAAAATATCAATACTTACTGAAAAATTAAAGGGTGGCACAAAAGAAAAAGCTATGTTAACTTTAATGCAGAAAATATATTAATAATGAAGAAAAAAAATGTTGTCTTGATTATCCTCATTACATTGACCCTTGGGAGTGATTTGTGCTGGTTTGAATGCTTTCAGGGTATTGATGTTTCATAAGCAGTGAATGGGTCCAAGTCTGGTTCTTGCATACACCATAGAGTACATTTCTGAAACTGAGAACAAACTTTGGTTGATGATTTACTTCAAGCAAGTTTTCTTTGCAAAACATGGAATGCTTTGGTCAACAGCAAGTTGATATTTACTCATTTGGAATTCTGGTAAAAAAAAACTTTTTTAAAAAACTTAGTGAGCCATACGTATGTCAGCAATGAAGTGTTCAAGGTATAGAACTTTCAAAATATAGAAAGTGCAAAACACATCATTCTTTCTGTATCTTAATGTTCTATATCAACTTGATTGTTGACATGCAAAACGTTTTGAGACTGTATCAATAGTGGACTAATGAAACAAATACCAAAAGAGTTTGAGTGGTATTTTCCTTTAAGAAACTTCATTCCAGCCAAGAGGTCACCACCAAACTTAGTAATAGCTTCATTCCTTTGTTTAAAAAGTTGCTAGATCAGGATGTTCCCAACTCCTAAATGGTCTCCATATTGAGGCCACAGTGTGTGTCCGAGAAATGAAAGCCACCATTATGACTACCCAAGGCCACCTGTTCAAAGATAATAAACCAGCTATCAATGCTGAGCTTTTATGGCATGTTCCTGCACTAAAGGCAAAGATGGGGCAGATACAGACCCCATTTGGCTGCCTCTTTTTGTCATTGAATTTATCACTCTGAAAGTTTTCTGACCCCCAGGGGATAAGCTCATCACTTCTAAAGTTGGTGGGCCTGAAATGGCAGACCGGCAACAGGAAATGCAGTGGAATAATAGGGTTTAACTTTGAGTGGGCAGTTAGTCTGAAATACTATGTTTCAGTTTAGCTGGAGCAGGAAACTCTTGACCTCGAGTAAAACAAGCACAGTTATTCAGTCAGGTAATATGTGTAATATAACTAGGTTGTGTGGTAAACATTGAGAAGGGGGTATTTTTGTCGAAAACCAAGTGGCATTTTGTGATTTAGCTGACTAGGCTCTTGCTGGGCCCAACCTGTAGGATTCCCTGTCACTATGGTTCAACAGTTTGCATGAACAGAACAACCCTTCCAGATGTCTCCTTTTATTTAACGTGCTTTTTCACACTTTGCGTCTGGAATGTTAATTTTTGTTACACTGAATTAAGAGTGAGTTGGTGATTTGTCCATTTCTGTTACCTTTTAGAGCTTGAATTTGAGCCCCATTTTCTCATGGCTCCTGGACATTTGCAAATGTTTTTTTTATTCTTCAGGTTTCACTTTAGATCCCTGACACCGAGGACAGAGCTAAAACTGAATTCAGGAGGCGGCCAACATGAAGCTAATGTTTACTTTGTATTTTCCAGCCTGATCCAAATAAGGAAACCTCTTCGCTCCGCATTTCCAGTTCTCAGATTGTAACAAGAGACCCTTAAAAACCTTCCTTTTTTTCAATCAGATGAAATGCCTAGCTGTTAAGAGTGTTGGGCCAGTAACCGAAAGGTCTCTGGTTCTTATCCTCGACCTGACTAGGTGAAAAATCTGTCAATGTGCCCTTGAGCAATGCACTTAACCTTAATTGCTCCTGTAAATTGCTCTGGATAAGAGTGACTAAAATATAAATACCAAAATAATTTAAGGGTCTTAATATTTGTTTTCTATTTCAAGGATCCCACTCTAAGAGATTATTTGTCATCATCGCCCCTACAATCTTCCACATTTTTCATCATTCTTGTGTCAAGTCCCACACTGGGGTGAAAGTCAATCTGAGTCAGTTAAGTCATTCCATGGCACAAGTTGCCACAAAGCGAATTGGCTCCCTCGCACTTGATGCAGAGTAAATTTAGCAGCACCACACGCCCACGGGGTGCTATTTTTGAGTGTGTCAAGCTTGGCGGCCCTTCTCCCGGGGCCCTCTGACAGCACTGGGGCCTTCAGAGTGCAAACATGCATGACTACCCTGTGAGTCACCACGGTGGAACCCACAAGCTCTGCTGCCGGCCGGGGCTGTCCTTAGCCAGGGCACTACTGCTGACGCTGAAGCTTTTCTATAAACACTTCCCGGAGCATTCGTCACCAAAGGCAAAGCTCAGCTTTCAGTGTGCCTAACCTCAGTGCCTTTCCATCCTTTTCTTAATAACATCTCAATGGAAATTAGCATTCATAGACTTTGTTGGGTGAAACCCTTTCTGAGAGACGGAGGGAAACATATCGTGGTGAATGTAGACACGTTTCTGGTTCAATGTTTTTGGAAATATTTTTTCCCATAGCATTGGAAATCTGATGAATCTTCATTCATCTGAATGGAGTAAAAGTTAAAGATAACAGATAACACAACACCTGCTACAACCAAATCAACATGTATTGGTCACATGCTTTGTAAACAACAGGTGTAGACTAACAGTGAAATGCTTACTTATGGGTCATTTGCCAACAATGTGGAGTTAAGAGAAAATAGTGACACAAGGAGTAAATAGCGTCAGTATGCACGTGTGCGTATGTAGTGTGTGTTGGGATGTCAGTGTAAGTATGTGTGAGTGCGTGGGTAGAGTCCAGTGTGTGTGCATAGAGTCAGTGCAAGAGAGATTGTGCAAAAAAAAAGGGTAAATGCAGGTAATCTGGGTAGCCATTTGATTAGCTATTTAGAAGTATTTTCTTAGCAGTCTTACAGCTTGGGGGTAGGAGCTGTTCAGGGTCCTGTAGGTTCCAGACTTGGTGCACTAATACAGCTTGATGTGCTGTAGCAGAGATAATAGACTATGGCTTGGGTGGCTGGAGTCTTTGACCATTTTTTGTGTAGAGGTCCTGAATGGCAGGGAGTTCAGCCCCAGTGATGTTCTGGGCCATACTTGTTAACCTCTGTAATGCCTTGTGGTCAGGTACCTTGCATTAGCCTTACCAAGCGGTGATGCAGCCAGTCAAGATGCTCTCTAAATGGTGCAGCTGTAGAACTTTCTGAGGATCTGAGTGCCCATGCCAAATCTGTTCAGCCTCCTGAGCGGGAAGGGGCGCTGATGTGCCCTCTTCACAACTGTGTGTGGACTATGTTAATTCCTTAGTGATGTGGACACCTAGGAACTTGAAGCTCTCGACCCGCTCCACTACAGCCCCATCAATGTGGATGGGGGCCTGCTCCGTTTCCTGTAGTCCATGATCAGCTCCTTTGTTTTGCTTATGTTGACGGAGATGTTGTTGTCCCGACACCACACTGCCACATCTCTGACCTTCTCCTTAGACGCTGCCTCGTCGTCGGTGATCAGTCTTGCCACCGTTGTGTCGTCAACAAACTTGATGAAGGTGTTGGAGCTGTGTGCAGCCATACAGGGAGTACAGGAGGGGACTGAGCACACACCCCTGAGGGGCCCCCTTGTTGATGGTCAGTGTGGCGGAGGTGTTTTGTTGTGGCGGATGTGTCTGGTTTCTATTCTGAGGCTGGTTGGTTACAAGGAAAACTTGTAACACTAAAATTTACTTCAGTGACCTTTTTATAATTCACATATTAGTAATAAACAATGTTTTATCAGGTGCTGGGACTACTTTGGCAGAGGTGTTTCTTTGGAACCAAGCCTCTTTGCATTTGCTCCTTGGTTTCGCACAGGGCCAGAGTGTAAACCCTTCACACATTGTCCCCAAGTGCTGTGTGCCTATGCAGCGTTACTGCCATCTGATATCACACATTATTCCCAAGCCCCTCTTCCTGTCTGTCTTTGTCTGCCATTTTATGGACAAAGGCCAGTAGGGTATAGGGAGGAGAAGGCGGGGGTTGAGTGAGAGGGTCAATAACCAAGCCTTGGCAATCATTCAGAGGGATCCTATTGTAATGAATGGCCAGGCACGTTTGAGAGATGAGCTTTGCGCTAGATCAATAGCTTTTATTTCATCACCGGGATTGATTCATCAGCATCCAGAAGGCCACTTCCTCCCAGACTGATCACAAAGTCATGGCTAATACCTTCTAACCAACGATAAGTGTGTGTACTACTAATGCCAAATTCAATCAAATCCAAGTGGCCGATGCGTTAATCTAACAAATGTAACAAGAAGTGAAGACGGTTTGATAATTCTGTCAAGAAATGCTCATTTGGGTCTGGGAAGGTGTAGAAAAGAGAATTACATCTAGATATTTTAAAGCAACAGTTTGATGGCTAAGTGTTCTGAAAAAATACACCAACAAAATCTCCATCTATTTTCTCAAACCTTGTATGCTACAGAGTTACAGTGAAGTGTACTTAATGAGCCACAGTATATTAGCTATGTATACTGCTCTTCCTTCTGGCCAGATGGGCCCACATTGATAAGATCATGTCCTTGCTCCTTCCTTAACACCCCCAGAGCTACAGTGGGGCAAAAAAATATTTAGTCAGCCACCAATTGTGCAAGTTCTCCCACTTAAAAAGATGAGAGAGGCCTGTAATTTTCATCATAGGTACACGTCAACTAAGACAGACAAAATGAGATTAAAAAATCCAGAAAATCACATTGTAGGATTTTTTATGAATTTATTTGCAAATGATGGTGGAAAATAAGTATTTGGTCACCTATAAACAAGCAAGATTTCTGGCTCTCACAGACCTGTAACTTCTTCTTTAAGAGGCTCCTCTGTCCTCCACTCGTTACCTGTATTAATGGCACCTGTTTGAACTTGTTATCAGTATAAAAGACACCTGTCCACAACCTCAAACAGTCACACTCCAAACTCCACTATGGCCAAGACCAAAGAGCTGTCAAAGGACACCAGAAACAAAATTGTAGACCTGCACCAGGCTGGGAAGACTGAATCTGCATTAGGTAAGCAGCTTGTTTTGAATAAATCAACTGTGGGAGCAATTATTAGGAAATGGAAGACATACAAGACCACTGATAATCTCCCTCGATCTGGGGCTCCACGCAAGATCTCACCCCGTGGGGTCCAAAAAAATCCCAGAACCACACGGGGGGACCTAGTGAATGACCTGCAGAGAGCTGGGACCAAAGTAGCAACGCCTACCATCAGTAACACACTACGCCGCCAGGGACTCAAATCCTGCAGTGCCAGACGTGTCTCCCTGCTTAAGCCAGTACATGTCCAGGCCCGTCTGAAGTTTGCTAGAGAGCATTTGGATGACCAGAAGAAGATTGGGAGAATGTCATATGGTCAGATGAAACCAAAATATAACTTTTTGGTAAAAACTCAACTCATCGTGTTTGGAGGACAAAGAATGCTGAGTTTTATCCAAAGAACACCATACCTACTGTGAAGCATGGGGGTGGAAACATCATGCTTTGGGGCTGTTTTTCTGCAAAGGGACCAGGATGACTGATCCGTGTAAAGGAAAGAATGAATGGGGCCATGTATCGTGATATTTTGAGTGAAAATCTCCTTCCATCAGCAAGGGCATTGAAGATGAAACGTGGCTGGGTCTTTCAGCATGACAACGATCCCAAACACACCGCCCGGGCAATGAAGGAGTGGCTTCGTAAGAAGCATTTCAAGGTCCTGGAGTGGCCTAGTCAGTCTCCAGATCTCAACCCCATAGAAAATCTTTGGAGGGAGTTGAAAGTCCGTGTTGCCCAGCAACAGCCCCAAAACATCACTGCTCTAGATGAGATCTGCATGGAGGAATGGGCCAAAATACCAGCAACAGTGTGTGAAAACTTACAGAAAACGTTTGACCTCTGTCATTGCCAACAAAGGGTATATAACAAAGTATTGAGATAAGTATTTGGTCAATAACAAAAGTTTATTTTCCACCATAATTTGCAAATAAATTAATTAAAAATCCTACAATGTGATTTTCTGGATTTTTTTTCTAATTTTGTCTGTCATAGTTTAAGTGTACCTATGATGAAAATTACAGGCCTCTCTCATCTTTTTAAGTGGGAGAACTTGCACAATTGGTGGCTGACTAAATTTTGCCCCACTGTATGTACAACCCCCCTCCTTCTCCTTTCCTTTTTTCCTTGATATCTCAACCAAGGAAAAAAAATGCCTCCCAAAACTTCAAAAAATAAAACAGCTTAAATCATTCTTTGGAGGCAATGGCCCCTTTCAGAGTGTGTGTGGGTGTGTTTGTGTTTGGTAGGGGGTTGCTCCCCCCTTCTCTTTTCACCCTTTTTTTAAAAGATTAGACTATGCATCCAGCCAGAAGGTTCCCGTCTGCTGACTTTTTTCAATTCACTTCCTCTCCTTACAGACAGTCTGTGCCCCTCCCCCACTCTCTCTCTCTCCTTGCCTTCCCTCCCTCCCCCTCCCTCCCTCCCCAATGGCTCCTCTGTTTTGCGACTGGAAATAATCTTTTATTGCCCAGTTGTTCGGAAGTGACCTCCTGCCCTTGATTAGATAGGGCCAAGTCCTATCACACAATTGTGTTTGAGCTGGCAGCCCCCCCCCCCCCCCCTCCCTCCCACCTCTCCTCCCCCTTTTCACTGGCAGGCTTGGTGATCCTGTGTAAGGGACAACAATGGGGGGCTTTAGTCCGTCCGACTCTCGGCTGGGGGGATCGGGTGGGGGTCATGTCATTTTTTTTTTATTGTGACGGGAGGGAGATGGTTTGCCCTTCCTCCCTTCCTTTCCTCCCTCCTTCTTGATGACCCTCAATAGGGGCCTCAAATGTTCCCTTTTAATCTCTACTATTAGTGGACCCTTGAGTCAACTGAGAGTGGTCAACAGGTGAGCAACAGTTCAGTGATGGCTGCTCAGCTATTTGGCCTTTGACGGGTCCCTATTTGGTTACCTACTTTAATTGATCTGCGTTTGCGCCTTGTTAAGAATTCACATTTCCAAAAACTTCAGCATTGATCACAGGGAATCCGTTTCACTGCTCTGTCAAAAGTGGAATTCCAAATACCTAAGCATTTCTTTAGAGGATCAAGATAGAGGTTTAAACAGTTAGGCATTCACTTGTTTGTTCAAAATGACCAATTCGCTTCCTTCTAAACCAGATCAAATCAATAGTTTCTCCAATGACAAAGATACCTAATATTATGGATAACCACCATATGAAACCCAAGAATCTCCAACTAAATGTGTACCCGAACCACAGCGTAGCATTGCAAGAAAAACATCAGCTGACAAAAAGTTACAAAATAGGTTTGGTGGAATGTTGTGTATTCTCGTTGTCACAAAACATAGTATTTGGCAGTTAGAAAGCATTTTTATTTTTTATTAACCCCTATTTTACCAGGGCCTCATACTGAGACCAATGTCTCTGTTACAGATGAGCCCTGAATTACATAAATTACAGAAAATACACACATCCAAATACAAACTGCAAGTAGAAAGAGAAACACGGTCATAAAAAAACATGAATCAGTAATAAGGTCCTTAAATCAGTTTTCTGAATTGCTCTAGAGGCACCAGAACATAACAGGTAAGAACATTTTGAAGATTTTTCCATAAATAAGGTGCCAGAAAACTAAAACCTGATTTGCATACTGTAACTCAGTAGAGACCAAAGGAATTTCCAGAGTTAGCCATCCCTGAGACCAGGTGTGGTAACTCCTACGTCTTAAATTTAGTAATCATGTTAGGTAAAAGTGGGATTTTTTTTGTAAAAGGGCTTTATAAATGAAAACATAGCAATGTATCAGCCTATTGTATGTGACATCAGAGGTCCAACCAACTTCCTGGTAGAGAATGCCGTGATGAGTACTAAAACTGTACCCGTAATAAAGCACAGTGCCCTATGATAAACGGCATCTAACGGGTTTAAATGAAGTGGCAGCGGCGTGCACATAGATGATGTCACCATAGTTTAGGACCCGATATGAACGTCGGCTGAACAATCTGCTTTCTACTGTTTTAGCGAGAGGCAGGACCTATTTCTTAACTAACTCATCAATATGCTTTTTTAAAAGACAGCTTTTCATCTATCCAGATGTCCAGATATGTGTAAGCAGGGACACAATCAATATTAAATCAAATCAAATCCATTTTCATTAGTCACATGCACCGAATACAACAGGTAGACCTTACAGTGAAATGCTTACTTACAAGCCCTTAACCAACAATGCAGTTTTAAGAAAAATACCCCCCAAAAATAACAAATAAAAGCAACAAATAATTAAAGAGCAGCAGTAAAATAACAATAGCGAGGCTATATGCAGGGGGTACCGGTACAGAGTCAATGTGTGGGAGCACATAGCCGAGGTAATTGAGGTAATATGTACATGTACGTAGAGTTATTAAGGTGACTATGCATAGATAATAACAGAGAGTAGCAGCAGTGTACTGTCTACAGTCTGTTATTAATACAAATAGTCTGGGTAGCCATTTGATTAGATGTTCAGGAGTCTTACGGCTTGGGGGTAGAAGCTGTGAACTCTAGGGGCAGTATTTTCATTTTTGGGAAAAAAAAACATTCCCGTTTTAAACGGGATATTTTGTCTGGAAAAGATTCTAGAATATGAATATAATTGACAGCTTTCGATAGAAAACACTCTAACGTTTCCAAAACTGTAAAGATATTGTATGTGAGTATAACAGAACTGATGATGCAAGCGATAGCCTGAGAAAAATCCAATCCGGAAGTGCCCCAGGTTTTGAAAGCGCTGCGTTCCAATGACTCCCTATTTGGCTGTGAATGTACCATCAACGAGCTTACGCTTTCTACGTATTCCCCAAGGTGTCTACAGCATTGTGACGTAGTTTTACGCATTTCTGTTGAAGAATAGCCGCAGGCGGCCACATTGCGTAAGTGGTCACATGGTGGCTCCGAGAGAGATTCTCGCGTAAAATACAGAGGTAGCCATTACTCCAATCGGTCCTAGAGAAAAACAAATTGTCCCGACAGATATATTATCGAATAGATATTAGAAAAACACCTTGAGGATGGATTCTAAACAACGTTTGCCATGTTTCTGTCGATATTATGGAGCTAATTTGGAATATTTTTCGGCGTTGTGGTGACCGCAATTTCCGGGCGATTTCTCAGCCAAACGTGAAGAACAAACGGAGCTGTTTCGCCTACAAAAATAATATTTTTGGAAAAAATGAACTTTTGCTATCTACCTGGGAGTCTCGTGAGTGAAAACACCCGAAGTTCATCAAAGGTAAACAATTTAATTTGATTGCTTTTCTGATTTCCGTGACAAGGTTGCCTGCTGCTAGCAAGGCATAATGCTATGCTAGGCTATCGATAAACTTACACAAATGCTTGTCTAGCGTTGACTGTAAAGCATATTTAGAAAATCTGAGATGACAGGGTGATTAACAAAAGGCTAAGCTGTCTCAATATATTTCATGTGATTTTCATGAAAAGGAACATTTTCTAGGGATATTTATGTTCGTTGCGTTATCCTAATTAGTTTCAGGCGATGATTACGCTCCCGCATGCGGGTTTGGGAGTCACAAAAGGTTAATACAAATAGTCTGGGTAGCCATTTGATTAGATGTTCAGGAGTCTTAAAGCTTGGGGGTAGAAGCTGTTTAGAAGCCTCTTGGACCTAGACTTGGCACTCCAGTACCGCTTGCCGTGTGGTAGCAGAGAGAACAGTCTATGACTAGGGTGGCTGGAGTCTTTGACAATTTTTAGGGCCGCCTGGTATTGAGGTCCTGGATGGCAGGAAGCTTGGCAGGAAGCTTGGCCCCAGTGATGTACAGGGTCGTACGCACTACCCTCTGTAGTACCTTGCAGTCGGGGGGCCGAACAGTTGCCATACCAGGCAGTGATGCAACCCATCAGAATGCTCTCAATGGTGCAGCTGTAGAACCTCTTGAGGATCTGAGATCCATGACAAATCTTGTCAGTCTCCTGAGGGGGAATAGGTTTTGTTGTGCCCTCTTCACGACTGTCTTGGTGTGCTTGGACCATGTTAGTTTGTTGGTAATGTGGACACCAAGCAACTTGCAGCTTTCAACCTCCTCCACTACAGCCCCGTCGATGAGAATGGGGATGTGCTCAGTCCTCCTTTTCCTGTAGTCCACAATCATCTCCTTTGTCTTGATCACCTTAAGGGAGAAGTTGTTGTCCTGGCACCACACAGCCAGGTCTCTGAGCTCCTCCCTATAGGCTGTCTGGTCGTTGTCGGTAATCAGGCCTACCACTGTTGTGTCATCGGCAAACTTAGTGATGGTGTTAGTCATGCCTGGCCGTGCAGTCATGAGTGAACAGGGAGTACAGGAGGGGACTGAGCATGCACCCTTGAGGGGCCCCAGTGTTGAGGATCAGCGTGGCAGATGTGTTGTTACCTACTCTTACCACCTGGGGGCAGCCCCTCATGAAGTCCAGGATCCAGTTGCAGAGGGAGGTGTTTAGTCCCAGGGTCCTTAGCTTAGTGATGAGCTTTGAGGGCACTATGGTGTTGAACTCTTGAGTTGTAGTCAATGAATAGCACTCTCAAATAGGTGTTCCCTTTGTGCAGGTGTGAAAGGGCAGTGTGGAGTGCAATAGAGATTGCATCATCTGTGGATCTGTTGGGGCGGTATGCAAATTGAAGTGGGTCTAGGGTTTCTGGGATAAGGGTGTTGATGTGTACACCAGCCAATATGGACACCATCCACAGTACATATGCTTAAATAATCAGACCTATTTTTATGCCCTCTAGAAAATAACAAATAATCAGTTTGACCTGCATTCAGTAATAATTTCAGGTCAATAAAGTGTTTCTGTAACACAATGAAAGCAGACTGTAGTTCAGATAGAGCTTGGTCAACCGTGGGAGCAATAGCATACACAACAGTATCATTTGCATAGAATTGCAGGTTACAATTGTTTTACGGACAAGTCAATATTGTTAATTTAATATAGTACAGAACCCAGAATCGACCCCTGTGGCACACCTTTCATAATATCCAGGAAATGTGATGTAACACCATCAGTAGATATACTGTACATTGAGTTAAATCTGTCAAGTAATTTTTAAATCAGTTACATGCAGCCTGGTCAAGGCCAACCGAGGAAAGCCTTTGACAGGTCAATGAAGAGGGCAGCACAATGTTGCCTTTTATCCATACAGTTAGCCACATCTATAACTATGGATGCAGCAGAGATAGTGCTATGACCTGGTCCAAAACCTGGCTTGACGTACATTTGGAATACATTTCAAAGATAAGAAATATCTTAGCTGAGAATGAATCAAGGATTCTAACGTTTTAGCTTGGCAAGAACGTTTAGAAATAGGCCAACAATTATTTAGGTCACAACAGTCACCACCTTTGTGAAGGGGGAGTACATGGGCCACCTTCCAAACCTTGTGGATAGTACCAGATATATTTGCCAGGTTAAAAATATGGGTTAATGATTCAGCAATCGGGGGGCAGAGAGCTACAGCAAAAATAGAATAAGCATATCAGCTTCAGTGGATGTTTTTACATACGTTTTAAGCAAGGCATCTATCAAATCACATACATTGTTGAAATGAAAACAAATGTTGACAGGTTAACCATCGTGTCAGCTAGAGGCCGGCAGTGGAAAGAATAGCTGATTGACTGACCAGCGGCAACTACACCACCATTGCTCTCAAATAAAAAGCCTGCTGTGGTATAATTATGATTAAAAGCATCACTTATCCCGTTCTTCTCAGTTATGATGCCAGAGTCAGGCAGAAGAGAAGAAGAAGAAGAGAAATTTGTACGCTTCAGTGCATTTACTGTTCTCAAATATTTAGAAGGATCACCAGCAGAGATAGAGCTTAAAAAGTAGCTTGATTTAGCTTTCTTAAATCGAGATAGTACATCTGTTCCTCAGTTGTCTGAAAGATTGCCAGTCCGCAACAGAGTCAGTTTTCCTTGCTTTGGCCCAGGCCTGACTTCTCATCTGAATGAGCTCAGATAACACAGAAGAAAACCAAGGGTTCGATCTATCTTTGACTCTGAATTGTTTAAATGGGGCGTGTTTATCTGCCAGAGGAATAAATATGGAGGAGACATTTTCTAGAGCCAACTCAGGGTCAGGAATACAGGAGACAGTGGCTAAATCAGAGCAGAACATGTCATGTAGAAACCCCTTGCGCAGATAACTTTAAAAAATGTATCTTCATAATTAAGCCAGGATTAGTGCTTTGCTGTTTCATATCTCTAATACATACTATGGGACAATGATCACTGAGATCATATGCAAATACTCCACTAGACAAATATTTATAGGGGTAAGAATTGAATCAATCAATGAAGGGTAACAATTGCTGATGGTTATAGTCCACACACACCTAAAATCAATTGAGTCAGATTAAAATATGTGCTCTTAAATTGAGGCCGGGGAGAGCCAATCCAGATTCAAATCCCCTATAATGACCAACTCCAAGGACAGAAAATGATGACTTTGTAGTTTAACATAGGAGACGCGAGTAATTTATCGCTAGTCTCCTTCTCTTTATGTTACTATAAACCTATAACAAAACCCCTGTTAAACCCTGGTAATGAAGGCCAGCCATTTGAATAGGTGAGAATGGACAGCAACAGCACTCTGATAACAGCACTCCTACTTCCATTGAGGAACTGAGCTCATGTTGTTGTTTCCCCTCCCCCCAAAAAAAATCCTTGTAAATGTAAACGCTAATATGCATTTGCTAGTCTAACTAGCTAGTTATCTCTTGAAATGCAATGTAGACAAAATGTTGCTATGTAAATCTACCTACTGGTAAGTTAGAGATTGTTTTGCTTAGTGGATAGCCCTTCTAACTCCCTACAGGGGTTCTGGAGCAGGGGGGTCCCCGAACAGGAAGCATTGAGTCCCCCTCTTCTCTATGCGCTTGAGGGGACCCCCAGATCAAAGTCGAGGCACACAGAAAAGGCTTATCTGTTGTTGATTTTGGGCTTTTAGTGAAGCACAGGGTTCTAGAAATGTGTCTAGGAATTACAGGGCCAGATCATAGAATCCCTCTTTACATCTTGTTATGCTTTTGTTCTTCGGACGCTTTGAAATGGGGGGCTCCGCTCACTCTTCGGCGCCTTTAAAGTGTACGGGAAAAAATTACCGAGAGACGATAAGTAAAAAGCCTTTCTTCTAGGCGACAAGGAAGTGACTTAACAAAAAAAAAAAAAAAATCACATCCTAGAGACATTTCGATGAAGCCGGGTTCCTTTAAACTTTTTCTTCTGGAATTCCTCAATATCGAGCACAGTTTACACGGTGGCTGGTGTGTAGGCTAGGTGCAACAGGGTCCAGTTCCATATCTTTCTCCTCTCTGTAAAAGTTGCATTAACATTTCAATTTCGAACTCTGCAAGAAGCTCGATTCGATCTCCATTGTGTTCAATAGTGGCATTATGCTAGAGGGGTAACAGAAGCTGGAGGGCAGCCTTTCTTCCAGCTGTAAGATCTTATTAACGTTGTCCCCTCTATAATATGCCCCAGCTCGATTTGTTGAGATCACATCCGCTTCATTGAAACAGCCATGTCAATCAAAGCCGGGGCTCCACTTGGTCGAAGTACACTGCCAGAAGATTGAAACCTCAGACTGTGTGTGTGGATTCTATAAAGCCTGTTGTTAGCCCACCACCAGGACAAATTATTTTAAACCTGTGTGTTTTGTTTATCTCCATTGGAGATGCTGAATATTGCAGGTAGAACAAACGTGTGACACGTTGAATACCTAACTCCGGATCCTGATTTGCCTTCTTGTGTCGAGAAAAAATATCTTACATTTCAAGTTGTATTGTTTTAACCATTTTTCGAGGAAGAGTCCGTTTGTCTTCAAGCTTATTACAGTTTTGTCATAACTTAAGACAGAGTTATAACAGGGTTATAGGTTACAGTAGGCTAGTTTATTATTCTTGTTCTATTATGTAGCAGGGGGACAATTCTTCAATAACTTTATATCTGAGCTTAACACAGTGTGTCTTCTGTGCCTCTTATGTTCAGGCTTCAAATCTAGTAGGCTTCAAATATGGCGGAGAGCATAACGCCTTCCCAGACAGGCCCTTTTCTCTGCATCTGTTTCGGTGTGCTCTTGAGGAATAGCTGGGTGGGTTATGTGTGGGTGAGAAGTTGAAAGGAAACTCCAGCCACCCTCGCCTGCGAATCTCACACCATCCCTCAGGATGAATCGAACGGCAACGCTTTGGAGAAACAAAAGGAAAGAGAGAGAGGGATAGAACGTGAGGGAAAAAAAGTGAAACCAGCTGTTTGGAAGTGCCTCATCTTTACGACGTTGCAGCGACGCGGGCTCATAACCGAGTCCAAGTTTTGCCACAATCAAACGCTCCATTTGCCTTTACCGGAATGTTACAGAAGTTATGTGGTGGTCTTTTTCGGGGGGGGGGGGGGGGGGGTTCTCGTGTATTTACACCCTCCAATATATATACGCTATATGGCATGTACGTAATGTAGCATAGATGTAGACAACAAAGGGTTCTCTAATGTTTTCCTGCCTGAGGGAATAGTACACACTAGACCCACATCAAGCCTCCAGTCTGCTCCGCTATGACATGCTACCAGGTGCACACTTAAAAGACCTTTGGTGGGCGAGCCCAGAGCCCAGCCCGTACTAAAACAGCCCCCACATAATCACCAGTGGTGCTTGAATGGATGGGCTTTGGGATTGGGAGGTTCAAATTTTGGCTATATGTTAAAATAGTGATCTTTTAAAGTATTGTTGCACTGCTAAAAGGTGACTTTGTGTTACAGCTCCTTAAAGATATAATGTGTGGAGAAATGTGTAACTGTGACGTATGAGTTGCCAACCTTAGGTACACATGGGGTACCTAAGGTTGGTACATCTTCTGACCAGTCCAAAGTTTGGACATACATTTTCTTTATTTTTACTATTTTCTACATTGCATTCCAGATGGAGCTGGTTGAGAGAAAGCCAAGAGTGTGCAAAGCTGTCATCAAGGCAAAGGGTGGCTACTTTGAAGAATCTCAAATAGACAATATATTTTGTTTTGTTTAACACTTTTTTGGTTACTACATGATTCCATATGTGTTATTTCATAGTTTTGATGTCCTCACTATCATTCTACAATGTAGAAAATAGTACAAATAAAGAAAACCCCTTGAATGAGTAGGTGTGTCCAAAGTTTTGACTGGTACTGTAAACTCATAGAGATAAGAAAGCTGTCAAGACTTGTAAAATGGCAATAAATCGGCTTCCTGATTATGGAAAATTATTTGCATTCATACTAAAGGTAATTTCCTGCTTACAGGCTTATAAGTAGGCATTGCATATCTGGAAACAACATCTCAACTGTGGATGTTCCCTATGTGTTAATGAGTCAAATTGAACTACATAAATCAACTTTCATTCTGCCAAAATTCACGCTCTTGCAAAGGAAGTGCACTGCATCGTCAATCTGGTGAAAAGCCTGGAGGTCGTGAGTGGGGTTGAAAGTTTAGAGCACTGTAGGTGCTGATGAGTACTTCCCCCAACACCCCCATCATCTACATGTGAATAGAACCTGCTCGTTGACTTGGTATACCCCACCACCATGGAGGCCCCTGGGTATAAGAGTGTAAGCTTTGTTGTTTTCATTTGTTTTTCCTTTCTCCCCTCCTCAGTTCTGATCAAGTCGGCTGGGCTCTTTTAGGAGGGGGCCCCTTGGTCGGTGGGAGGAGAGGAGAGGGGGAAGGAGGGGATTGACTGGGACACATTGAGTTTGCTAAATCAGGCAGAACACTCGACAGGAAGGAAGGAAGTAAGGAAGGAAGAAGAAACTCTCTCCTAAGTGCCATTGTTTAGGTGACATGGCTTGAGCAGCCAAAATGACCATTTCAGACCGGAGGGGTCCTCTTCAGGAGTGACCCACTCCTCAGAGGCGGATAAAGGCAAAAAACACTCTCAGGCTGGAGAGGGATGTCGTGTCTGTGATTCTTTCATAATGCCGTTTAGAATACAAAATGCCTCACATTTGGCTTATTAGGCAGACGCATAGGTTTAAAGATGAAAAAAATGTACAAGTTAATAATAGATACAAGCGTTGCACTGGAGAAAATGCAAATCTTTATTAGTGCACGTGATAAGAAAATAACATTAATACAGTTTGAATTAATCAACAATTTCCAACATATTCTCAGTGATCTGGTTTGGTGTGCTTCGTCTAGAGCAGTGCTCCCCAACCCAGTTCCTGGAGAGCTACCCTCCTGTAGGTTGTCACTCCAACCCCAGTTGTAAAACTAACATGATTCAGCTTATCAACCAGCAAATTATTAGAATCAGGTGTGCCAGACAGGACAGTAGCTCTCCAGGAACAGGGTTAGAGAGCCCTGGTTTAGAGAGTCTGTGTGGACTTCTGGATGACACGGGGGCAGTGTTGGGGAAGTTACTTTGAAAATACAGTTTACCAAGCTACCAATTACTTCACACTGGAATAAAGTTAAGTTACACTAAAGCTCCCCTTAAGCAAAATATACTTTTTCACAAAGTAGTAAACTATCAAATGTAAATCTGAAATGCCATTGATTACAATTTGCATGAATAGATCACTTGGGATCAAATGCTACCCGAATGTGTAATTTAACCTATTTAACACAAAAACTGTTTCAAGTGAGAATTAGGCACGTCTGATGCCAAAAAAGTGTCTTTACTTTTTGCAAAAAAAAAAGTAGACAGCTACATGGCTACATGGCAAAAAAACACAGCCTAGATTTTAATTTAGTTCAGCTACCAACAAGCTCAAGTTCAATTATTCTCTAACACTGGACAGAGGCTGTAGACTTCGCCAGCTAGGCTACATCTGCACACCAGTCCACTTATGGAACAATTTCTGTCCCCAGTGCGCTTTTGGCCGTGTCCTCTGTGATTAAATATCAGCCAGATAACATTATTGTAACGGCATTCTTCCTCCTCTTCTGAGGAGGAGTAGCGAGAAGGATTGGAGGACCAATGCGCAGCGTGGTAAGTGTCCATAACATTTATTTTAAGATATAAACAGAACACTATGAATAACAAAACAATAACCATGAACGAAAACCGAAACAGTACCGTGTGGCAACAAACACTCACACGGAAACAAACACCCACAACTCAAAAGTGAAACCCAGGCTACCTAAGTATGATTCTCAATCAGAGATAACTAACGACACCTGCCTCTAATTGAGAACCAACTAGGCTGAACTCAAAACCCCAACATAGAAAAACACACAGACTGCCCACCCAAACTCACGCCCTGACCATACTAAATAAAGACAAAACAAAGGAAATAAAGGTCAGAACGTGACAATTATCTGGTAACCAATCAAAGGCTGGGATACCTACCTAATCCCACAGGTGGATCTTCCAAGACGCTGCTGGAGGAAATAGTGCTTTAATTATAAGCCAACCAATCAAAAGTCCCAGAGATGATCCAGTCCTACAGTGGGCCAACCTACAGCTGTGGTGTTTGAGTGGTTGCTTGGAGGGGGATATTGCCATTATTATTTCTACAGTTTCTGGACAGACTGAAATTCACATCACCTTCACAAAGATTGCCAAAACATATTTTTTTTGTGAAATTAATAATCAATATACAGTTCACAAACCATCCAAATATTCAGACTACACTATTGGAACTAAATAATGTTCTTCAGAGCAATGCCATTGGAGAACCATTTCAGGTTCTCTAAGAACTTTAAACGGGATGGTTCTTTGAAAAACCATACAAAATAATTGATAAATGCAATTGGTTGTTGTTTTAAAGGAAAATTCCAACCCCAAAAACTATATTTTGGTATTTGTTTCTTTAGTCCATTGTTGATATAGTCCCAACTTGTTTTGCATGTCATCAATCATGTTCTCAAGATACATAACTTTCAGAATACAGAAATATAGCAAAATGCATCATACCGGCTGTATTTCTGTATTTCGAAAGTGATATAGCTTGATAACTTGACATGCAAGACATTTTGGGACTATATCAACAATGGACTAATGAAACAAATACCAAAAGAGAGTTTTTGGGTAGAGTTTTCCTTTAACACTGTAGGGCGATGAGCCTTATTTGCATATTTCCCAGTGTGCCATTCAAGTGATTTATTTTGTTACCAGTACCATGCATGACTGTGTTTGCTAGTGACAGAGACCTGGTTGTTGCGTTCATTCATTCCCACCAAGTGAGATCCTAAGTGAATATGTAATAATTAAAATACAATTATTTAAGACAATACAATACATATTTTAGAAGGCTTTATTTTGAGGGCCTAGTTATACCTAATCAGGCCTGCAAGTCACATTATGGTTTGTAAAGCGATGTATAATTCCTAACGGAATGCACCCTGTGTGGAACTATGCAATTATTTAATACGATGTATTTACCCACAGAAAATAAGAATTTGTTCTTAACTGACTTGCCTAGTTAAATGAAGGTAAAAAATAAAAAAATTAAAATGTAGTGGGCGCTCATGGTGGGTGTATTTTTTTAGGATGAAGTTGTTGCTCGACACCCCCACGAGTCTTTCAAAACCCCACGTTTTGGTGGTTGGTCAGTGACTATTAGTTCCCCCTTCTGCTTGAGCAACATTTTTGGTATTCTTGCTGGGGAATGTAACAGTTCTACTTAAAGTCGTTCTCAGAACGTTGAAAAAAACATTTCAGTACTTCAGTGTGTTTTTCTGCAGGTTTCCTCATGGTTCTATTTAAAGTCCATGCTCTCAGTAAATTAAGAGAAGTTTTCATAAAAACCACAGCATTAATAGCATTCAAAGAAAGTTATATAAAAACATGCATTCTGTTATCAAAATCAATAAAACTCTTGTTTAGTGTGTTCCACGCCCTCTAATTGGCCACACCTGATCTTAATGAGTGCTTATTTCCTTTTGAAGTGGGGTCTGTTTAGTGACCTCCCAAGTGGCACAGCAGTGCTTGAGGCGTTACTACAGGCCCGGGTTCCATCACAGGCTGTGTCACAACTGGCCTTGAACGGGAGTCCCATAGGGTGGTGCACAATTGGCCCAGCGTCCAGGTTAGGAGAGGGTTTGGTCGGGGGGGACTTTACTTGGCTAATCGCGCTCTAGCGACTCCTTGTGGTGGGCTGGGCACCTGCAGGCTGACTTGAACGGGATTTCCTCTGACACGTTGGTGCTACTGGCTTCCGGGTTAAGCGGGTGAGTTTTAAGGAGCGCGGTTTGGCGGGTCATGTTTCAGAGGACACATGACTTGACCTTCGCCTCTCCCTAGCCCGTTGGGGAGTTGCAGGGATGAGACAAGATCGCAATTGGATATTTTGAAAAAGTGGGTAAAATACAAAAAATTCACATCTTCGTATGAGATAGAAAAACATTGCATGCTACGTCCATCCTGGTGGCGCAGTGGGCTAATTCCATGTATGGGTCTTTCAATAAAAAAAGGGGCCAATGTATGACATCAGGGTCAATTTCAGAATGGTTTGATATATATTTAAATGTGATTTTCTTGTAGCTTCACATGTGTTGTTACAGGAATAAAAGTATAGGTAGGCACAATGAGACCATAACTCCACCTAGCAACTACATAACACCTACTGTACATGTCATTCAAAACGTCACAAGAAACATGGACACTGCATGTTTCTTTGTCATACCAAGTTGCCAGGTCTTTTGTGCTTTAGTCAACTTGTCTGTCATTTATAGCCACGCTAAACATTCATGAAGAAGGAAAAAGATAAACAGCATTTCTGTTTTAATAGTTATTAATATAATACAATAATATAATACAATGGTTTCTGTCAACTAAATCGTTGATAATAATAATAATGAAATCATTATCGGTAAAGTCTTCAAGCATTGTATGCGTGCGAGAGTCTGTGTCTGAAAACTAGCTGTCAAATTCTTGCCAATGTTCTTGTTTCCTTCACTCCTTGCCTCTCCTTGATAGTGAATTGTAGCCCCAAGGGAGGAACCTTCACTCCTCTCTCCCAATTTGCTTTGAGGGAGGTGAGGAGTAGGGGAAACTAAGGGTGACTCTCACTTGAATTTCCTTGATTCCTCACGTCCTCTCTCCTCGCCTCCTTTTCAAAACCCATAGGATGAGAAGGTGAGAGGGGAAGGACCTCTGACCTTGTCATCCAAACGTTTTTGAGAAGGAGATGAGGAGAGAGGATGTGACAAATTAAGGAAATGCAATTAAGATTCTCCCAAGGACAGAGGAAGCAAGTATTTGACAGCTATGAACCTTTTACTGCAGTGGGCTAAATCAAGTGTTTCTTGTTAGTTTTAAGCAAACTTACTTTGAAACAAATGTATATACCTCACATACATAGTTATGGGCTTAAAAAAAAGATGACACCTGTACCATGTCAGATATAGAGTTGAAATGTATTTAATTATTGGCCTATTATAATCAGATCACATTGTGATGTCATGATGTCTGCCAAAAGTTCCACCCCACTTGAACAGGCTGAAATTCCAAGTATTTTTTTCAAACAGCTCTTTTAATTTTTTTTATTATAGTTCTTTTTTATTTATTGAATATTCGAAACATACAATATATTTGCAATGAAGCCGCTTAACAACTACATCATACCAGTCATCCAACAGATTCCTATTCAGAGCGACACATAGAAGCATCCAGGGTCACCAGGCCAAAAAATGTGATCCCAAACCCTCCAAGATCCCCCCACAGTTCCCCAAACCCTTCCCCAGACTTGACATCTAACCAGTGCTGTAGCGGTTGGGTCAAGGGACTTGAGCGGCCCAGCGTGTTGTGATTTTTTTTTTACTAGGATTAAATGTCAGGAATTGTGAAAAACTGAGTTTAAATGTATTTGGCTAAGGTGTATGTGAACTTTCGACTTCAACTGTCTGTCAGATGGCTACTGCATCTGCTATAGAGATATAGACAACAGACAAGAGGGTAACTCGTTCATTTTCTATTAACACACGACCCTCCCCAGCCCTCCCCATTACATTTCGATCACTTTATTTTAAGAATGTGAAATGTCAGAATAATAGCAGAGAGAATGATTTCTTTCAGCTTTTATTTATTTCATTACATTCTCAGTGGGTGAGAAGTTGACACACACTCAATAGGTATGTGGTAGCATTGCCTTTAAATTGTTTAACTTGGGTCAAATGTTTTGGTTAGCCTTCCACAATTCCTACAATAAGTTGGATGAATTTTGGCCCATTACTGCTGACAAGGCTGGTGTAACTGAGTCAGGTTTGTAGGCCTCCTTGCTCACACACGCTTTTTCAGTTCTGCCCACAAATGTTCTATAGGATTGAGGTCAGGGCTTTGTGATGGCCACTCCAGTACCTTGACTTCATTGTCCATTTGGAAGACCCATTTGCGACCAAGCTTTAACTTCCTGACTGATGCCTTGAGATGTTGCTTCAATATATGCACATAATTTCCCACCCTCATGGTGCCATCTATTTTGTGACATGCACCAGTCCCGCCTGCAGCAAAGCACCCCCACAACATGATGCTGCTACCCCGTGCTTCACAGTTGGGATGGTGTTCTTCGGCTTGCAATGCCTCCCCTTTTCCCACCAAACATAACGATGGTCATTATGGCCAAACAGTTATTTTCTGTTTCATCAGACCAGAGGACAGTTCTCCAAAAAGTACGATCTTTGTCCCCATGTGCAGTTGCAAACTGTAGTCTGGCTTTTTTATGGAGGTTTTGGAGCAGTGGCTTCTTCCTTGCTGAGCGACCTTTCAGGTTATGTTGATATAGGACTTGTTTTCCTGTGGATATAGATACTTTTGTACCTGTTTCATCCAGCATCTTCACAAGGTCCTTTACTCTTGTTCTGGGAATGATTTTCACTTTTCGCACCAGACAGAACGCGTCTCCTTCCTGAGCGGTATGACGGCTGCATCGTTCCATGGTGTTTATACTTGCATACTATTGTTTGTACAGATTAACGTGGTACCCTCAGGCATTTGGAAATTGCTCCCAAGTATGAACCAGACTTGTGGAGGTCAACAAAAACATTCTGAGGTCTTGGCTGATTTCTTTTGATTTTCCCATAATGTCAAGCAAAGAGGCCCTGAGTTTGAAGGTAGGCTTTGAAATACATCCACAGGTACACCTCCAATTGACTCAAATTATGTCAATTAGCCTATCAGAAGCTTCTAAAGCCATGACATAATTTTCTGGAATTTTCCAAGCTGTTTAAAGGCAGTGTCAATTTAGTGTAGGTAAACTTCTGACCCACTGGAATTGTGATACAGTGAATTATAATTGAAATAATCTGTCTGTAAACAATTGTTTAAAATTACTTGTGTCATGCACAAAGTAGATGTCCTAACCGACATGCCCAAATTTTAGTTTGTTAACAAGACATTTGTGGAGTTGTTGAGAAACAAGTTTTAATGACTCCAACGTATACTTTCGACTTCAACTGTAGTTATATATACACTAACTATATAGGTAGTGTATTAGTTATATACATGAACTATATAGTTAGTTTATTAGTTATATATATTAACTATAAAGTTAGTGTATTAGTTCATATATATATATGAACTAATACACTATTAACCATCCATAATCTCTAATGGAGCAGCAGCAGAAGCATGCCTCTTGCGAATTGACTGAATGGATAGTTTGCATTTGTTCCCCCCTGATCATTCCTGATTGCACGACCATGCAAATTCCGTCATCCCTCTAATCTAGCCCATTTCAAGACAGCCCCAAATAAACGAGAAACCCATTTGACACATGCTTCCACTTTCCGTGCTTTCTCGTTCTTGTTCGCTTAATTCGTACAATTTTGCCTTCATTAGGCTAGGTTTCAGGCTGCAGGGTACAGGTAATGTAAAGCATTTCCCCCAAAATTGTGGGCCCAAGCTCCGGTTGCTAGGAAGTGGAAGAGCTTAAATTGCAGCCATTTCCTCGCCATTGTACTGAGAGGTCTTATTACAGCATTTAGGTCGGCAATTGGCGTCATTACTTACAGCCAACTTCCTCTGCGAGTAAGGAATTAGCTGGAGCTATTTGGCTGTATGAGTGCAGTTGCCAGGGGAGATGAGTATGAAGGGGATAATTATGGCATGTATTGTGGAGCGGATGTGTGCTAGCTAGGGCTGTCGGCCGGGTGGCTCAGAACTTTGTAATCTGTAATGTTGCCAATGCTGACTGAGGCGGCTAATGTCAAAATGTGCCAAAGTGTTGTGTCCCTGGACTGTGACGAGTCATGCTAACACATTTCCACCTGGGTTTAAGTGCATAACTTAATGATTGGGTCTGAAACAGTACATTGTCAAGACAACAACAAACACTCTGACTGATGAGAGGCCTGTGTGTTCATCGAATGCATCTTCAGGCAGCCACGGATCTCTTCTGTTTGCACTCGAATAGTTGGCAAAAAAATAAAAAATAAAAAATCTAAATAGCAGTTCAAATAGGAAGTGAGACATCCATAACTTTCAGACTGGCATTAATTTACCCACAATAAAACAATTGGGAACTTGACTTATACAGACAAATCATAAAACAAAAACAATAATCAAAAACAGTGATGCAACCAGTAAACAGCTGTTATAACGTATTTTACAGCATCAATCAACCTGAGGGGAAGCCCTAAAGGAACCTCAATGTGGATTGATTTGTGTTTGTACTCTACCTACAACAGGTTTAATTTTGAGCACCAAGAGAAATGACTATGGGCAGAAAATAGTTGTGACTAGTTTCCCGAGGAAAAACAGGGCCAAAAAACCAAGGCAACCGAGGCATCTTAGCAGTCATTGCTAGTCGAGCAGAAAGATGAGTGCCATGCTTGACGACGGAGGAGCCTGTATGTTTTCTCAATGGGGAGTTCAGCCTACAATAGGAACTCTGCCAAAAAAAACATTTACCAAACAGAGGCCAGTAGGAAATAATACTGGTTGAGGCTTGTTTGTCTCTCTACGGGCTAAATTCCAAGCTGCTGTAACCATCTATAAGTCTTTTTATAGGGACACCCCCAAACAGCGGGCCCCAAGGAGGAGAGAGGAACTTTTTACATTTCTGTTTGAATGGGAGCTCTGCCAGTGGCTGAGTTCAAAGTGCAGTTTCCAGTCACTTGATTGAACTACTTTGTGTATTTGATAGGCCAAGGTAGAACAAATGACCTGAAGTAATATTTAGATCATTTTTCTGAGGCTTGCACCAAAGGGGGAACGTAGGACAAATCAGCAAGAACCCCCCCCCCCACTCCAACTACTCTTCTTTTTCACTCTCTCACACACACTCTCACAAATTCACCCGAGCGAACACACATTACATTTTTTTGGCACTCAAACCTTCTGGTTTTCTTCTCCATTCTGCAGATCATTATCTCATGTCACTGAGATCTGAAAAAATGCATGGCGATTATTTCTCAGTACAAATGCTGTGTGTCTGCAGGAGCGTAAGGAACTTATCTGCACTGTCCCCTGTTTCCTCCAAATATTTAGCAGTATACACACCAACCATCAGCCCTTCCATCAACTTTTAGCACACCTTATTAGGCTAATTGCAGACATACTTCAATAACATTAGAACAGAAACTCACTTGCTAAGATATTGATGTTATGTTGTTGGATCTCTGGATTGCACAAAATGTAACTCAAATCCTACTCTACTGCATATATTGTTACCCACTATTGTTTTCTCAAATCCCACGCATGGGATCAGTTTTGTTCTGGATGTGCACATACCATTCCTTTAAACCTCCTGTCTTGCCAGTCCAGACTGAATCATTGTGAGCCAAGTTTTTCCCTCTCACCTCTTTGGTGTGCTTTTGAGTCTTCATTTAAGGTTAGGGTTAGGCATAAGGTTAGCAGTGTCGTTAAGGTTAGGGTTAGATTTAAAATAACATTTGAAGAACAGAAATTGTAGAAATGGGCAGGGTTTATGACTTTGTGGCTCTGGAAGCAAGTAATGACCAGGTCAAATGGATCCTGTTGAGCGCCACCTGGTGGTTCCTGCCTGGTTTGGTGCAGGTTGGGGAACTGAAAAACACCTGTTGATTTAATTTCCTGTAGATTTAATTTACCTGTAGATGTGAAACATAAGGTCATTTGCAAGTTAAAGGGACAATGATTCTTGAAGAACTTAATTATAAGTGCCTCATGAGCTTAGTTCAACTGTCACACTCCATGAGAACCCACAGTATAAGCTTTTTTTGCTCCAATGTCAGTAAACAGCACAAATGTTTACACATTGTATAGCCTAACATGGTTAAAACTATAATTTTGATATCCTGGATGGTCAGTATTTGCATCCATAATTCTGTCTATGAATTTGAGAGTGGTTCCATTTCTCCAGCCCCATCCCTCAGCTTTTTAGTGAAACAAGGGCAGGGAGTACGCTTTGTTATCGTTCCAGCTGCTGATTGCCACTTAAGAACATTTCATATTTTGGGGCTGGACTGCATTTAATTGAGCTTTTCTGGAATATTGATTGAACTACTGATTGAACGTACTAATGACAGAAGGCCTTATTGCAAATACATGTTTAGTTTGGTTTCTGTTTCTGTTGCTGCTGCACTATTGCGGCCATTTCGTTGCTAATGAAAGCTTTCAAAATATATACTACATGATTTTTTTATGAAGCACCTCTTGTTCAGGAAAAGGACAGATTGATTGTCATACGGCTACAGATGAAATCAATGTGAACCTTTTGGTTTGTCTCATTAATTAAACTACTGTACAACTAGGCCCATCTGGAGACAAATGTTTCCATAAGGTTTGCAGTGTAAATAGGGCCATCCACGGCCATTTATTGGTGAATTAGACAGTGGTTTAATTCATACTGCATTCTGCATACTCATGCAGCTGATTCACAACTCTCATAAGCCAAATCCTGACTTGATATTGGTGTGTACAACAAACTGTACAACTATTCAAGCAACAGTTTGACCTCCATGGCTTTCAGACCAGTACTTCAGCCATAATATTTCCACAGCATCATACCTTGGAGAGGGGCGGATGTTATCCTGACAGTATAATGGATTGCCTGTTGTGTACAGGCGGCTTGTGGAACAGGATGATTTAATGTGATCGTGAGGCCACAGTGTTCTGACAGCTTCACACTAATTAGAACAATCACTGATTACATGCACCATGTCATAGAGCCTGTGTGTGTGGTGAACCTCAGGAAATGTTTTGTTTCCATGGCCACACTCAGCCAGGTTGGCAAGACTACATCAAATGTACTCAACCTATATAACTAAAATAAATACATTTAAAAAGCTGATAGATAACATGTTTGTATTTGTGCCATGTGAGATAATCGAAAAACGACTTATTTGAAAGAGATTATTTCTATTGAAACCTCATTATACTCCCTCATAATAAGAATTTAAACCTCCTTTAAGTTGAATAACTATCAGTTTAACATCAACAACATCCACTGTGAGTGTGGTGGCCCTCTCTCCTCTTCTCGGTCTATGTCCAAGGGGGTTCCAGCCGACTGGATTTTTGGCACAGGCAGCGCTCCACCTATCCTTCAGTCATTTGACACTGCAGGAGACGCCAGGCATTCAGGACATTCTTTGTCCCGGAGAAAGAGGGGGGACAATACAAGAGGTTCCACTCCGTTCACTTTCAATAAGCGCTCGCCCCCTCCGACTGCCTCACCGCGCACGGAAGGGGCGGAGCCGAGTCAGAGGGCCGGCCAGCAGTGAAGTGCTGTGAAGTGAGAGGGCTAAGAAAAAAATATGCCCCTCTTCTGTTCTGTGGGATGCCAAAGTATCCCAAGTCTTTTTTTCCCACAGGAAGAAAAGTAACCCTCCTCCCAACCCACCCCTGCCCCTTCCCCGAAACCACCTCCTTCCCTTTCCTTCATTGACTGAGATTGACTTTGCCATCAAAGTGTTTAATTTGAGTAATAGGGGCAAAATTCGCCACTGTTCCCTCTCAATGGTTATTT
This sequence comes from Oncorhynchus mykiss, assembly GCF_013265735.2. NCBI lineage: Eukaryota > Metazoa > Chordata > Actinopteri > Salmoniformes > Salmonidae > Oncorhynchus > Oncorhynchus mykiss. Next base: position 34,760,871 of record NC_050571.1, on the reverse strand, counting down.
ACTTGCTGTACTTCATGACTCGGGATGATTTCGTATTGTATAATTTTCCTCACTAAAGGCAACTATATCCTTATTCCCTTTGTGTTGAATAGCTAAAGGTTACAAGACAATAACATTTATTCAAAACATTATGAAGAAACTTGGAGCAATGGAACAAAATGGACGGTGTAAATGCCGTGTGAGTACTCCGAAATGACCAGATCCTCAACTGCACTATAAAAATAGTCAAACATGAAATAATCTCCTCTAAATGGACTTTTAAAGATATTGTGAAAGCAGTAATCATGAATACTAGTGGTACGTTGAGCTTTACTTCTACGGGGATATCCATAGTCGCTTACCCCCGGTTTTGTGGTGCAAAACTACGTGGTCGGAATCTGAGGGTCACATTTTTATCTGACATAAATATAAAAATGTACCTGGGGCTTTTGGCACAAACATTAAGCCTATTTTTAACACACATGTTCCAAGGCTACTGAGAGGCAGGGATCTCATAAACGACCCTGTGTAACATTTAGGTTTGTGATTCATACCTCTTCACATGAGTTGGGCTTTTGTTGACCTTGACAACCGTTTTAGCCACTGCTCACCTTTTGTGGCTTGCCTGATATGTCTGAAATTCCCCATGGCTATGGAAGCCTTTTTGAAGGCACAGTTGAAGGAATTGCATGCAGGTACAAGTTTTGTGCTCAGTATTTAAACATCCAAAAATGGTAACCACAGAATACTTTCTAAGATGATATATGGGATAATGCTGGCTAGATTCATATTTCATATTGACTTCAAAAGAGTAAAACAACCTTTTTAGCTAATTTAAGAAATGTTCGAGGTTATATTTCAGCTACAAACTTTTTTAGCTCATTTATGAAATGTTTGAGGTTATATTTCAGCTATCTGTAAATTGGCAACACAGTAAATACCTTTTGATTAGCTAGCATGCAACCACACTCAATCAGCTCAGAAAATAAATACGACATAGTGTACAAGAACCTCACTCCTTATTAGACAATGTATGTTTCTTACTTTTCAGCTCACTAGCAAACTTTTCTTTTGCTTAATAAAATAGTAGCTTAGAGTAAAGTTCAGTTCTTTAAATGTTATGGTACACATTTTTCTACAGCAACTTCAGCATTTGAAGGGTCAACAACAAACTCGTCTAAAGATAAACCACCATCAGAAACTAGCTTCGGTTCTGAATCCCTGCACTTTATTAGATAATCATGTGGTCAAGTGTTCCATTTTCCAGAGAGTGGCTCTGTGTGCTCCAGGCCTAGGTTGAACAGGATGTGTGGGAGAGAGGACTCTAGAATCAGTCCCACAGGCTCTTAGATAACAACTACATTGGAGACCAGGGCCGCCTGCGTTCTGGAACAGTTTATTAGGGGGAAGTCCGCAATTACATATTTCTGGGTAAACATTAACTACCACTGTATCGTGTGGCCCTCGAGAAAATACAGGTTTGCGATCTTGCCTTCCGTTGAGAAAACTACGTTTAGGAAACCAATGAGCGACAAAAGGGTGTATGAAGAGTTTTCATTCAGTGGTAAATAATGACTTCAAGTCATTGCGCTAATTCCAGTTAGCATTGTCTCACAAAACTACCTTCAACTTCCTTCAAACTGCACGCAGAGACATCAAAATGGTATCCACAAGTTCACCTTTTTTTAACTAGGCAAGTCAGTTAAGAACAAATTCTTATTTTCAATGACGGCCTAGGAACAGTGGGTTAACTGCCTGTTCAGGGGCAGAACGACAGATTTGTACCTTGCCAGCTCGGGGGTTTGAACTTGCAACCTTCTGGTTACTAGTCCAACCCTCTAACCACTAGGCTACCCTGCTGGGTAAGTAGCAAAATATTATTGCCAGAATCTCACATTATCCCTTTAATTGAAAAGTGAATTAGAAAGGCCTAAGACCATAGGCCAGAATAAAACATGCCCTGAATGACAAGCTGAACTAGTACATTGCAACAGATCTGAGATGGAATGGCTCGCCTGAAGGGAGGGAGGAAATTAGGAAGAGCCAGTATTGACCGTCTCGGCAGATTTGAATTCTGTTTATGTTGACGTCTATAAACAGGAAGTCACCCAGCTGAACATACCATTAGAACACACGCACGCACACACGCTCAAACAAACTTTTTTGTATGTTCTCCCCTATGGTGCTTTAAGATGCTTAGCAGCACAGATGCATGGGATATTTGGTGTCGCCACATCCTGCATTACCATCAAGAGAGCAGGGAACAGAGAAAAAAAATTATAGTGGTAATAGTTAGCAAATGTGGCTCTTCTCAATGTGCCCATCTGAGGGCAATTTTCAGCCCAGGCAGCCGTGATGGATCTCTGCCTTTCAGGTGTAATTATTTTAAGAGAGATTGAGCATTTAAGCACTCTAAAACATCACAGAGGACTAATGAATGTTTATGTTCCCTTTCCTGTCTCTCTGGCTGTATAGGGCACACTCGACCAGAACATTCACCTTATGTTGTGTTGGAGATGTCAAACTCCTCATCTTGTTGGGTTGGTGTATGTTGAAATCCACATATATATTTATTAATTGGAATAGTTGCCAATTAAATGCAAAATGGTATTTGAATGCATTCTCTCCTCCTGTCTCACCCCCTGTTACCATGGCCCATTACCATGGTTGCCTTGTGTGTATCCTTCCACCCTGAACACTGGGCCTGGGCATTTCCTCGTAAAAAGGACCTATAAGCACTAACATTAAGTTCATGAGAGCACATCCAATTTGGTCAAAAGCAGGTCTAATATTAAATATTAAAAGGCATTAGAAATACATCAAAACACAACGCAGAAGTAACGACCCCTTCCAACTAGTATCGAGACTTACATTAAGTTTTTTAGAAATGATTTGCCTTTAAGTTTAAGGAAAATTGCCTTGTGCCTTGTCATTCCATTAACTGATATCAATTTATGTTTATGAATTATTAAGTGATTAAAATGTACAGTTATGAATATAACTACTGTTCCCTGAATGAGTGAATGGGGTACAGTGAGCTCCAAAAGTATTGGGACAGTGACACATGTTTTGTTGTTTTGGCTCTGTACTCCAGCTCTTTGGATTTTAAATTATACAAGGAGGTTAAAGTGCAGACTGACAGCTTTAATTAGAGGTTATTTTCATCCATATCAAGTGAACTATTTAGAAATAACAGCACTTTTTGTACTTAGTACCCACATTTTTAGGGGACCAAAAGTGTTGGGACAAATTTACTTATACACTATGTATACAAAAGTATGTGGATACCCCTTCAAATGAGTGGATTCTGCTATTTCAGCCACACCCGTTGCTGACAGGTGTATAAAATCAAGCATACAGCCATGCAATCTCCATAGACAAACATTGACAGTAGAATGACCTTACTGAAGAGCTCAATGACTTTTGACGTGGCACCATAATAGTCAGTTTGTCAAATTTCTGCCCTGCTAGAGCTGCCCCGGTCAACTGTAAGTACTGTCATTGTGAAGTGGAAACATATAGGAGCAACAACGGCTCAGCTGGAAAGTGGTAGGCCACACAAGCTCACAGAACGGGAACGCCGTGTGCTGAAGTGTGTATTGTGTTAAAAATAGTCTATCCTCAGTTGCAACACTCACTACTGAGTTCCAAACTGCCTCTCCATGCAACGTCAGCACAATAACTGTTTGTTGGAAACTTAATGAAATGGGTTTCCATGACCAAGCAGCCGCACACAATCCTAAGATCACGATGCACAATGCCATGGGTCGGCTGGAGTGGTGTAAAGCTGCCGCCATTGGAGTCTGGAGCAGTGGAAATGCGTTATCTGTATGAATCATGCTTCATCATCTGGCAGACCAACAGATTAATCTGGGTTTTGCAGATGCCAAGAGAACGCTACCTGCCCCAATGCATAGTGCCAACTGTAAAGTTTGATGGAGGAGGAATAATGGTCTGGGACTATTTTTCATGCTTCAGGCTCCTTAGTTCTAGTGTAGGGAAATCTTAACGCTACAGCATACAATGACATTCTAGACGATTCTCTTCTTCCAACTTTGTGGAAGAAGAGTTTGGGGAAGGCCCTTTCCTGTTTCAGCATGACCATGACCCATGCCCCTGAAGAAAACAAAAAAACACACCCAACGGGCCAATGAATGCAGAACCCGCTCTTGGGAGCACCCGCCTTCCTGGCTATGACACTTGGTTTAATTTCCTCAATTCAGTACCGCTCTTCAGTGAGCCCAGACTCCCTGACAGCACAGGCCCAAAATATGTTATACCTTGTTCCTTCCTTCAGGGAACAGTAGTTATATTCATTATAGTTATATGTAGTTATATTATATTCAAAACGCTGCCTAACATTGACCATGGCGGCCCAAGTCCATAGACTTTATTGGTTCCAATAAGGCTCACACAGAGACCTAAGGAGTCTGAAATGTCAAAATTCACACAAGGAACCGCAAGTCCAAAACAACATGCACCTGCTGTGACTTGATATAATGCGCATTTGCACGCCGCCTCATCAACGAATCACGGCAGCCCAAGGCTCAAATCCAGAGGGAAACTGTGGTAACCAGGTTTAACGCACAACCTGCAAGCTGCCTAACAACACCTCCAGGATCCAGCCATAAGAACACTATGAGCCACACTGGGAGCAGTTACAGTACATCCAAGCGCTACGAAGGTATGTGGGGAACCCAACTCGCAGCAGCACAGATATTGCCAATCGTCTTGGCCCTGAACAATGCCCAGGAAGCCACCACATCCCAAGTAGAGTGAGCATGCACACCGCTAGGCAACCCTTGTCCTTTGCTGTCAAATGCTAGGTAGATCACCTCCACATTCCATTGAGTAAGAAGCTGCTTAGAATGCACCTTACCCCGATCTGGATTATCCTTGTTCCTATCCATATACGTGCATGAAGCGCGCACTGGACACAGGCCATGCAACCTCCGTTGTTCACTGGAAGCAAACGGAAGAAGTGAGAAAGGGAAAGCTCGAAAGACATAAGACATAGGCATAACCTTGGGATCAAAATGTATTAGGCACAAACTCCAAACAGGAAGGGTGTACTGGTAGCGTGTGGAGATCCCCAACATGCTTGGCTGACGCCAAGGCCATGAGCAAGGCAGTCTAGTAGGAAAAGACCTTCAGGTCCACAGAGTCTAGTGGTTCAAACAGAGGCTCACGCAGAGCATCCAGGACCAAAGCCAGGTCCCAGGTTGGTGCCATAGGCTTATACACTAGTTTGAGCCGACACACCCCTTACAGGAACCGCATCACAAGTGGATGAGACCCCAGGGTAGAGCCGTCAATCCCTACATGACACGTCGAAATGGCTGCCATATAAACCTTCAATGTGGAAAAAGAAATGCACTGCTAAAAAAAACTCTTGCAAGAACATCAACATGTCCACCAAAGAGCTATGAAAAGGAACAACTCCTTCAACCTGACAGCCTCAAACGCGCGTCACTTTTACATGTAGAATCCTCTCGCTATAGTCGTAATCACATTAGAGGCAGCAGCCTTGGGGCGGCAGGCTAGCCTAGTGGTTAGAGCGTTAGACTAGTAACCGAAAGGATGCAAGTTCAAACCCCTGAGGCTGACAAGGTACAAATCTGTCGTTCTGCCACTGAACAGGCAGTCAACCCACTGTTCCTAGGCCATCATTGTAAATAAGAATTTGTTCTTAACTGACTTGCCTAGTTAAATAAAGGTAAAATAAAATAAAAAAGAGAGGAAAACCCCTAGCTCAACCTTTCAGCGGCCAAACCTACAGATCCCCTGTCTGCAGTTGTGGGTGCCATATCCTCCAGTCTGCCTGGGGCAATAGATCCAGACGACCAGATGATCTCCGGGAGCCAGGGTCGTCTGGGCCAACGGGGAGCTACCAGAATCAACAACAGACCCTCCTGACGGACCCTCTCCATGGTGGCCTGAATCAGGAACACCGGAGGAGTGCATAGAGCAGGGTCCGAGGCCACTGATACGCTAAAACTTCCGTTCCCAGATCCCCTAATGAGAAGAACAGACGACGATAGAATATGGCTGAGTCATGCCTGTCAATGCAATAAAATCCTACTCTTTCAAGTTTGTATGTTGCATTGAAGTGGCTAATTTTGGCAAATTCCCACAGTATAGGGAAACATTGGTAGTGTTAACTAAAGGGGAAAACTAGAAAGTTGAGTGACGTTCAATGTCGTGCTCAATGTCGTGCTTCCCCGAGTGCAGCTTAGAGCATTGCTTGTGAGTATCTGTAATTTTCATAGTTTCATTGTTCATTGCTCTAGTGCACGGTCATCTGGCTGGTTAGCCTTTTTGAACATACTCTTTCCACTGGCCATCTTCCTCAACCAAGGAAGCATCAGCTACACAAACAGATCAGAAACTGGTTAGCTTTTAGCAAACACAAAAACCAATACCAAGACCAAAACTAGCAACGTCTAGGGGGACGAGAACTCTCTCCCCCCCTAACAGACACCTAAGTTGGAGCCAAATCTAGTAGTCTTTGTGTGCTTACAAAAAAAAAGTTAATCGCGTGAAATGTTCTTCTTCAGCTGAGCTGAAGAGCAAAGAATGGAGGAAATTAATGCTAACCCGAGCGTTATAGCCAAGAAGGCAGGGCTTCCGGGGGCGGGCTCTGCATTCATTGGCCCGTTGGGTATTTTTAGTTTTCTTCAGGTGAATATGATTGGTTATGGACTTCCCATAGTATGTTATACCGAGTGACAGACTGAAAGGGAACTCATAATTATTAATATTTTTTTTTACCCCTTTTTCTCCCCAATTTCATGGTATCCAATTGGTAGTTAGTCTTGTCTCATCGCTGCAACTCCCGTACGGACTTGGGAGAGGTGTCCTCCAAAATACAACCCAACCAAGTTGCACTGCTTCTTGAGACACAATGCCCACTTAACCCGGAACCAGCCACACCAATGTGTCGGAGAAAACACCATGCACCTGGCAAACGTGTCAGTGTGAACTGCGCCCAGTCCGCCACAGGAGTAGTGCGTGATGGGACAAGGACATCCCTGCCAGCCAAACCCTCCCCTAACTCAGATGACGCTGGGTGTGCAGCCCCATGGGTCTGCCGGTCGTGGCCGACTGCGACAGAGCCTGGACTCGAACCCAGAATCTCTAGTGGCACAGCTAGCACTGCGACATTGTGCCTTAAACCACTGCTCCATTCGGGAGGCCAGGGAGCTCATAATTCTGTTACCAAGTAATAATGGAATTACTGCAATTGAATTGGCTACAATGGGAAATCCTAGGTATCACAAACCACAGTTGCATCACCTGCTACCGTCTTTCCCTCCACTGGCATACTGTTATGTTCAGCTCATAGCTGTTTTCTTTCTCTTTCTGTCATCTGGTGGTCAAAGCAAGAATGTGAAAACAGTCTGGAAACCCCTCCCTCTCTCTCTGCCTCTCTCTTCAGGTAATGTCACCTCTCCTATATCTTACTGACACCTACCCATGAGCCCCCTCTCTTTCCATTTACTGTAACCAGCCCACCTTAACCACTGATCACTGACCGACATCCATGGATGTTGAACAGTTGTTGAAATTGGGTCATCCAAATTTCAACCAATCATAGATGTCTTTTCCGCTACTTTGTACTGTACAGTAAAGAAAAGTAGAGGTCAGTACAAACACTGAATTTCACCATGGCCTAGTGACTGGGAACATGGACATGTACAAACATACAACCTATGACCTCCGTGAGGCAATCAAAGAGGCAAAAAAAGACAGTACAGGAACATATTCTTATGAACTGAGCCACGTACAGGACCACTACAATTACAGTACTACCGGATGATGAATGATTGCCATCCTAACGAGCGTACCACCCTCCTTGACGCCATGGATGAGGCATGCAATGATTTCAATCGAGACCTTTGTCAGGCTTGGATGCACCATACCAAACCGTTTTTCCCCAAGTGCATGAACAATGAGGATATATACTGCGATTTAATTTGATTACATTTTGAAAGATTTATTCAATGATCGCATCCTTGAACACACATGGGAAAGAAAAAAAAACATTTGATGATCAGTAAATGTTTATAGGTATTCAGAGAGAGAGAGAGAGAGAGAGAGAGAGAGAGAGAGAGAGAGAGAGAGAGAGAGAGAGAGAGAGAGAGAGAGAGAGAGAGAGAGCGTTTTCAAAATACACCACATAATTGTGAAAATATTACCAAACTTTAGATCTGCACTGTTCTTCGATTAAATATGTCTTTGTAAAATGTTTTGTGGAAATTGTTAAAAGTTGTCCTTCTGCATAGAGTTCTATGATTTGTTGTAACTTTGCAATCAATGTTTTTTGTTTGTCATACTTTTAAAGTGAAAAATCAGTATTAGCATCATTTTGACCGGCTGTTACTCCCTGCCGGAGTTACTCTCATTCAACCTGACATAATACGATCCATAAAAGATTTAATTTGGCCGATGTTATCTCTACCAAGAGGAAATTGGCCTTGATGACTTCCAAAACTGAAAGAAGATGTCAGATAAATGTGATATTCTTTCTCCCTCTGCCTCCATAGTTTTATTGGTGGGGCAGCCAGCAGCAGGTATTACATGTGACAGGGCAAATAGACGTGTGATGACGGCCTAATGAGCCTGGCGTGCAGGAGAAGGCTTTCGACTCTGCCATGACTCAGACGTCCTCACAGGCATTTAGTGGGGCCTGCCTCAGCATATGAAATGCACAATAAGCCAAACGTATAACGAAGAGCCTGCGCTGGTCAAAATGTCACTGTTTAATGAGGGGAGTAAGTATGGGTTAACAGAACTCATTATTGTTTAGCTACATGGCTGAGCAAAGTTTTCTTAATGTTTTTTTGTGGTTATTTTTTGTTTTAAAGGTGCAGTTGGTCGTTTGAGCCGGGAGAAGTAAAGGGAGAGGTATCTTTGTGAATGTACTGTGCACTGATTGGTTTGCATGAAACTACGTTTGTTTTCGTGTCTGTGTGCATGTTTTCGTTTTAGACTTGACTGTTTGCGCAATTCATTGCACAGCCACAGGGGACAAATAAATTATGGATTGTGCCTTCAAACATGAGTTTTATGGTGAAATGGAGATTAATTTGCTTGGCAAGTAATTGCCTCTATCATGTTGATGTCCTGGCAGATGCAAAGTGAGAGGAGTCCATGTGCGCAGGTGAAGGGACCACCCATATTAGGTCGTAAACAGAGGCAACGTGTTTGTGCATATCATCATGGCTGCTCATGTTGCATAATGGCAGAAGGATGTGAAATCATTCCAAATCTGACTTTACTGTGGTAGATGCCGTGACGGTATCCATATAGCAAAGTCTGCAGTTCAACAGTCTTTACTAGCTGGTTTCTTGGAAATACGTCTGCCGTTGTATTACCTCCGCAACAATAAGAAAGCCCTATAGAATGGCTACTAGAATAGGCTTTAGGCCTTTGTCGTGCTGCATAATTGCTGTTTCCAGCCACCTGAGTCCATCACAGGGGATCAAGGTCGCTCTCATAGAAAGTCAAAATCATTCCATTAATAAGTCACCTCAGCTGTATTTACGGGGAGCCTGGGATTTAAAACTTCCTCTTTGCTCGGTGGAATTCCTGGAGACCTTTTGGAGCTCCCTTTGTATGACTTACGTGCCTCCGGAGGATTAGAAGTACTCAAAAGCCATTTAAATTACAATTTTGAAGTTCCAAACGGACGCGGGAAGTACAATGAACAGCAGCAAAAAAGCTAACAAGTATGTGGCTCCCTGGAATGATAAAGCAGCCATATTTCAATGCAGGCCCATGAATAAATGTGCAAAACCCACTATTAGAGGGATGTGCCTAAACTTGAGCTGGAATGTTTTGGATTCAAAGGGGTCTCGTGTGTGTGTGTAGGCTCTGATGTGATCCCTACTGAATAGGCTGGATAAGAGTGACCCGAGATCAAGATTAGGGAAAAAAAAGGCCTCCACAAATCTCATGCATTATTCCATCCTGATTAATAAGGTTAAACAGTAAGTTTGAAACCCTTGTCAATTGGCAGAATGTGAAACGCAACATCCCCTTAACCCCTTAACTTGGGTTAGTAAAACTGGATTTAGTGAGGATGTTAGTCAAATATTCCCCAATTAAAATGATACAAGTTACCCATACATCATTAAAGTATGTAGGCCTACCCAATTGCACGGATGTGTGTGTTTTCGTTCGTTAGTTTATGCATATCCGTTTTTACCATAAGAGCGTGTTTGTGTGTTTCACAAGACCGTGTTTGTGTGCGAAAATGTACGTGTGGACGCAGTTTACATCTGAACTGCCCGAGATGGACATAAATCTCGTCAGGCCCCCTGTGAGACAGATGGGAAAACTAGACCTAAAGGCACCGAGGGTATTGCAAATATCAATCGTCCAATCCAAACGTGGCTGTGTCCTGTCGGATGCTAAGCCAGGCAGGAAGTATGGGGCTCCTTTAAAATACTTACCAAGCTCCCTCTGGGTGGAAACGGGCAATAAATAGCAGGGTATCTCTTGGCCGCATTCCAGCTACCGGGCTTGGCAAGGAAGTGACTCATTTCATTGGAAAAAGAAACGGATACAAGGATTTTTGTGTCTGTTATTATCAGTCAGCCAAGGGAAACCAACATGCCACTCGGACAATTGAAGAAGCCAGAGAGTTCTTACTATTTATACGGCTGCTGGTTTGCTCTTAAAGATGCAGTGGCCATTATCATGTAAAGTATGTTATGTAGCCTTTTAAGGAACACAAATTCCCCCCTTTGGTTCCCCCTGCCATAAAACAACGCAAACAGAGTTTGCACCTGAGTGATATATTCTTCACATGTACAGGTAACTGCCAAAATAAAGGAAACACTAACATAAAGTGCCTTAATAGGGTATTGGGCCACAACAAGCCTCGAGAACAGCTTCAATGCACCTTGGCATAGATTCTACAAGTGTCTGGAACTCTATTGGAGGGATGCAACACCCTTCTTCCACCAGAAATTCTATAATTTGTTGTTTTGTTTATGGTGCTGAAAAACTCGGTCTCAGGCGCCAGTCCAGAATCTCCCATAAGTGTACAATTGGGTTGAGATTTGATGACTGACACACACGCACGCACGCACGCATACACACACACACACACACACACACACACACACACACACACACACACACACACACACACACACACACACACACACACACACATACACACACGCATGATCGCACACACACACACAGACACACATACACACACACATACACACACACACACACACACACGCATGATCGCACACACACACACAGACACACACACACACACACATACACACACACACACACACACACACACACACACACACACACACACACACACACACACACACACACACACACACACACACACACACACACACACACAGACACACACACACACACACACATCCTTTAAACCCCTATGCTCCTTTGAGACCCTTTTTCAGTCACCAACCAGGTTTCCATCAAACCTTTTTATGAGTAAAACACATGTTGGATAAAAATTGTCATGACAGTCCTGACAATTTTGTTTATATAAAGAATAATAATACAATTTAAAAAAATGGTAAACTTTACAAACGTTTATAAAACTAAATACACTCGACAAAGTGGGATCTTTTTGTGTGAGAAAAGTTGGTGGAAACGCTTTTATGCTCAAATGTTGATATAATAACCATTTACATCTAAGTAAACTTGGAGTCAGGCTATGACGTGTGGTTCTCCTATTACGACTCATCAGAAAAGCATGCAGGGTATTAGGCTACAGATGAAAAGAGTTACGATGAACTTCACAGGGGGGTGAAAGTGCAAAGTGAAGAGCTTGATGCTCCGTTCCATTTAATATTGAGGGTCTTATTCTGGTTAAATGATCATCGATTCTTGGCTGCTGTTTGACAAAATAATCTGTCTCTATTGTCCATAATAATCTCATCATGTAGGCTATACAGCGCAATCGGAAAGTATTCAGACCCCTTGACTTTTTTCATACTTTCTTACATCACAGCCTAATTCTAAAATTGATTTTTTTTTTTTCCTCATCAATCTACACAAAATACCACATACAAAGCAAAAATAGTTTTTTCTTTGTTGCAAAATTATTTAAAAAATATATAAATATGAAATATAACATTTACATAAGTATGTACAGTTGAAGTCGGAAGTTTACACATACTTAACTTGATGTCTTTAAAACAAATTTTTCAACCACTCCACACATTTCTTGTCAACAAACTATAGTTTTGGTAAGTCGGTTAGGACATCTACTTTGTGCATGACGCAGTAATTTTTCCAACAATTGTTTACAGACAGATTATTTCAATTATAATTAATTCACTGTATCAAAATTCCAGTGGGTCAGAAGTTTACATACACTAAGTTGACTGTGCCTTTAAACAGCTTGGAAAATTCCAGAAAATTATGTTATGGCTTTAGAAGCTTCTGATAGGCTAATTGACATCATTTGAGTCATTTTGGGCGCCTTTCCTTCCAGTTCTCTGCTGCCAATGACTGGAACGAACTGCAAAAATCGCTGGAGCTGGAGACTTATATTTCCCTCACTAACTTTAAACATCAGCTATCCGAGCAGCTAACTGATCACTGCAGCTGTACATAGCCCATCTGTAAATAGCCCACCCAATCTACCTACCTCATCCCCATATTTTTTTATTTACTTTTTTGCTCTTTTGCACAGTATTTTTTTTTGTTGCACAGTATTTCTATAGTACTTGCACATCACCATCTGCTCATCTATCACTCCAGTGTTAATTTGCTAAATTGTAATTACTTAGCTGCTATGGCCTATTTATTGCCTTACCTCCTCACACCATTTGCACACACTGTATATAGACTTATTTTTTTCTATTGTGTTATTGACTGTATGCTTGTTTATTCCATGTGTAACTCGGTGTTGTTGTTTGTGTCGCACTGCTTTGCTTTATCTTGGCCAGGTCGCAGTTGTAAATGAGAACTTGTTCTCAACTTGCCTACCTGATTAAATAAAGGTGAAACAAAATAAATAAAAAATAAAAATAAAAATTGGAGGTGTACCTGTGGTTGTATTTCAAGGCCTACCTTCAAACTCAGTGCTTATTTGCTTGACATCATGGGAAAATCAAAAGAAATCAGCCAAGACCTCAGAAATAAATTGTAGACCTCCAAGTCTGGTTCATCCTTGGGATCAATTTCCAAATACCTAAAGGTACCAAGTTCATCTGTACAAACAATAGTACGCAAGTATAAACACCATGGGACCACGCAGCCATCATACCACTCAGGAAGGAGACGCGTTCTGTCTCTTAGAGATGAACGTACTTTGGTGCGAAAAGTGCAAATCAATCCCAGAACAATAGAAAAGGACCTTGTGAAGATGCTGGAGGAAACAGGTACAAAAGTATCTATATCCACAGTAAAACGAGTCCTATATCGACATAATCTGAAAGGCCGCTCAGCAAGGAAGAAGCCACTGCTCCAAAACCGCCATAAAAAAAGCCAGATTACGATTTGCAACTGCACACGGGGACAAAGATCGTACTTTTTGGAGAAAAGTCCTCAGGTCTGATCAATCAAAAATAGGACTGTTTGGCCATAATGATCATCGTTATGTTTGGAGGAAAAAGGGGGATGCTCGCAAGCCAAAGAACACCATCCCAACCGTGAAGCACAGGGGTGGCAGCATCATGTTGTGGGGGTGCTTTTACTGCAGGAGGGGCTGGTGCACTTCACAAAATAGATGGCTTCATGAGGGAGGAAAATTATGTGGATATTTTGAAGCAACATCTCAAGACATCAGTCAGGAAGTTAAAGCTTGGTTGCAAATGGGTCTTCCAAATGGAAAATGACACCAAGCATACTTCCAAAGTTGTGGCAAAATGGCTTAAGAACAACAAAGTCAAGGTATTGGAGTGGCCATCACAAAGCCCTGACCTCAATCCTATAGAACATTTGTGGGCAGAACTGAAAAGCATGTGCGAGCAAGGAGGCCTACAAACCTGACTCAGTTACACCAGCTCTGTCAGGAGGAATGGGCCAAAATTCACCCAACTTATTGTGGGAAGCTTGTGGAAGGCTACCCAAAACGTTTGACCCAAGTTAAACAATTTAAAGGCAATGCATACCAAATACTAATTGAGTGTACGTAAACTTCTGACCCACTGGGAATGTGATGAAAGAAATAAAAGCTGAAATAAATAATTCTCTCCACTATTATTCTGACATTTCACATTCTTAAAATACACTGGTGATTCTAACTGACCTAAGACAGGGAATTTGTACTAGGATTAAATGTCAGGAATTGTGAAAAACTGAGTTTAAATGTAATTGGCGTATGTACACTTCCAACTTCAACAGTATGTTCCTTTGGCAGTGATTAAAGCCTCAAGTCTTTTTGGATATGACGCTACAAGCTTGGCACACCTGTATTTGGGGAGTTACTCCCATTCTTCTCTGCAGATCATCTCAAGCTCTGCACAACTATTTTCAGTTCTCTCCAGAGATGTTCCATCGGGTTCAAGTCCGGGCTCTGGCTGGACCACTCATGTACATTGAACTTGGAAGGTGAATCTTCGTGCCAGTTTGAGGTCCTGAGCACTCTGGAGCAGGTTTTCTTCAAGGATCTCTCTATACGTTGCTCTGTTCATCTTTCCTTCGATCCTGATTAGTCTCCCAGTCCCTGCTGCAGAAAAACATCCTCACAGAATTATGCTGCCACCACCATCCCTCACCGTAGGGATGGTGCCAGGTTTCCTACAGATGTGACGCTTGGGTCTGAATACATATGTAAATAAGGTATTTCAGTTTTTTAGATTGATGTTTTTCCTCATCAATCTACACACACTGCCCATAGTGACAAAGAAAAAACAGGTTAAGATCTTTTTGCAAATGTATTAAGAAAAAGGCTGTAGCATAACAAAATGTGAAAAAAGTCAAGGTGTCTGAATACTTTCCGAATGCACTGTAGGCCAATTCCCACAGTGCCTTCCAAAGTAAACAAATAGTCATTGTGGATTGCAGATGCTCCTGTTGCACCGTTTGATCAAATGTGCTTATGAAAAACCTTATGCTGTATGCTTTATACCTTTTGGCTTCAAATAAAGTTCTATCAAGTTCTCTTGTAGGGTGCTTAGTATCATTGTCCCCCACAGAAGAATGATCTGCTTTAAAAAAAAACAAGAAATGTATGCATCCCCTCTTAACTCATTAATCAGTGCGGACCAGCCAGCTACACTAAAATGTATGTCATATTTCCACGGGCTTGACTTTGGTTCACTAAAGACAGTGTTGAACCTAGAATCTTCTGATCTGTAGTCAGACGGGTTATCCATAGCGCAACTGTCCCCTAGAATGATCTGCTTCAATTCAGTCTGGTGATGAACTTCTACCCCAGCTAAGAGAAGAAAAGGTGGGCGTGTGATATCACAGACCTTTGTTCCGTCTGTGTGGAAAATCACAAACTGTCAACATCAGAAGAAAGCTAATATTTACCACGTACAGACGGGTTTTAATGTTAGCACGGGATGCCGAGTGCAGTACAACAGAGGCCTCACTTTGGGGCTTAGACCATGACTGCAGTACAACTATCTCCCCTGTCGTTTAATCTTTTTATTGAATCAAAGATGTGACATTTGTGTTTGGTTGCTCTTTACTATTAACAAAGTCAGGCCGAGCGGCTAAGAAACTCGCCTGTAGTTTGGAAACTCTGCAGCTCTTGCAGCACTAGAAACTTTTGGGTAAAAATAATGAATCAAGTTTCATATTGATAACTACCAGGGCAACTGCTGTCCTATGTCACTTTTTAACAGGGGTTGGAACCACTGTTCCGAACAGAAAAATAAAGTTCTGTACCGGTTTATATTGTTCCTTTCTGCTCTCCTTTATTACTTCTGATATATACATTTATTTTGTACCATTAGCTTAACATGAAATTACTTCACCAATCAGTGCAGATAGAGCAGGTCTAATCTGTATAGGAAAGTCGTTAAGAGCAAATTGTATTTTGCCGTAACAGCATGGTTCTATCATAACGAACTACAAACACACACAGTGTGCTGCCAGTCATAGTGTAGGGCGCTAGATGCAACTGAAATTTTTAGGGTGACGAGAGAGCGAGAGAGGATGGAAGAAGCTTGCCTTAAAGCGCTGTGCATCTTGTTATGACATGTATTATCTGAATTAGGCCCACAGGATTATACCTACGGAGGAGCGGCTTCTATGGAGGAACTTTGAATGCCTTTGAACTACTGAGTTGGTTTAACGTTGGACCAGAGTAAACGTTAGCTAGCTAGCTATCTAGCTAAAAAGCTGGTGCGTACAGTGCAGCACTAGCATTAAAAACACGTCCTACCTTTTTGTAGTTAATAAATCCATTACCGTAGTATCTTTAACTAACATTAAAAAAGTAAATCCATTATTTTCTAATGAAACATCTCTGCCTAATTTCTGAATTATGCTTGTAATGTTGTCAGTAGGCTACTGTAACTTATGCTTCAGAGGGGAGGGGCAGGTAGCCTACACACCCACGGGCAAAGATTTACAGCTGGCAGGCAGTCGCTGAGACGTTTCTGAGTGACAGAGGGCTTTGCGTAGGCGCTTTGTTGCAATTTCTGTGGGACTTGAAAAAAATGCTGTAATATGAAAGAATGTTATTAACCAGTTCCCATGCTTTTACAATAACGGTTCTGTTCTGGAACAATATAGATCACTTTCGTTTTCGGTTCGGGTTCTGTTCCTTGAACCGGTTCCAACACTTGCTTTTTAATGTTGGTAACAAAGTGCTACAAATAAGTTTGAAACCAACATGCTTTTAACGTTCAAAACTTTCCACTGGAGGATATTTGTTTCCCAACAGGAAGTCCCAACAGGAAATTATCCTATTTCATTTCCATCAGTTTCGATCTGACCAGTTGTGTGTATCTAAGACATGCTGGCTATGTCGCTGTCTCAATCCAGACAAGTTCTTGTCCAAGCATCTTGGCTATAATATTGCATGAAATTGTTTAAAAGATTCCAAATTATTTGAGCTGAGGGGCTGGCTGGGAACCACGTCAATATCATATTTACGCTGATGGCCAGGTGTCTGGAAACTTTTTATGGAATATCCTGCAACTTCTGGGGGCCATTGCTAAGGGGCAGACATATCTCGTGCAGATATTAATTTCTCCTCTTGCTGTGCACCCGTCTCCTCTCTTTCCATCTTGTTTTTAGCATTCTTCTGGTCCGAAAGGACTGCAGTCTGCTCCCACTTGCACACCTGTCACTGTGAAACAGCTGTGGACAACACAACATCATTAGGGCAGCTGAAAGAGAAGGAAAGGCCTGCATAGCCCATTCTCTACTGTTTACTTTCTTCCAGAGTTCAACTCCAGGGCATCTGTAAAACGGAGAAACATCTCTTATAGAAATGAGCTGGGAAAACTCCTATGGGTCGGACGTGTAATAGGATCGTAACGCAAAGCTGAGGGAGAGTAGGGTGTTGAGAGAAAAGGTTATACTTCAAGATAATTGTGTCATTTTAGAATGCTCCCTTCCTCACAGCTGTATCGCAGGACTACCGCCTTCCATACCAGATGTGACATGGACAATGCTGGTATATTTCAACAGTGATCAATACACTAACTGTTTCGATACACTATTGACAAGGTTCTCTAGCTAATAGTTCACATCACCAGATTTACTACATTGAACCTAGGAGCATCATTGACGGAGACATGTCTGAGTAATACAAAAATACCCCCCTTTAGCCATTCTAGAGGGCAACAAACAGGAAGCGCTTGAATTGATTGGTCCTGACACCTTCCGTTGCTGGCTATTGGCCGTGGCGTGTTGTGCTGAGGTATATGAGAGATTTGACCCTGGGCACCAAGGGCTAGCACGGAGATGGGACCCTAGACCGGAGACTCCTGCTGGAGAAAATCAATCCATCACCACGCACACAGGAAGGAAGCCAGGAGGGGAGATAGTATACGGCTGTTAATGACATGTATCTATGTGCCTCAGCGAGACGGGAAGTAACAGGATATTTAAACAGAGATAAGAGTGTGTGCCAAAGGGGCTGGGACACAACCCATGGCAACCGGGGCTAGATAAATACAGACGCAGCCGTTTTTAATTTCCTAGTTTCTCATACATCTGGGAGCTTATCTGTCATGCATTTACTTGAATTAGAGATTGTGAATCTGGTTCTGCAACTTTTCAATGGCGTTCCTTCAGACACTATACTAATAAAATATACCAAATACAATAGACTGGCTATTATCGTGGTTTCGTTCCTTTCTCCATTGATGAATCAGTTGTTTGCTCTCTAAGGTTTAAATATTCTAATCTTGTCCATCACTATTTTGACAAAGGTCTGCTCCAGGTGTTTCAGGTGGCTGTCAAATCAGGGAAAATAAACTCAATTATAAACTGGGTAGTTCGAGCCCTGAATGCTGATTGGCTGACAGCTATGGTATATCGGACTGTACACCACAAGTATGACAAAACATGCATTTCTACTGTTCTAATTACGCTGGTAACCACTTTATTATAGCAATAAAGCACCTCAGGGGTTTGTGGTATATGGCCAGTATACGGCGTTGCCAAACAGCTTTTAGCCATGGTATGTTGGCCATACACCACACCCCCTATGCCTCATTGCTTAAATGTAATCCAGATAGCTCAATAACAATCCTTTATTTCCCCTCGAAGCAACACAAGGTCCTGGAAGATGGCAGAAGCCATGCATAGGCCGAATGGCACCAACTCAAACTGGTGAAAGCCCAGAGTTGTAGAAATGGCTGTTTTCTCTTGATCTAGTAGTTGCTAGTGGTGGAGTGTTGTAATGGTGAATGCCGATCCATGTCTGTTGTCCCCCTCACCTGTCAGTTCTCAAACCACTTCCTTGCCACGCAAAGCTTTGGACCAATCGGCCAACCACCTCTTGTCATATGACAGGAGGCTAGGGGTGGCTTGGCGAATCACATATTGTCGCCTCCTGAGGACACAGAGGTCATAGGAGAGGCTAGGTTCAAAGTCAGACGGGCTCATTAGAAGCTCTCCAATGTTTGGGCTGCATTAGCAGATCAAATTACCTCTCTCAAGATTACCACACAAAAAAAAATTGTAACTGGAGCTGCATAGTGTTGCAGATATGGTTAAAAGCATGTCATTTATAACATAGAAAAAGTGCATAGAAAGCGCATAGAAAAAAATGACTATAGTTTGAACCCCCCCCCCCCAAAAAAAGTTTGAAAACAACCAAATGCATACTTGAACAAAGGAAATGATGTGTTTACACACACTATGTTTTGTGTCAGCCATCAAATCATTAGCTTTTCAGGGGAGAAAGGAAATGCCTCAAAGAAAAAGCACTCAATCAATGCAAGTCTGAGAAAGGGACCAGATAGAAAGGAGAGATGAAGGAAGAAGAAGAGGAGAGAAGGAGGAGAGAAGAGAAGAAGGAAGAAGACCAGGAGAGAAAAAGGAGGAAGAAGAAGAGGAGAGGAGGAAGAAGAAGAGTAGAGAAGGAGGAAGAAGAAGAGGAGAGAAGGAGGAAGAAGAAGAGGTGAGAAGAAGAAAGAAGAGGAGAGAAGGAGGAAGAAGAGAGAAGAAGGAAGAAGGAAGAAGGAAGAAGGAAGAAGAGAGAAGAAGAGGAGAGAAGAAGAAGAGGAGAGAAGAAGGAAGAAGAAGAGGAGAGAAGAAGGAAGAAGAGGAGAAAAAAAGGAAAAGGAAGTGAATAGGAGTGCCATGAACCCAGATGTCTCACCACCCCCCCAGCTCCAACCATTGGCAGGACCACAGTCATAACTTCTGCAGGCCCCTGGGATCGAGTGATGTTCTGCAAAAGGATTAGCAGCAACTGGATCCTTTTGGCACAGGCACAGGAATTTTAATTACAATGATCTTGGGTGTGGTGTGCCAGGAATGTATCCTGAATGGAGGAGAACACACCGAGGCAAAGTAAGGGTGGGAGTTTCAGCTCGGTACCTTCCCCTCGTTCCCTATCTACTTCCCTCCCCTCATACGCAGTCACGCTCAGACATGTTCCCAAAAAGCCATCACCTCCCCTGCACTACTCTATTCTTCAGTGCACAGTGCACTAAGTTACTGTCAAAAGCCATCCCTGTACTACCACACATGATTAACCAGTGGTCCAAATGTTGAACCTATTCGCATATAAAGTTATTTGGGTGGGGGCGGGGGGGTTTACAGGAGTCATGAACAACAAAAATGGCACAATGTTAGAATTTGTACATTGAATTACCACAATCAGCAGGAAGTTGACTAAATGTCAAGTAACCAACGCAAAGATTATGATGGGAAAACATGGTATTTATGTTTCGATAGTGCCTCAGCATTGTTACTGTACTTCTTGTGGCCCCTTGTTTGCTGATAAAAATATGTTTTTCTTAAAAACAGATTTTTACAATCCGCTTGACTAATAAATAATGTTCAGGTTTGCCATGGAATCTTCATACCCTTTGCTTCCTGCGTTAATATCTATAATCTCACTCTTTGGTAATGTAAACCCATTATCGCAATGTGCTCACAGGCTGACGCTTCAGGGAAGTGTGGCCGAGAGGTCTTTCTGATTGCAGGTCACGATTCTGAGGAAAAACCCATTGGGCATTGCTCTGGAATTACCTCCACAATTGCAAAGTGAAAGCCATTCTTAGGGGCAACAAAGAGGCCTCTGTTTAGGCTGCGCCTTTTGGCCCTGGAGAAATACAATCTGCTGCCACTGCCCAAAGCAACTTTTTTTCTCTGTGCTGATTACGCCAGTGGGGTGTGCAAAGAATGCCCCACAGTGCCACGTCCCACAACCCCATTGACATTTGTTCCGGGGTGTCCTCTTCCATTCACTGAAGGAGAGTCACCAGATCAAGAGGGGGACAGAAGTACTTCTGATCCATCCTATTAACATTGTAAAATGTGTATTATTGATAACATATTATATACAGTGGCTTCAGAAAGTATTCATACCCCTTTACAACATTTTGTTGTGTTACAGCCTGCATTTAAAATGGATTAAGTTGAGATTTTGTGTCACTGATCGACACACAATATCCCATAGAGTCGAAGTGGAAATTTGTTTTTAGAACATTTTTGAAATGACAAACAAATGAAAAGCTTAAAATGTCTTGATTCAATAAGTTTTCAACCTCTTTGTTATGGGATGCCTAAATAAGTTTAGGAGTACAAATGTGCATAACAAATCGCATAAGATGTTGCATGGACTCATTCCGTGTTCAATAATAGTGGTTAACATGATTTTTGAATGACTGTACCCCACAAATACAATTATCTGTAAGGTCCTGCAATCGAGTAGTGAATATCAAGTACAGATTCAACCACAAAGACCAGGGAGGTTTTTCAATGAATCACAAAGAAGGGCACCGATTGGTAGATGTGTAAAAATAAAAAAAGAAGACACTGAATATCCCTTTGAGCATGGATAAGTTATTAATTACACTTTGGATGGTGTACACCCAGTCAAGACAAAGATACAGGTACCCTTCCTAACTCAGTTGCCGGAGAGAAAGGAAACTGCTCAGGGTTTTCACCAAGAGGCCAATGGTAATTTTAAAATCAATCAATCAATCAAATGTATTTATAAAGCCCTTTTTACATCAGCTGATGCCACAAAGTGCTGTAAAGAAACTCAGCCTAAAACCCCAAACAGCAAGCAATGCAGATGTAGATGTGCGGTGGCTAGGAAAAAACAGTTATAGAGTTGAATGGTTGTGATATGAGAAAACTGAGGATAGATCAACAAAATTGTAGTTACTGCACAATAATAAACTAATTGACAGAGTGAAAAGATGGAAGCCTGTACAGAATAAAATATTCAAAAACTTCTGTTTGCAACAAGGCAGTTAAGTAATACTGCAAAAAATGTGGCAAAGAAATGAACTCTCTCTCTCTCCCTCTCTCTCTTTTAAATATTACCTCTCCTGGCTCTTATTGACACCTACCACGACACCTATCACTGACTCTCTTTCCATTAACTGTAACAAGCATCCTCACACACTGAGCACTGACTGGCTCCGGACCTCCATGGACATTGAAAATTTGTTGAAATTTGGTCTGTCTGCCCTGGCCGGAACAAATCTAAACCAATCATAAATGTCTATTTTTCACGTTTGAACAGTTTCACTATGTTTCGGGCCCCAGGAAGACTAGCCGTCGCCATTGGCGTCGGCTAATGGGGGTCCTAATATAATTATAAATTATCTGTGATTGTTTCAGACTGGTTCGGTTCCGAACCAACCAAATGTGGTCTTGTTTGGGGATGGAGCTCATTACAATAATAGCCAACGTGTCACGACTTCTGCCGAAGTCGATGCCTCTCCTTGTTCTGGCGGTGTTCGGCGGTCGACGTCCCCAGTCTTCTAGCCATCGCCGATCCATTTTTTATTTTCCATTTGTTTTGTCTAATTTTCCCACACACCTGGTTTTCATTTCCCAATTACTGGTCATGTATTTAATCCTCTGTTTCCCCCATGTCTTTGTGTGTGATTGTTTATTGTTTGGTCGGTATGTTTCCGGCAGTTCTTTTCAAAAACCCGTGTTTTGTGGCAACCATTATTGTTCGCACATTGGTATTTGTTTCCTGTGTGCTATTTTCTTTAGTAAAGTGCGTTGTTCACTCATCTCTGCTCTCCTGCGCCTGACTTCATGCACCAGCTACACCCACCATCTGACAGAATCACACACCCCTAGTGTCATGGATTCAGCAGGAGCAGGTACCCCTGTTATTGGGGTTGAGGAGCGCGTGCAATGCTCCATCATCTCGGTGCCATCATGGATCACGTCCTACAGACTATGGATTGCTAGCAGAGAAAGGGAGGTCCTCCAGGGCCTCCGCCAGCGCAACCAAGGTCTCCACTACTCGCCCCTCTTTCACCCGGACCCAGTGGGATTCGTCTGGTCCTCCCTAGGGAGTATGATGTGACGGCTGCACAATGTTAGGGTTTCCTATTACAACTGGAGCTCTACCTAGCAACCGTTCAACCGGCGCCTTCGGACCGAGAGAGGGCGTCCGCCCTCGTCTCATGCCTCTCAGGGAGAGCCCTGTGGGGAGAGGGAGATGCGGTGCTGGACCACCTCGAAGAATTCACCTGTCTTCGACCATCCGCCTGAGGGTAGAGTGGCGGGTGAACGTCTCGTACATCTGAGGCAGGGGACGAGGAGCGCCCAGGAGTTCGCTCTGGACACCCAGACCCTGGCCACCAGGCGTGGGATAGAACGACAGGGCCCTGATCGACCACTATCGTTGCAGTTTACGCAAGGACGTCCGTTGGGAGTTGGCCTGCAGGGACACCACCCTCACTTTCAATCAGCTGGTGGATCTGTCCATTCGGTTGGATAACCTGCTGGCTACCCGCGGATATTCAGATCAGGGTCTGTCAGTTCCATCCCACAGCCCCACCGCTCCAACGCCCATGGAGCTGGGAGGTGCTGCGCTTAGGAAAACCCAAGGAGGTTCTGTTTCATGCACTATCTGTGGCCGCAGAGGGCACACTGCCGGTCGGTGCTGGGGAGGTTCCTCTGGGAGTCGAGACAGCGGGCAGGGCACTCTTGCGTCACCCCAGGTGAGCCGGCACCATGCTCACCCAGAGCTCTCTGTTGCTCACATGTTTTTGAACGTTACTTTTCCTGAGTTTTCCTCGCATTCCCAGCATAAGGCACTCGTCGATTCAAGAGCAGCTGGGAATTTCATTGACAGATCATTTGCACATAGATTAGGGATCCCCATTGTTCTAGTGGATATGCCCTTCCCAGTTCACGCCCTAGACAGTCGACCATTAGGGTCCGGGTTGATTAGGGAGGTCACCGCGCCCCTGGGCATGGAGACGCAGGAGGGTCAAAAGGAAAGAATCAGTCTCTTCCTTATTGATTCTCCTGTGTTTCCCGTGGTGCTAAGCCTACCCTGGTTAGTCTGTCATGATCCCACTGTTTCGTGGCAACGGAGAGCTCTCACGGGGTGGTCACGAGAGTGCTCGGGGAGGTGTTTAGGGGTTTCCGTTGGTGCTACTACGGTGGAAAGTCCAAACAAGGTCTCCACCATGCGCATTCCCCCTGAATATGCCGATTTGGCTCTCGCCTTCTGTAAGAAGAAGGCAACTCAATTACCACCCCATCGTCAGGGGGATTGTGCGATAAATCTCCTGGTAGACGCCGCACTTCCCAGGAGTCACGTGTGTCCAATGCCGTACGGGTTGATGAATGCTCCATCAGTTTTCCAAGCCTTTGTAGACAACATTTTCAGGGACCTGCATGGGCAGGATGTAGTGGTGTATATTGATGACATTCTGATATACTCCACTACACACGCCGAGCATGTGTTGCTGGTGCACAGGGTACATGGACGATTGTTGCAGCATGACCTGTACGTCAAGGCTGAGAAATGCCTGTTCTTCCAGCAGGCCGTCTCCTTCTTAGGGTACTGCATTTCCACATCAGGGGTGGAGATGGAGAGTGACCGCATTTCAGCCGTGCGTAATTGGCCGACTCCCACCGCGGTAAAAGAGGTGCAGCGGTTTCTAGGGTTTGCCTATTACCACTGGAGGTTTATCCTGGGTTTTGGCTAGGTGGCGGCTCCCATTACTTCACTGCTGAAGGGGGGTCCTGTACGTTTGCAGTGGTCGGCTGAGGCGGACAGGGCTTTTAGTCACCTGAGGGCTCTGTTTACCTCGGCTCCCGTGCTGGCCCATCCGGATACTTCTTTGGCGTTCATAGTGAAGCTCCAACTCTGTGCTTTCTTCTCGAAGAAGCTCAGCCTGAGGGAACGTAACTATGATGTCGGGGACTGGGAGCTGTTGGCTGTGGTGAAAGACACAGCTTTCAGGGGGTTAAACACCCTTTCTCATCTGGACTGACCACCGCAACCTGGAGTACATCCGGGCAGCGAGGAGACTGAATCCTCGTCAGGCAAGGTGGGCCATGTTTTTTGCCTGCTTTGTGTTTAACCTGTCATACAGACCAGGTTCCCAAAATGTGAAGGCAGATGCACTCTCCCGGCTGTATGACACAGAGGAGCGGCTCACGGATCATACTCCCATACTCCCGGCCTCCTGCCTGGTAGCGCCGGTCATGTGGGAGCTGGACGCGGACATTGAGCAGGCGTTACGTACAGAGCCCGCTCCCCTCCAGTGTCCAGCTGTGTGTCTGTATGTTCCGTCTGCTGTCCGCGACCGGCTGATCTGTTGGACCCACAAGTCACCCTCCTCTGGTCATCCTGGTATTGGTCGGACGGTGCGCTGTCTTAGTGGGAAGTACTGGTGGCCCACTTTCTGCACAGTTCTTGCAGTAAATGCTATTTTTGCAGTAATTTTTTGAGTTGTATGATTTGTTGAACTTTGAAATAAATGTTTTTTGTTCGGCATACATTTTAAAGTGACAAATCTGAGTCCGAGTGTAATTCCGATACCGTGGAATTACCCAACAGTAAAAGCTCTATCTATATTATGTCACCTGCCCCTTTTAATCCAATTAGTAACACCTAACCTCATTTTCAAAGCCATAATGTGAGAGAAGGTAGTCCTAATCAGAGGAATCTACAAAGAGCCAGCAAAACATCTCCCTCCTCCTCCTCATAACTGCAGATGGCAAGAGCTGTCGAAGAGGGGCTTGATGAATCACAGCAACTGGCTGAGTTTTGCAGGGTGTAGACTTCATTAACCGGAACTCCCAACTTCCAAAGGTATGGACTAAATCACGCAGCTGACCAAACTACGCAAGATTCAAGTTCTGGGTTAACCAAGATTGGTTTGAATGTATTTGATACATGTGAGGTATTTGTGGATAACAGATTTTACCTACCAGGCATTACTACGAGTGTCTATATTTTCAGAATGTCACTATGCCTGTACAGTATGTCCCTGTCTATTCATTAATGCCCTTAATTTGGTCTATATCCAGAAACAATTTCAAATTTTTCAGCATCCACAATCTAACTGGCCTTGAGAAGCAACAGTCATCAAAATTGTTAAAAGGTCTTAAACAGTTGTTGAATGGACGAAGATACCCATTCAGATATTGACTGAATTACAGAACATTATACAAACATTTTACTGGCACAGACAAATAATGAATGAAGTTCATGGATTTTAGTGGGAATTCAGATAATCAATTTTGTCAATTTTCACTTTTGTTTTCTTAGAATGCAATCCTACATACGTTTTCTAATGGAATCAGGTATTTTTTTATGTTAATTTTGTGTAAAATAAAGAAAAGTTTGTGTCTCATTTGCATAAACACACTGATGGTGTTTGCATCTTTGAATAGAATAACATAAAGGGGCAGAACAGGGTTGCAACCACAAAAAACCTGCTCTGTCTAGGCCAGGGGTCTCCAACAGGTCGATCGTGAGCTACCAGTAGCTTGCAGCTCACCTATGTGTAGCTCGCCAAACAATTCTGAAAGTACATGCAAATTTTCACGTGTTCCACTGTAAACTGTCATAAACAAATCTCACAAGTATCAGACACCGCAAGCTCCCAGCTACTATCTAATCAACGCAACATTGACATTATCCCACCCCTGGTTAGCCACTATTATCTTAAAAACCCAAACCTAACATAATATCTGCTAATTCATTTCCAGCAATGTTGCCCCTGTCTGTCTGTGTGGTGCCCGCGTTTGTTGACTACTCCATGTAGCCAGTTGATGTGATAACCAGTTGATGTGATAGCCAGTTGATGTGATAACCAGTTGATGTGTAGCCAGTTGATGTGATAACGGTTTTGTGGGTTGACAGAAAGACTTTCCCCAAAACCTTCTCAATTAAATGTCAACTGCAAAGTTGGCTTACCTGGCAGAAGTATATCATTTGTATCTATTATTTGTATCTACATATGATTCAAATACCAACTCATGATCAATCTTTGAATTATTTGAATCAGCTGTGTAGTGCTAGGGCAAAATACAAAATGTGTACCCTGGTTTGGCCCCAGGACCGAGTTTGGGAAACCCTCCATTAAATAGCACATTCCTCACTCACTACATATTCCAACTAGATTTTTAAAATTTTTCTTACCTTTATTTAACTAGGCAAGTCAGTTAAGAACAAATTCTTATTTTCAATGAAGAGTGGGTTAATAGTGGGTTAACTGCCTGTTCAGGGGCAGAACAACAGATTTGAACCTTGTCAGCTCAGGGGTTTGAACTTGCAACTTTCCAGTTACTAGTCCAACACTCTAACCACTAGGCTACCCTGCCGCACCAAAGATTAAATAATAACTTTTCAATTCCACAAAAAATGTACACGCATCAAAATAAAGTTATTATTCTTCTCTTACATGTGATGTACTGTATTATATAGGTCCTGGATGGGAAGCAGTTGCCATTCTAGGCGTTGATGCAACCGGTCAGGATGCTCTCGATGGTGCAGCTGTAGAACCTTTTGAGGATCTGGGGGCAGATGCTAAATCTTTTCAGTCTCCTGAGGGGGAAAAGGTTTTGTTGTGCCCTCTTCACTACTGTCTTGGTATGTTTGGACCATGATAGTTCGTTGGTGATGTGGACACCAAGGTTGAAACTCTCGACCCGCTCCACTACAGCCTCGTCGATGAGAATGTGGGCCTGTTTGGCCTGCCTTTTCTTGTAGTCCACGATCAGCTCCTTTGTCTTGCTCACATTGAGGGAGAGGTTGTTGTCCTGGCACCATACTGCCAGTTCTCTGACCTCCTCCCTATAGGCTGTCTCATCGTTGTTGGTGATCAGGCCCAGTTGTGTTGTCAGCAAACTTAATGTTGGTGTTGGAGTCGTGTTTGGCCACTCAGTCATGGGTAAACAGGGATTACAGGAGGGGACTATGTATAAGAGCGATTCCCAGAAACTGAAATACAAAATTGAAATATATCATGAAAATACATCATCCTTGAAATACATGATTTATTTAATTTGCGGAAGGACCTGAAGGTGTTGTGTTGGTGGGAGAACATGAACATTGAACTTTTGAAAACATTGAAGTCATCATTGTATCCCATCTGCTCAACATATATAAAACATGCTTAAGGGACATAAATCATTCAATATAGTGACTAAATAATCCAGTCCGGCCACCAATGGAACAGGACAAGCAGCCATTGTGAATGATAGCATGCCTTTTAAACGTGCTTGCTGCATTACATGTTCCCAACCCAATTACAGTGGGGTCCGGAATTACTGTACACCTTGATAAAGATGAGCAAAAATACTTTATAAAAAAAAAATTACAAATACTGAGCTATATGACTTAAAAAAATATATAGTTTTACACTAATACAATTGCTCAGAGAAAAAAAAAGTTATTAAAAAACAAATCACCAAAATAGAGGGTTCAAAATACTCCAACACCCTGGACAATTACACTGAGCCTTTTTCTAAAATGTTCTATGAGATTGGAGAACACAACACAACAATAGCATGGTATTATTTCACTGTAATAGCTACTGTAAGTTAGACAGTGCAGCTAGATTAACAAGAATTGAAGCTTTCTGCCAATATCAGATGTCTATGTCCCGGGAAATGTTCTTGTTACTTACAACCTCATGCTAATTACATTAGCCTACGTTAGCTCAACCATCCCACTGAGGGGGGGGGGGGGGGACACGGATACTGGGGGGATTTTAGATCATTCCCACAAACAGAATCCTTCCAGATCCTTGATATCCTCCGTCCGCGCTTATGGATTGCCTGCCCTCTTCAATTCAAACAAAAGGTTTTCAATGGGTTTCAAGTCCGGAGACTGAGATGGACATTGTGGTCAATTAACCATTTCTTTGTGGATTTTGATGTGTGCTTGAGGTTATTGCCTTGCTGGATGATCCACTTGCGGCCAAGTTTCAGCCTACTAGCAGAGGAAACCAGGTTTTTGGCTAAAATGTCCTGGTACTAGGTAGAGTTCACAGTGCCGTTGACCTTAACAAGGCCCCCAGGACCAGTGGAAGCAAAATAGCTCCATAACATCAAATATCCACCAGCATATTCTACATTAGGGATGAGGGTATTTTCTGCATAAGCATTGTTCTTTCGGGCAGTCCATAAGCGCAGACAAAGGACATCAAGGACCTGGAAAGATTCTGTATGGAGGAATGGTCTAAGATCCCTTCCCAATGTGTTCTCCAATCGCATAAAGCATTTTAGAAAAAGGCTCAGTGTCGT
The DNA here is from genome assembly GCF_013265735.2 of Oncorhynchus mykiss. Taxonomy (NCBI): domain Eukaryota; kingdom Metazoa; phylum Chordata; class Actinopteri; order Salmoniformes; family Salmonidae; genus Oncorhynchus; species Oncorhynchus mykiss. The sequence continues at coordinate 34,731,759 of NC_050571.1, read as the reverse complement.
TATACCCGCAAGGTAAGGGTGCTTGCAGTATTGAAAACAGGGGATCCAAGAATTTTACCCCCATCTTTTTCATTTTTTTGTGTTAGTTGGTAAACAAACCTCATTCTTTGAGCAATTGTATTAGTATATAGTGTATATAGTGTATTAATAATATACATTTCAAATATTTTGAATAACATTTGTATTTAGTATTTTTTTGCTCATCTTTATCAAGGGATCCAGTGATTCCAGACCCCACTGTGTACTCCAACTTCATACTGAATGGGAAAATTCTTGTTAAACAATTGTCCTACTGGGAAAAAATTGTAAGAGACAGACAGAGAGAGAAAGGGAGGGGGAGTTGTAGCTGGGTTACACCAGACCAGAGCAGGGGGAGAGCAGAGCCTCACCATAACAACACACTTGTCCCTCCCTGACTCTGAACCGCGTCCAAATCTTATACATTCACAGGAGAGAGCTGGCCAATTGTCACAGCTGTCACACATTTTCAACAGATTCCACAAGACCTAGATGAGGCTTGAAAAGACATTCCTTAGCCATTACACAATGGCTAAAAGGAATTACTGTTAACATCTGATATTGTGGAAGTGGGAAATTTGCCACCCCGACCTTGCCCAAAGCACTCCGGAACCCAGGGTCATAGATTTATTATCTCAAATGGTCTCCAAAGGTCACCGAGGGCCATTTGTTCCCCCAGTGTTCCGGCAAAACCTCTAGAGCCCCAAGTGTGTTATTCATTAAACACACTGTGCAGCTTTGTATGGGGGACGTGCGGGGCGGGAGACACATGTTACTGTTGCTCTATGGGTATTTGTCATAGGAACGGCATGTCTGGTCAGAGCCATTTTCAGCTGTTGGGTTGTAGTATGCCGATGCGCCTCTGCCAATCCCCGAGCGAACAATGGCCACATAAACAGGATGCTTAAAATGTGTGATTGCACAAGTGTTTGAGATGAACTCCAGTTCACCACAGTTTTGTGGGCTTGGTGTGCCTCTGAGTTTCATTTCAGTGTGTTTGAAAAGTTGTTGACACAGAGTTAGTCTTAAGACTTTAAGACTTGAATATATTTATGATGCAATGCTCTCACTTCTGGGTTGCATCTAATTGTTTGAATCTAAAGATCTAAAGCACAAAATATTGTGTTGTCTGCCAAATATTAGGCTGTGTATTTTTCTAGGCTTGCTATGATCATTCTGCAATGGGAAATAGTGTTATTTAATTAACCATAGATCAATGTTATGCATATATGAGATATGTCACACTGTCTTATAAAAGAGTCTCAGGCTACTCATTTGGGTTATTGGTCTGTTTTTAGCATGCCTCATGTACAGACTATGGAGTTGTGCAATATTACGCAAGTGAGAGGAATTATAGCCTAGTGATAAACAAACATGGTTCTAATGTATTCTTATAACACAGAGTACATCATAAAACATGTATAGTGCATTCGGAAAGTATTCAGTCCCCTTGACTTTTCCCACATTTTGCTACGTCACAACCTTATTCTAAAATGGATTAAATAGTTTTTCCCCCCTGATCAATCTACGTACAATACCCCATGATAACAAAGAAAAAACAGGTTTTTAAATTTTTTTGCAAACATATTAAATATAAAAAAACGGAAATATCACATTTACATAAGTATTCAGACCATTTACTCGTTACTTTGTTGAAGCACTTTAGGCAGCGATTACAGCCTCGAGTCTTCTTGGGTGTGACAACAGAAGCTTGGCACGCCTGTATTTGGGGAGTTTCTCCCATTCTTCTTAGTAGATCCTCTCAAGCTCTGTCAGGTTGGATGGATAGCGTCACTGCACAGCTATTTTCAGGTATCTCCAGAGATGTTCGATCATGTTTAAGTCCGGGCTCCGGCAGGGCCACTCAATGACATTCAGAGACTTGTCCCGAAGTCACTCCTGCGTTGTCTTGGCTGTCTGCTTAGGTTTGTTGTCCTGTTGGATGGTGAACCTTCACCCCAGCCTGAGGTCCTGAGAATTCTGGAGCAGGTTTTCATCAAGGATCTCTCTGTATTTTGCTCTGCTCCGTTCACCTTTCCCTCGATGCTGACTAGTCTCCCAGTCCCTGCCACTGAAAAACATCCCCACAGCATGATGCTGCAACCACCATGCTTCCCCGTGAGGATGGTGCCAGGTTGCCTCCATAATTGACGCTTGGCACTCAGGCCAAAGAGTTTTATCTTGGTTTCATCAGACCAGAGAATTGTTTCTCATGGTCTGAAAGTCCTTTAGGTGCCTTTTGGCAATCTCCAAGCGGGCTGTCATGTGGGTTCTTGGTCACCTCCCTGACAGGTGTATGCCTTTCCAAAATCATACCCAATCAGTTGAATTTCTCCCCCGATTTCTCAAATTGGCTGGGGGTCCAGCTCTAGGAAGTGTCTTGGTGGTTCCAAACTTCTTCCATTTAAGAATTATGAGGGCCACTGTGTTCTTGGGGACCTTCAATGCTGCAGAAATGTTTTGGTACCCTTCCCCAGATCTATGCCTCGACCCAATCATGTCTCAGAGCTCTACTGACATTTCCTTCGACCTCATGGCTTGGTTTTTACTCTGACATGAACTGTCAACTGTGGGACCTTATATAGACAGGTGTGTGCCTTTCCAAATCATGTCCAATCAATTGAATTTACCACAGGCAGACTCCAATCAAGTTGTAGAGACATCTCAAGGATGATCAAATGAAACAGGATGCACCAGAGCTAAATTTTGACTCTCATACCAAAGGGTCTGAAATAAGGTATCTGTTTTTATTTTGAATACATTTGCAAAACAAAATGAAAAACCTGGTCATTATGAGGTAATGTGTGTAGATTGATGAGGAAAAACATTAATTTAATTAATTTTAGAATAAGGATGTAACGTAACACAATATGAAAAAGTCAAAGGGTCTCAATACTTTCCGAATGCACTGTATATCAGAACAACATTTTCCATAGTTTTCATCCTTTACTCTTGATGTGTCAATTGTGCAAACATTGGCAAGTGTCTCAAAACACCTGCAACCACGGACACCCATTTTTTGCAGTTTTATAACACTTTAACCTTTTCTAAAAAATATATATTCTTACATTCATAGGAGTTAAATATTTATAGAAAGGCTCAGTAATCCAGTGCAAAAATAATCTACGGCAATTTTTTTATATTTTTAAATAAAGTCCAGATGTCTCATGTTTGGCAAGCGTCACAGACCTCAGCGCAAATGTGTTGTCTGTGTTTTTAATGTTTCCATGACTAGGGCACGATGATGATGGCCTCCTTAGTAATTTCAGGCTGCCCCCTGACCTGACATCCAGGAAGTGGGGAACTACGCTATTGCCTGCGTCACTCAGTGAGTCAACCCAGCAGCCTAAAAGCATAGCTTTGACTCCAGACACATTCATTATATCCTCCCCCTGACTTCACTATTTCATTTCCTCTCCTGTTCAAAACTGTTATGTATTTCAATGGCGTTTTTATTTAGTTATTACTTGAATCGTTTGCTGTCAATACTTTTGAGTAGACTCCTTTAAGCTTGCTATATGCGAACTCCTTAACACAGCTAACACCTTTGATACGGTAGCATTCTGAATCAATACTACTGTGTACTGTGGGTTCCTTTTATTAGTAATTGATTGAATTGGGGACATAAGTGTCTACCAAAGACTATAGTATATTTTACTAGATAAAGGTGAAATAAATTTTACAAAAATAAAAAAATAAAAGAGAATGTACTGCACTGAGAACGTACTGTTCAATGGACACATTTGTTTCAAGACATTTTTATTTTTATTTTATTTCACCTTTATTTAACCAGGTAGGCAAGTTGAGAACAAGTTCTCATTTACAATTGCGACCTGACCAAGATAAAGCAAAGCAGTTCGACACATACAACGACACAGAGTTACACATGGAGTAAAACAAACATACAGTCAATAATACAGTATAAACAAGTTTATATACGATGTGAGCAAATTAGGTGAGATAAGGGAGGTAAAGGCAAAAAAAGGCCATGGTGGCAAAGTAAATACAATATAGCAAGTAAAACACTGGAATGGTAGATTTGCAGTGGAAGAATGTGCAAAATAGAAATAAAAATAATGGGGTGCAAAGGAGTAATAAATAAATACATAAATAAAATAATTAAATACAGTAGGGAAAGAGGTAGTTGTTTGGGCTAAATTATAGGTGGGCTATGTACAGGTGCAGTAATCTGTGAGCTGCTCTGACAGATGGTGCTTAAAGCTAGTGAGGGAGATAAGTGTTTCCAGATTTTTGTAGTTCGTTCCAGTCATTGGCAGCAGAGTCCTGGATGGAGAGGCGGCCAAAGAAAGAATTGGTTTTGGGGGTGACCAGAGAGATATACCTGCTGGAACGCGTGCTACAGGTGGGTGATGCTATGGTGACCAGCGAGCTGAGATAAGGGGGGACTTTACTTAGCAGGGTCTTGTAGATGACATGGAGCCAGTGGGTTTGGCGACGAGTATGAAGCGAGGGCCAGCCAACGAGAGCGTACAGGTCACAATGGTGGGTAGTATATGGGGCTTTGGTGTCAAAACGGATTGCACTGTGATAGACTGCATCCAATTTGTTGAGTAGGGTATTGGAGGCTATTTTGTAAATGACATCGCCGAAGTCGAGGATTGGTAGGATGGTCAATTTTACAAGGGTATGTTTGGCAGCATGAGTGAAGGATGCTTTGTTGCGAAATAGGAAGCCAATTCTAGATTTAACTTTGGATTGGAGATGTTTGATGTGGGTCTGGAAGGAGAGTTTACAGTCTAACCAGACACCTAGGTATTTGTAGTTGTCCACGTATTCTAAGTCAGAGCCGTCCAGAGTAGTGATGTTGGACAGGCAGGCAGGTGCAGGCAGCGATCGGTTGAAGAGCATACATTTAGTTTTATTTGTTTTTAAGAGCAATTGGAGGCATTGTATGAGTTGTATGGCATTGAAGCTTGCCTGGAGGGTTGTTAACACAGTGTCCAAAGAAATGCCGGAAGTATACAGAATGGTGTCGTCTGCGTAGAGGTGGATCAGAGACTCACCAGCAGCAAGAGCGACATCATTGATGTATACAGAGAAGAGAGTCGGTCCAAGAATTGAACCCTGTGGCACCCCCATAGAGACCGCCAGAGGTCCGGACAGCAGACCCTCCGATTTGACACACTGAACTCTATCAGAGAAGTAGTTGGTGAACCAGGCGAGGCAATCATTTGAGAAACCAAGGCTGTCGAGTCTGCCAATGAGGATGTGGTGATTGACAGAGTCGAAAGCCTTGGCCAGATCAATGAATACGGCTGCACAGTAATGTTTCTTATCGATGGCGGTTAAGATATCGTTTAGGACCTTGAGCGTGGCTGAGGTGCACCCATGATCAGCTCTGAAACCAGATTGCATAGCAGAGAAGGTATGGTGAGATTCGAAATGGTCGGTAATCTGTTTGTTGACTTGGCTTTCAAAGACCTTAGAAAGGCAAGATAGGATAGATATAGGTCTGTAGCAGTTACAGCTGGTAAGTGGGAAATCGTCATGCAGTTTCTTATGTAGTAGCACTGACTATTCGGAATGGAAGCATCACGGAGTAACGAAACAATAATAACTTTGATCGATTCTTGAAGTAGAATATGATCTTACGAAACCTACTCAACGTTGTGAGTGCAGTAGAGAGTCTTCTTGACAAGCTTACAGTAACTCAAGCATTGTATCATCGATTGCGGCAGGGTAGGTTTGCTGTGTGTTAATGGTGGGTCGGTATTAAGACCAGCTGTACTAGATGTATTGATAATGCTAGTAAAAGACTCATTGATATTAATATAATATCCTCCACCATGACAGCTCCATATATTAATAGAAGCCCTGCCAAATTACTCAAATACCTTGTCAGGTTCCACTATTTCTCTTGTAGCCTCGGGGCTTGATTCTTAGTTGTCCTTTTGTCTGAACAGGGCTATGGACAAGCCTGTCATTTGACCATATACCAGAGCTTCGTACACTTCAGATCTAGTCCTGACAGACTATGATTCATCTGTTTGGAAACTAGGTTAGAGAACAAAAGCCTTCATGAAGTCATGCAACGCCAGCAAACATGCTTGAAGTGGATATGTATGCATTGGAAGACAAGCTGTGTTTTCATTACAAAGATATACTGTATGTTGCTTTCGGGGGGGTTTCAGTTTGTTTGACTTTTTGATGAGGAATCCTAATAAAATACTGTGTATGCTTGTACGTTTCTCGTTTAGCGATAAGGTTGTTCCATATGAATTCAACCACTTTCTGACTGTACCCTTTCATATTTGAACAAAACCTTCCAGACATGTTTTCCCCATGATAGAAGTGGTCAAAAAGTGACTTTTTGGACCTGCCAAGACACTCAGGAGGTGCTCAATGTTGACCCATTTTGCATACCCCACCCTACCATGAGACATCAATTTCTTCATCACTGAAAAATATGAATGGTTGAGTTTGAAATCATTTGAAAGCTTACAAACAGGGTTGCCAAACTATTTCTTGACTTTTTTTATTTGTATAAAAACAAGAAGATTTTTTTTTAACCTTCAACTTTAATTATCTAAAAACACGTTGTCTCAGATTTTTCACATTTTCACATATACTAAACAAAATTATATATGCAACATTCAATCATTTCAAAGAATTTACTGAGTTACAGTTCATATAAGGAAATCTATGGACTTCACATGACTGGGAGGGGTGCAGCCATGGGTGGGCCTGGGAGGGTATAGGCCTTCCCACTTGGGAGCCAGGCCCACCCACTGGGGACCCAGGCCCAGCCAATCAGAATGTGATTTTCCCCACAAAAGGGCTTTAGATGACCTCTCAGATGATCTCGCAGATGAAGAAACCGGACTTGGAGGTTTTGGGCTGGCATGGTTACACGTGGTCTGCTGTTGTGAGGTCGGTTGGACGCACTGCCAAATTCTCTAAAACAACATCGGAGGGGGCTTATGGTAGAGCAATTAACATGAAATTATATGTTAACAGCGCTAGTGGACATTTCTGCAGTCGGCATGCCAATTGCACGCTACCTCAAAACTTGAGACATCTGTGGCATTGTGTTTTGTGACAAAACTGAACATTTGAGTGACCTTTTATTGTCCACAGCACAAGGTGCACCTGTGTAATGATTGTGCTGTTTAATCAGCTTCTTGATATGCCACACTTGTCAGGTGGATGGATTATCTTAGCACAGGAGAAATGCTCATTTTGTGCACAAAAGTTTGTGGTTATTGCATATATTTTATAAAATATATTGCATATATTTTATTTCAGCTCATGAAACATGGGACCAACACTTTGCATAGTGCATTTAAAACTGACATTTTATTTTTAAATTTCAATTACTACCAGCAGGGTAGTAAAAGCCTAAGAGAGAAATTTTTGCAAATGTTGAAGAAATGTAATGCAACTACACCCATTTTGCCATGGGGCAAATGGGGCAGAGAGAATTTTTTGCAGTTTTAAAGCAAGTTTTCTGTAGTTCTACACATTTTGCCATGGGGCAGAGAAAACATTTAGCAATTTTATAGCAAATGTAATGCTATTCCACACATTTTGCCATGACTTATGCCATGTTAATGATATCTGAGTGAGAGTGACTAACAAAATCAATGGGGACCCCTGGAGGTCAGGGCCCCTGGTCCCAGTTTTAAAGCAAGTTTTCTGTAGTTCTACACATTTTGCCATTGGGCAGAGAAAACATTTAGCAATTTTATAGCAAATGTAATGCTATTCCACACATTTTGCCATGACTTATGCCATGTTAATGATATCTGAGTGAGAGTGACTAACAAAATCAATGGGGACCCCAGGAGGTCAGGGCCCCTGGGTACATGCCCTGCATGTAATTTGACCATGATTAATTAAAGTTTAGATAACTGGATAGACTAACTAAACAATCCTCAAATGTTTAACTGACATGGGGCGGCAGGTAGCCTAGTGGTTAGAGCGTTGGACTAGTAACTGAAAGGTTGCAAGATCGAATCCCTGAGTCATTCTGCCTCTAAACAAGGCAGTTAACCCACTGTTCCTAGACTGTCATTGAAAATACGAATTTGTTCTTCACTGACTTGCCTAGTGAAAAAATACTGAATGACTGCCAGTGGCTGAGAAAAACGACTGATTTCCTAGTGCTTATGTTACCTATACCTGGAGCCAACCCTGACTACCAGAAATATGGCCACCAGTCCATCCACCATCAAATGGCAATATCTATTCTATATTTCTATGACTTCAATAGATTTCTTATGGAAGATTGACAGTTTAATTTCAAACAATAGATATTCCCACTCAAGTCAACATTATTTGATGTGTGGACTTCCAACCATCTTTGTGGTACCATTTGAAAAGTGAAATTTCAATTTGATTCACATATTAGTACATTTACACCTCTGATTATGTAAAATAGGATCTAAGCGACAATATATTAGACTTGTATTTTTTGCAGGTTTTTTGATAACTGAAGTTGAAGGTTAAAAAAATGACCATTTTTATTACAAAACTTATTTTGAAGAAATGATTAAATAGTTTCATTCAAATAAAAAGGGTGTAGTCAAAAAGGGGTTGAAATCATAGGGTGTGTTTTAGGGTTACATCAAGTGATTTCTGAATCTTGCTAACAATCACAAACTGTTATCACAATAAATAAACCATACTTTGAACTATTTTCTACGTTCAACTGCAAAATAACAGTGCATGGCTTACAGCTAAGGCCAGTTTTTGTTAGTATATTGGCAATGCAGTGTCAACAGTAGTGAATACCTTGCTTATAAAACGTACCAACAACCTTGACAGTGTCGCCCTTAGACCAGCTAGGGAGGAGGGCTTTTCATAAATATTTTAAGAAGCTCACTCCAATTTATATCCCTTTTCCCCAGTGAGTCAACACCCATCTCAATGTCTGCCTAGTGCCTGGCTCCTTCTCTCTCTATGCTGTGCTCCGCCTAGGCCTGGCTGCACTCTGTGTCCGGTCTACCTTACAGCGAGGAAATTAAAAGTTAAATATTTACCATTCCTCTGGTATGTGACCCCTCAGATTCCAGCTGTGATGGGTAACAGCCACATTCCTCTGGGAGGAAGTTTATTTGGGCACTCTTTTTCCTGATAGTGCTTTTGAACATGGCGAGTGGCTTAGACATCAGCCTCCATCTCTGTCACATAATACGCTAACATGCCACGTGTGTCACCAGAGCTGGGGATGAAGCTAACCAGCTAAACTTTCAAAAAAGGGATCTAAAGGTGAAGACTTTCCAACAAAGTGCTGCACTGTTTACCCTCTGTCTATGAAATCTTAAAGGGGGTTACTGTACACACAGAAATGATGTCTCTAATAAATACAATCCAAAAGTAGGAGCATTTTGCTCAAATTAACATTGTTTTTTTTTTTACTGTCAAGGTGGATATATTAACCTTTTACTGCAGTGGGCTAAATCAGTGTCACAGAGTGTTTCTTGGCAGTCTTAAACAGATCTACTTTGCAACAAAAGTATACACCTCACACACATGGTTATGGGCTTAACAAAAAAGAAGACACCTGTACCATGTCAGATATACAGTGCCGTGGATAAGTATTTGCCATCACACTACCACTGCCGTGCTTACTGGTTCTTACTGTGGAATGCAGTGTTTGGTTTTCGCCAGGCATAATGGGACACATGTCACCCAGAAAGTTATACTTTTGAAATAGAACATTCTTCCAAGAGTCTTGATGATCATCCAGGTGCTTTTTGACAACCTTGAGTCAACTTTTTTGACAAGATGGGTCCCATTATGTCTGGGCGAAAACCAAACACTGCATTCCACAGTAAGAACCTCATAACAACGGTCAAGCATGGTGGTGGTTGTGTGATGGTTTGGGGATGCTTTGCTGCCTCAGAACCACGAATCCGGCTCTGTATCAGAGAATCCTAAGGGGGAATGACAGGCCATCCATCTATGAACTGATGCTGAAGCGTAGCTGGGTCATGCAGCAAGACAATGATCCAAAACACACAATCAAGTCTACATGAAAATGATTAAAAAGCAACACATTTGAAGTTTTGGAATGGCCTAGTCAAAGACCAGACCAAATCAAAATTGAGATGTTTTGACAGGACTTGAAACGAGCAATTCATGCTTGAAAAGCCACAAATGTCGCTGAGTTAAAGCAGTTCTGCATGCAAGAGTGGGCCAAAATTCCTCCACAGTGATGTGAGAGACTGATCAACAACTACAGGAAGCATTTGGTCTTTAAATATATATACTACCATTCAAAAGTTTGGGGTCACTTAGAAATGTCCTTGCTTTTGAAAGAAAAGCACATTTTTTGCCCATTAAAATAACATCAAATTGATCAGAAATACAGTGTCGACATTGTTAATGTTGTAAATGACTATTGCAGCTGGAAACTGATGATTGTTAATGGAATATCTACAGTACATAGGCGTACAGAGGCCCATTATCAGCAACCATCACTCCTGTGTTCCAATGGCACGTTGTGTTAGCTAGTCCAAGTTTATCACTTTAAAAGGCAAATTGATAATTAGAAAACCCTTTTGCAATTATGTTAGCAGAGCTGAAAACTGTTGTTCTGATTAAAGAAGCAATAAAACTGGCCTTCTTTAGACTAGCTGAGTATCTGGAGCATCAGCATTTGTGGGTTCGATTACAGGCTCAAAGCTGGCAGCTTCATTAAATAGTACCCGCAAAACAGTTCCTCTGTCCAGTGTGTGTTTTTTGCCCATCTTAATCTTTTCTTTTTATTGGTCAGTCTGAGATTTGGCTTTTTCTTTGCAACTGCCTAGAAGGCCAGCATCCCGGAGTCCCCTCTTTACTGTTGACGTTGAGACTGGTGTTTTACGGGTACTATTTAATGAAGCTGCCAGTTGAGGACTTGTGAGGCATTTGTTTCTCAAACTAGACACTAATGTACATTTCCTCTTGCTCAGTTGTGCACCGGGGCCTACCATTCCTCCTTCTATTCTGGTTAGAGCCAGTTTGCACTGTTCTGTGAAGGGAGTAGATCACAGCATTGTACAAGATCTTCCGTTTCTTGGCAATTTCTCGCATGGAATAGCCTTTATCTATCAGAACAAGAATAGACTGACGAGTTTCAGAAGAAAGTTATTTGTTTCTGGACATTTTGAGCCTGTAATCGAACCCACAAATGCTGATGTTCCAGATACGCAACTAGTCCAACAAAGGCCAGTTTTATTGCCTCTTTGATCAGTACAACAGTTTTCTGCTGTGCTAAGATAATTGCAAAAACTTGAATTCGTCACGCCCTGATCTGTTTCACCTGTCTTTGTGATAGTCTCCTCCCACCTCCAGGTGTCACCCGTTTTCCCCACTAGTCTCTGGGTATTTATTCTGGTGTTTTCTGTTTGTCTGTAGCCAGTTCATCTTGTCAAGTCAACCAGTGTGGTTTTCTGTGCGCCTGCTTTTTTTTTGTATCAGTCTTTTGCGAGTCCTCCCGGTTTTGACCCTTGCCTGCCTTGTCTCCGAACCCGCCTGCCTGACCATACTGCCTGCCCTGACCTCCTGGACTCCTGACCTTGTTTATGATCTTTTGCCTGTCCATGACCATTCTCCTGCCTGCCCCTTGGATTATAATAAATAGCAGAGACTAGAACCATCTGTGTGTCTGCATCTGGGCCTTGCCCTGTGCCCTTACAGGATTAGCTAACACAACGTGCCATTGGAACACAGGAGTGATGGTTGCTGATAATGGGCCTCTGTACGCCTATGTAGATAAACCATAAAATCAGCTGTTTCCAGCTACAATAGTAATTTACAACATTAACAATGTCTACACTGTATTTCTGATCAATTGGATGTTATTTTAATGGACAAAAAAATAGCTTTTCTTTAAAAAAACAAGGACATTTCTAAGTGACCCCAAACTTTTCAAATCAAATAAAAATGTATTTGAACGGTAGTGTGTGTATATATATACATTTTTGTTAACTGTAAACTCAGGTTCCCTTGATCAAATAATAGGTTTTGGTTGAAGATCTGATAATTCAGTATAAAAAATATGCAAAAATAGAAAAAATCTGAAACGGGGAAGGAAATACTTTTTCATGGCACTGTAGAGTTGAAATGTATTCAATTTTGAGTTTACACCCCAATACTTCATATACATCACAGAAGACGGATATAACAACACCATATTTTCTGCGTTGAAATTGTTTTAATGTTTATTTATTATGAACTAACGAAAAATATGGATAACATTCCACCAATGAGGCCACTAGGTCATTATTACTTCAGTCATTATTTGACTGCCTTTCGATTGCCTCTATATGTAATGTGCTATTGTGTAGAATCTGACACATTTCAACTATTTCAAGTGAAAGGGGGCTTCAGCCACCATACTCGTAATTAGTTTATCTTTGGCTATACCCTACAGGACACATACACTGAACAAAAATGGGGGGGGTGTATGGTATGGTCAGGCATAAGCTACGGACAACGAACGCAATTGCATTTTATTGATGGCAATTTTAACAAAAATACTGTGACGAGATCCTGAGGCCTATTGTGAGGCCCATTTTTTAAAGCTATCTGTGACCAACAGATGCATATCTGTATCATGTGAAATCCATAGATTAGGGCTTAATGAATGTATTTCAATTGACTGCTTTCCTCATAAGTCAATGAAACTGTTGCATGCTTCGTTTCTATTTTTGTTCAGTATGTATGGTATATGCTAATAAGTTTAGCATTATTTCCTGTTATTTCATAAATTCAATGACATCTTCCCATTTAAGCGTTGCCTAATGGATCTATATTGAATTTATATTGACCTTTTTAAATCAATTAAAATAAAACATTTGACCAAATCTCCCCTCTGTGAAATCCTTAGTTTTTTCTGAGGGAAGAACAAAACCAGACTTTGGATATTGCTTGAGTGAAAGAAAATAGAAGTTGTTTGATTTCCCAATTCCCAGAGCAAAGCAATGTTATGCACCATGCCCCCACCTACTATTAATAGTGTGCAGTGTACATGTGACTGTGTAAGTGCCCCAGTAGGAAAGGTCACCACCCGCACAAATGAAGAGAACAATTGTTTCAATTGTTTCAACCTGCATCAACTCAACTGCAACAAGAAGCATTTTACAGCTGGTTTATTGTGATTCTTCTGATGTTTACGCTGTCTTTCATGTCAAAAGTATTTTCCTGCTTACAAATTGCCAGGAAGCAATTCTCCAGCCATACCGCTGTGGCCTAAGCCCCTCCCCGGGGTTACGCTCTTTGATCACCTGTATCAGTGGCCATCAAGTAAAAAAAAAGTGAAATTTGCAGGAATAAACTTGTGTTCTAATCGGAGAAAAAGCCCCTTCTGAGAAAAAGTCACCCTCTTTGTTCTTCCCTCTGTTCCCTCTGGGCGACTGGGAACAAACCATCTCAGCAAGGGGGAGGTTACGAGAGTGGTGGATTGTTTGGGAAGTACTTCATGGTTGATGTCTTGGCTCTGCTAACAAGGAAACCGCAGAGATAAACAAATTGATTAGTCAATCCAACAACAACCATACCCTCTTTCCCCCTCCAGACTTTAATGAATAGGGACACACTCTATCACGGAGAGAACGATCCTGTGGATAGACGCCCATGTTTATAGGCATACAGTATAAGCCTTCACACAGAGAAGGCATCTACTAATAATTGGTAAATAAAGTCCACACTCTCCAGACAGAACAAATCAAATCAAAATGTATTTGTCACATGCTCCGAACATTTTACTGTGGAATGCGCCTTTCCATACTACCGAGTAAAAAATAAATAAATAATAATAGTAACACAAGAGGATGTAAATATACAAGAATGAAGCTACAGTTGAAGTCGGAAGTTTACATACACCTTTGCCAAATACATTAACACTCAGTTTTTCACAATTCCTGACATTTAATCCTAGTAAAAATTCCCTGTCTTAGGTCAGTTAGGATCACCACTTTATTTTAAGAATGGGAAATGTCAGAATAATAGTAGAGAGAATTATTTTTTTGAGCTTTTATTTCTTTCATTCATTCCCAGTGGGTCAGAAGTTTACACACACTCAATTAGTATTTGGTAGCATTGTCTTTAAATTGTATAACTTGGGTCAAACATTTCGGGTAGGGTTCCATAAGCTTCCCACAATAAGTTGGGTGAATGTTGGCCCATTCCTCCTGACAGAGGTGGCGTAACTTGTGTCAGGTTTGTAGGCCTCCTGGCTCGCACATGCTTTTTCAGTTCTGCCAACAAATGTTCTATAGGATTTAGGTCAGGGCTTTGTGATGGCCACTCTGATATCTTGACTTTGTTGTCCTTAAGCTATTTTGCCACAACTTTGGAAGTATACTTGGAGTCATTGTCCATATGGAAGACCCATTTGCGACAAAAGCTTTAACTTCCTGACTGATGCCTTGAGATGTTGCTTCAATATATCCACATAATTTTCTGTCCTTATGTTGCCATCTATTTTGTGAAGTGCACCAGTCCCTCCTGCAGCAAAGCACCCCCACAACATGATGCTGACACCCCTGTGCTTCACGGTTGGGATGGTATTCTTTGGCTTGCGAGCCTCCCCCCTTTTCTTCCAAACATAACGATGGTCATTATGGCCGAACAGTTCTATTTTAGTTTCTTCAGACCGGAGGACATTTCTCCAAAAAGTACAATCTTTGTCCCCATGTGCAGTTGCAAATCGTGGTCTGGCTTATTTATGGCGGTTTTGGAGTAGTGGCTTCTTCCTTGCTGAGCGGCCTTTCCGGTTATGTCGATATAGGACCTGTTTTACTATGGATATAGATACTTTTGTACTTTTTTATTTCAACATCTTCACAAGATCCTATGCTGTTGTTCTGGGATTGATTTGCACTTTTCGCACCAAAGTACATTAATCTCTAGGAGACAGAACGCATCTCCTTCCTGAGCGGTATGACGGCTGTGTGGTGGTCCCATGGTGTTTATAATTGCGTTCTATTGTTTGTATTTATGAACGTGGTACCTTCAGGCATTTGGAAATTGCTCACAAGGATGAACCAGACTTGTGGAGGTCTACAATTTATTTCTGAGGTCTTGGCTGATTTCTTTTGATTTTCCCATGATGTCAAGCAAAGAGGCACTGAGTTCGAAGGTAGGCATTGAAATACATCCACAGGTATACCTCAAATTGACTCAAATTATGTTAATTAGCCTATCAGAAGCTTCTAAAGCCACGCCATCATTTTCTGGACTTTTCCAAGCTGTTTAAAGGCACAGTCAACTTAGTGTATGTAAACTTCTGACCCACTGGAATTGTGATACAGTGAATTATAATTGAAATAATCTGTCTGTAAACAATTGTTGGAAAAATGACTTGTGTCATGGACAAAGTAGATGTCCTAACCGACTTGTCAAAACTATAGTTTGTCAACAAGACATTTTTGGAGTGGTTACCCACTCAGGAACATTCAATGTCGTCTAGGTAAGCAACTCCAGTGTAGATTTGGCCTTTTGTAATTTGTTATTGTCCTGCTGAAAGGTGAATTTTTCCTCTAGGATTTTGCCTGTTCTTAGCTATCTTCCGTTTAAAAAAAAATCCTAAATAAAACTCCCCAGTCCTTGCCAATGACAAGCCTACATGTAACATGATGCAGCCACCACCATGCTTGAAAATATGAAGAGTGGTACTTAATGATGTGTTGTGTTGGATTTGCCCTAAACATAACACTTTTTATTCAGAACATAAAGTTAATTTCTTTGGCCGATTTTTTTGCTGTTTTACTTTTGTGTCTTATTGCAAGCAAGGTACATGTTTCGGGAATATTTGAAATCTCTACAGGCTTCCTTCTTTTCACGCTCTCATTTAGGTTAGTATTGTGGAGCAATACCTCATTTTTCCCCTGTCACAGCCATTAAACTCTAACTGTTATAAAGTCAGCATTGGACTGAGCGGTTTCCTTCCTCTCCGGCAACTGAGTTAGGACGGAGTTAGAACTTTGTACTGACTGGGTGTCGTGATACACCATCCAAAGTCTAATTAATCATTTCACCATGCTCAAAGGCATATTCAATTCCATTTTTTTCCCCACCCATCTACCAATAGGCATCCTTATTTGAACAGCATTGGAAAACCTCCCTGGTCTTTGTGGTTGAATCTCTGTTTCGAAATTCACTGCTCGACCGAGGGACCTTACAGATAAATGTATGTGTGGGGTATACAGATGAGGTAGTCATTCAAAAATCACATTAAATACTATTATTACACACAGAGTAAGTCCATGCAACTTATGTGACTTGTTAAGCACATTTTTTCCTGCTGAACTCATTTAGGCTTGCCATAACAAAGGGGTTGAATACTTATTGACTGAAGACATTTCCGCTTTTTTGTTGTTGGAAACATATCTAAAAACATAATTCCACTTTGACATTATAGGGCACATTATAGGGCACAACATCTCAATTTAATTCATTTTAAATTCAGGATGTAACAACAAAATGAAGAAAAAGTTAAGGAGTGTGAATACTTTCTGAAGGCACTGTAAAAGCAGGGTAAAATGACTAGGCATCAGAATAGATAATAATAATAATAGTAAAATAATAATAAAAAACAGAGTGGAAGCAGCATATAATGAGTGTGAAAGTGTGTGGCGTTGTTATGCATATAGTGTATGTGAATGTGTATAAGTTTTTGTAAGAGTGTCAGAGTTCTGTGTATATATGGTATTGTGAGCGTGCATAGAGTCAGTGCAAGAAAGGGGCAATGCACACTATTTAGCAGTCGTATAGCTATTTGGCAGTCTTATAGCTATTTGGCAGTTTTATAGCTATTTGGCAGTCTTATAGCTATTTAGCAGTCTTATAGCTATTTGGCAGTCTTATATGGCTTGGGGGAAGAAGCTGTCTCAGAGCCTGTTGGTCCGAGAGCAGATGCTCCGGTACTAAACTTATATCACCATATGCGTTTAGTACAATCGTTAAACCCTATATTCTACCACTACCCAAACATAAGTAAGTAGCAGAATTAAGTGTCCATATTTTCCCTGAACACTACTGTCACACACTGACCCACAGACAAATTGTCACCACTCCCAGTTTTTAAGACGTACTTAATTGGCTGCTTGGAGCGCCTGAGAAGAAAGAGAAGGTATGCTGTTAGTTATGATCCCCCCTCCTTCTCCTCACAGTCTCATGGGGTAGCTAGCAGTCCCCTTATCAGTCCAGGATATCTTTGGACACCTCCTGTGGCCATTAATCAAGCCACAGAGCCCCACTGGAGCCAGGAGAGGATCAAAGCAAGGGGGCAGAGTGGCTCCTCGGGCCCCTATAACTACAGTACTGCAGCAGAGGAAACCCAAGCAGACAGAGACAAACACACCCCCAGGTCAAACAGCCACTGCAGTCCAGCCCCTTTGGCCTCTTGCTGCTCCAGCTTCCTCACTCAAATTGATGTAAGCCGTTTCTGAGCCCCCTTGGCCTCTCTACACTGAACAAATATACAGTGTCTTGCGAAAGTATTCAGCCCCCTTGAACTTTGCGACCTTTTGCCACATTTCAGGCTTCAAACATAAAGATATAAAACTGTATTTTTTTGTGAAGAATCAACAACAAGTGGGACACAATCATGAAGTGGAACGACATTTATTGGATATTTCAAACTTTTTTAACAAATCAAAAACTGAAAAATTGGGCGTGCAAAATTATTCAGCCCCTTTACTTTCAGTGCAGCAAACTCTCTCCATGTTCTGAATTCTATCGCTGTACATTTCAAAAGTGCTGAACAAACAGTTATGTTGACAACGTCCGTCCTAGCTCGCTCATTAATGTCTGAATCTATATTACAGATTGCATCTTATCTGCTTGTCGTCCCCTTATGACATAATTTGTACATCTCAATTGTCAATACAAACCACATTTGTTTAAGCAAGTCTGCCATGGCCTCCCGGGTGGCGCAGTGGTTAAAGGCGCTGTACTGCAGCGCCAGCTGTGCCATCAGAGTCCCTGGGTTTGCGCCCAGGCTCTGTCGTAACCGGCCGTGACCGGGAGGTCCGTGGGGCGACGCACAATTGGCCTAGCGTTGTCTGGGTTAGGGAGGGCTTGGTCGGTAGGGATGTCCTTGTCTCATCGCGCACCAGCGACTCCTGTGGCGGGCCGGGTGCAGTGCGCGCTAACCAAGGTTGCACGGTGTAGCCTCCGACACATTGGTGCGGCTGGCTTCCGGGTTGGATGCGTGCTGTGTTAAGAAGCAGTGCGGCTGGTTGGGTTGTGTATCGGAGGACACATAACTTTCAACCTTCGTCTCTCCCGAGCCCGTACGGGAGTTGTAGCGATGAGACAAGATAGTAGCTACTACAACAATTGAATACCACGAAATTGGGGAGAAAAAGGGGTATTAAAAAAAAAAAAAAAAAGCAAGTCTGCCATATCAACCATGTTTTTTTAAAGGCAATAAATGAGGCTTAATGAAAAGTTTCGCTGCCAGATAAGGCTCCGCTGAAAGCCAGGTTTAGCAGTTTAGGTGTTGGGACTCTGCTGTTGGGACAGCATTATGTAGGCCCTAATAGTTTGTGGGCACCGTTTGTCACCGTTATAGTGCAATTCATGTATTGTTTCGTGTTGTGTTGTGTAGTGGCTTTGCTGGCATGCATCCCACTTTTTTTGGTTTGCCCCACCAAGATTTACATGCTAAAATCACCACTGCTTTTCTGATCCACTCCCCAACCTTTTTTTCTTGTATCTGTGACCAACAGATGCATATCTGTTTTCCCAGTCATGTGAAATCTATAGATTTGGGCCTAATGAATTCATTTCAATTGACTGATTTCCTTTTATGAAATATAACTCAGTAAAATCTTTGAAATTGTTGCATGTTGCATTTATATTTTTGTTCAGTGTATTTCAGCCCGTCTGACAGTTTTACATTTCCCCCCACCATGTTACTATATTGTTAGTGTGCTGCCAGTAACTATTGTGCTAATGACATTTTAGGCCCAGACATAATATACTTTTTCACAGGATGTGCACCCAGCATGAAGGAATATCTCGAGTGCATTTATAGTTTTGAGAGCACTCATTATTTTTTATGTTTGTTAGAGAGCTGCAAACAGATTTTATGGACAGGAAAACACGTAATGGGTCTTGTCAGTATTGGATACTTTCTTAAATGAATTGGATGGAGGTGCTCGCCTGGACTGGGCTGTTTATAAGAGACACCTTTTATGAGGAAGAAGCTAACCAAGCTAAGGGATCTTTAGAAAATCAAGCACATATAAAACCTCCATCCACTTCATTTAAGATAGTATCCAATACCGGCAAGACCCATTAAGTGTTTTCCTCTCCATAAAATCTGTTTGCAGCCAACTCTCTAACAAACATTAAAAATAATGAGTGCTCTCAAAACTATAAATGCACTCGAGACTGGAATACGTTCCGGATGAATCCCGGAACATATTCCAGTCTGTGCTAGCGAAACATCCACTTCTTCGGACCACTTCCGTATTGAGTGCGTCGCTAGCACTTCCTGTTTTAATTTTTGCTTGGAAGCAGGAGGATTGAGTTAGGGTCAGATTTGCCAAATGGAGGGCGATGGAGAGCCCTGTATGCATTTCTGTGTGTGGAGTGAAGGCGATCTAGAATTGTTGATGCCTCTAGTTACACAGGTGACATGTTGGTAAAAACGGTGTAAAACGGATTTCAGTTTCCCTGCATTAAAATCACCGGCCACGAGAAATGCCGCCTCTGGATGTGCATTTTCTTGTTTGATTATGGCCCTATAAAGCTTGTTGAGAGCGGTCTTAGTGCCAGCATCGGTTTGTAACGGTAAATAGACATTTCCGAAAAATATACATCAACTCTGTTGATAAATAGCATGGTCTGCAGCTTCTCATGAGGTATTCTAATTAAGACGAGCAAAACCTTCCTTAACATTAACGATCGGGCACCATCTGTTGTTAACAAAGAGACACACCCTTCGCCCCCATCTTACCCGAGGCTGCCGACCGGTCTTGAAGATGAATGGCAAAGCCATATGTTATCCATGTCCTTGTACAGCCACGACTCTGTGAAACATAGGATGTTTCTCAAAATGCATTCTACCGTGCTTCGAGCATGTAAATTGGAGCACAGGGGGGTCCAAATCAAAGCACAAATTAGTCCAAATCAAAGTATGCGAAACAGAGCATGGGGGGAACTCCTCAAATGCATACTCCGTTTGTACATACTGTATTTGGAAGCATGCATCGATGCAAGCTGCAAAGAAATATGACGCAAACGCCTAAAAAAAATCAAATGCAACATTTCTTGAAATCAGTGGTGCCCATTATTTGAGCTGAAGCGAGAGAAAATACACTCCCACTTCGGAATGAAATGCTGCCTATTCAGATCTCATATGTTGCTTGACTACAATATTTGATCTTGATACGTTAATAAAAGCAATGCTGTCTTAAATTTGGCACGTTTACCTGCCTACGTACTGTAGATCGCAAGCCCATAATAAGTCAATATGGCTAACTGGCTAGCTACTAGTACTGTTGGCTAGCCAGACAGTGTTAGCTAGCTACCACAAATCATTTTTACACCCTATCTGACTGACTAATTGTTAGAGGAATTTAATTCATATATGTTCATTAACCAATTCAATTGTAACAAAGCAAAACACTTTGTCCGTTTCTAAGAATTTGAAAGGTTCTTATTTGCATAAAATAGACAAAGATCAGTCTCAAAATTAATCAAGAGCGTTTATTCCCGAGAGCTCTGGTCATAATACCATGTACATTGGTTTATATACCTCACATTTCATCATAAATGTCTCTCCTCCTCTCGGATACAATGACAATATAGTTCACAGGCCTTCCCACATTGTCTGCCAACAATCTACTACAAGCCCAAGGTCTCTCCCCTCCCTGGGTAGGGACAGAATGTCCTGTAAGGAACACAGTATTCCAGCCGTTCTGACGATAGCTCCATTAGTTTCCAACAAGGAACAGAATGTCCTTGTTCTAATTCTTGACTAAAACTACACACATTATATTCAGTATTATGATTCTAATAAGATTCATACTGTACATTCATACAGTAACATAGTAGTATTCTGTTTAGTTATAGTTCTAAGTTAAATGTATACATAATTTAGTCATTATTCATAAAAATCCCATAACACTAATGCCGTATAGAAAGATATAGGTGAAGTTAACCTAGCCTGATTAATTAGAAATGGTAGATCGCTAATATTTTGTGCTAGCCTGTCCCAGCCACATTCTGCAAATGGAAAAGCTTAATGGGAAGAAGATTAAAAACCATGTCCCTGGTGCTTAAGCTAGGTTGAGGGAAGTCATCACTGGGGTCCCAATATCTATGTCCACAGATGATATTAAAGAAAATGTGAAGGGAGGTATATTGATTGAGGCCAAACTGTTGATCAGTAGGAAAGAGGGTGTCCGTCTGTTGGTTTCTCCTGCCTAAATAAAGTGTGCGCCTGTTCACAACTCTCTGCTCTTCTGCACCTGACTCCGCTCCCAGTACGCACGCCATTGACACTTGCATGGATGTACCTGTAGTAAGTGGACCTACTGCCAGGGGTGGTGCTTCTGATAGTCCTGGCATGGTTTTGAGGCCGGTTCAGAAATTGTGTGCTCATGAATGTGTGGTGTCAAAGGCCACTTTGATAATGAATCTAGCTTTTATTGGTAAGGTTATCAATATGACTCGGGTTGTGGAAAGCAGAATTGCCAGTTGAAGGTTATTGTGGAGACAGTGAAAGAGCTATTGGGGGTAACAGATGTTACTGGGGAAATGGTTATTGACATGCTGAACAATCACGAGGGTGGAGTGTGTCAGCATGATATATATATATTAATGGGGTTGGGGAGGGTTTTTGGGGGAGGGAGTGGTAGAAGTTAAAGATTTATTTGGTTTCAAAATGTATTTTCATGGTAGTACTGAATTTTGCAGATTGTGATTGAATGTACATTCCCGTACAGTAGGTGGTGGCATGCACTTTATCCCTCCTGTTGTGTTCCTGTCGAATTGAACCGATTTACAAGTTCTCTCTGAAAAAATGTAGTTAATTTAATCTGATTGTCATAAGGTTCCATGACTTTGTCCATACAGGGCATCTGAACACACAAAATACAGTTAGATGATTTTCATATAATTTTGGGTGTTTTATTTAACTTTTGTACACCTGTGGTGTTCCCGGTCAAAAATAACCGGTCATTAGAAATGAGGGTGAGACTACATTTAGTGTATAAAATTGAGTTCAGGCATATGCCCATTCATCAGATGGACACACTTTCTCTCCCAGACCACCACATGAATGTGTGTTTGAGTGCACACACACACACAAACACCCCTCACGCCCATTCTTGGCTTCCATGTGAACCCCCACGGGAACCTTTCCCCAATATAATCTTTCCCCCACGGGAACCACACCTGTTGGCATTCTCACAAACAATCGCAACATTGTTTCAATAACATATAGAACTTTTCTTTTAGCTCTGGTATATAAAGCTTTTTTGAGGCCTTGCTCACAATTCATTCTGTGGCTGCACAATGACCAAACGATATACTGTATGTGAGGCTCTTGATATTATATTTGATCATGACAATGGTGAGGAGAGAGGCCAGGAAACTGACAGTGAAGTAGTCTGTGATAAATAGCACAATGTTTCATCTGAGTATTTGTTAATAGTCAAAATAATCCATACATTATGCTTTTTTTTTAACTCAAAAACGAGTTGTATGAGCTCAGGTCAATGAGGCCTACAGGCCATAAATAGCAAATAGAAGTTCAAAACTTGTAATGTTCTCAATAACTTAAGTTGATAAAAAGATCTAACACAACATTAGGTGATAATATATGTATTATTATGGAGTTGTCATTTTGGATATTTTGGACTGGGAACACAGAATTAATTAACATGAAACGAACACAACAGGGGGGTTAAACGTTTGTTTGCGGACAGCAATGATATCATAAAAGAAGAAAACACTTGACTGGCGAGAAAATGTCATTTGTGCAAATTGCCCGAGATCTACTAGAATTGATGTACCTAGCAACACATATAATACGCAAGATACGGAGACAGAGATGAGCTCGGGCAAAACTACAGGTTCACAATGGTGGATGTACAGCAGGGGCATACGGCCGAGACAGCTATGTTGGAGTGTTTCAAGTGCTATTTTGGGTCCAAATTGCTGCAGAAGACCCTCAACTTACCACACCACCAGCTGTCCTTCTAGGTACCACAACGCCAAGTCCTCATGTTTTCCTGGGAGATGCAGCTTTCCACCTAGACGAGAACCTAATGTGCCCTTATCCAGGTATGTTGATAATAGAATGTTGGAATCAATTTCATTTTTGCTTCTAATTTCCCTTGTTACTGCACACATGTATGCACCTCTATATGAGAAGTGATATTTTATTAATGTTTTTGGAATATGTTTCCTGGAAAATGGTAAGTTGTTTTTGTTTACCAAATATATATATCTGACATTCTCTTGTTACCTCTCATTCACAGGTGTCCATCTCAATAAACCTGGGCGTACCTGGAACTACCACCACTAATTGTCAGAGTCAGAGAATTCATTTGGCATCATGGCTGCAAGGATGAGGATTCTTGATGGACGCAAAGACTCAGTTCTTTGTGTGCACTCTGAACCAGTAGTTTAAATCTTGTTAATAAAATAAAAACCTGATTCTGGGATTTATTTAGATTGCAGTAATTTAGATTAGTTAGAACTACACCACGAGAAGAAGAAAGCCTGTAGAGTCCGTGGAACACAGCTGTTCTGTACGTTGTCAGCACTTGATGTTCAAATATAATGCACTGAAACACTTTGTATTGAGAAATGTCGACAGAGCTTTTTCAGCCAACAAATCAACCTTTATTCTTGCTTCTAAAGGTAAACTGGAATAGAACGTGTCTGCTGAGAAAAGACATGCAAACAAGTGTCTATGGAATAAAATGTAAGTGCCAGAGTGTAGTGTCAAATCTTTCTGAGCAATAGTACAACCGTGTCTGCTATGAACAGACATGTAAACAACAAAGTGTCCATGAAACACAATGAAAGTGTCTAGTGTCTGAGTCCAGAAATGTCTGAATAACAACAGAACAAGTTGTTAATTTCACTGTGGTCCCAGTCATTCAGTCCATGTCCTCTTCAAGAAGTCATGCATGAACTCATGCAGCTGGTGATCGAATTCCTCCCAGAGTTTTGGCGAGAGTTCATCCGTGAAATCAGCAATAGGTGCCAGGACCCTGTGGAGAGGATGAGAAGAGGGGGGAAACTATGAGTGTCTGGAGAGCAGTGTGCATGGTGAGGAGAGGAGGAAAAAGGACAACAGGAGAGAGGAAAGGGAAGGTCGAAAATTATTTGTATTTATTTACCTCTGGGACAAGCTTGTGGCTCGGTACATGACGTTCTCCAGATATGTCTTGCCTTTACGAGTGACATGTCAATAACTGAGTCTGCAGCCCTTTTCTCCCTTCTCACACACCTGCTACTACTGCTGCTGCTCTGAGGCGTCGGTGAGGAGCAAGACAGTGGTGTAGGTCTTGGAGGTGGGCCCAGGATAGAGCTTCCCAGGTTCAGCATGAAGATTATTTCCAAGATTATTACCAAGATGCAGCGTGGTAAGTGTCCATAACTTTAATCAAAGAAAGCACTGAACACTGAATACAAAAATAACAAAAGAAACGTGAAGAAACAAAACCGAAACAGTACCGTATGGCGACAAACACTGACACGGAAACAAACACTCACAAACCAACAGTGAAACCCAGGCTACCTAAGTATGATTCTCAATCAATCAGAGACAACTAACTCCTAAACACGGCGACCCTCGCCGCGAACCTCGGACCGGGGACCCTAAAAATGGGTCCCGAATGGACGGGAGACTCCGGCAGCGCCGGACAGGCGGGAGAGTCCGGCAGCTCCGGAGTGAAAGGCGACTCCGGCATCGCCTGACCGACTGACGGCTCCGGCGGCTCCTGGCCGGCGGCTCAGGACAGGCGGGAGACTCTGGCGGCTCAGGACAGGCGGGAGACTCTGGCGGCTCAGGACAGGCGGGAGACTCTGGCGGCTCAGGACAGGCGGGAGACTCTGGCGGCTCAGGACAGGCGGGAGACTCTGGCGGCTCAGGACAGGCGGGTGACTCTGGCGGCTCAGGACAGGCGGGTGACTCTGGCGGCTCAGGACAGGCGGGAGACTCTGGCGGCTCAGGACAGGCGGGAGCACCTGTAGGCAGAAGATGGAGAGACAGCCTGGTGCGGGGGGCTGCCACCGGAGGGCTGGTGCGTGGAGGTGGCACTGGGTAGACCGGACCGTGCAGGCGCACTGGAGCTCTTGAGCACTGAGCCTGCCCAACCTTACCTGGTTGAATGCTCCCGATAGCCAGGCCAGTGCGGCAAGGTGGAATAGCCCGCACTGGGCTGTGCTGGAGAACCGGGGACACCATGCGTAAGGCTTGTGCCATGTACGCCGGCCCAAGAAGACACACTGGAGACCAGATGTGTAGAGCCGGGCTACATGGCACCTGGCTCGATGCCCACTCTAGCCCGGCCGATACAAGGAGATGGAATGTACCGCACCGGGCTATGCACACACACTGGGGAAACTGTGCGCTCCACCGCATAACACGGTGCCTGCCCAGTCCCTCTCGCTCTCCGGTAAGCACGGGAAGTTGGCGCAGGTCTCCTACCTGGCTGTGCCACACTCCCCGTGTGCCTCCCCCAAGAAATGTTTGGGGCTGCCTCTCGGGCTTCCAGCCGCTCTGCCGTGCTAACTCCTCATAATGCTGCCTCTCTGCTTTTGCTGCCTCCAGCTCTGCTTTGGGGCGGCGATATTCCCCTGGCTGTTCCCAGGGTCCTTTACCGTCCAGAATCTCCTCCCAAGTCCAGTTCTCCAGGTATCGCTGCCTCGACTGCTGCTGCCTGTTACCACACTGCTTGGTCCTTGGTTGGTGGGTGTTTCTGTAATGGCAGATCTCCTCTTCATCTGAAGAGGACTAAGGATCGGACCAAGATGCAGAGTGGTAAGTGTCCATAACTTTAATCAAAGAAAGCACTGAACACTGAATACAAAAATAACAAAAGAAATGTGAAGAAACAAAACCGAAACAGTACTGTGTGGCGACAAACACTGACACGGAAACAAACACCCACAAACCAACAGTGAAACCCAGGCTACCTAAGTATGATTCTCAATCAGAGACAACTAACGACACCTGCCTCTGATTGAGAACCATAGGCCGAAACAGAAACCAAATACAGAAAAACAAACAGACTGCCCACCCCAACTCACGCCCTGACCATACTAAATAAAGACAAAACAAAGGAAATAAAGGTCAGAACGTGACACCACCAAGAATCTTTCTAGAGCTGGTCGCCAGGCAAAACTGAGCATTAGGGGGAGAAGGGCCTTGGTCAGGGAGTTGACCGAGAACCCGATGGTCACTCTGACAGCACTCTAGAGTTCCTCTGTGGAGACCATCTCTGCAGCACTCCACCAATCAGGCCTTTATAGTAGATTGACCAGACGGAAGCAAGCCACTCCTCAGTAAAAGGCACATGACAGCCCGCTTTGAGTTTGCCAAAAGTCACTCAGCCCATGAGAAACAAGATTCTCTGGTCTGATGAAACCAAGATTGAACTCTTCAGCCTGAATGCCTGGAGGAAACCTGGCACCATCCCTACGGTGAAGCAGGGAGGTGGCAGCATCATGCTGTGGGGATGGTTTTCAGCGGCAGGGACTGCGAGATTAGTCAGGATCGAGGGAAAGATGAATGGAGCAAAGTACAGAGAGATCCTTAATGAGAACCTGCTCCAGATCACTCAGGACCTCAGACTGGGGCAAAGGTTTACCTTCCAACAGGACAATGACCCTAAACACACTGCCAAGACCTCGAAGGAGTGGCTTCAGGAAAAGTCTCTGAATGTCTTTGAGTCAGAGCCCGGACTTGAATCAGATCTAACATCTCTGGAGAGACCTGAAAATAGCTGTGCAGCAATGCTCCAATCTGACAAAGCTTGAGAGGATGTGCAGAGAAGAATGGGAGAAAGTGTCAAGCTTGGAGTATCTCGATGCTGTAGTCGCTGCCAAATGTGCTGCAACAAAATACTGAGTAAATGGTCTGAATACTTATGTAAATGTGATATTTAAGTTTTATATTTGTAATACATTTGCAAAAATGTATTTAAAAAAATCTGCTTTTGCTTTGTCATTGTGGGGTATTGTGTGTAGATTGAAGAGGGGGGGGGGACTATTTAGTCCATTTTAGAATAAGCCTGTAACATAACAAAATGTGAAAAGTCAAAGGGTCTGAATACTTTCCGATGGCACCGTATGTTGCTTCTCTCTTAATGCATCGCAATCTGCTCTATCACTGGAGGCTGCTGAGGGGAGGACGGCTCGTAATGATGGAGTAAATGGAATGATATCAAACACATTTGATACTTCCCATCAGCAGCCTCTACTGTGCTATTCACTGTAACACTGTATATATAGCTGCAGGTGGTTGGCTGGGTTCATAGGTAGAATATTGTCATTGTACCAAGATGACAGCTTATCTTCACATGAGAAATAAACCCATAGTTCCCGAGAAGCACTCTCAGTACAGTGTGTTTACAGTGCAGTAAGATGGGTAGATTATTTTTAATTTACCAACATGGCAGGTTCATCTTGCCTCAAACAAGGACAGTAGTGAGTAAAATGTGAAATAAGCTTACTCATTCACTGAGTGTACAAAACATTAGGTACACCTTACACCTTCCTAATATTGAGTTGCACCCCCTTTTGCCCTCAGAACAGCCTCAATTTGTCGGGATATGAACTCCACAAGATGTCGAAAGCGTTCCACAGGAATGGTGGACCATTTTGACTCCAATGCTTCCCACAGTTGTGTCAAGTTGGCTTGATGTCATTTGGGTGGTGGACCATTTTTGATACACATTGGAAACTGTTGAGCGTGAAAAACACAATAGTTTTGCAGTTCTTGACACCCGTAAACCGGGGCGCCTGGAACCTACTACCATACCCCATTCAAAGGCACTTCTACATTTTTTCTTGCCCATTCACCTTCTGAATGACACACATACACAATCCAGGTCTCAATTGTCTCAAGTCTTAAAATTCCTTTCACCTCTCCTCCCCATCGTCTACACTGAGGCACAAACACACACACACACATGATAAGACACACACTCTAAACACACTTACACATGGATTTTGAATTGTAGATATGTGGTAGTAGAGTGATGGTGTTATGAAATGTCATGTTATGTAATATTTTAAATTGTATATAACTTCCTTAATGTTGCAGGACCCCAGGTAGACTTGCTTAATGTTTTTGTACGCTCAGGTAGTTCTGAGAAGCTATCTCACTATGGTGTGATTTACAGCACAGTGTAGATGGTGTGTGGGTATATGGGTAGAATTTCTCTCATTTACCAACAGGACAGGTTCATCTTGCCTCAGCGAGGACACCAGGTTGTGAGTAACATGAGAAATAAGCCTATACGTGGTTTCTGAGAAGCAATATCAGTATGGTTTGCCTGCTGTAGCCTACACCTAGTTTCACCTTCATGCTACACATAGTATCAATCATATAACATAGATGACGTTGCTGGTCTATTTTAAGCTCTTAATGGCGGGCGTCTGTCATACACATAGTTCGTTGTCTGGCAGTGGTTCTATTGTTTTGGGGATTGGTATACAGTAGCATACCTTGATCAATGCCTGTAATTATTATTATTATCGTACATGATGTATGCTCTGGCAGTGAGGTACCCTGAAGGAGCAGAGCCAAAGCTAAGACTAATGTCTGCATGTATTGTAATCTTCTAATAAATAGCTCAAATTAATATGTGGTGTTTCCTGTCTGAAATCTAGTGCAGCAGGTTCATACAGGACACCAGTGTGCATCAGCTGATATTGCACCAATTAGATTCATCACTCTACCTTAATATAGTAGTCTATTTAGTCAACCAGGTTTTGGACACACTTCTCTGATGGCTGCCGTGCACAAGCTATGCGCTGATGTTCTTGGTGATATGCTAATACTGAAACATGTGTTATTCGCCATGCATGTGTTTGCTGCTTTCTCACCATCCACCCCAGCTTCCTCCTGTTTGGGCTCTGCTTTTTGCTTCAGTCATGGGGATTGGTATAGCAAACCTTGTTCACTGCCTGTAATTACTGTTTTCTTACCTGATGTATGCTCTGACAGTGAGATACCCCGAAGGAGTAGAGCCAACGCCAAGACTAATGTACTGCATTTACTGTAATCTTCTAATGAATGGTTAAATGGATATCTGGCGTTTCCTGTCTGAACTAATGTGGGTGACAAAAAGTATTATACAGGCACAGATGCATTATCTGAACATTGTACATTGTGAATTGTGACTAGACATCCAGTCGATACTCAATTATTGTTGTGGTGGTAACAATAGAACATGAATTAATTTGCCCAATTTTGACATGAAGAATATGCATCAGTGATTCATATTTTCCTTCAAATTTCTGAAGAGGCAACAGCACAGAAATGCCCCTGTCTGTGTGTGCGCATTCGTCTACCACTTAGTGTAGACGTTAGCAATGATGCTAATGTAATGACAACAGTCTTCTGGTAGATTGAAAGGCTTTCCCAAAACCTTCACAATTAAATATTAACTACAAAGTAGCCCATGCCTTCCTGGCAGAGTATGAATATTTGCATCAATCCAGTGGCCATTTGTTTCGCCATCTCTGCAATCAGATTAGTGCTACAGAAACATTGCTAACCAAACAACGGTCTCTGGCTGTTGCACAGTTGAAATAAAGGGTAAATACACCCAAAAATTGAAATTTCTTAGATTTTTCCCAGACCTCAAAAGTGGTCTCCTGTTGTGGATTTAGCACATCCATTTTTTTTTTAAAGTGTGATTTTGAGAGCGAAAACTGGAATCAGGCAACAAATCTAACCAATTTTATAGGGCACTAAGCACAGTCCACGATTAGGCCTGAAAAAAGTGTTAATGACGATAATGGCCTTTCAACTTGGCTCAAAAGAAATTCCCATCAGTACAAAAGTGATAACCGATGGCGAGAGATTCATTATTACATTGGTTCCCACAAGATGAGAGGAGTGGGGATTTTTGGGGGATGGATTCAACTTTAAATAAAAAGCTTCTGTTGAGTGCACTACAAAGCCACGTGTAAATATTGAATAATGAGACGCTTTCAAGTCCCCCCACTTTGTATCTGCCATGAAATGGCATTCATGACAGCTTTTGGTGTGGTTTACATCATATGGACACATGAAACACCAATACTGGAGATACATTTGTTATTACTACTTTTGTAGGGGATTACATTTATACGATGGTTTGCATTTGCGCTCAAGATGTGCTAAGTGCTGACAATTTACTTCAGCTCAACATCTGACAAATATTAACGGATTACTGAAGTGGTCGTCGGCTACTAATACATTTGATTTCAGTTTCAGATTATTAGTCACTGTACGGCACTTTAGGTTTTAGTGTAAAACGTATCTACTTAAGTCTTTTACACAGACAGTCATTGACAGATCCTAGGGGAGGTGGCTTTGTTCGTTGGATGTTTATTTTACAAGACTGACAAATAAATGATCATATTTCCTGTGTGAGCAATATAATATATTTTATGTAGCTTGGAGACATGGTTTCTCATGAGTAAAGAATATAGTCATACAAACTACTGACTTCGTTCTCAGACACTCGCTTACAAACTGTATTCATGGCCAAGGAAGATGAGTTGGCTTTGCTTGGCACCAGTGTTACTCAGCGGAGCTTTGGGAAATAAGTGTTGAAAGTTTATACAAAGATTTTAAAGTGGTTATTTTTGGTCAAATGGAATCATATGATTCATGAACATGCACTGTAGATGGAGTTTTTAACACAAAAAATACAGACACAAATGTACTCAAGATGACAAATCAAACCATGTTTGATTGACCTTTCAATGACCTCATTAACAACAACTTAATGTGACATATGCCGCAATACGCAAGAATAGCACAGACAATTGGGTAAACTGCACATGGTATGATAGTAGCAGCCAAACCCATATTTCTAGATCAGCCCCAAGCTATTACTGCCATTGGTAGAAATATGCTGTAATTTATTCATCTCTCGTTTACTCTCAGGCATAACTGTCTACCTGGCTCCTAACCTCACTAAACAGTAACTTTACCCAAGAGAATATGTATCCCGCATAAGGTCACTACATCTTTGAAATCCACCATATTAAAGCTGTGATTCATTGTTAGTGATGCGGTGTAGAATCCAAATTAAATCTCCCCCGAAACATAAGAAGTTCACATATATTAATGTCAAGGGTGAAACACTATGATGTACCTGAGTGATGTCACCACCTTTGAATGCCTTCACACTTTGACACACACACACACACACACACTTTGACACACACACAGTCCTCTTCATTGTTACATCCATCTCATTTCCATATTCATAAATACTGGTATTTTGAGTATTTATGTGCTCAGTTTTCAAGTTGTAATCCACAAGTTTTGGCAATTTTTTGTGAGGCCATTTTTTTCAGACATTCAATTGATGTAGGATATTTATAATAATGTCAGGTATGGAAAGCATTCAAATAACTTACATTTACAAACATGCAACACATCAAGTTAGCATGTAGCAGGCTTTCAACTCTCTCACATCATGAAATAAAAAGTAAGATTTTGTAACATAGTGATTGCAAAAGTTCATTGTTTTCTTCTAGCTATTATGTGCCCCATT
Organism: Oncorhynchus mykiss; assembly: GCF_013265735.2. NCBI lineage: Eukaryota > Metazoa > Chordata > Actinopteri > Salmoniformes > Salmonidae > Oncorhynchus > Oncorhynchus mykiss. The sequence continues at coordinate 34,700,029 of NC_050571.1, read as the reverse complement.
GAATCAATATATTACATCGCAAACAGACTGCCGGTTATAATACATCTGAGAAATGCCTAGCAGCTGTGGATTCCAGGAAAAAAGGGAAATGCTATTAACTTTTGCTATGGTACAGCGATAACTGGAGGGCAATGCTTGCACAATCAGCTTCGATGTGAGATAAGGTCATTGTGTTAGCTCAGGTTCGGAAGTAAATCTGAAAGACCTGTATGCCAAGTAAACACAGGGAAGGAAATAATCAATTTGGAGCTTTTAATGAAAAACTACACTGCTCAAAAAAATAAAGGGAACACTTAAACAACACAATGTAACTCCAAGTGAATCACACTTCTGTGAAATCAAACTGTCCACTTAGGAAGCAACACTGATTGACAATAGATTTTACATGCTGTTGTGCAAATGGAATAGACAACAGGTGGAAATTATAGGCAATTAGCAAGACACCCCCAATAAAGGAGTGGTTCTGCAGGTGGTAACCACAGACCATTTCTCAGTTCCTATGCTTCCTGGCTGACGTTTTGGTCACTTTTGAATGCTGGTGGTGCTTTCACTCTAGTGGTAGCATGAGATCGAGTCTACAACCCACACAAGTGGCTCAGGTAGTGCAGCTCATCCAGGATGGCACATCAATGCGAGCTGTGGCAAGAAGGTTTGCTGTGTCTGTCAGCGTAGTGTCCAGAGCATGGAGGCGCTACCAGGAGACAGGCCAGTACATCAGGAGACGTGGAGGAGGCCGTAGGAGGGCAACAACCCAGCAGCAGGACCGCTGCCTCCGCCTTTGTGCAAGGAGGAGCAGGAGGAGCACTGCCAGAGCCCTGCAAAATGACCTCCAGCAGGCCACAAATGTGCATGTGTCTGCTCAAACGGTCAGAAACAGACTCCATGAGGGTGGTATGAGGGCCCGACGTCCACAGGTGAGGGTTGTGCTTACAGCCCAACACCGTGCAGGATGTTTGGCATTTGCCAGAGAACACCAAGATTGGCAAATTCGCCACTGGCACCCTGTGCTCTTCACAGATGAAAGCAGGTTCACACAGAGCATGTGACAGACGTGACAGAGTCTGGAGACGCCATGGAGAACGTTCTGCTGCCTGCAACATCCTCCAGCATGATCGGTTTGGCGGTGGGTCAGTCATGGTGTGGGGTGGCATTTCTTTGGGGGGCCATGTGCTCGCCAGAGGTAGCCTGGACTGCCAGTAGGTACCGAGATGAGATCCTCAGACCCCTTGTGAGACCATATGCTGGTGCGGTTGGCCCTGGGTTCCTCCTAATGCAAGACAATGCTAGACCTCATGTGGCTGGAGTGTGTCAGCAGTTCCTGCAAGAGGAAGGCATTGATGCTATGGACTGGCCCGCCCGTTCCACAGACCTGAATCCAATTGAGCACATCTGGGACATCATGTCTCGCTCCATCCACCAACACCACATTGCACCACAGACTGTCCAGGAGTTGGCGGATGCTTTAGTCCAGGTCTGGGAGGAGATCCCTCAGGAGACCATCCGCCAACTCATCAGGAGCATGCCCAGGCGTTGTAGGGAGGTCATACAGGCACGTGGAGGCCACACACACTACTGAGCCTCATTTGGACTTGTTTTAAGGACATTACATCAAAGTTGGATCAGCCTGTAGTGTGGTTTTCCACTTTAATTTTGAGTGTCACTCCAAATCCAGACCTCCATGGGTTGATAAATTTGATTTCCATTGATAATTTTTGTGTGAATTTGTTGTCAGCACATTCAACTATGTAAAGAAAAAAAGTATTTAATAAGAATATTTCATTCATTCAGATCTAGGATGTGTTATTTTAGTGTTCCCTTAATTCTTTTGAGCAGTGTATTTTATCCCCCCACCCCCCCCCCCCCCCTTGTGCTCAAATATTGCCACATACTAGTTAAACATTAGATGCATGATAGTACAGTTTAAGGTAGCCATGAGCAACAGAGTGAGTCAGCATGCACAGTGCACACAATGATTCATGTTATATTGTCAACCGGCTTCCGCTGCAAAGTCAGAGTGATTCAGGGTTCGGGCTCACACGGACTTAGAGGTCAATTCCAAGTTAATTGAGGAGAATTAGTCTAAATTTCAATTCAAGAATTGAAAAGTGCCACCTAGGGCCTTTAATCCAATGAAACTCACAATTTTTTTTTTTTTGCTACTCATCTTGGCGTTTCATTTCCTTAACTGAAATAGAACTGGCTGACCCCACCTCTGGTCTTCTTTACTGTCAGGTTCTCAGATCCCCCCCGCCCTGGTCAGCTTTGACGGGCTAAAGACATCAGAGGGGCAAAGAAGGGGTGTATAAGCTAGGTTTAACTGAGGATCCATCCATGTCAGGGTGGGGGAGAGGAGACAGAGACACCATTAAATGAGAAGTGGTCATGCTGACATGGTGAAGGCACTGGGAGGGACGATAATCCACCTGGTTTCAAAGTGATGGGTGAAAGAGGATGAGACAGACCTTTTGATGTGGGGGTTAAAGGGGGTGATGATGTAGGAGTTAAGGGGGATGAAACACAGGGAGAACGAGCCAGGCAATGACCGGCCCAGTTAAATAACCACTTTGTAATTACATATTCCACATCATAGGGTGTGTTTTCATATCGAGTCTTAGCTTAACATGCCGTGTCAGTTCTTCAGAAGTGTACTTTCTACTATGCTGTTTGTGATCAAATAACTATCTTCATTACTAACAGAAGTGTTTGGTAAATGAACATGCAAAAAGTGTTAGACCTGTGCTAGAACACTTCTGTGTTAGAAGTGTGTTTGAAAAACGCACTTAAGCACCCTTGAATATTTGAAGTCGTCAGATTGAGTCTCATTAGCGAGAGGGCCCTGTACAGGAGTTTGCTCCCAGACACAATTTACTGGCTGTAAAAATAAAGGCTACGAGGTTACGAGACGCTAAATGGCTCTGGAGGAGACAGGCTGTTCTCCCCTTCCCTGTATTCCAGCGTGTCACTGGAGCCAGTGGAATCATAAAGGGCCTGCTAACACTAACAGTAAACGAATATAAAAAGACTCCAAGTTCCTTTATATGGCCCATTCACTTGCTGTGGGTTTTGTTTGCAGGGCCGACTACAAATAAAGGGAAGATAGGAGAGCTTTAGAGAAGGAAGAGCAGAAGAGCAGACTACAGATCCCATGGTGGCTGGCAGTCATGAAAGGGGACTGCACCACCAAGACTGGGGCACATTAAAAGATCCCAATGAATGACGAAAAAAACCAACCTAATCATCCCATTGAAGAGCACAAGCGCCATCTCAACCTTGTAAAACCTGATTTATATAAACAGTGGTTAAATTGTTTTATTTATGGGCAACTGGACCATTTACAAGGGCTTTATGCTCAGATGGGAAGATTTCACTAGAACAAGGATTAACTGGGAAGATATAGTAGGATCCACACATTAATTTCCTCTACCTTATATTCCTAACAGTTTCTTTCTAATATGTTCTATTACAATGTAATTTGAGAGGAAGCATGATATAATTTCACCTCTGAAAATGATCAAACAGGATATTATTTTGTAATGATTAGCTAGTTGGGTTTGGAAAATAGCTAGTTGTATGTAAAATTGTTGCATATCAGCAATAAAGTAGGTTTCCTAGATAACCTGAAACTTGAATACGTGTCCAGTTTTGACATAAGTACTGGTGACTGTAAATGTTGCACTCCTTATCTAAAAGCAGGCATGCCTATAACCCTAAGACCATCCTCCTTCACTATGCGCTAAAGATTAGTTTGTACTTCACGGAGACATGAGAATTGATATAGAGCAGCTCTGGAATTTAGATAGTTTTCAGGGGGTGACTGTTCCCTCTCAGAGTAATTACCATAATGCTTTGTTAACCCCCTTTCTGAGAGGTTACATACTCCTATGATGTTGCCCCTAACTCATCCACATGGTTAGCTAGCTACATCCAAGGGTTAATTCTACTGTGCTGTGGTATTTAAACACATATGAACCATAAATATATCTCAATGTCTATTGATATCATGAAGCTGATTTTAGAAGACCCATAGAGCAATATATTATATAATCAATCTTATTTGGCCTTGCTATATACCCGTTGTCCCCTCACCTCTTGGAAAGCACATTTCGGGGGCTCCAGGCCTACTGTGAACTCTGACCCCTGAACCCAAAAGTGAGAGGCTTACCTATACTTGGCACATAGCAGTATTAAGGTTAACAATGTCCACATGGTATATGGAAAAGAGCAAAGAAACATCCTTTAAACAGGGATCAGTGGTGATAGTACAGAATGAATGACTTAAGGCCTTTTCTCTCCGAAGCTTTTACAAAGTTTCTAAGTGAAGTCTTCGTGATTTTAAGCCAATTGTTCCAGGTCAATTCCTTAAGAACCTCAACAAAGGGAAGTTAAGGTTCAAAACAATGTCAAGTATGTCCCTATCCTGACAAGATGCAACAATGGAAAAACAGGGTGCTGAGGGACAGTTGAATCAAAGTCACAAGGAGACCACAGGGCATTTTCATATTTAGTTTGCATAGTTTGAAAAAATACTCTGGGAATATGGGTCAAATTCATTTCAATTCTTGTCAACTGGACACACAATTCCAATTGACCACTGCAGTACTGTCCATTCAGAATGTAGGGCAAATCTGCAAACATTATTAAAAATGTTTTCACCCTAATGACACTATAGGACAAAACAAAGTTGAATCTTCGTTAAAAAAATAATTTAAAAAACTGCTTTTGGACATAACATACTGGTAAAAAGCTAAAACAGAAGAGGTATTTTGGGGGGTATGTACCATTAAGATAGTGTCTGGAGAATCATTTTGAAGTGGTAATTGTACTAGTGGTAATCATTACAGAGCAGAAAGTCATCTCATCATTCCAGGAATAATCTCTGAAGAGAGGATCCTGTGATCTTTCCAGTAATCATAAAAGGAAGTAAGTCAAATCAGAAATTCATTGTTTTTTATTTGTTCCCAATGGCATTTTTTGTAATCGAAGGAAAAAAAGCCACTTAGTTTGTACCTACTGCAAAGCCAGACAATTTTACCAATGGTCACTATATAGGATTAGCTTTAAAACCTCTTAGGTGTAAACTCCCGTGTTTAGGGGACCTGCGTAGTTCTGGTACCGGATCCAACTGACATTTTCACTTATAAATTGATCTGTGGACATAGATCGAAATGGCACAGCAGTATATTTTTGGAGCCTAGAAAGTAAAATCTGAAACCCCTTGAAGCTCAGATGTCCCTCCTACCATTTAACTCTAGACCATCTTAACCCCACATACAGAAACACATAAAAAGCTCTCCCTCGTCCTCCATTTGGCAAATCTGACCCTAATTATATCCTCCTGATTCCTGCTCATAAGCAAAAACTAAAGAAGGAATTACCAGTGACTGAGCTAAAGGCTAGAGCTGCTGCTTTCAAGGAGCAGAACACTAACCTGGATGCTTATAAGAAATACCGCTATGCCCTCAGACGAAACGTCAAACAGGCAAAGCGTCAATACAGGATTAAAATGGAATCCTACTACACCGGCTCTGATGCTCGTCGGATGTGGCAGGGCCTGAAAACTATTACAGACTTGTATGGCAGTATGCCTGGTATGGCAATTGCATCTGACAGTAAGGGTAGTGCTACAGAGGGTAGTGCGAATGGCCCAGTACATCACTGGGGCTAAGATTCCTGCCATCCAGGACTTGCTGTATATACTAGGCAGTGTCAGAGGAAGGCCCAAAAAATTGTCAAAGACTCCAGTCACCCAATTCCTAGACTGTTCTCCTCTGCTACAGCACAGCATGTGGTACATAAGCGCCAAGTCTAGGACCAAAAGGCTGCTTAACAGCTTCTACCCCCAAGCCATACGACTGCTGAACAATTAATCAAATGACCACCCAGACTTTTACATTGACCCCCCCATTTGTTTTCTACACTGCTGCTATGCGCTGTCTATTATCTATGCACAGGCACTTTACCCATACCTACATGGCTCCTTAACAGCTTCTACCCCCAAGCCATAAGAATGCTGAACAATTAATCAAATAGGGGTGGCAGGTAGCCTAGTGGTTAGAGCGTTGGGCCAGTAACCGAAAAAGTTGCTAGATCGAATCCCCGAACTAACAAGGTAAACATCTGTCCTCCTGCCCCTGAACAAGGCAGCTAACTCACTTTTTCTAGACCGTCATTGTAAATAAGAATTTGTTCTTAACTGGCTTGCCTAGTTAAATAAATACAAATGTACAAATTACCTCGACTAATCTTTACCCCCTGTATATATCCTCGTTATTGTTATTTTATTGTGTTACTATTTAGAATGTTTTACTTTAGTTTGTTTAGTAAATATTTTCTCAACTCTTTCTTGAACTGCATTGTTGGTTAAGGGCTTGTAAGTGAGCATTTCACGGTACCTGTTGTATTCGGTGCATGTGACTAATACAATTTGATTTAAATTCGCTCTTTCGACTGTCCATTAACTCCTGGCTGAACCCTACTGTACGTCACAGCCACTGACAAAGCACATGCATGCAATCCTTACATCATAGCGTGGCAGGAGAGAGTGGTTTCATCACTGTAGCCATGAATCTAAAACAATTCATCGATTTTAAACAAAAAACCCTTTCTGTATGTGACAGACGGACAGGATTAATATGAGATGAAAGGCGAGTTCCTAGCTAGTTCAGGAAGCCAAGACAGAGCTCTGTGAGACGTTCACACGATGGGAGCAGACGTTTTGATCAAGAGAGACCTTTGGAAAATATACACATTTTCTCTAACACTAAACATACAAATACTGTATGTATTTAACAGTCATAAGGATGGTCAAATCTTATAATTAATCGTTTTATAATTTGATTATACTATATTTAGAAAGCATAAATCATTTCAAGCCTAATTCATAGTTTTGTTGAATAGGAAATCCATCTAAAATATTCCATATTTACAGGTACATGTTTGTACTGTGTACTTGAGCTTGTGTCCTCAAAGTACACCTCAGAAATTTATACCAGCTTCTACCAGAAAGCTGAGATTGTAACCTCTCTTGGAGTACGCAGAATTACTAGTAAATGTGGCCCTCTCACGGTATATAATTATTTTTTGAGATTATGTAGATTACATGTAGTTACATTTAACTGGTTTAAAGCACTTGAAGTTCAATTTTGAATCCACTCTAGTCTCAACAGTTACTTTAGTCTCAACAGTTACTTTAAAAACATTTATAGATCTGTAGGGTCAACTATTCCCTTGTATTCTGTACTGTCCATTAACAACAGACATTTGACAACACTTTTAATTAGCATTTTATCATCTTGTAGCTTTGAAGTGGCATATTTTATTAGCTTTGCCAGCTCCTATTCACGGACACCACTTCATCTTGGGACTGACTAATCACAAGAACACCTGCAACATACGCATTGCCTCCCTTAGCTGAAGGCTAAAAGGCATTGTTTGTGTGGATAACCCACCTCTGAAGTCATCAGTGTTGGGGTCGTTATTCAAAAAAAGTGATATATTACCTATTACTTGCTCATTTCTTCACAATAACGAATTAGTTTACTAATTAGAATTACTCCCTTAATTACTAATTGGAATTACTTTGTTACACTACTCGTTATATTACTTTTGCGTTATGAGGTTCCTCTCTCAATGTAAGCAATGTCAAAGTTACGTAGGGCCAAGGGCAGCGTTTCCTCTACTACATACCCAGCTACAAGCTTGTCCAGCTCTCCCTGGGTTACATCCGGTCTTCCTGAACAGTTTAAATCAAGCCTTGGTTGTTTGGATTAGGTAGGCCCTACTGTCATTTTCAGCAGTAGTGGTCAGTCCCCGGTGGTATTTCGCTACGAGTTTTATGTCGGCGTGTTGCCTTTGCAGGTGCTTCAACAGATTGGAAGTTGTGTTTCTAGCTGTGGGGAGGTGTTTCTCACCTGGGCACAGTTTACATTTGACAGTTATATCATTGTCATCTTGTCCTACCAAGTCAAAGTATTGAGAGTAATTCCAAGGTGAGAAAGTCAATATTTTTGACGCAGCTGCTATGTTTGATGTCCCTCACTAAAGCTGTTAGTAGGAGTGCGTACGCGTGTAAACAGGAAGTTGGTGAGAGGACTTCAGGACGAAAACAATTAGAATCTGGATCAATAACTGGAAAAGGAGGGGAATGATTCCAAAAGTAACAACCTATTTATTTTATCAGTAACTGTAATATGATTCCTCACATTGGGACAGTAACCAGGTTTCTAACCAACCTTTATATGTGAATAAAGTACGTCGTAAAAAAAAAATGGGAACAGCTTTTTTTGGGGGGTAAACTTTACAAATATCAAAGGTAAAGTGCCGGTAAAATGTATTACGCGAGAAATGTCGGTGGACACGCTTTTACGCGCAAATATTGATATAATTACCATCATATTAATAAACTTGGACCCACGCAATGACGTGTGGTCCTCCCACTACGACGCTAGTCAGGAAAGCATGCAGTTTATTAGGCTACAGATGAAAAAAAGTTATGAATGTCACAGGTGATGAGCTTGATGCTCCTTTACATATCGAGGGTGACATGATAATCGATGCTTGGCTGCGGTTTGCATTTTTGTCCATAATAATCTCATCATGTAGACTATTCGTGCACTTCAGCCAACAGCGCGCATCTGTGCCTTGCGTGCCGTGCCGTTGGCAGATAACACATGCCAATACCAGAGTGGGCACACTTGCTATTTAATGCATTTTTTTTTGTGAGAAAACTATCAGTGGAGTTGAAAATGCAATGGAAACCCATTTAGCATGTTTTTTTTAAATTCTGTACATGGGAATTTAACTGCAACATGTATTTTCATGTGCACTACGTCATAACGCACAGCCTTTTATCTGCAACAAGTCAATATGACAGAAGCAAATCTCTGGTGGGAAAATGTCCATGTTGGTTTTATGTGGATTTTAGAATATTTGCATGAAAATCTGTCTCCAATTGGATGGAAACCTAGCTTGTAACGCCACATTACTCGTTACCTCAAAAAGTAACTTTAACGTGTTACTGTGTAACATTACCCCAACACTGGTAGTCCTGGATGAGGGGTGTGTAGGCACTGGCTAACTACAGGCAATCTGAGATTATCCCTTCTCTTTGGAAGGGGGTCACTAATTTATAAAAAGTGATGACATCTGGAAACAACTCCGACCTGGTAACAACAGTGCTGGAACTAAAAGCTACAGTTTCATCTTATCAGTCTATTTGATAATACTCTCAGTCACCTGATAACGGCCCTCCATAACGTTAGGCGTGTGGGAGGTAAATAACTGATATGTAGGAAGTATGGAAATTGTCAATATGTTCACAAATAACAGTTAGCTAACTTAAGCTACAGGGAAGCCATTGTTCACCTCATCTGTACCTCAGTTATTGAAAAGGACAGAGGCATACTGAATGTGTCTAAAGCCTAGTTCCTCCCCAGAGTCACTGCAGCCAAGTTAACTGAGAAACCGGCAACTTTCTGAATGCAGACAATGTAGCTAGTGTATATACAGTGCATTCGGAAAGTATTCAGACCCCTTGACTTTTTGTTACGTTACAGCCTTATTCTTTAGAAATAAAAAACAGATACCTTATTTACATAAGTATGCAGACCCTTTGGTATGAGACTCGAAATTGAGCTCAGGTGCATCCTGTTTCCATTGATCATCCTTGAGATGTTTTCACAACTTGATTAGAGTCCACCTGTGGTAAATGCTTTTGATTGGACATGTTTTGGAAAGGCACACACCTGCTATATAAGGTCCAACAGTTGACAGTGTATGTCAGAGCAAAAACCAGGCCAGGAAGTTGAAGGAATTGTTTGTAGAGCTCTGAGACAGGATTGTGTCGAGATATAGTACCAAAAAATGTCTGCAGCATTGAAGGTCCCATCAATCATTCCAAGACATTTCCTAGAGCAGGCCGCCCAACCATCTGAGCAATCGGGGGAGAAGGGCCTTGGTTAGGGAGGTGACCAAGAACCCGATAGTCCATCTGACAGAGCTCCAGAGTTCCTCTGTGGAGATGGGAGAGAACCTTCCAGAAGGACAACCATCTATGCAGCACTCCAAATCAGGCCTTTATGGTAGACTGGCCAGATGGAAACCACTCCTCAGTAAAAGGCACATGACAGCTCGCTTGGAGTTTGCCAAAAGGCATCTAAAGACTCTCAGACTATGAGAAACACGATTGTCTGGTCTGACGAACCCAAGATTGAACTCTTTGGCCTGGATGCCAAGCATTAAGTCTGGTGGAAACCTGGCACCATCTCTATGGTGAAGAATGGTGGTGCCAGCATGCTGTGGGGATATTTTTCAGTGACAGGGACTGGAAGGCTACTCAGGATTGAGGGAAAAATGAACAGAGCAAAGTACAGAGAGAACCTTGACAAAATCCTGCTCCAGAGCGCTCAGGACCTCAGACTGAGGCGAAGGTTCACCTTCCAACAGGACAACGACCCTAAGCAAACAGCCAAGACAACACAGGAGTGGCTTGGGGACAAGTCTCTGATTGACCTTGAGTGGCCCAGCCAGAGCCAGAACAGAATGAGAATAGTCTAGGTAGCCATTTGACTAGATGTTCAGGAGTCTTATGGCTTGGGGGTAGAAACTGTTTAGAAGCCTCTTGGACCTAGACTTGGTGCTCCGGTACCGCTTGCCATGTGGTAGCAGCCACAGTCTATGACTAGGGTGGCGGGAGTCTGACAATTTTTAGGGACTTCCTCTGACACCGCCTGGTATAGAGGTCCTGGATGGCAGGAAGCTTGGCCCCTGTGATGTACTGGGCCATTCGCACTACCCTCTGTAGTGCCTTGCGGTCAGAGGCCGAGCAGTAGCCATACCAGGCAGTGATGCAACCAGTCAGGATGCTCTTGATGGTGCAGCTGTAGAACCTTTTGAGGATCTGAGGACCCATGCTAACTCTTTTCAGTCTCCTGTATTGAGTAAAGGGTCTGAATACTTATGTAAATGTGAAATGTTTTTTTTTTGTAATACATTTGCAAAAAAACAATCGTTTTTTTTGCTTCGTCATTATGGGGTAATGTGTGTAGATTGATGAGGAAAAACAATCTAATCAATTTTAGAATAAGCCTGTAATGTATCAAAAGGGGGAAAAAGCCAATGGGTCTGAATTCTTTCCGAATGCACTGTAGTATATGAGAGGTGAAACTTTAACCTGCCTTTGTGTCTCTCTGCCTCTCTTGAAGTCAGTTCCACACATGGGAAGGGCAACCAGACATTAACCTTTTTTTATGACACACTTTCATGCTTTGCCACACATGCATTGAGGTTTGGCAATCTTTACTGGCCATATATTTCCGACGCAATTTGTTTTCAGAGTAAAAGTGACATCGCTATTACGTTTGCAGGTTGAAAGCCCATAAAGCGTTCGCCTTGCATTAATGGCCATATGTCCTGACTTGTGTGCCCCCGTGTCCAATCCCATATATCCTCACAGCTGGAAATACAATAATAATCACACACACATTGCACAAGTCCTAGACAGCTTGCATTTCCTCTTGGGGCTATAGAGAACGTGATGGGTGTTTACTAAACCTGATCACCAGTGCACAGCCAGTCAGCACTGCACAAAGGGGCTGAGGAACATATAAGGGTTTGTTATGATCTGTGACTGAAGAGACGAGGTGGAGAGCAGGCTATGATGACAATGAGATTTAAGGGGTCACACATTGTATTTTGTTTGCAAAAGCTTTTCAACGTTTCGCCTGCAGATTGCTTGGTTTGTGCTTGGCTGAGTGGTATTGTTCACATGGGGGATATTCAGAGAACACGTGACAGGTTAAACTAACACAGAACATGTTACATGTTTCGAAATCCTTTTGTTCTCAGACACTTCAGTACTGATTCAAGAATGGAGCTCTCAATGTGATACAAAGATTGGATTTTTCAGTTGTGGCTGGAATAATTTTTTATACCCAATTTTTTATGACATTACACTCATTCTTACATTCTTATGAGCGAACTCAGAGCAAAAGCACCATTTTATCCTGTAAAGCTACTCATCCCCAAAACATAGCACCATAAAACAAGCCTTTACATGCTGACCAGACCGGACACATCAACTGCGCGAGCGTCGCAAATTACATTTAGAAATCCATATTATTAAATTATTGCACCCAAACTGCTCACACGCGCCAACGAGCATCTGCGGCAAGGGCTAAAATAGAACTCATTCCTATTTCTGACGCAGATCGCGCTGAAAGTCCTGCCTCTCCCATTTCCTCATTGGTTTATAGAAGCAGGTACCCACGTGCCATCTCCTCATTGGTTATACCCACGTGGGTGATTGAAAGACGAACTGTTTTGCCGGTAGTTGTGGTAATACAAGGAAAGTTTAGATGAGATCACCATATAAATTCAACAACGAAAAAGCCTGAAAGGAGGAGAGATGACTAGAAACGATTTGGTTGTCCATTTTATGTGGATTAATTGTCGAAGTAGAGGTCCTTGTGCATTTCAGGTAAAATAACAACTCAATGTTTATATCCCAGGACAAATTAGCTAGCAACAGCAAGCTAGCTAAATAGGACAAAGGAACGTTAGCTTGCCCTTGCTAGCTAACTAGCTAAATTGTCATACATGTTTAATGATTTTCGACCTGTCCCCAAATTAATGTAATTGGTTCCGAGTTTGTTTTGATATTTTAACATGCGTGTGGTGATCGCGTTTGGTGTGGGGGGGGGGGGGAAATAAATGTATGCACGATAGCACATGTGCGCAGCCGGTTTGGGTTCCGTGTTAGCCTTCCACTTCTTGAAGTTAAAAAATACAAGTCAAATTACCCCTTAGTTACATGGAAGACAGTGGGGAAGAGAAGAATCAAAGGTGCTTTGCTCAGCTGCCAGCTGAGATGAACTAACAGGCTCCTATAGGGGAGCCATTAGCATTTGAAATAAGGTCTGACAAAGAGGGACTGATAGGTATGCTGGAATGAGTGCAGAGGATATGGAGGAGTGTAAGAAGGGGGGTGTAAGGAATGTCAGCGGAGGAACTGGGCTGTCATCGTCAGGAAGTGGGAGTCGTTGGAGGAGGGCTGATGGGGAGATGGCACTAATTGCAGAGCACTTCCTGCTTACCACCCTGGCACTTCAGACATACCTCACATGCTGAGGTCTAGCTTTCCCAGATGTGCCTCCAAGGATTGACTGTCATGAACGTGGGTTAACGTTTTATCGAATGCATCTATAGACACTAGGTGAGATGTCAGAGTAGTGTTGACATTTTCTTTTCAAATAATTTTCAACTTCAGGTGTGAATATGGGTGTGCATATTCTGGGTTTCGGCAACAAACGCAAAAAAAAATGAAGTGTATGACTTATAGATGAAACTAGACAACGTTATAAATGCAATATTACAAATGAAAAAGGTTTAGTATGCATTTGCGAGATAGCCATACAATGTATCTCTGGAGATAACAAGGCCAGGCATGACCCAAAAGGAAAGTGTCCAAAACACATTAGTTCCTTTACCCACCGTTTGGGAAACACTAGCAGAACACCATCCCCCTTATGTTTATTTTGGGAATAAAATAAAATACGTTTGTGGTTGTAATTTTCTAAAGAACAATGTGTGATACTTTTAATAAAACAGGAATGAGAGAGGAAAGGGGGAGAGAGAGGAATTCTAAGCTCTCCAGTTGTGTTTTAGAATGGAGCCTTACTCGTGTTTAATAGGAACCACCTGGTTCATTTGAGAGGGAGATCTGGTTGTGCGTGATGGGGAATGTGGAGGAGGAGGAGGTTGGGGACTATGAATCAGGAACTGAAAGCACTCCTGGAGCCTTTCCCTAGCTCCGTCGAGAGAGACCACATTCCGCATGCATGTTAATTTCTCCAATTATATTTCTGTCAAATAGCTGCCAGATGACAACACCAGGATATCCACATTTACTAAACTATTTTTTTGTGATATTCATCTTAAGCCCAAATCACACGAGAAGTGTTTTTTTTACCCGCAAGAATGCCGTCACCCACATAGAGTATAAAATTAGAGAGAGAGTATATTTATCTTGCACCTACGCGGAGCAATTCTGTAACAACGATGCAGGGAGTCCCTCTGCAGGTGCAGATGGTGAGTTTAATAATGAACATAGAGCTACGAAAAAAGCGACACGTCTGGACATGAAAACAAAACCCATACTGCCTGATGACTGAGGTTGGTGAGGGCTATATGAGGGGAGAGTAATCAGTGTGGTGATGAAGTCCAGGTGTGCTTAACGATGGGGGGGCAGGTGTGCGCAATGTGGGTTGCCAGGACCGAAACTGCGACGTCAAGAGCAGCAGGGAGGGAGCTGGAGTAGGTGTGACAAATTGTAGTTAATAGAGATACGTTTAAATGCAAGCCAACATTACGCATAGGCTATTGCTTATGGACAACTTTGTAGCAATGTATGAATGCAACCCTCTTCCAAATTTATAATGAACTGGATTGTATAAAAAAACAAAAATGATAAAGTTATCTACTGTCAGGAAATGACAATATCACCCTTGTTGCTTACAGACGACTGATACAGATTGATAGAGTTCAAACAAAGTGCATGGTTGGTGAGTGAGTACCTTTGTTCAAATTAATCAAATCGCCTAGCGATAGAGTGGGTCGTTTGTATAAAGGGAATTTGAGGAATCTCCCCTACTTTGCTAAGTAAAGTTGTATGGTTATATATCGTCGTATGAAGGAGGCGCAGCGTGAATAGAGTTCCACATATTTTTTATGGACTGAAACTCACCAAAACGAAACGCTACTAGTGTGCACACAGGCACCTAACTGTAGACAAGATCCCACAACAAAAAGTGGGAAACCGGGCTGCCTAAATATGATCCCCAATCAGAGACCACGATAAACAGCTGTCTCTGATTGGGAACCATATCAGGACAACAAAGAAATACAAAACCCCTAGACCTACAACAACCCTAGACATACAACACTAGAGTACCCACTCTAGTCACACCCTGACCTAACCAAAATATATAGAAAACAGAGATATCTAAGGTCAGGGTGTGACAGCCTAATAGGCTGACCACGCGACACGAGCGTTGCAAAATACATTTAGAAATCTATGTTATTCAATTATTGCACCCATACTGCTTGGTGCGTCTGCGTTGCCAAGGGCTAAAATAGAACTCCTTTCTATTTCTGACGCAGATCCCGCTGCAAGTCCTGCCTCTCCCATCTCCTCATTGGTTTATAGAAGCAGGTACCCACGTGCCATCTCCTCATTGGTTATACCCACGTGGGTGATTGAAAAACGAACTGTGTTTCCGTCGGTGTAGTAATACTATGAAAGTTTTGATGTCAATCACCATATAAGTTCAAAGATGAAAAAGCCTGGAAGGAGGAGAGATGATTAGAGAGGATTCGGTTGACCGGTTTATGTGTGGATTAATTGTCGGAGTAGAGGACCTTGTTCATTTCAGGTAAAATAACAACTCAATGTTTATATCCCAGGACAAATTAGCTAGCAACAGCAAGCTAGCTAAATAGGACAAATTAGCTAGCAAGTGTAAGCTAACTAGCTAAATTGCCATAAAAGTTTAATGCTTTTCGACCTGTTCCCAAATTAATGTAATTGGTTCAGTTTGTTTTGATATTTTAACCTGCATGTGTTTGGTGTAGGGGGACAAAATACATTTTTCCACAATAGTGCACACGTGCAGCTGGTTTGGGTTCCGTGTAAGCTACGCATGGAAGATTTGAGGAATGCTGTAACTCCGATTCCAGTATAGAATACAACTCTTTATAATATATTTATGATAATTATTCTAGCGTACACTACGCTGTCTTTGTGACTTAATGCTCGCTGCTCTTGCACGTGCAAATTTACCTCCCCTGTGTGATTTTGCCTTTACTTGCGTACCTTTCTTACTAGCACTGTGCCTGTTGAGAGAAAGGTGCTAGGGCCACAACCCTTTCTCGCTCCAATCCCCATCATCAATGCCCATCCACGGTCCCATCAGTCAGCCTGCCTGGAATGGCTGGGTACTCTGTCTCTCTAAAACTTTCTTTCATTTTCTCTCGTTCTTTCAGTCTTTCTCTCCAGCCTGTATGGTTCAGCTCCAGAGATTTATAGCTGCAAACGTTTGGAGCAGGTGGCGCATAGTTGAGTTCTCTCTTTCTCGTTTTTCCTCTCTCTGCACGCATTCTCTCTGCTGATCACGCTGGACCCAGCCAGGCTAATTAGAAAAAAAGAGGTAGGAGTCTACTGGGATGTGAATGCTGGGCGCAGCTGCAGAATGGCATTTCATTGGGATCTGTCAGCTAGGCTCTGATTGGCCTGACACTGTTAATCCCGCCAGATGTTCCGCATTAACTGATGAGTGCGTGACTGTGTCGTGCGGGAGAGAGATCGGGGGACAGCCACGGCAGCGAACTCTGGGTAAACAAGGCCTCTCAGGGACCACTGTCCATGGAATTTGGGGGGGGGGGGGGGGGGGGGGGTGAGTGATAGGATCATCCAGCATTTGGGAATTAGAATGCACAGAGCATGGATTGTGGCAACAGTTTGGGAAAAGAGGCTTCGCTTGAGACTCCACTTGTTTAATTTTTTGTTAATTTAGACATGTAGGACATGTTGTGGCCATCAAAAAATTGCAATACACGATGTAGGTACAGTAAGTAGCTTTGAAGGTATTGTTAGCACTAATCTCTTTTTTTTTTAGGCACTTGCATGCATAACCTGTCCTATTATGAGGTATAGGCTTGAGTCACCCATGGTATTTTTCCCTATGCAGGGGCAACAGGTTTCATATGGCCCTTGCCACTGACCACTTTTCTTTCTCCAAAATAGACAAGTGGAGTGAGAGCAGCTGCAGACGGGACCTCTGAGACCCCTGCCGAAACTATCAAATGCCTTCAGACCGAAGATGGATTTCTTAATGTGTGAAAGCCGCACTGTATTCACAGAGTTGTTTTCTCTCTGTGGCCGGACTTGTTAATACATTATTTTTCCTCTCACCACACTGGTCAGGGTTATTGAGGGGAAATCACCAGGTTAGAATAACTCCACAAGTCCTTGGCCTTGCTAATGAGTAGGAGAAGGGGGTTGGGGAGGAGGAGGAGGAGGGGTAATTTCTAAGAGTGCCCTAGTGTGCTTCTGCCCAAGCCTGAGATCCTGTCACAATTACTCTATTAGCATGCTCAGCTGTGTCTCTGTTTTTCTTTATCCAAGCAACTTATCACAACTGACAAGGCACATGGGGGTGTCAGAAAGGGCCTGTCAGAGCCCCATTGTGTCCTGCAGAACATGGGGATACTTACCAGCTCCCTCTCTTCCCCCTCTGACACTCAGTTGTGGACAGGAGCCAGGGAAAGCTAGAGGCAGCTAGAGAGCAGGGTTTGCTTGTCACACCTATTCTGATTGACAAGGGGACCGGCAAAAGGATTAATCTGCATCCCAAATGGCACCCTATTCCCTATGTAGTTCAATACTTTTGACCAGGGCTCATAGGGAATAGGATGTTGTTTGAGAAACATCCTAATTGTGGGTGAACACAATGGAAAGCTATACAGTAGAGGCAGAATACTGGATCCATAGGTTCATAGGAAGGAAGGTAACAGTTTTCTCACCAAAAGCCCGATATAGGTAACAATGTGTTCAAGGTTTATGTTAAAGCCTGACTTTGGACATCAACATTGCATGCATAGCAACCACATCATTAGGTCATAAAAATATAAATCGCAACATGCAACAATTTCTAAGATTTGACTGAGTTACAGTTCATATAAGGAAGTCAGTCAATTTATTAGGCCCTAATCTACGGATTTCACATGACTGGACAGGGGTGCAGCCACTTGGGAGCGAGGCCCACCCACATAGGAGCCAGGCCCAGCCAATCAAAATTTGTTTTTCCCCACAAAAGGGCTTTATTACAGACAAAAATACTCCTGAGTTGGTCTCAGACAATCCTCCAGGTGAAGAAGCCAGATGTAGAGGTCCTTACACGTGGTCTGCGGTTGTGAGGCCGGTTGGACATTCAGCCAAATTCTCTAAAACGACATTGAAGGTGGCTTATGGTAGAGAAATTAACATAAATCTTTGGCAACAGCTCTGGTGAACATTCCTGCAGTCAGCATACCAATTGCATGCTGCCTCAAAACTTGAAACATCTGTGGCATTGTGTTGTGTGACAAAACTGCACTAACTGCACATTTTAGAGTGGCCTTTTATTGTCCCCAGCACAAGGTGCACCTGTGTAATGATCATGCTGTTAAATCAGCTTCTTGATATGCCACATCTGTCAGGTGGATGGATTATCTTGGCAAATGAGAAAGGCTCACTAACAGGTATGTAAACATATTTGTGCACAACATTTGAGAGCCATAAGCTTTTTGTGCAGATGGGTACATTTCTGCGATCTTTCATTTGAGCTCATGAAACATGTTGCGTTTATATTTGTGTTCAGTATAGTTAACACAACTTTCAGGAGTACTACATGACTACATGACCATTCAAACACTTATGTATTGTATTGTAAAACAAATATATGTATTTTAATTGTTTGAATTTTTAAAGGAACTCAGTCTGGCTTTCAACTTACTCTTGAAAGTTGAAATAGTAGAATGCACAAGGTGCAATTTCGAAATTGGGTAGTCAGACATTGCATACCTTATTTGTAACGTGCCAGAAATGTTCAGATCAACTAGCCCATGTGTTAGCTAACGGCTGTTAGCTAGCTTTTTAAGCCCAAATATTTTGTTGGAATGTTTGAGTCACTGAATATACATTAGTCATGATAAAATGTATAGAATTTTCTCTGCGCCCCATGATTTTTTTTTTTATTGTAGGAAATAAGCTTTAAACCTGCCAAATGTTTTCTCCACCAACAAGAGGGATCTGAACAGTTTGTCATGAACAGTGCTTGTGTCCATAGAAATTTCCCAAAGTCTCCCAATGCTGGAGACTGAAAAAGTTTGGGAACCCCTGGTTTTGACAATGGATGTTGATTGTTTCATGAATGGAACACATTATATGCCAGAGCTCTCCAAACATGTTCCTGGAGAGCTGCCTTCCTGTAGGTTTTTGCTCCAACTCTAATCTAGCACATATGATTCTAATAATTGGTCGATAAGCTAAACCAGGTTAGTCACAACTAGGGTTGGAGCGAAAACCTACAGGAGGGTAACACTCCAGGAACATGGTTGGAGAGCCCTGCTTTCTACACTCTACCTACTTTTGTCACCAGATATTCTTAATGAAATTCAGATCAAACAATACAATACATTTAGCCTAGTTCTAGTTGTGGTTAAACTTATACTATAGAAGCTTGTACTTTAGTTCATTGTTCAGTTAATGGTGTGACAAGCAATTATTGAAAAGCAATTTACTGAGTTCAAATGCAATTGTACTATGTGGCAACACTACATCAATGTTCACGGGATTTCCAGCACACACAAAGGCATTTACACAGATATTTGCTCTGCATACAACCTTATCCACACAATCTATCTCTTGCAGAGCCTAATTAGAACACACATCCTCTGTCTGTGGTTTGATTCCATAATCCAGCAGTCCACAAAACAAACTAAATCCTGTATTAAAGGAAGACAAACCTATTTCGCACCACATATACTATTACTTCAAGCAGTTTTATCTAACTTGTTTCCCAAGACCTTGGCCACCCCCGAAATCTAGTTTGCCTACTACGTACTGTTTAGTGAAAAGCATGCAGTATGTCACGGCTGAAACGTATTACTTTTGGTGCGTTCAAGACAAGGTCGAGAGCCATACGTCCTCCGAAACACAACCCAACCAGTCTGCACTGCTTCTTGACACATTGCCCATCCAACCCGGAAGACAGCTGCACCAATGTGTCAGAGGAAACACCGTACACCTGGCGACTGTGTCAGCTTGCACTGTGCCCGGCCCGCCACAGGAGTCGCTGGTGCGTGCTGAGACAAGGATATCCCTGCCGGCCAAACCCTCCCTAACCTGTACGACGCTGGGCCAATTGTGCGCCGCCACATGGCCTCCTGGTCGCGGCCAGCTGTGACAGAGCCTGGGCTCGAACTCAGAATCTCTAGTGGCACAGACAGCACTGCGATGCAGTGCCTTAGACCATTGCGCCACTCAGGAGGCCGGAACAGATTTCTTTCCCCAGAGTTCCCTGTTGTCTTGAACGCACCATCAGTTACTGCTCCACATATGAACCGGAAAGGAGCCCCACCCAGTGACCTTTCACCACACTGACATGCCGAAGTGTTTTGGGCTAACACTATCTATGTAGCTAGCATTTGGAGTAATCGAGTAAACTTGAGTATACTGTAGGCCTACGAATGTATCAATTAAAGAGTCACCTGAACCTTGAAAGGAATGGGAGATGTACTAGAGGGATGCAGTGCTGAGGCAGAGGGCTCGTAATGAGGACGGCTGGCTACTACTCTGAACTGTGTATAGTGAGCTTACTGGCGCCCAGAGCTGCTGAGACATTACCCAAGTAGGTACCATACAGGAGAGGTCCAGTGTCTACATGACTCAGGCTGGTTCCCAGAGTAGATAGCCCTCTACAAGATCATCAGCAGACTCCACCTTCACCAACAATCTCCCTGACTACCTTCCTCTAATCAAGCCATGAACTGTCCCTCTCCATCTTTGGAAGATGCATGCACTCAAAGACTTGGCCTCTATTGGTTGACCTAGCCAACAATAGCTAGGCTACTCATGATGATGTATTGCTTGTTTGTTTTTTGCTTTTGATGTGCTTTGAGATTGTAATGAAAAGTGCTATAGTAGCCGACATGGAAGCTTAAAATATATATATATATATATATTTAAAAAAATTTACTAGCAAGAGCAGTGTGCGGGTTTCTTATTTCTTTCAATTTATGTAATTGTTACCATGCACCTGCAACAAGATGGCTCAGATGTGCGAGTTTATCCTTTTCAATGAGAAAACAGAAATCCACTTTTGGTTTAAAAAAAGGACTTCACCACAAAAAGTAGAACATGAATAAAAGAATAGCTAGAAATAATTATACCTACAAAATGCACAAAACTACTTTTAATCATGGCCTCTAAAATGGCCATAAGGCATCCCTCCCTGGCAGTAATAATTTCTATAGCGTTTTTCATAAGAGAAACCTCAAAGCGCTTTATAAACAAAAAACAAACAAACAAGCAGTCACCTAAGGAGATTATAATCAGTGGGGTGATTGAGTGTCAGCCCCCCAGCGCCTCATCCTTCACCGCATACCACTTCCAGAATGCGGCTGTGGCCTCCCCTCCCTCCGTGCTGACTCTGCATCGTCAAATCTGAACGGCAGACTCAGGTAAGACGAAGGGAGGAAGAGTGTGTCTCTTTGGTGCATGACCCCTAATGCTGGTGCACAACCCCTAATGTTAAGGACGTTTTTGCTCGCTTGAGTTAGAATACCTCATAATAAACTGCAGACCATACTATTTACCAAGAGAGTTTTAATCTGTATTTTACATAGCTGTCTATTTACCACCACAAACTGATGTGGGCACTAAGACCGCACTCAACGAACTGTATAGGGCCATAAGCAAACAAGAAAATGGACATCCAAAAGCGACGTTTCTCATGGCAGGTGATTTTAAGTACAGGGAAACTGAAATCCGTTTTCCCTTATTTTCACCAGCGTGTCACCTGTGCAACAGCGGTGTGACAAAACTCTAGATTACTTTAATTCGCACATATAAAGCCCTCCCCAGCCCTCCCTTTGGCAAATCAGACCATAACTCTATCTTCCTGCTTACAAGCAAAAACTCAAACAGGAAGTACCAGTGACAATACGGAAGTGGTCTGATGAAGCGGATGCTAAACTACAGGACTGTTTCGCTAGCACAGACTGGAATATGTTCCAGGATTCATCCGATAACATTGAGGAGTTTACCACAGTCACCGGCTTCGTTAATAAGTGCATCAACGATGCCATCCCCACAGTGACCATACAGTGCCTTGCGAAAGTATTCGGCCCCCTTGAACTTTGCGACCTTTTGCCACATTTCAGGCTTCAAACATAAAGATATAAAACTGTATTTTTTTGTGAAGAATCAACAACAAGTGGGACACAATCATGAAGTGGAACGACATTTATTGGATATTTCAAACTTTTTTAACAAATCAAAAACTGAAAAATTGGGCGTGCAAAATTATTCAGCCCCCTTAAGTTAATACTTTGTAGTGCCAACTTTTGCTGCGATTACAGCTGTAAGTCGCTTGGGGTATGTCTCTATCAGTTTTTGCACATCGAGAGACTGACATTTTTTCCCATTCCTCCTTGCAAAACAGCTCGAGCTCAGTGAGGTTGGATGGAGAGCATTTGTGAACAGCAGTTTTCAGTTCTTTCCACAGATTCTCAATTGGATTCAGGTCTGGACTTTGACTTGGCAATTCTAACACCTGGATATGTTTATTTTTGAACCATTACATTGTAGATTTTGCTTTATGTTTTGGATCATTGTCTTGTTGGAAGACAAATCTCCGTCCCAGTCTCAGGTCTTTTGCAGACTCCATCATGTTTTCTTCCAGAATGGTCCTGTATTTGGCTCCCATCCATCTTCCCATCAATTTTAACCATCTTCCCTGTCCCTGCTGAAGAAAAGCAGTCCCAAACCATGATGCTGCCACCACCATGCTTGACAGTGGTGATGGTGTGTTCAGGGTGATGAGCTGTGTTGCTTTTACGCCAAACATAACGTTTTGCATTGTTGCCAAAAAGTTCAATTTTGGTTTCATCTGACCAGAGCACCTTCTTCCACATGTTTGGTGTGTCTCCCAGGTGGCTTGTGGCAAACTTTAAACAACACTTTTTATGGATATCTTTAAGAAATGGCTTTATGGACAGAGTCTCCCACCTCAGCTGTAGATCTCTGCAGTTCATCCAGAGTGATCATGGGCCTCTTGGCTGCATCTCTGATCAGTCTTCTCCTTGTATGAGCTGAAAGTTTAGAGGGACGGCCAGGTCTTGGTAGATTTGCAGTGGTCTGATACTCCTTCCATTTCAATATTATCGCTTGCACAGTGCTCCTTGGGATGTTTAAAGCTTAGGAAATCTTTTTGTATCCAAATCCGGCTTTAAACTTCTTCACAACAGTATCTCGGACCTGCCTGGTGTGTTCCTTGTTCTTCATGATGCTCTCTACGCTTTTAACGGACCTCTGAGACTATCACAGTGCAGGTGCATTTATACGGAGACTTGATTACACACAGGTGGATTGTATTTATTATCATTAGTCATTTAGGTCAACATTGGATCATTCAGAGATCCTCACTGAACTTCTGGAGAGAGTTTGCTGCACTGAAAGTAAAGGGGCTGAATAATTTTGCACGCCCAATTTTTCAGTTTTTGATTTGTTAAAAAAGTTTGAAATATCCAATAATTGTCGTTCCACTTCATGATTGTGTCCCACTTGTTGTTGATTCTTCACAAAAAAATACAGTTTTATATCTTTATGTTTGAAGCCTGAAATGTGGCAAAAGGTCGCAAAGTTCAAGGGGGCCGAATACTTTCGCAAGGCACTGTATGTACATACCCCAACCAGAAGCCATGGATCCACATTGAGCTAAAGACTAGAGCTGCCGCTTTCATTGAGTGGGACACTTATAAGAAATCCTGCTACGACCTCCGATGAGCCATCAAACAGGCAAAATGTCAATACAGGACAAAATTTGAATCCTACTATGCCAGCTCTGATGCTCGACAGATGTGTTGGAGATGCAAACTATCATTGATTACAAAGGGAAACCCAGCCGTGAGCTGCCAAGTGACGAGCCTACCAGACGAGCTAAATACCTTCTATACTCGCTTCGAGGCAAGTAACACTGAACCATGCATGAGAGCACCTATAGGGAGGAAGTTCATCACTGGGGCCGACCTCCCTGCCATCCAGAACCTTTATACCAGATGGTGTTACATGCTGACCACACTGCCTGCATTTCGCGCATGAGCGTTGCAAAATAAATGTACACATACATGTTATCCAATCATTTCACCCAAATTGCTTGCTTCTATTTTTGACGTTTGCCGCGCTGCAAGTCCTGCCTCTCCATGAAGAGATTACTAGAAACTAAGTATGTTTACCCTTTTATTTTTGGATTAATTGTCGGAGTAGAGAACACAAGATTTTGTGTGACTCAGAATAGGTCAACGTTTAAAAAGATCCAGGAAAAAATGACCTTTTGCATGTTTCATGTGCCCTCAACCTGTCCCAAAACTAATATAGTTAGTTCAGAGTTCGTTTTGATATTTCAACTTGTGTGTCCTGATCGTGTCTGGTGTGGATAGACAAAATCAACATGCATATGAAGAGGCATGGATGCACGTGCTAGTTGTAGCAAGCATGTTAGCGTAAGGCCCCAAAAATGTTAACACTCCAGCCACCCAAGCCATAGACTGTTCTCTCTGTTGCCACATGGCAAGTGGTAGCATAGGACCCTGAACAACTTCTACCCCCAAGCCATGACTGCTCAACAAGACTGCTAAATACTGTAGCTAATCAAATGGCTACCCGGACTACCTGCATTGACCCTTTGCACACACACTGGACTCTACCCACACATTCACACATACTTACACTGACACCCCAACACACACATACACTACCGTTCAAAAGTATAGGGTCACTTAGAAATGTCCTTGTTTTTGAAAGAAAAACTATTTTTTTGTCCATTAAAAAAACATCAGAACAGCGCAAACTGGCACTAACCAGAATAGAATGAGGAGTGGGAGGCCCCGGTGCACAACTCAGCAAGAGGACAAGTACATTAGAGTGTCTAGTTTGAGAAACAGACGCCTCACAAGCCCTCAACTGGCAGCTTCATTAAATAGTACCCGTAAAACACCAGTATCAAAGTCAACAGTGAAGAGGTAACTCCGGGATGCTGGCCTTCTAGGCAGACTGTTAAATAGCCATCACTGGAGCATTAGAGGCTGCTGCCTATATACATAGACTTGAAATCACTGGCCATTTTAATAAATGGAACACTAGTCTCTTTAATAATGTTTACATATCTTGCATTACTCATCTCATATGCATATACTGTATTCTATACTATTATACTGTATCTTAGTCTATGCCACTCTGACATTGCTCGTCCATATGTTTATATATTCTTAATTCCATTCCTTTACTTATATTCGTGTGTATTGGGTATATGTTTTGAAAATGTCAGATATTACCGCACTGTCAGAGTTAGAAACACAAGCATTTCACTACACCCACAATAACATCTGCTAAACACATGTATGTGACCAATACAATTTGATTTGATTTGACCATAAAAGGTTATGTGCAATGAAACTAGACCCATTCAGTCTGTAACCGTTCAGGTAGAAACTAATTTTGCAAAGCATGAACATTACAATCAGCTCAACACAGATAAAACCGACGTGACAAATCAGGAGAACTAGAGGAGAAAAGAAGTGTTGGGACCAGCGCCGCTGTAGAAAATAGGAATGTATGCTACCACGTCACTAACGTTATGATGGCTAGTGCATAGTGCAGTGGCAAGAGAGCTAGCTATGGCCACATGACTTACACAAAACCTTTTGTTGCAGCATTTCTCCTGTGTTCACGAGTTGTTTGCAACTGAATTAAATGCCGGATATTTTCATCAGACCCTGCAACAGTTTGAACGCAAGCCCTGTTATTTACAACAAGTAGCTAGCTAGCTAACTAGGCGAATGTTAACGTCTCTAAAAGATACAGAATTTAAATTGCCATGTGGTATCCCGATTAAATGGGTGGATAGTGAAGTCGATGTGCTTGGTGTGATATTCCAGAAAAGTTGAGTGATCTTGAAACTAATAACTTAGATCAAATACTTTTTGAAATTATGCGAGCTAAAAATGTCACTTTATTTGGAATGGCAAATCAGAAAGTTAAACGAGTTTATTTATATGACGAACATGAGTTTGGACGGTTAAAACTATTAAATATTAAGGCATCTTTAAGAGTGGGCTCTTTGCCTTTTTTGCAGGTTAAAACCTTGAATTGACAATGGATCCCTGTTTAAAGTATCCTTCCTTTTTAAATGAAGTTTTACAGAGTTGGCTTCAGTTTCATCCTCCAGGAAAGGCAGATCTAAACTCCAATATACTGATAGAAAAAAATACAAATAATAATTGGGGAAAATGTCCAAGAAGGGTGTAATATTTATGAAAGACATTGTAAACAAGAACAATACAGTTATACACTGTTGTTAGCAACTCACAACAGCGTATGGAGGTGTATACTCAAAACAAAATTATAACCAACTCATTGCGGCTCTGCCACAAAATTGGAAGAGACTATTACTTAATCATTAATGTCTTGAAATGATTAGTGTAAATCAAAAAAATGTATCAGTTTCACATAAAGTAAAAAGGTTTGACAGAAATGCAGTATAATATTCAAGTCAGTTGGGAACAGGTTTTTGATGTCCCAATACTTTTGGGTTGCTTACCAAGTAGACAGTGAATGTTCCTGAGTGGTCAAGTTAGATTTTTGACTAACAGTACCAGTGAAGAGTTTGCACACACCTACTCATTACAGGATTTTTCATTATTTTGACTATTTTCTGCATTGTAGAATAATAGTGAAGACATCAAAACTATGCAATGACATATGGAATCATGTAGTAACCAAACAAGTGTTAGAAAAGTCAAAATCTATTTTATATTTGAGATTCTTCAAAGTAGCCACTCTTTGCCTTGATGACAGCTTTGTTCACTCTTGAATCAAGACCTTTCAACTTTAACATTTTTAATAATTTGTACAAATTTGTAAATACATAATTCCAATTTGACATTATGGGGTATTATGCAGGACTGGGACACACAACTCAATTTAATTAATTGTATATTCAGGCTGTAAAAAGTCATGGGGTGTGAATACTTTCTGAAGGCAATGTAAGATGCAAGTATTGGCATTCGGACACGGCCCTTGTCTCAACACAGTAGGAAATACCACTGACAACATGAAAGCCCTGCGGAAGAAACCATACACCAAGCTGCACCACTGAGACTACCCCAATAGGCTTCTTTCTTTTGAGGAATAATGGAGCAGTACATGACACAACTTGAACATGTTCAGGCCTCGGAGACAGCAGGCAGGTAACTATAGGCTTTGCTTTCAATGAGACACATTCATTCTGTATGGCAAGAGTGTGATTTGATTTTTGATCATGTAATTCCACAAAGGGATAGGCCATAATCAAGGTTATGAAATAAGATGACCCCATTTGCTTCTATATGCTTTGACAGTTATTTTGACCTTGTAATGAGTACACAGTACATCCTGTCTGTTTTGCAGTGTTTGCAGCTGCATTGATAATGCAGATGGAGGATCAAAATACACGTAAAACATCTAGCACACTATTCGCCTTATTTGGGGCTGTGGAAATATGATTTGCATAATTGAAGTGCTTACATCATTTGTTGGAGCTGGGAAAAGTTGAAAAGTTGAACTGGAAATTGAGCAATCCTAACAAGAGCAATATTTCATTACTGACAGCTAAACTGTCAAGTAACATTCTTTCTATTCCATCGGCATAAATTACCCCGTGGATGAGAGGGTTGTACTATAGAGACTGTTTTGAGTACATTGCAGTTCATCAGGTTGCTCTTAAGCCACAATATGGCATGTGAAGCACTATCAACACCTAGCTAAGTACAACCTCTAGGCTCGAGCTCGAAAATAAATAACACGGTTGTCTTTCCTCATTGCAGGGCCAAACACGCTGGATTTGGAAAGGGTTTACAAACAGCTGAGTCCGGATAAGAAGGAGAAGTGAAACAAAATCACAATTTACAGCGTTAACAGCCACCATTTTTATTCTCCTTTAAAATTGTTTTTATTTTCGCTCCCCATGCCAGTAAAAAGTTATCATTGGGATGTGTCAAGACCCTCAAAGCACGGAGAGTGTCAGGCCCGTCAAACTGGCTCATGTCGATGACATTTGTTACCTGAAGCGATTTAAAAAGTTTACTACAGGAGAGAAAGTTCTGAGTTCTGAAAAGAGGAGTCATGCAGATGTCCCTGACCTCTTACACACAAACACACACACACACACACACACACACACACACACACACACACACACACACACACACACACACACACACACACACACACACAATATAATATAGCTGAATTGGTTGACCTCAGTGTTGCAGCTCTACTACCAGGAAGCAGGGTCTTTGTGTGTCATTGAGAACATCTCATAAATGTAAGCCAATGTTGTACTCTACACTGTTCTCGAACAGGCTTAATGATAAAGAGTGAAATGTGGAGTCAAACAGATAAGTACAGCTTGCTGACAGCTCATTGGGACAGGCAGGAACACCCTTTATTTACCTGTCATCACTATCTGAATACCATGCTGTTGATCATGGCCTCAGTGACACTACACAAAAAGACAACACAAAACATTCAAAGGGTATCATGTGTCATGTATTTCAGGATGTTTAGACATGACATTTTATAGGTCTCTTTTGCAAACTTTGTTTTGCTCCTTATTGTATCTAATTTATTCACAATGTTATACTGGAAAGGAAATGCTTAGCATCTAATGGCTAATAACTAATAAAATGACTTGGACCAATGCTAGTTGCTAGTTCTAGTGGCCCTTGTCTACACATAATACCAGCCTATAACCCACAAAACAAGACCAGACACGTGCTCCAATCTCAAACAAGAGAAAAGGTCTACAACACACAAACCAGTGGCCTGCCAATTTATTGGCAGAGGTGCTCTATTGCATTAGCCAGCGGCTATTGTTCCTAAACTCAAATTGCAAGACTATAAAAGGACCTAGGGGATGGCAGGCACACACAAAGGCTATACTGGAGGTAGAACACCTGCAGGCAGCTCTGGATGAAAGCACAGGATTTGGTTTAGGTCAAAAGAGAACTGCCGATCTGGAAGTAATGGAACATTCCGGAAGGGCTCAGCTTTCACACTCAGTGTCCCAGCTGCTCTCTCTACACTATTTATCCCATATTATACCAGGAAACAAAAATACAGATTAGAGCCAAAATGCTTATTGCCACACCTATAAGTGTTGGTTCTAGACTTGTGTAATAATTGGGGTGACTGTGTTCTACGGTGATAACTGCACCCTCATCATGCAGAGTAGAGAGAGAGAAGATGGCACGGCAGTTATAGCAGCTGTCTTACGGGCCCCTGACCGAAAACAGCTTCTGGACATCAGAACAGCGATTCCTCACCTGGATTTGGACACAAATGTAAACTTCAACGAGACAGCTGCTCTGGACATTCTGCTTACTCCAGACAAGACTCTAATCCCCGGGACTTGAAAGAGGAAGCGGCGGGGAAAGAGAGGCAGGCGAGCCAGCGCCCTGACGAGACTACGTCAGTGAGCAAATGGACCGCCATTTCCCTCTGTTCTATTGGCAAACAAGCATTCACTAGAGAACAAACTGGATGAGCTCTGTTTGAGACTATCCTATAAAAGGGACCTGAAAACCTGTAATATCCTATGTTTCACAAAGTCGTGGCTGAACGAGGACATAAATATACAGTACCAGTCAAAAAGTTGCACACACTTCATTCAAGGGTTTTTCTTTATTTGTACTATGTTGTACTTTGTAGAATAATAGTGAAGACATCAAAACTATGAAATAATGCATATGGAATCATGTAGTAACCAAAAAAGTGTTAAACAAATCAAAATATATTTTAGATTTTAGATTCTTCAAAGTAGCCACCCTTTGCCTTGATGACAGCTTTGCACACTCTTGGCATTCTCTCAACCAGCATGCATTTCCAACATGCTTGAAGAAGGTCCCACATATGCTGAGCACTTGTTGGCTGCTTTTCCTTCACTCTGAGGCCCAACTCATCCCAAACATCTCAATTGTGTTGAGGTCGAGTGATTGTGGAGGCCAGGTCATCTGATGCAGCACTCCATCACTCTCCTTCTTGGTCAAATAGCCCTTACACAGCCTGGAGGTGTGGTTTGGGTCATTGTCCTCTTTAAAAACAAATGATAGTCCCACTAAGCGCAAACCAAATGGGATGACGTATTGCTGCAGAATGCTTTGGTAGGCATGCTGGTTAAGTGTGCATAGAATTCTAAATAAATCACTAACAGTGTCACCAGCAAAGCACCCCACACCATCACACCTCCTCCTCCGTGCTTCACGGTGGGATCATCACATGCAGAGATCATCCTTTCACCTACTCTGCGTCTCGGTTGGAACACGGCGGTTTGAACCAAAAATCTCAAATTTGGACTCATCTGACCAAAGGAAAGATTTCCACCGGTCTAATGTGCTCATGTTTCTTGGGCCAAGCAAATATCTTCTTCTCATTGGTGTCCTTTAGTAGTGGTTTCTTTGCAGCAATTTTACCATGAAGGCCTGATTCACACAGACTCCTCTGAACAGTTAATGTTGAAATGTGTCTGTTGCTTGAACTCTGTGAAGCATTCATTTGGGCTGACATTTCTGAGGCTGGTAACTCTAATGATCTTATCCTCTGCAGCAGAGGTAACTCTGGGTCTTCCTTTCCTATGGCGGTCCTCGTGAGAGCCAGTTTCATCATAGCGCTTGATGGTTTTTGTGACTGCACTTGAAGAAACTTTCAAAGTTATTGAAATGTTCTGTATTGACTGACCTTCATGTCTTATCTTTTAACAAGGCACACCTGTTAATTTCAATGCATTCCAGGTGACTACCTCATTATGCTGTTGAGAAAATGCTCAAATGAAATCAAATGTATTTATATAGCCCTTCTTACATCAGCTGATATATCAAAGTGCTGTACAGAATCCCAGCCTACAACCCCAAACAGCAAGCAATGCAGGTGTAGAAGCACAGTGGCTAGGAAAAACTCTCTAGAAAGGTCCAAATCTTGGAAGAAACCTAGAGAGGAACCAGGCTATGAGGGGTGGCCAGTCCTCTTCTGGCTGTGCCGGGTGGAGATTATAACAGAACATGGCCAAGATGTTCAAATGTTCATAAATGACCAGCATGGTCGAATAATAATAATCACAGTAGTTGTCGAGGGTTCAACAAGTCAGCACCTCAGGAGTAAATGTCAGTTGGCCTTTTATAGCCAATCATTGAGAGTATCTCTACCGCTCCTGCTGTCTCTAGAGAGTTGAAAACAGCAGGTCTGGGACAGGTAGCATGTCCGGTGAACATGTCAGGGTTCCATAGCCGCAGGCAGAACAGTTGAGACTGGAGCAGCAGCACGGCCAGGTGGACTGGGGACAGCAAGGAGTAATCATGCCAGGTAGTCCTGAGGCATGGTCCTCCGAGAGAGAGAAAGAAAGAGAGAATTAGAGAGAACATACTTAAATACACACAGGGCACCGGATAAGGCAGGAGAAATACTCCAGATATAACAGACTGACCCTAGCCCCCGACATAAACTACTGCAGCATAAATACTGGAGGCTGAGACAGGAGGGGTCAGGAGACACTGTGGCCCCATCTGAGGACACCCCCGGACAGGGCCAAACAGGAAGGATATAACCCCACCCACTTTGCCAAAGCACAGCCCCCACACCACTAGAGGGATATCTTCATCCACCAACTTACCATCCTGAGACAAGGCCGAGTATAGCCCACAAAGATCTCCGCCACGGCACAACCCAACCCGCCAACCCTCTAAGAGTGTGCAAAGCTGTCATAAAGGCAATGGGTGGCTACTTTGAAGGATCGGATTTGTTTAACACTTTTTTGGTAATTACATGATTCCATATGTGTTATTTCATAGTTTTGATGTCTTCACTATTATTCTACAATGTTGAAAAATAACCCCTGGAATGAGTAGGTGTGTCCAAACTTTTAGCTGGTACTGTACATCTAGCTGGTTTTTCTATGCATCGTCAAGACCGGACAGCAAATTTGGGTGAGATAAAGGGAGGAGGGCTGTGTCTCTGTTAACAGCAGCTAGTGCGCAATCTCTAATGTTAAGGAAGTCTCATATTTTTCCTCACCTGAGTTAGAATACCTCATGATAAGCTACAGACCATATTATTTACAAAGAGAGTTTCATCTATATATTTTTTTTAGCTGTCAATTGCCCACCACAAATCGATGATGGCACTAAGACCGCACTCAAAGAGCTGTATAGAGCCATAAGCAAACAAGGAAATGTACACTCAGAGGCGACTTACAGTTGAAGTCGGAAGTTTACATACACCTTAGCCAAATACATTTAAACTCAGTTTTTCACAATTTCTGACATTTAATCCTAATAAAAATGTCCTGTCTTAGGTCAGTTAGGATCACCACTTAATTTTAAATGTCAGAAAAGTAGTAGATAGTGATTTATTTCAGCTTTAATTTCTTTCATCACATTCCCAGTGGGTCAGAAGTTTACATACACTCAATTAGGATTAGGTAGCATTGCCTTTAAATTGTTTAACTTGGGTCAAATGTTTCAGGTAGCCTTCCACAAGCTTCCCACAAAAGTTGGGTGAATTTTGGCCCATTCCTCCTGACAGAGCTGGTGTAACTGAGTCAGGTTTGTAGGCCTCCTTGCTCGCACACGTTTTTTCTGTTCTGCCCACACATTTTCTAGAGGATTGAGATCAGGGCTTTGTGATGGCCACTCCAATACCTTGAGTTTGTTGCCCTTAAGCCATTTTGCCACAACTTTGGAATTATGCTTGGGGTCATTGTCCATTTGGAAGACCCATTTGCGACCAAGCTTTAACTTCCTGACTGATGTCTTGAGATGTTGCTTCAATATATCCACATAATTTTCCTCCCTCATGATGCCATCTATTTTGTGAAGTGCATCAGTCCCTCCTGCAGCAAAGCACCCCCACAACATGATGCTGCCACCCTCTGTGCTTCACGGTTGGGATGGTGTTCTTCTGCTTGCAAGGACTTGTGGCCAGATGGAATGCCAGGAAACATAATCAGAGCATGCGCTGACCAGCTGGCAAGTGTCTTCACTGACATTTTCAACTTATTTCTGACCCGGTCTGTAATACCAACTTTTTTCAAGAAGACCACCATAGTCCCGTGCCCAAGAACGCCAAGGTAACCTGCCTAAATGACTATCGCCCCGTAGCGTTCACATCTATAGCCATGAAATGCTTTGAAAGGCGAGTCATGGTTCACATCTACACCATCATCCCATTCACCCTGGACCCACTCCAATTCACATACCACCCCAACAGATCCACAGATGACGCAATCTCTATTGCCCTCCACACTGACCTCACCCACATGGACAAAAGGAAAACCTATGTAAGAATGCTGTTCATTGACTGCAGCTGAGCATTTGACACCGTACTCCCCTCCAAGTTCAAGACCCTGAACACCTCTCTCAACTGCAACCAGATCCTGGGCTTCCTGATGGGCTGCCCCCAGGCGGTGAGGGTAGGCACCAACACATCCACAACGCTGACCATAAACACGTGGGCCCCTCAGAGTTGTGTCCTTAGTCCCCTCCTGTACTTCCTGTTCACCCATGACTGCATGGCCGCACATGACTCCAACACCATTATCAAGTTTGCTGAAGACACAACGGTGGTAGGACTGACCCCTGACTACAATGAGGCAGCCTATAGGGAGGAGGTCAGAGACCTGGTAGTGTGGTGCCAGGACAACAACCTCTCCCTCAACGTGAGCAATACGTAATGAGCTGATCATGGACTACATTAAACGGAGGGGTGAGCATGCCCCATCCACATTGATGAGGCTGTAGTGGAATGAGTGAAGAGCTTCAAGTTCCTCGATGTCCACATGACTAAGGAATTAACATGGTCCACACACACCCACACAGTTGTGAAGAGGGCACGATTGCAGCTCTTCCCACTCAGGAGGCTGAAAAGATTTGTTATGGGGCATGCTCACCCCTTTGTTTAATGTAGTCCACGATCAGCTCATTACGTGTTGCTTGCATTGAGGGAAGGGTCAGATCCTCAGCTCTATATCACCGCTTGGTATGGAAGCTGTAAGACACCCGACCGCAGGGCGCTACAGAAGGTGGTGAGTATGGCCAAGTACATTACTGGGGCTGAGATCGCTGACCTCCAGTATCTCTATACCAGGCGGTTTCAGATGAAGGCCCCCCAAAAAAGTCAAAGATTCCAGTCACCCAAGCCATAGACACACTACATACACACTGCCTACGCCCACACACATGGAACATGCGCACGCAATACTGACGCCATACACACACTTTCACACACACTTTCACACTCACCACATGCGTTGCTGCTACAGCTCAGTCTGTAATCTATCCGGGTGCCTAGTCACTTTACCCATACCTATATGTACATAGCTACCTCAATTACCTCGTACCCGTGCACATCGACTTGGTACTGGTACTCCCTGTGTACTGCATAGCCATGTTCATTTGACTTGTTATTGCTATCCGTTATTCACCGTGTATTTATTACCGGTGTCACTATTGTATTTTCATCTTGGTCTTTATCTCTTCATGGTTGGAAAAGGACCAGTAAGTAGGCATTTCACTGCTCGTCTACACCCGTTGTTTACAAAGCAAGTGACAAAAACACATTTGATTTGATTTGAGAGTAGACTAGGAGATGGACCAGGTAGACAGGAGCTTCAAGGCTCGTGGAATCTGATGCAGTATTTACTGCAACTCTAGTTTCACTCGTCATTTCAGAAGTTTAACTTCTCTGTAACTACAATGGTTAAATGTCACTTATTTAAAAAAATAATACAAATGGAGACATATTTGAATAAGACCATGTTGGTGGTCATAAGCACTCATATAATTGTTTATACAGTAGGTGTCATTTTGTACATGAATTCAAGCACTCTCAAAGTAACGGCCTGCAGGCCTTTACATGCCTCGGCACTTATAGGCGTACAGGAACTCTGTGAACATTATAAAAGGTGGCAGGTAGCTCAGCGGTTAAAACTCTGAGCCAGTAACCAAAGGTCGCTGGTTCAAATACCCTGAGCCGATGTGCCCTTTAGTTAAACACTTAAACCGCAATTTCTCAAGGGCTGACCCATTCCACTGTACCTATCCGGTGTATGTGACAATAAAACATAGACATATTTTAACAGAAAACGCATCACATCACATTTAGATACAACTCACTGGAAATGTTGTCGAGTCTCTTAATGTTTGTATAATTTCTAGGTACAATATAACTGTTAAATCTTCATCCAACCCAGTGATAGAAACTGTACATCCCAAAAAACATTGTAAGAAGTTTTACAGCATGAACAAAAAACACTTAATTAATGATTTGATCTGACTAAGGGTCCCACATCACAAGTAGGCGAGATAACTTTCCAGACGGAAAG
This sequence comes from Oncorhynchus mykiss, assembly GCF_013265735.2. Classification (NCBI taxonomy): domain Eukaryota; kingdom Metazoa; phylum Chordata; class Actinopteri; order Salmoniformes; family Salmonidae; genus Oncorhynchus; species Oncorhynchus mykiss. The sequence goes on along the minus strand of NC_050571.1, from coordinate 34,664,804 downwards.
CTCGGGGCACAACATGCGGGTTTTCCCCTTGTTTCCACTGTCAGTTGGGAGGCATCAAAGAAACACGCTGAGCTGTTATCTCCATCCCACCTAGGAGCTGTCTGAGATAAAGGAGGAAGTGGTTAAAGTGGTCTAGACGTGCCTCTGACTGACTGCATTCCTCCTCTCCACGCATGCACACACGCACACACACACTAGTGTTTTCACTGTGCTGTTTTACACCTGTTCTATCCTGTGCACATGGCGAATAAACTTTGAAACACACACACACACACACACACACACACACTGCAGGCAGACACACACGCAGGGACGCAGGCAGGCACGCACACAAATTCTCATCTTCCCCATGCATAGAGGATAGGGGCTCCCACAGTGATATGGAACAATATGCCAATTTGTAACCCAGTTTCCTGTGCATGAAAAGAACACCACCCTGCTTCATATCTTACACAACAGCCACCTTCCTCCAACCAGGTTAGCATGGTGCAGTATGACATGGGAGTGTTCCTTATCTTTTTGCACATCTCATGGACTACATCCAATCCCTGAATGAATTGTCCCCTCAGGGTGAAAGGATAGAGTGGGCGATAGTGAAAGCATAGAAAAAAAACTGGAAAAACCATCATCAGGAGTTCTTCTTTGCAGACTCAAACTTTCAGGGACTTTCACATGTCACCATCCATCAACGTAATTGGAGATGAACTTTTTATCTCTCTTGTAAAGGGGTGCCTTTTAGTGTTTTGTGTCATTTCACCAAATCCTCTATCAAATCCATCACCAACTGTTGAAACTCTCCTACACCCCTCTTCATGCCTGTTGATTTGTTGTGCTATTTGGAGTGTCCAAGTAACACAGGTGCTATTCTGTTATAAGGCCTCCAATGTACGTACCTAATACCTATTTGATCCCTCAGAAGAGATTACTCGTCAATTCATTGTCTATTCCACGTTGGTTCAACGTAAAATCATTGAAATGACGTGGAAACAACGTTGATTCAACCAGGGTGTACCCAGTGGGTAACTTGGCATTGTTGTATGGTGCTGACTGCCAGTAGCATCACTGGAACTCTAGGATGGTAAGGGGATTGTTCACAGACACTAATTATTCCCAACTGTTAGCATTCTAACAAAGAGTCAAGAATGTGTAAAGAGCCAAGGACACAAAAGCGTTTCGCTGATCAAAAGGGGCATTAGGGGTGACTTCTTCCACTGAGGATTTGTCCACGTGTTTCATGAAGTATCTCGCTCGCATGGGGGGGGGGGGGATCTGGATTCTCAAATTAAAGAGTCCTCCGATTTCCATCCGCCATTCTGCCCGTCCCGTTTGTTTGATTCCCTAAGAAGTTAGTGTGAAGTGTGTGCCGGGGATATTTCCGGAGTCGACTTCAAAAACCAGGCCCAAAGCCACAAGGATAATGACCATGACAGCCGTCTGACAGAGTAGCCCCCATCCCTGCACCCCCACCCCTCCAACCCCCTTTTAAGCCGTTGTTTAAGGTTCGGCTTCAGCAGCCACTTTGAACCCCCAGATTGTTCCCTAGCAGCAGAGCTCCACGGTCCTTTATCTGGGCCGAGATGCACCAGAGAAGCTTATCCCACTACAATCTTGTCCCTGTGGCCATCCAGAGCCCAGGGCCACAGCTGTGTGACTTGGGCATTGTCTGCCCTATAGAGGGGTATTCGCTATACCCCCTTCCCTAGGCCCCAGCCATTTTAGCCCCAATGTCCTCCACAGGATGGGCTCTCTAGCAGCCCTGAAAAGAGGTTCTCCCAGGACTCAGCCCCTTTCCTACTGTGTTTCCCTTGATCTTCTTGTTGGGTTTCAGGCAAGAGATCAAAGTCAGCCAATAAGACTGGTGGAAAGCTGTTGGGGGCCTGGCAATAGTGCTGATAAATATACCAGATATATGGGTATTTCCATTCCTTTTGAGAATACTTCCACACAGTTTTGGGTAGCTTACTTTCTAAAAGTAATCTTACAGTTACTATTTATCTGTCCAAAATTGTAATCAGTAATGTAACTTTTGGATTACCCAAATATAGTAATGTAATTTGATGACTTTACCCTTTAGAGGCATTTGAAGAAGACAAAAAGGATCCATCAAATGCATTTGTTGTGTCATGATAATGGTCTCTTACTTGTGGTCAGATTCAAGTGGAACAAATTAAACTTGCACTTTTTTTCAATTCGAATTGAATGTCATTGAGAAAACAGAAAGGTGTCATGTATTTTTTTCCAGCAAATATTCTTTCTGATTATAAAAGCAATCCAAAACTAAACATCTAGTTTTTCAAAAGTATCTGTAATCTGATTACAATATTTTTGCCGGTAACTGATTCCAGTAAAAAAAATAAAAAAAAATAAAAAATGTAATCAATTACTTCCCAACTCAACACCAACTACATTGCCATAAAAAAACTTGTAGGTCTGCACATATGTATAACATTTAGATGCCTTTTATGAACGTTGTTATAAGCAGCCATGGGCTGTTATGAATTCTTAACAAGTCTCACCATGCACTATGAATGAGTTAGAAACCCACCCAAACAGGTGGGTTCATATAGAGTTTTATTGAAGTCTTATAGTAGGCCTAGGTCATTGTAAGGACAAGAATATGACTTGGCAGAACATTTAACTCTCTGCCTGCTATGAATTCCGAGCGGTCGATCTGAAGTCAATCTACTACAGTATGTGTAGTACAAATACAACACTGACTCATCCTGTAATTATTCGAGAACATAGAAGAAAGGAAATCCCCTGCATAGCTGCATCTACTCATGTAACAAATTGCTTTAATTCCAATTGTGGTTGAATAAAAATTGTGGTTAGGACAAACAACATGTTTTTTAATGACTTTGCCATGCATTGCCTTTGAGAGACACACTCCTTTTTGTGGCGAGCTTCTTTGATGACTGTAGTAAATAGAAATTACATTTATTTCATGATTGATTCTGAATCCTGCACTTCTATGTATTTTGTCCATTGTTTTCAATGCCCTGATTTCATAAAATAGGTGACATGTATTTGAGGTAGTTATGTCATCCATAGGAGCTGCTCTGTCAACACTTGGAGAAATGGCTCTATGCAGAATTAAAGTGGGGCCATGCCACGCACACAGTCAGTAGTTATACATTCATTGGATGCCACACTGTTGTTGTGACATCCCCAGCATCACATCAATCATTCCTGAATAATCAACACACTCCTTCCTGATTTTGCAGTTTGGAGGGGAACACAGAACTCCAAAGGAATTTACTCGGTGGAAATCTATGAAAAATCTCCCGCATCACATTTTCCCGGGACTTCATGGCTGTATCCAAGACATTTCCCGCCTGTTATGCATACAGACGTGTAAATACAATCGAGCTGAAAGAGTTTGCTGAGAAGCAGTGCGGCCGCATCGCATTCAGAATAGGACTGCCGGGATCTGAGTGGATTAGAGCTGTCATTATCAATCAAGGCCGGTCAAAGGGCAGCTTTTCAGGTGGCACAAACAGACTTTGTTTGGCTGGGCCACGTTATTCTGGGAGAGGGAGCTTTGTATCTTTCAACTGAGGGGACCAAGAAAGAGATTGCTGTAAACAGGGCCCTCTCAGAGCTAATGCTGAATTCAGGGGGGTGGGGTGGGGGGTGGGGGGGGGGGGTGCGAAGTGACGTGTTTTGGTGGTGCGATGCATATTCTGTATGCTACTTGAATTGTCCCTTGTTATGAACGTAGTGAGTACTGTACTTGCATGTAAGTGTTGTTTCATTTACCATTTTACATTGCATTAAAAACATATTTCGCCACGACCGACAAATTGTCATAGAAGGGAAAAAGTTGCCCCATGATCGTGTCTCCACAGGGCTTCCAGAGACGAGAGATACAGCATTGTGATTTTTTTTAGATCGTGAACATTCATCACAGTCATGACTTGGTGAAAGGGTTAAACAGCATATACCCTCCCCTAACATTAAGAATCATCTGCAGTTCCTGGAATGCATTAGATTATGCAAGTCTTTTTTTCCCCCCTTTACTAAGTCACTTCCTGTCTTCAGCAAAAATCTAAGATAAGACAATCATGCCGTGCTTGACTCGCCGAGCAGAATTTCCCTTCCATGTCCACAAAAATACACAATCAGCGAATGATAACAGCTCATAAACAACTAAATCCAATGTGATGTTATGTCAAGATGGTAAGTGAATTCTAAGGGAACTTTGAGACCCACCACCTTGGGAATGTCATTTGACTTGTAGAATGTAATGTCATTTGACTTGTAGAATGTAATGACATTTGACTTGTAGAATGTCATTTGACTTGTAGAATGTAATGTCATTTGACTTGTAGAATGTAATGTCATTTGACTTGTAGAATGTAATGTCATTTGACTTGTAGAATGTAATGTCATTTGACTTGTAGAATGTAATGTCATTTGACTTGTAGAATGTAATGTCATTTGACTTGTAGAATGTAATGTCATTTGACTTGTAGAATGTAATGTCATTTGACTTGTAGAATGTAATGTCATTTGACTTGTAGAATGTCATTTGACTTGTAGAATGTAATGTCATTTGACTTGTAGAATGTAATGTCATTTGACTTGTAGAATGTAATGTCATTTGACTTGTAGAATGTAATGTAATTTGACTTGTAGAATGTAATGTCATTTGACCTGTAGAATGTAATGTCATTTGACTTGTAGAATGTAATGTCATTTGACTTGTAGAATGTAATGTCATTTGACTTGTAGAATGTAATGTCATTTGACTTGTAGAATGTAATGTCATTTGACTTGTAGAATGTAATGTCATTTGACTTGTAGAATGTAATGTCATTTGACCTGTAGAATGTAATGTCATTTGACTTAGAATGTAATGTCATTTGACCTGTAGAATGTAATGTCATTTGACTTGTAGAATGTAATGTCATTTGACTTGTAGAATGTAATGTCATTTGACTTGTAGAATGTAATGTCATTTGACTTGTAGAATGTAATGTCATTTGACCTGTAGAATGTAATGTAATTTGACTTAGAATGTAATGTCATTTGACTTGTAGAATGTAATGTCATTTGACTTGTAGAATGTAATGTCATTTGACTTGTAGAATGTAATGTCATTTGACTTGTAGAATGTAATGTCATTTGACTTGTAGAATGTAATGTAATTTGACTTAGAATGTAATGTCATTTGACTTGTAGAATGTAATGTCATTTGACTTGTAGAATGTAATGTCATTTGACTTGTAGAATGTAATGTCATTTGACCTGTAGCTTATTTATAGTTATAAAACATAACTATCTATACCATTTCTTTGAGAAGGTCCCTGAAGATGTCTTAGGATAATCAATTTATTTGTGGACTTTACTGTAGTATTTACTGTAGTATATGGTATTATTTACAATCTACTATAGTGTAAATACTGTAGTAAAAACAAATCGGTATATACTATAGTTGTAACTGTTGGGTTTTTGCGTAATGTAGTATTTACTATAGTGTTTTTGCGGACATTAGTGTAGTATTTACTATAGTTTTTTAAAAATTGTTTTAATCATCTTTGACATAGAACTGGGGGGTTTCTACTTGAGGACACCTACTAGAGAAATACATTTTCCATCATCTTTAGGTAGGTAGGACTGGGGTCTAAATGGATAGGTTCAGTGCTACTGCAATGCATGGTCTATACTTGGCGTGTTTCTCACTTATGGGTGGCACAAATTGCAATATGGGGGTGAGGAATTGGCTGTGTATATGCAAATTAAACATGATAGTATTGCTATAGTTTAAAAAAAACAAGTGTTTTTGCAGATTACTGTAAGACCGTGTTTGTTTGTGGATAATACTTTATTATTTACTATATTATTCTACAGTATACTACAACATGATCGAGGGATAGTACAGTGTGAGGTATAGTATTCTACAGTATACTACAGTTTACTACAGAATTCTATAATAAGTACTATGGTCAGGCTGTGGTAATTGTCAGTTACATGGAACTCAAATGATACATGTTCATGCCCAGATTGTGATCATACCTATTCCTGGAATGACATCTTACTCACATCAAGAGTTATTTTTATAAAGCTGTCTCTTGCCTGGGAGTTCAACATAAACCTCACTGAGCATCCAAGCCTTTATTTTTCAATTCCATGTAATTATGAGAAAGAACTCCAGGGGGAACTGAACAGTAACCCATTGAAGTAATAAGGAATCCTATACGTCCTATCTGTATAGGGTTAAGGATGGTATAGGCCTATCTAAGACCAATATCATGCATCATTTTTTCTATTTGTGAGACTGTGAGCATGTATGCACTTATTTGTGTGTTTCTGTGAACTTATGTGTACTTTCTGAGCTGATAACATGATCTATTTCCAGAATTGGTACAGTATGTTTGGATAATAGTTCCAGATTTCCACCTCTTGGCATACAGACAGGCATCTACGGGTATAGTGTCTTCAGAAAGTCTAAACCCTTTGGCATTTTCCAAATTTTGATGTGTTACATGTATTAAATCACTTTTTTTTGTTATTACTGCAAAAATACCCATAACGTCAAAGTGGAATTATGTTTTTCAAAATGTGTACAAGCTGAAATGTCAATAAGTATTCAACCCCGTTGTTATGGCAAGCCTAAATATGTTCAGGAGTAAAAATGTTCTTAACAAGTCACATAATGAGTTGCATGGACTCACTCTGTGTGCAATAATATTGTTTCATATGATTGTTGAATGACTACCTCATCTCTGTACCCCACACATACAATTATCTGCAAGGTCCCTCAGTTGAGCAGTGAATTTCAAACACAGATTCAACCACAAAGGGATATTCAATGTCTGTTAAATTTTTTTTTGAAAGTATCTTATTTTTATTTTTTCCAATGCCTTGCAAAGAAGGGCACCTATTGGTAGACAGGTAAAAAAAAAAAAAAAAGCAGACATAGAATATCCCTTTCAACATGGCAAAGTTATTAATTACACCCAGTCACCACAAAGATACAGGCTTCATTCCTCACTCAGTTGCCAGAGTGGAAGAAAACCGCTAAGGGATTTCACCAAGAGGCCAATGGTGACTTTCTGAGAGTTACAGAGTTTAATGGCTGAGATAAGAGAGAACTGAGGACAACATTGAAGTTACTCCACAGCTGTCATGTTGTGTCTTGTCTCTGTCCTTTCCCTTCACCCTGTCTCCCTCTGCTGGTCGTTGTTATGTTACCTTTTCTCCCCCGCTTTCCCCCAGCTGTCCCTTGTCTCCTCTAACTACCCGTTCCCCACCTGTTCCCTGTTTCCCTCTGATTAGGTCCCTATATCTCTCTCTGTTTCTGCTCCTGTCCTTGTCGGATTCTTGTTTGTTTGTGTTTCATGCCTGAGCCAGACTATCGTCATGTTTGCTGTAACCTTGTCCTGTCCTGTCGGAATCTGCCGGTCTATCTGAGCCTACCTAAGTTTGGTTATTAAAGAAGCTCTGTTTAAGTTAGTTCGCTTTTGGGTCCTCATTCACTCACCATAACAGAAGAATCCGACCAAGAATGGACCCAGCGACTTCGGATCCTCTCCACTCAGCCGTCGGAATCCAGGGAGCGATGCTAGGCAGACACGAGCAGGAAGTGTCTGCTGCTCGACATGCCGTTGAGACCCTGGCCACCCAAGTCTCCAACCTCACAGAACAGGTTCACCATCTCCGCCTCGATCCACCGGCCACTTCCAGGGCTTTCGAATCTCCGGAGCCCAGAATCAATAACCCGCCGTGTTACTCTGGGGAGCCCACTGAATGCCGCTCGTTCCTCACCCAGTGTGATATTGTGTTTTCTCTCCAGCCCAACACTTACTCCAGGAGCACTGCTCGTGTCGCCTACGTCATATCTCTCCTTATTGGACGGGCTCGTGAGTGGGGCACGGCAATCTGGGAGGCAAGGGCTGAGTGTACTAACCAGTATCAGGACTTTAAGGAGGAGATGATACGGGTTTTTGATCGATCTGTTTTTGGGGAGGAGGCTTCCAGGGCCCTGTCTTCCCTATGTCAAGGTAATCGATCCATAACAGACTACTCTATTGAGTTTCGCACTCTTGCTGCCTCCAGTGGCTGGAACGAGCCGGCTTTGCTCGCTCGTTTTCTGGAGGGTCTCCGCGCAGAGGTAAAGGATGAGATTCTCTCCCGGGAGGTCCCTTCCAGCGTGGATTCCCTGATTGAACTCGCTATTCGCATTGAGCGACGGGTTGATCTGCGTCACCGAGCTCGTGGAAAGGAGCTCGCGTTCTCCGTTGCTCCCCTCTCCGCATCACTACCATCTTCCTCTGCCGGCTCGGGAGCTGAGCCTATGCAGCTGGGAGGTATCCGCATCTCGACTAAGGAGAGGGAACGGAGAATCACCAACCGCCTCTGTCTCTATTGCGGTTCTGCTGGTCATTTTGTCACTTCATGTCCAGTAAAAGCCAGAGCTCATCAGTAAGCGGAGGGCTACTGGTGAGCGCTACTACTCCTGTCTCTCCTTCAAGATCCTGCACTACCTTGTCGGTCCATCTACGCTGGACCGGTTCGTCAGCTTCCTGCAGTGCCTTAATAGACTCTGGGGCGGAGGGCTGTTTTATGGACGAGACCTGGGCTCGGGAACATGACATTCCTCTCAGACAGTTAAGGGAGTCCACGGCCTTGTTCGCCCTGGATGGTAGTCCTCTCCCCAGGATTCAGCGTGAGACGCTACCTTTAACCCTCACTGTTTCTGGTAATCATAGCGAAACCATTTCTTTTTTGATTTTTCGTTCACCTTTTACACCTGTTGTTTTGGGCCATCCCTGGCTAGTTTGTCATAATCCTTCCATTAATTGGTCTAGTAATTCTATCCTCTCCTGGAACGTCTCTTGTCATGTGAAATGTTTAATGTCTGCTATCCCTCCTGTTTCCTCTGTCTCTTCTTCACAGGAGGAGCCTGGTGATTTGACAGGGGTGCCGGAGGAATATCACGATCTGCGCACGGTGTTCAGTCGGTCCAGGGCCACCTCTCTTCCTCCACACCGGTCGTATGATTGTAGTATTGATCTCCTTCCGGGAACCACTCCCCCCCGGGGTAGACTATACTCTCTGTCGGCTCCCGAACGTAAGGCTCTCGAGGATTATTTGTCTGTAGCTCTTGACGCCGGTACCATAGTCCCCTCCTCCTCTCCCGCCGGAGCGGGGTTTTTTTTTGTCAAGAAGAAGGACGGGTCTCTGCGCCCCTGCATAGATTATCGAGGGCTGAATGACATAACAGTTAAGAATCGTTATCCGCTTCCTCTTATGTCTTCAGCCTTCGAGATCCTGCAGGGAGCCAGGTTTTTCACTAAGTTGGACCTTCGTAACGCTTACCATCTCGTGCGCATCAGGGAGGGGGACGAGTGGAAGACGGCGTTTAACACTCCGTTAGGGCACTTTGAATACCGGGTTCTTCCTTTCGGCCTCGCTAACGCTCCAGCTGTCTTTCAGGCATTAGTCAATGATGTCCTGAGAGACATGCTGAACATCTTTGTTTTCGTTTACCTTGACGATATCCTGATTTTTTCACCGTCACTCCAGATTCATGTTCAGCACGTTCGACGTGTCCTCCAGCGCCTTTTAGAGAATTGTCTTTTTGTGAAGGCTGAGAAGTGCACTTTTCATGCCTCCTCCGTCACATTTCTCGGTTCTGTTATTTCCGCTGAAGGCATTAAGATGGATCCCGCTAAAGTCCAAGCTGTCATTGATTGGCCCGTCCCTAAGTCACGCGTCGAGCTGCAGCGCTTTCTCGGCTTCGCGAACTTCTATCGTCGTTTCATCCGTAATTTCGGTCAGGTGGCCGCTCCTCTCACAGCCCTTACTTCCGTCAAGACGTGCTTTAAGTGGTCCGTTTCCGCCCAGGGAGCTTTTGATCTCCTCAAGAATCGTTTTACATCCGCTCCTATCCTTGTTACACCTGACGTCTCTAGACAGTTCGTTGTCGAGGTTGACGCGTCAGAGGTGGGCGTGGGAGCCATTCTTTCTCAGCGCTCCCTCTCTGACGACAAGGTCCACCCATGCGCGTATTTTTCTCATCGCCTGTCGCCGTCGGAACGTAACTATGATGTGGGTAACCGCGAACTGCTCGCCATCCGGTTAGCCCTAGGCGAATGGCGACAGTGGTTGGAGGGGGCGACCGTTCCTTTTGTCGTTTGGACTGACCATAGGAACCTTGAGTACATCCGTTCTGCCAAACGACTTAATGCGCGTCAGGCGCGTTGGGCGCTGTTTTTCGCTCGTTTCGAGTTCGTGATTTCTTATCGTCCGGGCTCTAAGAACACCAAGCCTGATGCTTTGTCTCGTCTCTTCAGTTCTTCAGTAGCCTCCACTGACCCCGAGGGGATTCTCCCTGAGGGGCGTGTTGTCGGGTTGACTGTCTGGGGAATTGAGAGGCAGGTAAAACTAGCGCTCACTCACACTCCGTCGCCGCGCGCTTGTCCTAGGAACCTTCTTTTCGTTCCCGTTCCTACTCGTCTGGCCGTTCTTCAGTGGGCTCACTCTGCCAAGTTAGCCGGCCACCCTGGCGTTCGGGGTACGCTTGCTTCCATTCGCCAGCGTTTTTGGTGGCCCACCCGGGAGCATGACACGCGTCGTTTCGTGGCTGCTTGTTCGGTCTGCGCGCAGACTAAGTCCGGTAACTCTCCTCCTGCCGGCCGTCTCAGGCCGCTTCCTATTCCCTCTCGACCGTGGTCTCACATCGCCTTAGATTTTGTCACCGGACTGCCTTCGTCAGCGGGGAAGACTGTTATTCTTACGGTTGTCGATAGGTTCTCTAAGGCGGCCCATTTCATTCCCCTTGCTAAGCTTCCTTCTGCTAAAGAGACGGCACAAATCATCATCGAGAATGTTTTCAGAATTCATGGCCTTCCGTCAGACGTCGTTTCGGACAGAGGTCCGCAATTCACGTCTCAATTTTGGAGGGAGTTTTGCCGTTTGATTGGGGCTTCCGTCAGTCTCTCTTCCGGCTTTCACCCCCAGTCTAACGGTCAAGCAGAACGGGCCAATCAGACTATTGGTCGCATCTTACGCAGTCTTTCTTTTCGCAACCCTGCGTCTTGGTCAGAACAGCTCCCCTGGGCAGAATACGCCCACAACTCGCTTCCTTCGTCTGCGACCGGGCTATCTCCTTTTCAGAGTAGCCTCGGGTACCAGCCTCCGCTGTTCTCATCTCAGTTCGCCGAGTCCAGCGTCCCCTCCGCTCAGGCTTTTGTCCAACGTTGCGAGCGCACCTGGAAGAGGGTCAGGTCTGCACTTTGCCGTTATAGGACGCAGACTGTGAGGGCTGCTAATAAGCGTAGAACTAAGAGTCCTAGATATTGTCGCGGTCAGAGAGTTTGGCTCTCCACTCAGAACCTTCCCCTTAAGACGGCTTCTCGCAAGTTGACCCCGCGGTTCATTGGTCCGTTCCGTATTTCTCGGGTCATTAATCCTGTCGCAGTTCGACTTCTTCTTCCGCGATACCTTCGTCGCGTCCACCCGGTCTTCCATGTCTCCTGTATTAAGCCCGTTCTTCGCGCCCCCGCTCGTCTTCCCCCCCCCCCCCCCCATCCTTGTCGAGGGCGCACCCATCTACAGGGTCCGCAGGATTTTGGACATGCGTCCACGGGGCCGTGGTCACCAGTACCTTGTCGATTGGGAGGGGTACGGTCCTGAGGAGAGGAGTTGGGTTCCCTCTCGGGACGTGCTGGACCGTGCGCTGATCGAGGATTTCCTCCGTTGCCGCCAGGTTTCCTCCTCGAGTGCGCCAGGAGGCGCTCGGTGAGTGGGGGGGTACTGTCATGTTGTGTCTTGTCTCTGTCCTTTCCCTTCACCCTGTCTCCCTCTGCTGGTCGTTGTTATGTTACCTTTTCTCCCCCGCTTTCCCCCAGCTGTCCCTTGTCTCCTCTAACTACCCGTTCCCCACCTGTTCCCTGTTTCCCTCTGATTAGGTCCCTATATCTCTCTCTGTTTCTGCTCCTGTCCTTGTCGGATTCTTGTTTGTTTGTGTTTCATGCCTGAGCCAGACTATCGTCATGTTTGCTGTAACCTTGTCCTGTCCTGTCGGAATCTGCCGGTCTATCTGAGCCTACCTAAGTTTGGTTATTAAAGAAGCTCTGTTTAAGTTAGTTCGCTTTTGGGTCCTCATTCACTCACCATAACAACAGCACTAACCTAATTGACAGATTAAAAAGAAGGAAGCCTTGACAGAATAAAATATTCCTAAACATGCAACCTGTTTGCAACAAGGCGCTAAAGTAATACTGCACAAAAGTGTGGCAAAGCAATTCACTTTTTGTCCTGAATAGTGTTTTGATCGGGGAAAATCTAATACATCACATTACTGAGTACTCTCCATATTTTCAAGCATAGTGGCGGCTGCATGTTATGAGTATGCTTGTAATTTTTAAGTACTGGGGAGTTTTTCAGGGTTGAAAATAAATGGAATGGAGTTTAGCACAGGCAAAATCCTAGAAGAAAACCTGGTTCAGTCTGCTTTCCACCAGACACTGGGAGACAAATCCACCTTTCAGCATGACAATAACCTAAATCACAAGGCCAAATCTACACTGGAGTTGCTTACCAAGAAGACAGTAATGTTCCTGAGTGGCCGAGTTACAGTTTTGACTTAAATCTGCATGAAAATCTAAGAGCAGTTTCTAAGAGCTATCCACACATGGGTTGTCTAGCAATGATCATCAACCAATTTGACAGAGCTTGAAACATTTTGAAAAGAATAATGGGCAAACGTTGCACAACCTAGGTGTGAAACGCTCTTAGACTTCCCCAGAAAGCTGCAATCTCTGCCAAATCTTATTCTAACATGTATTGACTCAGGAGGTTGAATACTTATCTAATAAAGATATATTAGAGTTTTAGCTTTCATATTTTTTTAGGACTTTTCTTCCACTTTGACGTTACAGAGTATTTTGTGTAGATTGTTGACAAAAGAAATGGCAATGAAATAAATGGGTTTTCCCACTTTGTAACACAACAAAATGTGGAAGAATTCAAGGACTGTGAATACTTTCTGAAGGTGCTGTATGTATTGTAAAGTGGTGGAGATTGATGGTAATTGAAAGAGCTTCTGGTTGCCTGCATTTAATTTAATGTGTGTGTGTTTGATATCAATTATAAAACAAAAACACAGCGGTAGGAAGGAAAACGCATCTCCTGTTTTAAGAACATCCTTTGATCTGAAAGTTGAAAGGAACAATGCAACAAAGGTACCATTGTTTTGTTTTTTTTCTCAATGGTCGGTCCATCCATATTTTCCAATGAAATAAACTGTAAATCGATACGTTCCTAACAAGCGAAAATAAAAAATCATGAAGTGCTTTGTGATTGTAGTCGTTGACGTTATTTTTTGCTATGAAATAAGTCAAATGAAAATTCCTTTTGGATTTTATTTTTGCACTTTCCTACTCTTAGCTGTTGTTGGCCTTTATGTTGTACATTTCTCACCAAATGCAGATTACACATTGTATGAGAGGAGATACGTGTGTAATGGTTGCATACAGTTGTGGGACCTCAAAAGTATTTCTCACAAGATATATTTATTGGACCAAGTATGAGTGCAATGTGGTAACAACTTTGGTTATGTGTGACTGTACACATGCATAGTGATTATGTGTGAAAGATATTAACTCCACTGACAATCTACTACCCTCTACTGGCTCTCGCTTGCACTTCTCTGGGATGAGACAAAGAAATAGTTGAAATTGCAGTTCTAGAATCAGATCATTTTACCTACCCCAATTATAAACCGGACTAATATCTTACCCTTTATGAGTAGTCAGAGGTTACATCTACCTTAAAGTGCAGATACGCTCAAAAAGTATGACAAATATAAACCACAAAAAAAAACAGGAGAATGTAATTTGTTAGTGTAGGGGAGAGTGGGCAAATTGAGCCAAAGGAGTAAATTGAGCAACTCCTGTCTCCAGGAAACCATGCACAAAATTAATAATTTGACCAAATATTTAGGAAGAGGTCATCATTTCTTGGTGTATATGAAAAAAAGTGGAAAAAGTGGTAAGGAAGTTACAGCGGGTCCAGAAAACTGATTTTAAGCAAAGTAGTAGTAGCGTAAATTACTATTGTGTGAGAGTGTATTGTATGTGCGTGTGTGTCTAGTCAGTATAAATGTTTGTGCATGTTATGTGTGTCTTAGAATGTCAGTGTGCTTGAGTGTGTGCACAGAGAGAGAGCAAAAATAACAATAATAACAAGGGTCAACTCATATAATCTCTGAAGCCATTCTGTTAGCTATTTAGCAGTATTATGGCTGGGGATAGAAGCTGTTTAGGAGCTGGTTGGTGTCAAACTTGATGCACCGGTACCGCAGAAAGAACAGTCTATAGCTTGGATAGCTGGATTCTTTAATGATTTTCCCGGCCTTCCTTTCACACCGCCTGATATAGAGGACCTGAATAGCAGGGAGCTTGGCCCAAGTGATGTACTGGGCTGTCCGCTCCACCCTCTCTAGCGCCATGCGATCGAGATTGGTGCTGTTGCCATACCAAGTAGTGATGCAGCCAGTCAACATGCTCTCAATGGTGTAGCTGTAGAACTTTTTGAGGATTTGAGGGCCCATGCCAAACCTTTTCAACTTCCTGATGGGGAAGAGGCGCTATTGTGACTTCTTCACAACTGTGCGATTGTGAGTGAACCATTTGAGTCCTTAGTGATTTGGACACAGAGGAACTTGAAGCTCTGGACCCACTCCACTAAAGCCCCATTGATGTGGATGGTTAAAACCTATTGGGGCTAGGGGGCAGAATTTTCACTTTTGGATAAATAGCGTGCCCAATTTCAACTTCCTGCTACTCATGCCAAGAATATAAGATATGCATATTATTCATATATTTGGATAGAAAACACTCTGAAGTTTCTAAAACTGTTTGAATCATATCTGTGAGTATAACAGAACTTATGTAGCAGGCAAAACCCAGAGGACTAACCGTTCAGAATTTTCTTTTTTTAGGTCTCTGTCTGTTCAGTGAGTTCTCGTTGGCAAACTATATTTCAGTTCCTACCACTTTCACTGGATATCACCAGTCTTTGGAATTTGGTTGAGGTTATTCCTTTGTGCAATGAAGAAGTAGGCCAACTAGGAACTGGGTAACACTGTTGAAAGTTGCGCAAGATGTGAAAAGTAGCGCTGGTTTGTTGTCTTCCTGTATTGAACAGATAGACCCATCTACAATTTGATCAATTATTAATGTTTAGAAATACCTAAAGTTGTATAACAAAATTAGTTTGAAATATTTTGGAAAAGTTTATAGGAAACTTTTGAAATATTTTGTAGTGACGTTGCGTTTTTTGGAAGCTGTTTTTTTCTGGATCAAACGCGCTTTATAAATTGACATTTGGATATATATGGACGGAATTAATCGAACAAAAGGACCAATTGTGATGTTTATGGGACATATTGGAGTGGCAACAAAATAATCTCGTCAAAGGTAATGCACGTTTTATATTTTATTTCTGCGTTTTGTGTAGCGCCTGCAGGGTTGTAATATGCTACCCTCTTTGTTTACTGGTTGTGTTGTCATCAGATAATAGCTTCTTATGCTTTCACCAAAAAGCCTTTTTAAAATCTGACATGTTGGCTGGATTCACAACGAGTGTAGCTTTAATTGAGTATCTTACATGTGTGATTTAATGAAAGTTTGATTTTTATATAATTTTTTTTGAATTTGCATCGCCGCATTTTCCTTGGTTTTTGCCCAAGTGGGACGCGACTGTCCCGCCTATCCGTAAGAAGTTTTAAAGACCTGACTCACGTCGGAGGGGGCCCTCATGCATGGTACGGTGTTGCTATTGTCGAAGCGTGCATAAAATGCATTGAGTTCGTCTGGAAGAGATGCATCGCTGGGCTAATGGATTGTAGGCCCTGCCGCAAGTGACGGCGCCGGAGCTTTATTCCTACACTGAACAGAAATATAAATGCAACATGCAACAATTTCAGTTCATATAAGGAAATCTGTCAATTGAAATAAATTGCACATGGCTGGGAATGCAGATATGCATCTGTTGGTCATAGAGTAGATACCTTTAAAAAATTAAGGGTGTGGATCAGAAAACCAGTCAGTATCTGGTGTGACCACCATTTGCGTCATGCAGCGCGACGAAACTCCTTCACATAGAGCTGATCAAGCTGTTGATCGTGGCCTGTGGAATGTTCTCCCACTCCTCTTCAATGGCTGGGCGAAGTTTCTGGATATTGGCGGGAACTGAAACATGCTGTTGGACATGTCGATCCAGACCATCCCAAAATATTCTCAATGGGTGACATGTCTGGTGAGTATGCAGGTCATGTAAGAACATTTTAAGCTTCCGGGAATTGTGTACAGATCCTTGCAAAATGGTGCTGTACATTATCATGCTGAAACATGAGGTGATGCCGGCAGATGAATGGTACGACAATGGGCCTCAGGATCTCCTCGCGGTATCTCTGTGCATTCAATTGTCATTGATAAAATGTCATTGTGTTCGGTGTCCGTGGCTTATGCCTGCCCATACTATAACTCCACTGCCACCAGGGGGCACTCTGTTCACAATGTTGACATCAGCAAACCGCTTGTCCACACAACACCATACACGCTGTCTGCCATCTGCCTGGTACAGTTGAAACCAGGATTAATCAGTGAAGAGCACACTTCTCCAGCGTGCCAGGGGCCATCGAAGGTGAGCATTTACCCACTGAAGTCAGTTTCGACACAGAACTGGAGTCAGGTCAAGACCCTGGTGAGGATGACGAGCATGCAAAAAGAGCTTCCCTGAGGCGGTTTCTGACAGTTTGTGTAGAAATTCTTTGCTTGTGCAAACCCACAGGTTCATCAGCTGTCCGGTTGGCTGGTCTCAGACAATGCTGCAGGTGAAGAAGCCGAAAGTGGAGGTCCTGGGGTGGAGTGGTTACATATGGTCTACGGTTGTGAGGCCGATTGGACGGTCTGCCAAATTCTCTAAAGCGATGTTGGAGGTGGCTTATGGTAGATACATGAACATTCAATTATCTGGCAACAGCATGGGTGGAAATTCCTGCAGTCAGCATACTAATTGCACACTCCCTCAAAACTTGAGACATCTGTGGCATTGTGTTGTGTGACAAAACTGCACATTTTAGAGTGACCTTTTATTGTCACCCAGCACAAGGTGCACCTGTGTAATTATCGTGCTGTTTAATCAGTTCCTTGATATTCCACACCTGTCATGTGGATGGATTATCTTCGCAAAGGAGAAATGCTCACTAAGATATAGGGATTTAATGAAATGTGTGCACATAATTAGAGAGAAATTAGCTTTTTATGGAACATTTCAGGGATCTTTTATTTCAGCAATATGAAATTGCTGGGACCAACACTTGGTTACGTTTATATTTTTGTTCAGTATATATGTGGAGGTCGTAGTGGGACTTTTAAAAAAAGAAAACATTTATTTTACCTTTATTTAACCAGGTAGGCAAGTTGAGAACAAGTTCTCATTTACAATTGCGACCTGGCCAAGATAAAGCAAAGCAGTTCGACAGATACAATAACACAGAGTTACACATGGAGTAAAACAAACATACAGTCAATAATACAGTATAAACAAGTCTATATACAATGTGAGCAAATGAGGTGAGAAGGGAGGTAAAGGCAAAAAAGGCCATGGTGGCAAGGTAAATACAATATAGCAAGTAAAACACTGGAATGGTAGTTTTGCAATGGAAGAATGTGCAAAGTAGAAATAAAAATAATGGGGTGCAAAGGAGCAAAATAAATAAATAAATTAAATACAGTTGGGAAAGAGGTAGTTGTTTGGGCTAAATTATAGGTGGGCTATGTACAGGTGCAGTAATCTGTGAGCTGCTCTGACAGTTGGTGCTTAAAGCTAGTGAGGGAGATAAGTGTTTCCAGTTTCAGAGATTTTTGTAGTTCGTTCCAGTCATTGGCAGCAGAGAACTGGAAAGAGAGGCGGCCAAAGAAAGAATTGGTTTTGGGGGTGACTAGAGAGATATACCTGCTGGAGCGTGTGCTACAGGTGGGAGATGCTATGGTGACCAGCGAGCTGAGATAAGGGGGGACTTATATATATATATATATATATATAAGTCCCCCCTTATATAAATATATCACTAGCCACTTTAAACAATGCTACCTTATATAATGTTACTTACCCTACATTATTCATCTCATATGCATACGTATATACTGTACTCTATATCATCGACTGTATTCTTATGTAATACATGTATCACTAGCCACTTTAACTATGCCACTTTGTTTACATACTCATCTCATATGTATATACTGTACTCGATACCATCTACTGTATCTTGCCTATGCTGCTCTGTACCATCACTCATTCATATATCCTTACGTACATATTCTTTATCCCCTTACACTGTGTACAAGACAGTAGTTTTGGAATTGTTAGTTAGATTACTTGTTATTACTGCATTGTCGGAACTAGAAGCACAAGCATTTCGCTACACTCGCATTAACATCTGCTAACCATGTGTATGTGACAAATAAAATTTGATTTGATTTGATTTGACTTTACCTAGCAGGGTCTTGTAGATGACATGGAGCCAGTGGGTTTGGCGACGAGTATGAAGCGAGGGCCAGCCAACGAGAGCGTACAGGTCGCAATGGTGGGTAGTATATGGGGCTTTGGTGACAAAACGGATTGCACTGTGATAGACTGCATCCAATTTGTTGAGTAGGGTATTGGAGGCTATTTTGTAAATGACATCGCCAAAGTCGAGGATTGGTAGGATGGTCAGTTTTACAAGGGTATGTTTGGCAGCATGAGTGAAGGATGCTTTGTTGCGAAATAGGAAGCCAATTCTAGATTTAACTTTGGATTGGAGATGTTTGATATGGGTCTGGAAGGAGAGTTTACAGTCTAACCAGACACCTAAGTATTTGTAGTTGTCCACGTATTCTAAGTCAGAGCCGTCCAGAGTAGTGATGTTGGACAGGCGGGTAGGTGCAGGTAGCGATCGGTTGAAGAGCATGCATTTAGTTTTACTCGTATTTAAGAGCAATTGGAGGCCACGGAAGGAGAGTTGTATGGCATTGAAGCTTGCCTGGAGGGTTGTTAACACAGTGTCCAAAGATGGGCCGGAAGTATACAGAAGTATACAGTATACACTTCTTGTACTTGTTACTGTCCTCAGCCGGAGCCTCAGCGTTGTCTGTGACAGCCCTGTGTGCGGTAGCCCTGTCCTTTAGTTTAGCGTCAACCTCAGTGTTAATCCAGGGCTTTTGATTGGGGAAGCGGCGAACCTTTACTGTGCATTTCCTTATAAAGCAAGTGATGGAGGTGTTTAGCGCTTTAATGTTATCAGCGTAGTCTTGTAGTCTTGTAGCATGATCTCTGATTATGATGACAATTTCTCAACAAAGCGAGTCATGGGTACTTCCTGTTTGAGCTTCTGCTCATAAACAGGAAGCAGGTGTATGGAGTCATGATCTGATTAGCCGAATGATGGACAAGGGAAGGCCTTGTATGCTTGCATGTGGCTAGAGTAACAGTGGTCTAGCACTTTAGGAGATGTGTTGGTGAACGTTGGGCATCAGGTTTCTTAATGACACAGAATTCCTTAAAATCGGCAGCAACAAAAAAGGCAGTATCCGCACATACGTTTTTCTGCTTGTTTATAGCATTGTACAGTTTGTTAAGTGACAGCTTGTTATACAGTTGAAGTCAGAAGTTTACATACACTTAGGTTGGAGTCATTAAAACTCGTTTTTCAACCACTCCACACATTTCTTGTTAACACACTATAGTTTTGGCAAGTCAGTTAGGACATCTACTTTGTGCATGACACAAGTAATTTTTCCAACAATTGTTTACAGACAGATTATTTCACTTAGAATTCACTGTATCACAATTCCAGCGTGTCAGAAATGTACATACACTAAGTTGACTGTGCCTTTAAACCGCATGGAAAATTCCAGAAAGTAATGTAATGGCTTTAGAAGCTTCTGATAGGCTAATTGACATAATGTGAGTCAATTGGAGGTGTACCTGTGGATGTATTTCAAGGCCTACCTTCAAACTCAGTGCCTCTTTGCTTGACATCATGGGAAAAATCTAAAGAAATCAGCCAAGACCTCAGAAAAAAAACTGTAGACCTCCACAGGTCTGGTTCATCCTTGGGAGCAATTTCCAAACACCTGAAGGTACCACGTTCATCTGTACAAACAATAGTACGCAAGTATAAACACCATGGGACCACGCAGCTGTCATACCACTCAGGAAGGAGACAAGTTCTGTCTCCTAGAGATCAACGTGCTTTGGTGCGAAAAGTGCAAATCAATCCCAGAACAACAGCAAAGGACCTTGTGAAGATGCTGGAGGAAAAACCAGTCCTATATCGACATGACCTGAAAGGCTGCTTATCAAGGAAGAAGCCACTGTTCCAAAACCGCCATAAAAAGCCAGACTACGATTTGGAACTGCACATGGGGACAAAGATCGTACTTTTTGGAGAAATGTCCTCTGGTCTGATGAAACAAAAATTTAACAGTTTGGCCATAATGACCATCGTTATGTTTGGAGGAAAAAGGTGGAGGCTTGCAAGCCAAAGAACACCATCCCAACTGTGAAGCACGGGGGTGGCAGCATCATGTTCTGGGGGTGCTTTGTTCCAGGAGGGACTGGTGCACTGCACAAAATAGATGGCATCACGAGGTAGGAAAAGTATGTTGATATATTGAAGCAACATCTCAAGACCACAAAGTCAAGGTATTGGAATGGCCATCCCAAAGCCCTGATCTCAATCCTATAGAAAATTTGTGGGCAGAATGGAATAAGCATGTGCGAGCAAGGAGGCCTACAAACCTGACTCAGTTACACCACCTCTGTCAGGAGGAATGGGCCAAAATTCACCCAACTTATTGTGGGAAGCTTGTGGAAGGCTACCTGAAACGTTTGACCCAATTGAAATAACTTAAAGGCAATGCTACCAAATACTAATTGAGTGTATGTAAACTTCTGACCCACTGGGAATGTGATGAAATAAATAAAAACTGAAATAAATCATTCTCTCTACTATTATTCTGACACTATTATTCTGACAAGTGGTGATCCTAACTGACTTAAGACAGGGATCTTTATTACGATTAAATGTCAGGAATTGTGAAAAACTGAGTTTAAATGTAGTTGGCTTAGTGTATGTAAACCTCCGACTTCTACTGTATTTCGTGTCTTGAGGTGGAACTTATACCACAGTCACGATAACACCTGAAAACCCACTCGGGAGGTAGAAGGGTCAGCATTTGACCATCAGGTATTCCAAGATGGGTGAACAATGGGTCGGGACTACCACAATATGATGTCCTAAACCTAGCATGAAAGAGCATCCTTGTAGCTGTGTGGGTTAGTATAGTCCAAATGTTTGCCTTGGGGTAAGTTGAGCCAATGACAATTGAAGTGTTTTTCTTCCCAGGAGTAATACTGGCAATAATGATTGGATATAAGGTATGGACCATCCCTGGCCTATGTTAATATTAATAAAAGTGCTAAAAAATGTGTTTGTTAGGTGTTAAACCTGTGTTAAAAGATGCTTAAAATGATTCAAATAAAAAAAGTGACTAATTGTGTTTTGCAAATAAAGATATACATAGTTTTAAAAAGATAGTTGTAATATTTAATTCAGCACAAAAATTTACTAAATTGTTCCGCGGCTTAATTTACCCCATCCCCAAGGTAAGTTGTGTCATGAGTCCTTTTTTTTGGACAAGCTATGTTTTCAAAAATGTAATGTTTACATGAATATTTCTAATTATTTCAAGGGATACCCAACATTCTGAAATATACAGTATGTAGATATATTTGTTAGAAAGAATACTATATTTCCCTTGCTGAATGTAAAAACACATTTCTCAACTTACCCCTCTTTCCCCTACAGTGAGAACTTGTAGCCTTAGCAATCCATGATGTCAAACACTTGAAATATGTGTGCTGCTGTAGGGAAACTGAGGTGGCTATACTGTAAATACTATGACTGATTCACGTAGTGCTTATAACTGCTCATAACACAGTATTTATTCATGTGGGGCTATACTGCTATCATCCAGAAACGTGCCCAGAGTGTCATCAATCTGTTCACACTTGGCGGTGTGCTTTAGCATTCTTGTTGTGCGCAAACACACTCCCACTGTGCTTCTCCATAGTTATTGCTCCCAAAAATACAAACCAAAATCGGAGGAATTTCTCCAGGGGCTGTTTTTTTCTACCTCTCCTTCCAGGGAACCTGCCTCGTGAGAGCTTTAACTCAGGGATGTTACAGCTTGTTACACTGTGTACTCTGTTCGTTCTGCAGACATAGCAATTAATGCCCTCCATAAATCTGGCAGCAAGGAGGGGGAGCAGTCAGCTTCGATTCCCCATCTACCATGGCAAGGCCTAGAGTGCACGTGGGTGTGTGTACCAGTGTGTGTGTGTGTTTCTGCGAGTGAATGTGTAGACCTATCTGTGTGTGTTGCCAAGATCTAGTTGTGTGCAAGTGTTGCACCAAGACACCCTTACTGTAATAAAAGTCAGTAGACAAGCATCAACAACATACACTTCTGTTAACAAGTCAAATCTAATACTGTAGCATGACAACACATAGTTGGCTCAAATATTTGATGTTGAAATTCACAATTATCCTACCCAGTCACCTAGCAACTGTCTTACTGTAATGACATATCCTTTAGATATACAGCCTCTTTCTACAGGGAATATTTACAGTTGGGGGTAGACCACCTAGAGCTCCTGTGGCTATGGGCATATCCTTCACATAGAAATTACTAGTCACATTGGTGGACTGAGAAGTCCTAGTTTGCCTATTGAATTGAGTAGGTTGATATGGTATCCATACTTATCTATTTTTTTAAACTAGGCAAGCCAGTTAAGAACAAATTCTTATTTACAATGACTGCCTACCCCGGCCAAACCCTAACACGGACGACGCTGGGCCAATTGTGCGCCACCCTATGGGACTCCCAATCCCGGCCGGTTGTGATCGAACCAGGGTCTGTAGTGACACCTCTAGCACTGCGCCACTCGGGAGCCACATCTGTCTAGGACTGCTGAGGTCACTAATAACTGATGTGGTGTTGATTTCTTCCATCAGCCCTTGTTCAGGACTCACTATACTCAACTCTACTAAAGGCATATTGGGCTGTCAGTGTTTGAAGGGACTCTTTTGTATGCTGTATAACAACAGAACATTGACAATGTTTCTCCTTGTGCCTCTATTCTCTGCTCTCTTGTCTATCCTTATGTCACATTACAGACCAATAGGTCCAGTCTGCTCTCTGCAGTCTCAATAAGTTTAACACTGATAGCACTGTACATGAAAGTCACTGTAATGATCAAGGCTGCAGCAGCCACTCAGACCCTCCGTCTGTGAGGTAAACAATGTTTGAGTCAGGGAAAGGGCTGATGATATTTGGCTGTGGCCCGCCGCTACTGCACATCAAGCCAAAGGACTGATAGTCAGTTTTGACTGCCCGACGGACCCCAGACTCATCACAGTGAGAATGAGGTCCTGCCGTGCGTGACACACAGGTTACCCCATGCAGTGGGAAGCCTGTAATTATGGCTGGGAGCGAACCAAGAGCTTCCCCCCACCGGCTGCTAGGCCGTCATAAATCTGCCAGCTCAATTAATCAAGGCTGTACCCCTGGGGGGGTGCTGGAGCCAGCCACTAACCGGCTAACCACTAACGTGTCCGACTCGCCGAGGAACATTCCAACAGTGCATTAGCGCCACCCTGTTACCGTAGCTCCCTTCAGATGACAAAGGGAGGAAGGACCCCTAGTATAGTTTTAACTAAGTGTCCCAACTCCAGTATGTGTCCTCGCTGACATGGCTGCTGCTGTTCCGTAAGAGAGGGGATGCACATTAACTTTTTATATCATTTGTTATTCATGTATTGTCCTTACTCTCGCCTCTGTGTCCCAAAATCTAGTTACTAACTACTGTAGATGTTTTAGTGTTTATCACCAAGATTAGTGAAGTATTGGTCTATGGTATATAAGAATCTAGTAGCCAGTAGTTTTCTGTTGTTGTGTATTCTGTACCGGTATTTCCCAGTACTTTTCACCAAGTGCAGGACAGATAGTATACAGAAATGGCTGAGTCATGATTCTCCACCCTTCTCCCTAAGGTGGGTTCTACATGTTGTTTGAGGAGTATCTACCCACAAAGTCAGAAAAGAAGCTGGGGATGGCCAGGGCCGGCCTGATGTTCTGAACCTGTCTTACTGACTTGCCCGCCTCTCCCCCTCCGGATGAGTCCACTGATTCCCCCCTGCTTCCGGGCATCAGAGGACCTGAGAACAGTATAGCTGAGGAGAGTGCCTCTGTTGAAGACCATTGTCCAGCCCAAGAACTACATGTACTTTTGTTTATGCATGTGTGAAATAGGACAAATGTAAGCACCAACCAAATTATGTGTTATTATTATGTTCCTGTCATTTCTACAGCATCGCCAAGCTGAGCTGTTATATCTGACTTTCCAGTACCTAGGACAATGTTGGGGGTGCCGGTGGCAGCCCCCAGGGAGATTCTGCCACCACCCAGGCTCTATAGCAGAGCAGGAACCTCTTCCGCCACACCCAGCACCACAGATCCTGCGGTTTTTACTGCAAGCCTGTGGCCCAGCGACCTCCAGGCTGACAGACAGCCCGAATGCCACATGGGCCTTCCCAGTGACTCCCGGGACAAGAATAATCCATTTCACCACCTTTGCTCAAGCCAGCACCTCAGCTGACAATCGAGTTTGCAACCCCACCTAGCCAAGGGCCACACAACTCTTTACTATGCCAGCAGAAGCCAGAACAACTCCGGCTGACCCAGCAGCCGTCGGCCATCCCGTCCATCTGGCAACCTCCAGCACTGGAGTCCCCAGCGGCGCCACCTATCCCACAGAAACCAGTGCAGCAGCTCCCAGTGAAACAACCTGTGACTAAGCCATCTTCTTCTGAAACACCTGCTGCTACACCCAACGACCCATCCAGCCCTGAACTGGGTCCGTCCCAGCCACAGCCCTGGACCCACCACCGGCACCAGCTCCTGAGGAACTACCCTCTCCTGAGCTGACCACAGCCCTGGGTCCCGTCTGAGATGTCCAGGATATCCCTGCCCAAGGTGTGCTGTCTGACCCAGAACCAGTCCTGGTCCGGTTGCTGCTGGACTCCCGGACATTAGTGGTGCGCGGATCAGCTGTTTATTCATCAGCACCCACCCGCAACTGCTATTAACCTATACGCAACTGCCCGACTATATGTGATAAAGTAGAAATCTGAGGACCGCACCCAACCCTGACCCGCAAATATAGAAAATGCGCTACAGGCCACAGTCAAAGACAACAGAACAACTTTTTGACAGGAAGTGCAGGATTTTGTTTTGCCTGATTTAGTCAACTGGTCATCCCCAAAGCCAACACATTTCTTTGGCTGCCTTTCCTTCCAGTTCTCTGCTGCCAATGACTGGAACGAATTGCAAAAATCACTGAAATTGGAGACTTATATCTCCCTCACTAACTTTAAGCGTCAGCTGTTAGAGAAGCTTACCGATCGCTGCAACTGAGCACAGCCCATCTGTAAATAGCCCATCCAACCAACTACCTACCTCATCCCCATATTTGTTTTTGTTTTTCTGCTCTTTTGCAAACCATTCCTTACCGTAATCGTCATTCTGTGGGTGAGGATGAGATGGAAAAGAGAACATCCGCTTACAATTTGTTTACTTCCTCTTTTAAAAAAGCATTCGGAGAATCATAGATGACTCCATCTTCAGTAATGAGTTTATGCAAATTATTTTTGTTAGCGTTCCTGTGTTGGAAATTCAGGAAGGATTTGGTGCATTTTTCTCCATATTCCATCCAGTTTGCTTGATTTTTTAAATAGATTACATTAGATTGTTCTTGAATAAGTTCCTCCAGCTTTGTTTGTTTTTCCTCTAATTTATTTACTATGTCAATAGTATTGCTTTTATTGCTATCTACCTGTACTATTAGTTCATGGTTTTCCCTTGTTAGTCTTGTCTCTTTAGCCAGAGACTGCTTTTTTATAATTGATGAATATTGAAATGAATGATTTTTTATTTTACCTTTATTTAACCAGGTAGGCTAGTTGAGAACAAGTTCTCATTTACAATTGCGACCTGGCCAAGATAAAGCCAAACAGTCCGACACATACAACAACATAGAGTTACACAAGGAGTAAAACAAACATACAGTCAATAATACAGTAGAAAAATAAGTCTATATACAATGTGAGCAAATGAGGTGAGATAAGGGAGGTAAAGGCAAAAAAAGCAAAGTAAATGGTAGATTTGCAGTGGAAGAATGTGCAAAGTAGAGAGAGAAATAATGGGGTGCAAAGGAGCAAAATAAATAAATACAGTAGGGGAAAAGGTAGCTGTTTGGGCTAAATTATAGATGGGCTATGTACAGGTGCAGTAATCTGTGAGCTGCTCTGACAGCTGGTGCTTAAAGCTAGTGAGGGAGATAAGTTTCCAGTTTCAGAGATTTTTGTAGTTCGTTCCAGTCATTGGCAGCAGAGAATTGGAAGGAGAGGCAGGGATATGCTGAACCTATATTATACTGGAAAAGTGATTAATTATTTTGTCTTAGTTAAAAATAAATGGTCCTTTCTTTCTGTATATATACAGTACCAGTCAAAAGTTTGAACCAGATGCAGAAAACGTTGAATGAGTAATAATCCAACAGGGGCAGGCAATAGACAGGTCAAGGCAGGCAGGGGTCAGTAAACCAGAGGTGGGGCAACGGTACCGGACAGCAGGCAGGGTCAGGGTAGGCAGAGGTCAATAATCAAGAGTTGGGGCAAAGGTACAGGTCGGCAGGCAGGCTCAGTGTCAGGGTCAGGGTCAGGGTAGGCAGAGGTCAATAATCAAGAGTTTGGGCAAAGGTACAGGTCGGCAGGCAAGCTCAGGGGCAGGCAGAGTGGTCAGGCAGGCGGGCTCAGAGTCAGGACAGACAAGGGTCAAAACCCAGGAGGGCGAGAAAAAGAGAGACTGGGAAAAGCAGGAGCAGAGACACAGAAACGCTGGTTGATTTGACAAACAAGACAAACTGGCAACATACCAAATAGGGTATAATGGGGAAGATGGGCGACACCTGGAGGGGGGTGGAGACAATCACAAAGACAGGTGAAACAGATCAGGGTGTGACAAAGGGTCTCTTTTCCAAGCATAAATGATAAACATTCAACATTGGCCATGCTGTCAACCCAGCATGATTTCTGCCGCGCTCAAAAACTTTGTTAACTTGGGACTGGGAAATCTGTCTTCAGTGAGTTCAAGACAACTGAGAACTCGGGGGAAAAAACAAGCTCCGACTGGGAAAATACATTTTGAACTGTCATCCAACTAAGTCAAGAACTTGGGCCTCTTTCTAGAGCTACTGTCACGGGATTCTAGGAGTGGTGAGTGTAGAGTCAGGCGCAGAGAGCAATACTTCCAGTAGATGCGTTTATTTCACTTGATCTAGCCAACAATCAGGCAATGACCATAAATCAGGTATGTCTCCAAAAGCCAGGAAATAACATGCAACAAATTACACAGGAGAAAAACAACTTCACCACTGACCGTAGGCGGGCCCTGGAAGTTTAAATAGACCATTGATGAACCAAAATAAGCAACAGGTGAAAACAATCAAGACAAAACCAACAGAAAAGAAAAAGGGATCGGTGGCAGTTAGTAGACCGGTGACGACGACCGCCGCATGAACAGGGAGAGGAGCCACCTTTGGTGGAAGTCGTGACAGCTACTACCTGAAGATCACTGTCATCATAATTCAACCTTGCTCATTTCAGAGTTCCCAGTTGTCTTGAAAGCACAATAAATCCAGAGAATGCCAGATTTTGATGACAAAACTTTCCCACGAAGGACTTCATGTTCAAGTGAGCACTGCACAACAAGGTAAGTCCAAAAATGTATTGTATGCTGCTGTTTTAAATTATGTAATATGCAATGGAGATATGTATTATTAACTCAATGATTATTTTTTTTATTCATTATGGCCAAACTGTTCTATTTTTGTTTCATCAGACCAGAGGACATTTCTCCAAAAAGTACAATCTTTGTCCCCATGTGCAGTTCCAAACCATAGTCTGGCTTTTTTATGGCGGTTTTGGAGGAGTGGCTTCCTTGCTGAGTGGCCATTCAGGTTATGTCGATATAGGACTCATTTTACTGTGGATATAGATACTTTGTACCTGTTTCCTCCAGAATCTTCACAAGGTACTTTGCTGTTGTTCTGGGATTGATTTGCACTTTTCGCAAGAAAAGGACGTTGATCTCTAGGAGACAGAAAGTGTCTCCTTCCTGAGTGGTATGATGGCTGCTTGGTCGCATGGTGTTTATACTTGCATACTATTGTTTGTACAAATGAACGTGGTACCTTCAGGCGTTTGGAAATTGCTCCCAAGGATGAACCAGACCAGAGGTCTACGATTATTTTTCTGAGGACTTGGCTGATTTCTTTAGATTTTTCCCATGATGTCAAGCAAAGAGGCACTGAGTTTGAAGGTAGGCCTTGAAATACATCCACAGGTACACCTCCAATTGACTCACATTATGTCAATTAGCCTATCAGAAGCTTCTAAAGCCATGACATAATTTCCTGGAATTTTCCAAGCTGTTTAAAGGCACAGTGAACTTAGTGTATGTAAACTTCTGACCCACTGGAATTGTGATACAATGAATACTTCTGACCCACTGGAATTGTGATACAGTGAATTATAATAATTAATTTGTTATAATAATCTGTCTGTAAACAATTGTTGGAAAATGACTAGTGTTATGCACAAAACAGAACAATAGTTCTTGAACCTCTGGGGGCAGTATTTCATTTTTGGATGAAAAACGTTCCCGTTTTAAACAAGATATTTTGTCACGAAAAGATGCTCGACTATACATATAATTGACAGCTTTGGAAGGAAAACACTCTGACATTTCCAAAACTGCAAAGATATTGTCTGTGAGTGCCACAGAACCAATGCTACAGGCGAAACCAAGATGAAATTTCATACAGGAAGTGAGCCAGATTTTTGAGGCGCTGTGTTCCAATGTCTCCTTATATGGCTGTGAATGCGCAAGGAGAGAACCTACACTTTCTGTCGTTTCCCCAAGGTGTTTGCAGCATTGTGACGTATTTGTAGGCATATCATTGGAAAATTGACCATAAGAGACTACATTTACCAGGTGTCCGCTCTGTGTCCTCCGTCGAAACTATTGCGTAATCTCCAGGTGCGCGCATTTTTCCATTTTGAACAGAGGAGAAACCAAACTGCCACGAGTGACTTATCATCGAATAGATATGTGAAAAACACCTTGAGGATTGATTCTAAACAACGTTTGCCATGTTTCTGTCGATATTATGGAGTTAATTTGGAAAAAAGTTTGTGTTGTAATGACTGAATGTTCTGGCTTTTTTCTCAGCCAAACGTGATGAACAAAACGGAGCGATTTCTCCTATACAAATAATATTTTGGGAAAAACTGAACATTTGCTATCTAACTGAGAGTCTCCTCATTGAAAACATCCGAAGTTCTTCAAAGGTAAACAATTTTATTTGAATGCTTTTCTTGTTTTTGTGAAAATGTTGCCTGCTGAATGCTAGGCTTAATACTATGCTAGCTATCAATACTCTTACACAAATGCTTGTGTAGCTATGGTTGAAAAGCATTTTTTGAAAATCTGAGATGACAGTGTTGTTAACAAAAGGCTAAGCTTGTGAGCCAATATTTATTTCATTTCATTTGCGATTTTCATGAATAGTTAACTTTGCGTTATGGTAATGAGCTTGAGGCTATAATTACGCTCCCGGATACGGGATTGCTCGTCGCAACAGGTTTTAACAAGACATTTGTGAAGTGGTTGAAAAATGAGTTTTAATGACTCCAACCTAAGTCTATGTAAACTTCCGACTTCAACTCAATGTTGTAGCTAAGAAAGTAATACAAAGTGTATGTTGTGTAGTTAGCTGTAAGTAGCCTATGTGCCTGAACCTAATAATTTGGTATATTTTCGCCTCTTAATTTTCCCTTCTGTTCTGACTTGGTGGTGCACAAGTAGCCTTTTACCTGTTTTAGAGAAATGTAATCATTAAATATGGTAAGAGCTTTCATTGTCTGCTTAAATGGACCCTTTATTTAACCTACGTTTCTGACTTGGTGTACAGGGAGAATACTGCAAGAATGGCCCATGTTCTGAATTCTATCACTGTACATTTCAAAAGTGCTGAACAAATAGTTATATTGACTACGTCCATCCTAGCTCGCTCATTAATGTCTTAATCGAAACTACGGATTGCCTCTTATCAGCTCTGCAGTTGGGACAGCTTTATGTAGGCTCCAACAGTTTGTGGGCACCATTTGTCACCTTTATAGTGCAATTAATGTATTGTTTAGTGCATCCCCAAAATGTAATTACATTTTCATTTTTATTTCACCTTTATTTAACCATGTATGCTAGTTGAGAACAAGTTCTTATTTACAACTGCGACCTGGCCAAGATAAAGCAAAGCAGTGCGACACAAACAACAACACAGAGTTACACATGTAATAAACAAGCGTACAGTCAACAACACAATAGAAAAAAAAGAAAGTTTGTATACAGTGTGCGCAAATGGCGTGAGGTAAGACAATAGGCGATAGTAGCAAGTAATTACAATTTAGCAAATGTGCAAGTAGAAATACTGGTGTGCAAAAGAGCAGAAGAGTAAATAAAAACTATGGGTTAGATTGGATGGGCTATTTACAGATGGGCTATGTAGAGCTGCAGCGATCGGTTAGCTGCTTGGATAGCTGATGTTTAAAGTTAGTGAGGGAAATATAAGTCTCCAGCTTCAGCAATTTTTGCAATTCGTTCCAGTCATTGGCAGCAGAGAACTGGAAGGAAAGGTGGCCAAATGAGGTGTTGGCTCTGAGGATGACCAGTGAGATATACCTGCTGGAGCGCGTGCTACGGGTAGGTGTTACACCAAACTGGAAGTCTTCCGACCCGCTTGGAAAGACAGTACCGTGCAGTATCGAAGAGCCCTCACTGTTGCTCGATCATCCCATTTTTCCAACTTAATTGAGGAAAATAAGAACAATCCGAAATGTATTTTTGATACTGTCGCAAAGCTATCTAAAAAGCAGCATTCCCCAAGTGAGGATGTCTTTCACTTCAGCAGTAAGAAATTCATGAACTTCTCACAACTCTGCCAGGACCTAGGATCAAGAGAGACACTCAAGTGTTTTAGTACTGTATCTCTTGACACAATGATGAAAATAATCATGGCCTCTAAACCTTCAAGCTGCGGACCCTATTCAAACTAAACTACTGAAAGAGCTGCTTCCTGTGCTTGGCCCTCCTATGTTGAACATAATAAACATGTCTCTATCTACCGGATGTGTACCAAACTCACTAAAAGTGGCAGTAATAAAGCCTCTCTTGAAAAAGCCAAACCTTGACCCAGAAAATATAAAAAACTATTGGCCTATATCGAATTTTCCATTCCTCTCAAAAATTTGGGAAAAAGCTATTGCGCAGCATCTCACTGCCTTCCTGAAGACAAACAATGTATATGAAATGCTTCAGTCTGGTTTTAGACCCCATCGTAGCACTGAGACTGCACTTGTGAAGGTGGTAAATTACCTTTTAATGGAGTCAGACCTAGACTCTGCATCTGTCCTCGTGCTCCTAGACCTTAGTGCTGCTTTTGATACCATTGATCACCACATTCTTTTGGAGAGATTGGAAACCCAAATTGGTCTACACGGACAAGTTCTGGCCTGGTTTAGATCTTACCTGTCGGAAAGATATCAGTTTGTCTCTGTGAATGGTTTGTCCTCTTGGGGATGTCATTCGAAAACATAATGTTAACTTTCACTGCTATGCGGAGGACACACAGCTGTACATTTCAATGAAACATGGTGAAGCCCCAAAATGGCCCTCGTTAGAAGCCTGTGTTTCAGACATAAGGAAGTGGATGCCTGCAAACTTTCTACTTTTAAACTCAGACAAAACAGAGATGCTTGTTCTAGGTCCCAAGAAACAAAGAGATCTTCTGTTGAATCTGACAATTAATCGTGATGGTTGTACAGTCGTCTCAAATAAAACTGTGAAGGACCTCGGCGTTACTCTGGACCCTGATCTCTCTTTTGACGAACATATCAAGACTGTTTCAAGGACAGCTTTTTACGTAACATTGCAGAAATCAGAAACTTTCTGTCAAAAAATGATGCAAAACAATGTATCCATGCTTTTGTTACTTCTAGGTTAGACTACTGCAATGCTCTACTTTCCGGCTACCCGGATAAAGCACTAAATAACTTCAGTTAGTGCTAAATATGGCTGCTAGAATCCTGACTAGAACCAAATAATTTGATCATATTAATCCAGTGCTAGCCTCCCTACACTGGCTTCCTGTTAAGGCAAGGGCTGATTTCAAGGTTTTACTGCTAACCTACAAAGCATTACTTGGGCTTGCTCCTACCTATCTCTCTGATCTGGTTCTGCCGTACATACCTACACGTACGCTACAGTCACAAGATGCAGGCCTCCTAATTGTCCCTAGAATTTCTAAGCAAACAGCTGGAGGCAGGGCTTTCTCCTATAGAGCTCAATTTTTATGGAATGGTCAGCCTACCCATGTGAGAGATGCAGACTCGGTCTCAACCTTCAAGTCTTTACTAAAGACTCATCTCTTCAGTGGGTCATATGATTGAGTGTAGCCTGGCCCAGGAGTGTGAAGGTGAACGGAAAGGCTCTGGAGCAACGAACCGCCCTTTCTGTCTCTGCCTGGCCGGTTCCCCTCTCTCCACTGGGATTCTCTGCCTCTAACCCTATTACATCGGCTGAGTCACTGGCTTACTGGCGCTCTTTCATGCCATCCCTAGGAGGTGTGCGTCACTTGAGTGGGTTGAGTCACTGAGGTGATCTTCCTGTCTGGGTTGGCGCCCCCCCTTGGGTTGTGCTGTGGCGGAGATCTTTGTGGGCTACATTCGGCCTTGTCTCAGGATGGTAAGTTGGTGGTTGAAGGTATCCCTCTAGTGGTGTGGGGGCTGTGCTTTGGCAAAGTGGGTGGGGTTATATCCTTCCTGTTTGGCCCTGTCCGGGGGTATCATCGGATGGGGCCACAGTGTCTCCTGACCCCTCCTGTCTCAGCCTCCATTATTTATGCTGCAGTAGTTTGTGTCGGGGGGCTATGGTCAGTTTGTTATATCTGGAGTACTTCTCCTGTCTTATCCGGTGTCCTGTGTGAATTTAAGTATGCTCTTTCTAATTCTCTCTTTCTTTCTCTTTCTCGGAGGACCTGAGCCTTGGGACCATATCTCAGGACTACCTGGCATGATGACTCCTTGCTGTCCCCAGTCCACCTGGCTGTGCTGCTGCTCCAGTTTCAACTGTTCTGCCCGCTGCTATTGAACCCTGACCTGTACACCGGACATGCTACCTGTCCCAGACCTGCTGTTTTCAACTCTCTAGAGACAGCAGGAGCGGTAGAGATACTCTTAATGATCGCCTATGAAAAGCCAACTGACATTTACTCCTGAGGTGCTGACTTGCTGCACCCTCGACAACTACTGTGATTATTATTATTTGACCATGCTGGTCATTTATAAACATTTGAACATCTTGGCCATGTTCTGTTATAATCTCCACCCGGCACAGCCAGAAGAGGACTAGCCAACCCTCATAACCTGGTTCCTCTCTAGGATTCTTCCTTTCGTTTTGGCCTTTCTAGGGAGTGTTTCCTAGCCACCGTGCTTCTACACCTGCATTGCTTGCTGTTTGGGGTTTTAGGTTGGGTTTCTGTACAGCACTTTGAGATATCAGCTGATGTAAGAATGGCTAAATAAATACATTTGATTTGATTTTGTTATCGTGACCAGTGAGCTGAGATAAGGCGGAGCTTTACCTAGCAAAGACTTATAAATGACTTGGAACGAGGGCCAGTCGACTAGAGCATACAGGTCGCAGTGGTGGGTGATAAATGGGGATTTGGTGACAAAATGTATGGCACTGTGATAGACTGCATCCAGTTTTCTGAGTAGAGTGTTGGAGGCTATTTTGTGTATGACATCACGGAAGTCGAGGAACGGTAGGATAGTCAGTTTTACTAGGGTATGTTTGGCGGCGTGATTGAAGGAGGCTTTGTTGCAGAATAGATTGCCGATTCTAGATTTAGTTTTGGATTGGAGATGTTTAATATGAGTCTAGAAGGAGAGTTTACAGTCTAGCCAGACACCTAGGTATTTGTAGTTGTCCACATATTCTAAGTCAGAACCGTCCAGAGTAGTGATGCTAGTCGGGCAGGCGGGTGCGGGCAGCGAATGGTTGAAAAGCATGCATTTAGTTTTACTAGCGTTTTAAGAGCAGTTGGAGGCCACGGAAGGAGTGTTGTATGGCATTGAAGCTCATTTAGAGGTTTGTTAACACGGTGTCCAAAGAAGGGCCAGATGTATACAGAATGGTGTTATCTGCATAGAGGTGGATCAGGGAATCACCCGCAGCAAGAGCTACATTGTTGATATATATACACAGAAAAGAGTCGTTCCATAGAGACTGCCAGAGGTCCGGACAACAGCGGCACAGGCCGGCTCATAGCCTGTGGCAAAAATTAGGGGACACGAACAGGTATAGGCCAATCAAAACGGTTCTTTTATTGTAAACCAAAACTATTAACTTTAAACAAAGAAAAAGGAATGAGGTGTGAAAGAATCATAATGTAAGGTGTATGTAAAGTGCAGGGATGCATGAATCTGTGTGTGTGAATGACTGAGTGAAAACTATGCAAAACTACCAAGGAACAAACAAAACAGGATCAAAACTGGAGGAGCAGTGAGAGAGAGCGATTAGTGAAGCCGTTTAAATTCCCTGAGCCCAGGTGACTCCAATCACTAACGACCCTCCTCTGCCTGCAGGAGGAACCGCCCCTGCACTGCAGAGGAGGGGCCGTGACAACAGGCCCTCCGATTTGACACACTGAACTCTGTCTGAGAAGTAGTTGGTGAACCAGGCGAGGCAGTCATTTGAGAAACCAAGGCTGTATGTGTTCGAGGTGGGACAAAGGAGGTATCTGAGGCATGTTGAGTGGGACTAGGGGCTCAGCAGTAAACTAAAACAATGATAACTATCTTAAAGAAAAATATACAAGGCATATTGACATTTGAAAGAGACATAAAGCGAGGCATAAAACAATCACAGGTGTTGATTGGGAGAGCTAGCTAAGAAAACAACGGGTAAGACAACAACAGCTAATCTGCTAAGACAACAACAACAGGTAAAATGGCGATGAATGGGCAGAGAGGATCAGGTAACTACACACAGGGCCTGAGTTCGAGGCTGGGGCCGACAGATAAACAAAAAATTAAACAAAATGGAGTACTGTGATTAAGGAACAGTCCAGCAGGCATCAGTTATGTAGCCAAGTGATCATAGGGTCCAGTGAACAGCAATAGATGAAACAGGGAAGCTGCTGGGTAGGCGTTACTACCTAGCAAGCGGGAAACACGGCCTTTAAAGTTAGCAGGCCGGGGCTAGTAGAAGCGCCTGCTCCGACGGCGTACACATCACGGACAATCTGAAATGGTCCACCCACACAGACAGCATGGTGAAGAAGGCGCAACAGCGCCTCTACAACCTCAGGAGGCTGAAGTAATTTGGCTTGTCACATAAAACACCCACAAACTTTTACAGACGCACAATCGAGAGCATCCTGTTGGGCTGTATTACCGCCTGGTGCGGCAACTGCTCCACCCACACCGCAAGGCTCTCCAGAGGGTAGTGCGTTCTGCACAACGCATCATCAGGGGCAAACAACCTGCCCTCCAGGACACCTACAGCACCCGATGTCATAAAAGCCGAAGGCCATAAAGATCATCAAGAACAACAACCTGTTTACCCCGCTATCATCCAGAATGAATTATAAGTGAAATAATCTGTCTGTTAACAATTGTTGGAAAAATTACTTGTGTCATGCACAAAGTAGATGTCCTATCCAACTTGCCAAAACTATTGTTTGTTAACAAGACATTTGTAGAGTGGTTGAAAAATGAGTTTTACTTACTCCAAACTAAGTGTATGTAAACTTCTGTCTTCAACTGTATATGTACATATTCTTATTCATCCCTTTACATTTGTGTGTATAAGGTAGTCGTTGTGAATTTGTTAGATATTACTGCACTGTCGGAACTAGAAGCACAAGGTTACATTAGTTCAGCTCAGGTGGTGTGGTGGATTCATGGTTGAATAAATGTATGTTCACAGTAAATAACGGCTGATTTATGTGGGGTGCATAAAGTGACACTGAACTTTGCTTCCAACAAAGACCCTGAGAGATTTATGACCTTCCTGATAGTTTACTGCTTTCAGCATTGTGCGAGAGAGCGGTGGAACTTAAGCTTGGGAAACAGAAAATGACAGGGAAGTGTTACCTCAGGTAAGCTGTCATCGTGAGGTGAGTAAAGAGAAAATGAATAGAGCTATTCTTAGGCATATGGGACTGGTTCTGCCAGCGGACAATGGCGCTTATTAGTAAGAAAGCACACTGATTACACGGTTGTTTTATATAGTCGATTGTGACATGAAGAGGCGGCCTACCTGCCACTGTGCGAAGCCTTGCTAAGGAGTCAATGCTTATTCAGAACATTGTGTCGAGGCTACCAGTGCAAAGATTAAACCATGGCTTTGGCACACACTTGGTAAATGATTCAGGTGACGCATGAAGCTGAAAATACAATTAACTGAGAGGAACATTTTTAAAAACATTATTTAAAGCTCTAAATTTGCTTATTCACTGGTGTGTGCCATTTTCTCACTGTTTCACGATTTGTTCTCTTTAAACATTTCTTCATGTCCCTGCAAAAACTGTTTATGCGGATTATGATAAAGTATGGATATAATGGCCAGCTATTGAAGGTAAGGTATTTGAAGCCATATTCTTCCAAAAACCTTACTCATTTTTATTATTGATAAAATGCTACATAGTGAGACAATCCCAAAGTGCATAGCTTCATTTAATTCGGATGTCCAATGTTGTGTTTGGTTTCGGGTGGCCTGTACTTATTTGAACTACACTCTGACTCTGGAGGGCGCCATTTACCTTTTAATAATACCTCTGTACTTGTTTTGCACAAAATCCCAGTCATAAAGTATATCCACTCTACCATAAGATTATAAGGGTCTGTATCTTTTCATATTTTTCCTATATTTCAGGCCCCAATAGAAGACTGATTGTATTATTATGTCAGTGCTAATAACCCAAACTGTTAATTAAAATCCAAATTTCTATAGAAATATATGTTGACCTTTATGACCTCTAATAGTGTTTGACCTACATTATTTGCCTCTTCTTACTAGACCCTTTTTTATCATGAAACCTCATGCAATCCTTATTCCTCGTGTATAAACATGGTACATGAGGTTGATTTAATATACAATGTGATTGCATCCTACAAGCATGTGTTGACACCCAGTCATATAGGCTAAGTGGTATTAATGTATGTGTAGTTTCACATAACCCAGAGTGTCTAATAAAAAGCCCTACTTTTGCTGTAGTAATTATCCAATGGTATTGTCATGACATAGGCAACTTTTAGAAGTGTTGAGTTTCAGTTTGATGTCTAGGCCAGTAGGTGGCATACCTTAGCTGAGTTGTGCAGAGTTGCTTGTGATGGAAGATCTGAACCGACTGGGCATCTTGCCTGCCAACATAGGCATGATCTCATTCTCCTCTATTCCATTACAGAGGCATGGGGAAAAATAGGGCTGTCACTAAGCTAGGGGAGGACTGCAGCTTTTCCTGCCAGACAATTGTGAAATTACATACCAATGGTCAGGGAAAGAGGAATTTGTCTCCAGCATGATTGAGACATCCATAAAGAATTAGCTGAGAGTCAATCTATGCAGTGGCAATTAGAAAAAATGCAATTCTGCTTCAATAATTGTCACCAAGGTAATGCTAGACTTGGTGTTTCCTGACTGATTTAGACAGCTGATAGCTTGGTAAATGAGAGTGAGAGAAATCAAATCCAGTAGAAAAGTTATCAAAGAAAATGGAAGGCCACAGCAGTGCTCTGCTCCAGTCTGCTAACCCTGATGTGAAGGGCTATGTCACATGACATCAGGAACATTGACATCCCGGAGGAGCTGCAGTGCTAACAACAAAAGGATGTGTTAAGTGCAGGATTAGGGCAACCTTAGGTGGTGCCCTTTCAGCCTTAGCTACCACTCAGTCAGAAGCACCCTGGCCCTTTCTAACCAGTGAAGTGAGCTTTGAGTCCTCAGCCTTTTTTCTTCTGATGGCCATATTGCATCCTGCTGAGAAGCCGCAACAATCAGCTTTATGTCATAGCTCAATTTGAAGAAGTTCTATGCCTATGTAACAATTTGGTTACTTTCTCTAGTAGCCAACCATTTGTAGACTGACATTTGTTGGACTTCAGCTTAGGTTATTGCTCATCTCCACGGATAACTGGAAGTTAAAATAGCCCATAACCCTTTTAATAAGCCGACAAGAGACTCAAGTCAATCAAACAATCACAACATTTAGATTTCACATCCTACGTTGTGATCTAGAACGATCCGTGACGAATGCACTTCTACAAGGCG
Organism: Oncorhynchus mykiss; assembly: GCF_013265735.2. Classification (NCBI taxonomy): domain Eukaryota; kingdom Metazoa; phylum Chordata; class Actinopteri; order Salmoniformes; family Salmonidae; genus Oncorhynchus; species Oncorhynchus mykiss. Next base: position 34,626,222 of record NC_050571.1, on the reverse strand, counting down.
CGCATGCAAATAGGTAGGCAGTTTATGAAGACACATTGACGTGTACCTACAGTCTTTAAATTCATGGACTGTTGTTGAGATGGAGGACGCTATGATAAATCCTCCATTGCACAGGTGGTTCAGAGAACGTGTTGACAGGAAGTTCTGCTTCACAAAAGCACAAAACACTGTCTTAGCATTTCCCTTCGAAAGTTTGCCATTTATGTGAGCCATTCCATAACTGGGCATCATTACCAACCACCATCCTTGAATAGTTTGCTATAGAGGAGGGGACCACATACTGATTTGAAAGCTCAGCAACCAACAATTTGTGTGCAGCGCAAAACAGTGAATAGTTTTAAAAAAAATAAAAAAACGCCTATTCAACAGAACTTGAATGGACTTCTCTGATTTGTTTTGACTGTCCTTGTGAGATCACCTCATCTGCTGTTATATCCAGTACTATACCATGGTGGATAAGAGATGGGGGGGGGGGGGGGGGGGGGGGTCTTGAGAAAAATATATTTGCTGTTCCCCTTGCTAAATCCATTTCATGGTGTCAGGGGATATGATAGACAATCTTTTGGTGTTTACACTCAGGGAATGAGACTATCAAAATACTATTTATTGGTTTAACTTCAGGAATCTGGACTCTGCTTTCCAGGCTATAGAGAAAGCATTTGAATTTGAACAGAATTGACACAGTTTAGCGAGTGCAAGTGCAACACGAGCTGGCAGTAAATATGCCAGCCTACTTCATATTATATCCGCAACAAGTAAGTGGATTCAGCATTTCAAATGATGCAATTTGATGAAGTGTCAGCGATACAGAACATTGTCATAAGCACATATGGATTTGGGCTAATGTCTAGACTCAACCGCCATGCTCAGTGACTGCAAGAACCCCTGAGCAAAGAATAACTGTCATAACGCAACATTTCTACATTGAAAATATTCCGCCACCCCATGAGCAAGTACAGCAGTCCCCTCAGATGCTGCTCTCCAGTCAATCAGAATCAGCCTCCGATCCACACCCTTTGACCTCCCAACTTTAATAGCCATGATGATACAATACAGACTTGCTCCCGACATCAGCAATGTAACCATATCTCATATCAAGTTATTTGTCAAGATTTGAGTTATACACTTTTTGGCTGGGCATTTATCATTGCACCTTGCTCTTTGGCTTTTGCTATGATTCTGAGGACAAAAGTGTTCCCAAAACCCCTCTTTTTTTCTTAACTCTCACCTTTCTTCTATGGCTTCCTAATGGTTATTGCTCAGTGTGTGAACCCAGTCCTCTTTACTGGAACTTTGTCCACTAGGTGAAAGCAATGGAGACACAATGGGGCACACTGAGATTACAGGCCAATACACTAACCTTCATTTTTGAAAAGCACCAAATATTATGTGGAGATAATTAAGAACTGTTGTGAAACAAGTTCAAGGAAATTACTGCTGTTGAGGCAACATTGTGTAGAAGTGGACTTTTTTCTTGGGGAGAAACAGCTTCCATACCAATGCTAGATCTGTCAGTGGCCATCAAATGATTCTTTGACACTTGAAAGGCTTGTGTGTATCCTTTACAAAACCCTGCATCTGCATAAATCCTGCTATTAAAATGCACTTTTGTAAATAACACATTCAGTCCAGCTCAGGGGATCACCAGCCAGCAAGTAATGTATGCAAAGAGTGAAGATGACATGTTGACCTCATAACGTTTTTGTTGTTGTAATTTATCTGTAGAGGTAGGAATTATATAAATTAGCTTTGTATGCTTGACAGGATGTTCCCTGAATTCCTATCGGCCTGTATTCATAATATTCAAATTTTTTATATTTTTAATATTCACATTTTTGGTGACTTCAATATTCACATGGAGAAGTCCACAGACCCACTCCAAAAGGCTTTCGGAGCCACCATTGACTCAGTGGGTTTTATCCAACATGTCTCAGGACCTACGCATTGCCACAATCATACCCAGAATATAGTCTTGTCCCTGGAATAGATATTGTGGATCTAAATGTTTTTCCTCATAATTCTGGACAATCGGACCCCCATCTTATTATGTTTGCTATCGCAACAAATAATTTGGATTATCAAAAAATTATAATTTCAGACAACCCAAAGATTCATTGATGCCAGTCCAGACTCAAGGATGTCGGAGTACAAAAATCAGTTAACCACCCGACCAACGATCTAAACGCACCGCTAAAATAAAAAAAGTGTCACAAGAAACTAGCTCCCTGTTATACAGAAAATACCAGAGCCCTGATGCAAGCTTCCAGAAAATTGGAATGGAAATGGCTCTCCACCAAATTGGAAGTCTTCTGACTACTTGGGAAAGACAGTACCGCGCAATAATGAAAGCCCTTACTGCTGCCCGATAGGGAGGTTGGCCTTCACTTCAGCAGTGATGAATTCATGAACTTCTTCAATGAAAAGATCATGATCATTAGAAAAACAATTACGGACTCCTCCTTGAATACGGCTATTTCTCCAACACTCTGCTGTCCTGAGTCTGCACAGAAGTGCCAGGACCTTGTATCAATGGAAACACTCAAGTTTGTAGATTTTTTATTTTTTTTGTCTCTCAAAACATTCACGAAAATAGTAATGACCTCCAAATCTTCCAGCTGCATACTGGACCTTATTACAACTGAACTACTGAAATATCTACTTCCTGTGCTTGACCCTTCTATGTTGGACATAATACACAGCTCCCTATCCTCTGGATGTGTACCAAACTCACTAAAAGTGGCAGTAATAAAACCTCTCCTGAAAAAGCCTAATGTTGACCCGGAAAATGTAAAAAAAAAACTCTTGGCCAAAATCGAATCTCCCATTCCTCTGAAACATTTTAGAAAATGCTGCTGCTCAGCAACTCAAAATATTATTTTGAAAAGTTTGGAAACTGTAATTGCTCTACGTGGACAAGTTCTTGCCTGGCTTAGATCCTATCTGATGGAAAGGTATCAGTTAATCTCTGTGGGTGGTTTGTCCTCTGACAAATCAATGGTATGTTTCGGTGTTCCTCAAGGTTCCGTTTTAGGACCACTATTGCTTTCACTATATATGCTACCTCTTGGTGATGTCATTCGGAAACACAATGTCAACTTTCACTACTATGCAGACAACACACAGCTGTACATTTCGATGAAACATGGTGAAACCCCAAAATTTACTACCCTGGAAGCATGTGTTTCAGACATAAGGAAGTAGATGGCGGCAAATGTTTTACTTTTAAACTCAGACAAAACAGAGATGCTAGTTCTTGGTCCCAAGAAACAAGCAGATAAGCTGTCAAATTAATTTCTATGGTTGTACACTGGTCCTAAAAATAAAACTGTGAGGGACCTCGGCGTTACTCTGGACGCTGATCTCTCCTTTGATGAACATTTCAGGAAAAGCTTTTTTTCATCTTCGTAACATTGCAAAAATCTAACTTTTTGTTCAAATTTGATGCAGAAAAGGCTTCATCAATGCTTTTGTCACTTCAAGATGAGACTACTGCAATGCTCTACTCTCCGGCTACCCAGATAATGCACTCAATAAACTTCAGATCAGGGTAGTAAGTTAGTGGCCTGTAGATATCCCTTTTAGTGGTGTGGGGGCTGTGCTTGCCAAAGTAGGTGGGGTTATATCCTGCCTGGTTGTCCCATTTCGGGGGTAAATTTGGACGGGGCCACAGCCCCCCCCCCCCCCCCCGGTCTCAGTCACCAGTATTTATGCTGCAATAGTCTGTGTGCTGGGGTGCTAGGGTCAGTCTGTTATATCTGGTGTAATTATCCTGTCTTATCTGGTGTGCTGTGTGATCTTAGATATGCTCCCTCTAATTCTCCCCTTTTCTCTATCTCGCTCCCATCCTGGAGGTCCTGAGGCCTAGGACCATGCCTCAGGACTACCTGGCCTGACAACTCCTGGTTGTCCCCATCCCTAGGCCACCTGGTCGTGCTGCTGACCCAGTTTCTGCTGTTCTGCCTGTAGCCATGGAACCCTGACCTGTTCACCGGACCCCTCCCCCGCCCATGCTCTCTCAACCTCTAAATACTTGGCTATGGAAAGCCAACTGACATTAATTCCCGAGGCGCTGACCTCTTGCACTCTCTACAACCACTGTGATTATTATTTGACCCTGCTGGTCTCCAATGAACATTTTAACATCTTGAAGAAATATCTGGCCTTAATGGCCATGTACTCTTATCTCCACCCGGCACAGCCAGAAGTGGATTTCCACCCCTTAGAATCTGGTTCCTCTCTAGGTTTCTTCTTAGGTTCCCTCCTTTCTAAGGAGTTTACATAGCCACCGTGCCTCTATATCTGCATTGATTGCTCTCTGGGGGTTTTACGCTTGGTGTCTGTATAAGCACTTTGTGACAACTGCTGTTGTAAAAAGGGTTCTATAAATACATTTGATTGATTGATGTAGTGTTATAGAATGTGGCTGGTTACAGTGGTTCATTTGTGCATTCTCATATAAATGACGGTTTAAAGGGATACTCCTGGATTTTTGAAATGACTCTTACCCAGAGTCAGATAAACTTGTGGATACCATTGCTATGTCTTCGTGTCCAGTATGAAGGAAGTTAGAGGTAGTTTTGCGAGCCAATGCAAATTAGTGTTAGCACAATGAATGGGATGTCTATGGGTATCTACTCACATGCTAGCAGATACCCATAGACTTCCAGTCATTGTTTAATGCGATTTTGGTTTCTCAGCATATTGGTTTTGGAATGTTTGGTTGTTATTATGTTAATTGGTACTGTGTGTGATAGTGATAGTGATGTTTTAAATAGCCATGAGGATTAATTTTGTGTTTTCTTATCCCTAGGCACATAGGCTTTCATTGGCTTCATCTCACTATTACAAATGTACTCTCCAAATTCAAGATAATTAATGGGTCAGAATGATTTTTTAATTTAAAGTCTCACAAAAATCCTTATATTTAAATGAATGAAGATTGAAACCTATTCCTTGAAGCAGGATCTAATCTATCTACATCTCTCTGACTCTGGGTCTGAATTCCCATTACCTTAATGTACTTCTTCCAGACTAAAGACACACTCTGACACAGCACTCTTCCTTGAAGGAGGAATTGATTGATAAGTGAAACTGATCCACTGGTAGTGCCGGGAGCCTTGCTCAGCAGTTTGTGGGGTCACCAACTCCTTACACTATTAGGAAAATACTGTAGGATTACTCCCCTGGTCGTCCGAAAATGAATCTGCAAGGAAAAGTGAACTGAAATTGGGATTAAGGTTGTATGTTAGTCTTTGAAAAACATGCAAGTTACAGCGTTTCATCCAGAAATGTTGCAGTTTTTGTGTCCCTGAAATAGAGCCCATAACTGTTGGCCATATATTAATTAAGCACATTGCTTGATATCCCTCTTAAGATGAGTGTCTTGGTCATAGTGACATGTCTGCCATAATCATATTCCTTTCGCTACATTACCATCATGCCGCGATCCCTTTTTCGTCTCAACACCCGCTAATATCCGTCACTGAAATGGCTCTTCACTGAGGGAGATGCCCTGGGGCCTAATAACTGGTCTCCAGCCTCTCTGCCATGCTAGAGCCAGCCCATGGCTATACCAGTATTACTGGTGTCAGCGTTCATTAGCGTCCTCTGCTAGTATGTTCCTAACAAGGAGCAAAGGGCGACCGTCTCCTGTCTCTCGCTGATGCTGCATGAAAGGGTGTGAAGGAAACATTTCTTTGTTGTGGACCGTTTGACAGTCATATAAAGATATAAGGACGTGATATTTGACCAGTGTGTCACTTCAAAAGACAAACAGGATCTGAGCCCTTCGGGACTGACTCTGTCAAGCAGATTTATGATGTGGGGATTCTTCCAGAATCTATGTAACTGCTAACTGGAGTTGGTTAAGTTTGATGTGCTTAAAAAAAAACTGGATATGTAAATAGAGTGCGTTGGTATGCTCCGGCAGAATCGCAGGAAGAGTTCAAAGACGAAATAACCTCAAACCATCAGTAGCCATTATCTACTGTTTCCAATTCCAACGCAAAGTTGGCCAGCAGAGACAACATGGAGTTCAGTTGGGGATTCGGCATGAACGTGTCAATCTCTCCGTAATAACGTTCATCGAATCTGGAGCGGCTTTAACCACATGATCAGAACAAAGGGTCAGCTAAGTCAATATGAACAGTGAAGTTCAATTAGCAGTTAGCACCAATTTATAATAAAGTAGTCATTATGAATGCCCAGGACGATTGGTATAGTCTCAGTCAATCCATGATAAAGTATCTTATACTTCAGTAAGGGGAATGGATTTATGTTGATCGTTTCAATAGTTTGTCCAAGTTGTTTGCATATGAAGGTGGACTTACATATCAGGATTATTAAGTTAATTAAAGACCTGACATTTAGGCCACTCATATAAAATCATGTAGAGACCTTGGTGGTGCAATCCTGACATGTTCTGCATATCATCAATTCCTGAAATGCAGTTTGGGTGCCTAAATCTCAATACCCATAGAAATATATTTGCTGACTTTTCCGGGACTTATTGCGCTCTCTTGTGTGAAGGGCCCATTTCCCCTGATTCTTTGGCAAATGGGGCAATAGGATACGCTCAGATATAATCACACGGCTGCTATTGCCTGTGATTGCTTCCCCACAATTCCATATCTTCCTGGTAGTGCTGTACATATTCAGGTTATAGTGTTTATGCTTCTCCAGCCTCGTAAATAACGGCTTCCTTTTGGTGGAGGGCTCCACATTGCCTTGTGGAATGGACCAGTGCCATGTGGTAATGGAAAAGCAGAGTCAAAGACCACATTGGCTGTCTGCAAGGCCTTTGTTCCTGCCTTTGTCAGCAAATGCGAGCCGATGACAGGGGCCACCCTTTATAAACATTTCTGTCTCTCAAGGGCGTGACATTGTGGCAATCCTTCAAATTATGATGATTTTTTCTCTGTCTGTCAGAGCATTGTCAAAAGGAATATCAACTGGTCACACAGGCCTAGCATACTCCTTTTATTTTCAGGTAATATAAATGTTGTATGATGTATTGCAGGGTTAGACTAAGAGAAGGTACTTTTGTACGTAAGGATAAGAAATCTGTAATAGGGGAGAGTGGGGTAATTTGAGCCATATTTTACATTCCGCATTACTACATCAAGGGAAATATAGTATTCTTTCTGACAAAGATATCCGCATATATTTCAGGGTGTTGTGTATCCCATGAAATAATCAGAATTAATGTATACGTAACAGTTTTGAAAACATAGCTTGTCCCCCAAAAAAGTGGTTGTCCTACTGTAGATTAGATTAGATCAGGCGTTAACTGGCGACCACAGACACCCGCATAGAGGTGTGGTGTTATTATGGGGTGTAGGAGTTGTAACTGCGTTGGAGACGTCAAATTCGTGAGCAGCTGCTCTTGCGATTGTTGTCCCGAAGCCACACCCATCCCGCTTGTGTTAGAAGTTCAGAATGTGAAAGTGTAGGCTATATAGACATAATTACGATCAAAATGAAAAATCATTCAACGATACAGAGGATTTCTATCATCCTAATTGAGGATGATAGAAATTCCAGTGTCCACATTCCAGTGTTCAAACTTGCAACGAGGCTGCATTTCTGTTAATGCGACTCCCTGCAGCCAATGATGTAATTACATTGGTATGCAGTTTAAAATAGCAATAAGGCACCTCGGGGGTTTGTGGTATATATTGGCCACATACCACAACCCCATGAGGTGCCTTATTGCTATTATAAACTGGATACCAATGTATTTATAGCAGTAAAATAAATGTTTTGTCATACCCGTGATATATGGTCTGATATACCATGGCTCTCAGCCAATCAGCATTCAGGGCTCGAATCACCCAGTTTATAATATGGTATAATAATGATGTGAATATACCTCAGTTCTTGTGTCCGTAGCAGATGTAAAATGGAAAGGAGCAGGAATAGGCTTTTGTAGGCGAGAGTCCACACTATATCTTCCAATGGTGTGACTGCTGTCGGCATCCAAATATTAACCAATTTGAATAAACGCTTGGAGGTAAGGATGACAGCAGTGGTGTAGCCTACCGGCGATACGGATATCAAATTATTGATATCTGCATAGCACATTGATGTGAATCACACTGCTGCTCTTTCATTTAGCTATTTGAGCCTTACAGATTGTGGTTGTTGTCGATTTGCTGTTCACAAATGTATACTGAGTATACAAAACATTGAGACAATTGAGAAGTGTATTGTGCATGTGTGCCATTCAGAGAGTGAATGGGCAAGACAAAATATTTATTTGCCTTCGAACAGGGTATGGTAATAGGTGCCAGCACACCGGTTTGTGTCAAGAACTACAACGCTGCTGGGTTTTTCACGCTCAACAGTTTCCTATGTGTATCAAGAATGGTCCACCACCCAAAGGCCATCCAGCCAACTTGACACAGCTGTGATAAGCATGGAGTCAACATGGGCCAGCATCCCTGTGGAACGCTTCGACACCTCGTAGAGTCCATGGCCCTGACAAATTGAGGCTGTTCTGAAGGCAAAAGGGGGTGGGTGCAACTCAATATTAAGGTGTTCCTAATGTTTGGTATACGCAGTGGAGATACCCAGCGAAGGCAACGTACCTTGAGGGTTCTATCCCTACACAGAGGGAAATGGTGATTTTAGAAAACAACAGCTAACAAAAGCTAACCCAGTCACATCAAACTTATATTATGATGGTGCTGCATGATTTCACCTGGTCAGAAAAATGGCTAGCTGACGTCCGACACAGTTAGCTCTCTACCGCAGGATAAAGATCAAATTCATATTTTGCAACATTGTTGCAGAGGTCTGAGTGGCAAACAGCAAGGCTCATACAAACCTGTGCAGCTGCAAAGTAAACGCGAGCTAAAAGCAAGAGTAAATAATGTGTTTCATAAAAACATACAATCTTAGATATAAAAAGGGTTCTATATAAAAACCTTTTGATAAATTCCAAATGTAACTACCGCTCTGATTCAAAAAACCAACTGACATTCCAGCATGCAGTGCAAGAGGAAGGTGGTTGAACTAACTTGCAAGTAGCCTTCCAATAGCGCATGCATTTTCAATGTATTAAGGTAAGCAAACTTTATTATTTAATTAAAATATATGAAGCCAAAGTCACACGAGAATCTATATGCTAGATAAATTAAGTAGACACGTAATTAGAATTTGTGCAGATAAATACATTTAGCCAGATAAACTGAAAATACTATTTTAATTCACCACTTTACAAGCTAGCCAGCTAACTCTTTAAAATAAAACATAGAATATTATGGGATGTGCCAAGTAGAGCTACAGACCTAGCCTGACTTTGGCAATTAGCTAATTGTTACTTTTATTTCAGTATTTCAGTGTGAAGTCAATTGAGGGGTCTATTTCATGAAGCCATTAGAAGACTGTTGCTGACTGAGAGGTATGTATCAAATATTCATAATATGTTATGTATAATAATTATTGGTGGTTCAATAGCCTAGTTAATCATTACATTACTTTTAACACACAATCTATGTTTTTCTCAGTCTGGCAGTAACCCAGAACTGTCAGAGGCATGTAATTTGTTATTTTACATAATAATAATTATACCACACCTTTAGAAAGTATTCACACCCCTTGACCTTTTCCACATTTTGTTGTGTTACAGCCTGAAGTTAAAATGGATTACATTGAAATTTGTTGTCACTGGCCTACACACAATACCCCATAATGTCAAAGTGGAATTATGTATTTCGAATACAAATGAATACAAATAAAAAAATCTGAAATGTCTTTAGTCAATAAGTATTCAAGCCCTTTGTTATGGAAATCCTAAGTAAGTCCAGGAGTAAAAATGTGCTTAACAAGTCACATAATAAGTTGCATGGACACACTCTGTGTGCAATAATAGTGTTTAACATTATTTTTTAACGACTACCACATCTCCCCACACACACATTTATCTGTAAGGTCCCCCAGTGAATTTCAAACACAGATTCAACCAAAAAGGAGATGTTCCAATGCCTTGCAAAGAAGGGCACCTATTGGTAGATGGGTAAAAATGAAATAAAAAGCAGACATTGAATATCCCTTTTGAGAATGGTGAAGTTATTAATTACACTTTGGATGGTGTATCAATACACCCAGACACTACAAAGGTACAGGCATCCTTCCTAACTCAGTTGCCGGAGAGGAAATAAACTGCTTAGGGATTTCACCAAAGTGCAAAAACGCGCAAACAGTCACAACAATAAAGTACAAATAAATAAACATACCTCGTGAAATTAAAACACGGAATATTTCGCACACCAGAAATAGCTCGTCAAAAATTACACGTAACACAAAACAATCACACACAAAGACATGAGGGGGAACAGAGGAATAAATACATGTAGTGTGATTGGGGAATGAAAACCAGGTGTGCCGGGCACAAGACAAAACAAACGGAAAAATGAAAAATGGAGCGGCGATGGCTAGAAAGCCGGTGACGTCGGCCGCCAAACGCCGCCCGAACAAGGAGAGGAGCCGACTTCGGCGGAAGTCGTGACACCATCATTCAAACAAAGAGACCATCAGCACATGTTTCTGAACTATGTTTGTGTATAATGACAATATCTTCAATAAACTATGCTGGTATTCCTTTTTCCATGATTTAATTATTTATACAATTATTTTCATAGCTAAAAACATTACTATTAAGCAGACACAATTCATAAATGGCAACATGCAGGGATCTATATGGAACCATGTTGGTTCAGTGAAGAAAAACCTCAAGGGTTCAAGCTTTGTTGGGGAACCTTGCTGTACAGCCTCATATCATGGTTAAAACAATACTGTTGATATCATGGATGGTCAGTCTTTGCATCCATAGCTCTGTCTATTAATCTGAGAGTGGTTACATTTCTCCAGGCCCATGCCTCAGCTTTTTAACAAAAACAGAGGCAGGGTGTTCGATTTGTTATTGTTTCACCAGTGGATTGGCCTTTTAAACAGCCAAATTTGACAAACTGACTTGTTGGACAGGTGGCATCCTATGACGGTGCCATGTTGAAAGCCACTGAGCTCTTCAGTAAGGGCCATTCTACTGTCAATGTTTTACTATGGAGATTGCATGGCTGTGTGCTCAATTTTATACACCTGTGACCAACGGGTATGGCTGAAATAGCCAAATACATTCATATGAAGGGGTGTCCACATACTTTTGGTGTATTTCTATTTGACATTGTGAATAAACTCCAATAACATGTTTCAATATATCTAGCTAGCCAGCTTACTAATGCCATTTATATCAACTTAATCAATCAGATGGTTAATTAGCACATATTATATGGGATGGGATAATAAAAAATGATATTATGCCTGGAGCCACTTGTGGATTTGATAGCTCTAACGCGGTGGCACCGCCAAAACAACCGCTATGCGGATGTTGGCTAAAGCGGATCTGATTTGAATCAATGGAGGAAATTGAGCCGCCTTGGGGTGGGTGATCGTGTCCTGTGACAGTGGGTGATGGTGCTGGTAGGTCAAAGTTGAATTCCTGGAATGGGGTTGTTGTATATTGCCTGTCTTAAATATATTCCGATGTTGTTTTGAATTCAATTCGTAGGCAAGTTCTCTGCATTTGAGGCTTGAAGCCCATGAATCTGGTCTGTAAGAATCTTGAAATGTTTCAGGCTCCATGTCATCAGAGAGGACCTTGTGTGCCTCTGCTGCTATATCATCGCCTCGCTTTCACACAGCTACATGTTTGTTTTCTTATTTGTCAATGTGCCTCTTCGGTGTCAGTCTATTTTTCATCCCTTGCTGCTGCTCAAATGGACTTCTTCCCTTCTCTCACTTGCTTGGCTGCTCTTCCAGTAGCCTCGCGGGGGGCTAGACTCCTGCTTGTTTTACGTTTGTATACACGGGGCCTGGTGATGTCTGCTTTGTAACAATAAAAAATCCCTATCTGGAGATCATATGTATGACACATTGCAAAAATACTATGCATGTTATGTGTAAAACTGACAAAATGTAATCATCATTTGAATAGGGTATGGTGACCATTGTCTGAACCTACCCTATGGCCATTAGCTAAACTTAGCCGAAGGCAAACATGTTGACTATATTAGCCCACACAGCTACAAGCATGCAATTTAATGCTAGGTTTAGGAGCTCATATTGTAGCTCCTGGAGACTCTGACTGATGTATAAAACAATCTTAAAACGATAGACTTTGCTTTAGATACAAGCATCCTGAAACCAATAACACAATAAATTCATTTGACTTTGTAAAAATCTGTTTTTTTTGTTCCTAACTTGCTTACCACTTTTCTATGGGGTTTCTTCCTTCACAGACTCCATGAAATGATGATGAAATGATGTCCTAAATATTTGGTCACATGATTCATTTTGTGTATGGTTTCCTAGAAACAAGGGGTGGCTCCATTAACCATTTGGCTCCACTTACCCCACTCTCCCCTACCTATATTTACATACGAAGACAAGTTAAGTCATATTCCTTCAGCACCACTTATTGGAGAGCCATCGCTTCACATCTCTACCTTTCTATTCATTTGCCAAGACTTTCTTTAAATGCCAAGACTTTCTCCTCGTCCTTCCTCCCTTTGTTGTCACACACATTACCCTGTCAACCGCCACAGCCACATGACAGCTCCCTGCCACAATGGAATTCAATTATTCATTTATTCCGACTGTCTTACATCCAATTCATTCCAATTACATGGCAGCTGCCTGTCCCCAGGAGCATGGCATCCAGGCAGAGCACATCGTTTAAATGTCCAGCAGCTGTAGCCTCGCCCCCTATGCCTCCTTGCCAGGGGGGAAGTACACAGTCTGGCACCCCTCCCCACCCCCTTTACAGTTTCCAGTCGGAGGCCTTATCCACAGCTCCACACTGACACACTGTCTGGAATGGAATGCTTTTCATGGAGATTTTCGCATGCCAAACTTCCTCTTAACTGTCTGAGTGTGGGTGTCTTTGTGCCTCGTTAATTAGAATCAGGCTAGCCAGAGAATGTCAGTACGGTCATTCTAAGCATCATTTCCCCGCAACAACACAGAAACAAAACTGCTTTAAATGCCATGTACAGTGGCTTGAGAAAGTATTTTTCCTATTTTGTTGCCTTACATCCTGGAATTAAAATGGATTTTGGGGGGGGTTGTATCATTTGATTTACACAACAAGCCTACCACTTTGAAGATGAAACAACAAATAACACAAAAAACAGAAAACTTGAGTGTGCGTAACTATTCACCCCCCCAAAGTCAATACTTTGTAGAGGCACCTTTTGCCGCAATTACAGCTGCAAGTCTCTTGGGGTATGTCTCTATAAGATTGGCACATCTAGCCACTGGAATTCTTCAAGGCAAAACTGCTGCAGCTCCTTCAAGTTGGATGGGTTCCGCTGTTGTACAGCAATCTTTAAAGTCATGCCACAGATTCTCAATTGGATTGAGGTCTGGGCTTTGACTAGGCCATTCCAATACATTTAAATGTTTCCCCTTAAACCACCCAAACCACCAAGTGTTGCTTTAGCAGGGTCATCGTCCTGCTGGAAGGTGAACCTCTGTCCCAGTCTCAAATCTCTGGAAGACTGAAACAGTTTTCCCTCAAGAATTTCCCTGTATTTAGGGCCATCCATCACTTCTTCAATTCTGACCAGTTTCCCAGTCCCTGCCGATGAAAAACATCCCCACAGCATGATGCTGCCACCACCATGCTTCACTGTGGGGATGGTGTTCTCGGGGTGATGAGAGGTGTTGGGTTTGCGCCAGACATAGTGTTTTCTGTGATGGCCATAAAGCTACCTCTTAATCTAATCTGACCAGAGTACCTTCTTCCATATGTTTGGGGAGTCTCCCATATGCCTTTAGGTGAACACCAAACATGTTTGCTCATTTTTTTCTTTAAGCAATGGCTATTTTCTGGCCACTCTTCCATAAAACCAAGCTCTGTAGAGTGTATGACTTAAAGTGGTCCTAACTCCTTCAGGTTTATCTTTGGTCTCTTTGTTGCCTCTCTAATTAATGCGCTCCTTGCCTGGTCCATGAGTTTTGGTGGGCGGCACTCTCTCGGCAGGTTTGTTGTAGTGCCATATTCTTTCCATTTTTTAATAATGGATTTAATGATGCTCTGTGGGATGTTCAAAGTTTCTGATATTTTTTTTATTACCCAACTCTGATCTGTACTTCTCCACAACTTTGTCCCTGACCTGTTTAAAGATCCTGCCGCTTACTTGGTGGTGACCCTTGCTTAGTGGTGTTGCAGACTCTGGGGCCTTTCAGAACAGGTGTATATATACTGAGATCATGTGACAGATGACGTGACACTTATATTGCACACAGGTGGACTTTATTTAACTAATTATGTGACTTCTGAAGGTAATTGGCTGCACCACATCATATTTAGGGGCTTAATAGCAAAGGGGGTGAATACATATGCTCACACCACTTCTCTGTTTTTAAATTTTAGAAATGTTTTTAAACAAGTAATTTTTTAAATTTCACTTCATCAATTTGGAGTATTTTGTGTTATGTCCATTACATAGAATCCAAATAAAAAATATATTTAAATTACAGGTGGTAATAAAACAAAATAGGAAAAATGCCAAGGGGGTAAATGCTTTTGCCAGGCACTGTATTACTCACCTAATAAGCACAATGAATTAAAGAGCATGTTGAATGGTCAAATCTAGGTTCTGTGTTCTATTGGCTGGGTACAGGCCTTACTGTTAGCATCAGTTCCAGTGTCGTAGAAAAAGAGATGAACATTCTTAGCATAATTGCAAACGTACCTAAGTTTATCAGGTTTTCCCTTGTGCTGACGCAAACACTGTGAAGCAATCTGGGAGGTTAATATCACCTTACGACATGTGGAACTACAGATCGCAAACATTTCAACTACCTTCAACGACATCGTAAGCAATACTGGAGTATTCAAAACCACCTACATTGGTTTTTATTTAAAACTGTTTATTCAGTGAACAGCTTGCTAGGGCTTTGCTAACCCGAGGGACGCTTCCAAGTGTTCAAACAATGAGCAAGGGAAAATACCAAAGACACTCTACTAAAATTTATGGAGCAGTATCTTGAGGCAAATACAGTGCTTAGGAAAACATCATGAGTGAAATTGAGATTTGAACATTTGAACCTCAGAGCTGTAACGGCATTAATGTAAAATGGCCTTCCAAGTAGTGCCGGGGGAAATTAACAGCAAAATAATGTCACCCTGAGTTTAATTGGGAGAGTGTGGCATTTTGTGAAATGAAACAACAGTGAACAGGAAATGCAATTACATATGGGGAGAAATGTGTCAAAAGGGTGCGCCATGCTCTCGCCATGCCGACTCATTCCTTGGTAATGAATAGTTCCTGTTGCCAATGGCGCCGGGGGCTCGTATGACAAAAGGTGTGAAACGAGGTGTAGGGATTTGAGCGTTCAGTGTTGCATAGGTTGCAGCTTTATTGTACCCTTCTGTAGGAGCATTTGCCATCTGTGGATAGAAAGACAACATCACATCAGTAGATGGCAATCAATCAACCTTGCCTCATCAAGCTTAAGTTCAGTCCTTATGCTAATAAGAGTTTAATTAATGTAAACATATCATTAGGCCGGTGATGAGATATTAATAGGCTATCCAAAGGGATTTAGATCATAAATGGTCTCAGCCATCTACAAATGGCCTTTCAAAAGCCCTTTGTATGCATTGGATAATTGTCTCTTTTATCTTCAAAAGGCATGTAGTATGCTGGGCTAATGGCTGCTGTCACTCAGAACAGCTTGAATACAGACGTCAGTTTGATGAATGAACAGGTTCAGCAATGACACTGGTACTATTAGTGCCCACTTTGCAACAATGGACTAACATAATTTGTCCTCTAGAGCTACAATGTAAACACAATGCATCAGAATGATGTGTCAGATGGTTCAATCGAAGTGGGTTTGCAGCGACTCCATTCCAAGTTTCAAAGATGATGCAGGTGGTAGCTCAAGTGAGCCGTAAATCTAAGTCCATGATAGATTGCATAAAATCTTTGCATGAACTATAGCATGGCAATCAGTCAACACAATCAGTCAACTCGTCAGTTGGCGCTAAGCCGCTACCGAAAATCTGTTCATCTAACATTCTCCCAAATGACCTAGATTCTGTGTCTTGGCCCGAGGGTTATTCACAGTTTGTGATATACATTGCTCAGCTGAATTTACAGGTTTCCCCAGGGTCACGTCTCTAGAGTTACATCTGCGAACGCCCCCTCTTGCCCCCTCATTCCCAGCAGGGGGGCTGGGGGGAACATCTGGAATTGCCATCCTCCACCAGTCCAGTGCTAGCCAAGGCATAGTACCTTTTTACAAGCTCTACTCGAGTGTGGGGTTTGATCAAAGTCTCTGTCTGAGCCAGTTTGTAGTGCTTTCATCAGATCACACGGACGGGTTGAGGCTGCAGCGTCAGAGGGTTCAAGCCAAGTCAGGGTGATTAAAGTTGGTAAGAGGAGTTATGGTATATGTAACTATAGCCCCGGAGAAGACGATAAAATCTTGGGCTGGACATATGCTTGGTTTTCTGACATTTATTTGAGCTCAAACACAGTATACCTACAGTAGTATGTTTCTACTTTCCTCTTCTGGAGACTATTCATGTGATGCTACAGTGCTATAAGTAAGTGTTCACACCCCTTGACCTTTTCCACATTTTGCTGTGTTACAGTCCAAGTTTTTTTTCACTGGACTACACACAATACACCATTATGTCGAAGTGGAATGAGTTTTTTTGCATATTAATAAAAACATCAAATCTGAAAAGTCTTGAGTACAATAAGTATTCAACTCCCTTGTTATGGCAACCCAAAATGGAGCAAACATTTACTTAACAAGTCACATAATAAGTAGCATGGATTCATCCTGTGTGCAATAATAGTGTTTAACATGATTTTTGAATGACTACCTCATCTCTGTACACCACACATACAAGTATCTGTAAGTCCCTCAGTCGAGCAGTGAATTTCAAACACAGATTCAACCATAAAGACCATGGAGGTTTTCCAATGACTTGCAAAATAGGGTACCTATTGGTATATGGTAAAAATAAATAAAAAATATCAGTTTGAGCATGGTAAAGTTATTAATTACACGTTGGATGGTGTATCAATACGACCAGTCACTACAAAGATACAGGTGACCTTTCTAACTCAGTTGCCAGAGACAAAGGAAACTGCTCAGGGATTTAACCATGAAGCCAACGGTGACTTTAAAACAGTTACAGTGTAACGGGGGTTGTCTGATGAAGGATCAGACCAAAGCACAGTGTGGTAAGTGTTCATGATATTTATTGAAAACTGAACACTAGAACAAAAAATAACAAAGTGAGAAAATAAACCAAAACAGTCCTGTCAGGTGCAGAAAACACTAAACAGAAAATAACTACCCACAAAACATAGGTGGGAAAAAGCTACCTAAGTATGGTTCCCAATCAGAGACAACGATAGTCAGCTGTCGCTGATTGAAAACCATACCCGGCCAAAACAGAAAAAATAACCTAGAATGCCCACCCCAAATCACACCCTGACCAAACCAAAATAGAGACATAAAAAGCATTCTAAGGTCAGGGCCCTCGCTGCGGGCCCCGGACTGGGCACCCTCATTGCGGGCCCCAGACTGGGCACCCTCGTTGCGGGTCCCGGACTGGGCACCCTTGTTGCGGGCCCCGGACTGGGCGCGCTTGTTGGAGGCTCTGGACTGGAGGGCGTCGCTGGGGGCTCCGGACTGGAGGGCGTCGCTGGAGGCTTCTTGACTGGAGGGCGTCGCTGGAGGCTCTGGACTGGAGGGCAACTCTGGAGGCTCCAGACTGGAGGGCAACTCTGGAGGCTCTGGACTGGAGACCGTCGCTGGAGGGAGGAGACGCAGAGACAGCCTGGTGCGTGGGGCTGCCACAGGGCCCACCAGGCTGAGGAGACCTACAGGAGGCCTGGTGCATAGAGGAAGCACAGGGTGGACCGAGATGTGAGGGAGCACTGGAGCTCTGGTGCGCAGCCTTGGCACCACTCCTCCAGGCTGAATGCCCACTTTAGCCCGGACCCTCCAGAGGGCATGCACAGGTCGAACCGGGCTGTGGAGGGTCTCTGGAGATCTGGTGCTTACCACTTGCACCTCTCCACTTGGCTGAATGCCCACTTTAGCCCTGGCGGAGCGCAGGCATAGGACGAACTGAACAGTCCCAGCACACCGGAGACACAGTGCGCAGAGCCGGCGCAGGATACCCTGGGCCGAAACGGCGCACCGGAGACCAAGCGCCTGAGCTGCCACAATCTTCCCTGGCTGGATACCCACTCTCGCATGGCACTTGCAGACGGCTGGCATATAGCGCACCGGGCTATGAGTGCGCCCTGGAGACACCGTGCACTTTTCCGCATAACATGGTAAAGGCTGCTTCCGGTAAGCACTGGGAGTTGGCTCAGGTCTATAGCCTGACTTTTTTGTACTTCCGGCGCCGACAGAGATGGCCGCCTCGCTTCGCGTTCCTAGGAAACTATGCAGTTTTTTGTTTTTTACGTGTTATTTCTTACATTAGTACCCCAGGTCATCTTAGGTTTCATTACATACAGTCGAGAAGAACTACTGAATATAAGATCAGCGTCAACTCACCATCAGTACGACCAAGAATATGTTTTTCGTGACGCGGATCCTGTGTTCTGCCTTACAAACAGGACAACGGAGTGGATCCTATGCAGCGACCCAAAAAAACGACTCCGAAAGAGAGGGAAACGAGGCGGTCTTCTGGTCAGACTCCGGAGACGGGCACATCGTGCACCACTCCCTAGCATTCTTCTTGCCAATGTCCAGTCTCTTGACAACAAGGTTGATGAAATCCGAGCAAGGGTAGCATTCCAGAGGGACATCAGAGACTGTAACGTCCTTTGCTTCACTGAAACATGGCTCACTGGAGAGACTCTATCCGAAGCGGTGCAGCCAACGGGTTTCTCCACGCATCGCGCTGACAGAAACAAACATCTTTCTGGTTAGAAGAGGGACGGGGGCGTATGCCTCATGGCCAACGTGACATGGTGTGATGAAAGAAACATACAGGAACTCAAATCCTTCTGTTCACCTGATTTAGAATTCCTCACAATCAAATGTAGACCGCATTATCTACCAAGAGAATTCTCTTCGATTATAATCACAGCCGTATATATCCCCCCCAAGCAGACACATCGATGGCTCTGAACAAACTTTATTTAACTCTCTGCAAACTGGAAACGATTTATCCGGAGGCTGCATTCATTGTAGCTGGGGATTTTAACAAGGCTAATCTGAAAACAAGACTCCCTAAATTTTATCAGCATATCGATTGCGCAACCAGGGGTGGAAAGACCATTGACCAAGATCATTGTTACTCTAACTTCCGCGACGCATATAAGGCCCTGCCCTGCCCCGCCCCCCTTTCGGGAAAAGCTGACCACGACTCCATTTTGTTGATCCCTGCCTACAGACAGAAACTAAAACAAGAGGCTCCCACGCTGAGGTCTGTCCAACGCTGGTCCGACCAAGCTGACTCCACACTCCAAGACTGCTTCCATCACGTGGACTGGGAGATGTTTCGTATTGCGTCAGATAACAACATTGACGAATACGCTGATTCGGTGTGCGAGTTCATTAGAACGTGCGTTGAAGATGTCGTTCCCATAGCAATGATTAAAACATTCCCTAACCAGAAACCGTGGATTGATGGCAGCATTCGTGTGAAACTGAAAGCGCGAACCACTGCTTTTAATCAGGGCAAGGTGTCTGGTAACATGACCAAATACAAACAGTGCAGCTATTCCCTCCGCAAGGCTATCAAACAAGCTAAGCGCCAGTACAGAGACAAAGTAGAATCTCAATTCAACGGCTCAGACACAAGAGGCATGTGGCAGGGTCTACAGTCAATCACGGACTACAGGAAGAAATCCAGCCCAGTCACGGACCAGGATGTCTTGCTCCCAGGCAGACTAAATAACTTTTTTGCCCGCTTTGAGGACAATACAGTGCCACTGACACGGCCTGCAACGAAAACATGCGGTCTCTCCTTCACTGCAGCCGAGGTGAGTAAGACATTTAAACGTGTTAACCCTCGCAAGGCTGCAGGCCCAGACGGCATCCCCAGCCGCGCCCTCAGAGCATGCGCAGACCAGCTGGCCGGTGTGTTTACGGACATATTCAATCAATCCCTATACCAGTCTGCTGTTCCCACATGCTTCAAGAGGGCCACCATTGTTCCTGTTCCCAAGAAAGCTAAGGTAACTGAGCTAAACGACTACCGCCCCGTAGCACTCACATCCGTCATCATGAAGTGCTTTGAGAGACTAGTCAAGGACCATATCACCTCCACCCTACCTGACACCCTAGACCCACTCCAATTTGCTTACCGCCCAAATAGGTCCACAGACGATGCAATCTCAACCACACTGCACACTGCCCTAACCCATCTGGACAAGAGGAATACCTATGTGAGAATGCTGTTCATCGACTACAGCTCGGCATTCAACACCATAGTACCCTCCAAGCTCGTCATCAAGCTCGAGACCCTGGGTCTCGACCCCGCCCTGTGCAACTGGGTACTGGACTTCCTGACGGGCCGCCCCCAGGTGGTGAGGGTAGGCAACAACATCTCCTCCCCGCTGATCCTCAACACTGGGGCCCCACAAGGGTGCGTTCTGAGCCCTCTCCTGTACTCCCTGTTCACCCACGACTGCGTGGCCACGCACGCCTCCAACTCAATCATCAAGTTTGCGGACGACACAACAGTGGTAGGCTTGATTACCAACAACGACGAGACGGCCTACAGGGAGGAGGTGAGGGCCCTCGGAGTGTGGTGTCAGGAAAATAACCTCACACTCAACGTCAACAAAACTAAGGAGATGATTGTGGACTTCAGGAAACAGCAGAGGGAACACCCCCCTATCCACATCGATGGAACAGTAGTGGAGAGGGTAGCAAGTTTTAAGTTCCTCGGCATACACATCACAGACAAACTGAATTGGTCCACTCACACAGACAGCATCGTGAAGAAGGCGCAGCAGCGCCTCTTCAACCTCAGGAGGCTGAAGAAATTTGGCTTGTCACCAAAAGCACTCACAAACTTCTACAGATGCACAATCGAGAGCATCCTGGCGGGCTGTATCACCGCCTGGTATGGCAACTGCACCGCCCTCAACCGTAAGGCTCTCCAGAGGGTAGTGAGGTCTGCACAACGCATTACCGGGGGCAAACTACCTGCCCTCCAGGACACCTACACCACCCAATGTCACAGGAAGGCCATAAAGATCATCAAGGACATCAACCACCCGAGCCACTGCCTGTTCACCCCGCTATCATCCAGAAGGCGAGGTCAGTACAGGTGCATCAAAGCTGGGACTGAGAGACTGAAAAACAGCTTCTATCTCAAGGCCATCAGACTGTTAAACAGCCACCACTAACACTGAGTGGCTGCTGCCAACACACTGACACTGACTCAACTCCAGCCACTTTAATAATGGGAATTGACGGGAAATGATGTAAATATATCACTAGCCACTTTAAACAATGCTACCTTATATAATGTTACTTACCCTACATTATTCATCTCATATGCATACGTATATACTGTACTCTATATCATCGACTGTATCCTTATGTAATACATGTATCACTAGCCACTTTAAACTATGCCACTTTGTTTACATACTCATCTCATTTGTACATACTGTACTCGATACCATCTACTGTATCTTGCCTATGCTGCTCTGTACCATCACTCATTCATATATCCTTATGTACATATTCTTTATCCCCTTACACTGTGTACAAGACAGTAGTTTTGGAATTGTTAGTTAGATTACTTGTTATTACTGCATTGTCGGAACTAGAAGCACAAGCATTTCGCTACACTCGCATTAACATCTGCTAACCATGTGTATGTGACAAATAAAATTTGATTTGATTTGATTTGACTCCGCCAATCTCCCCGTGTGCCCCCTCCCAAAATTTTTTGGGGGGCTGCCTCTTGTACCTGCTTCGCTGACTTGCCTCCTCGTATTGTCGCCTCTCAGCTTTAGCTGCCTCCAGTTGCTCTTTTGGGCGGCAATATTCCCCAGCCTGTCTCCAGGGTCCCTTTCCGTCCAGTATCTCCTCCCATGTTCATTAGTCCTGAACCCTCTGCTCCTCCATACCACGCTGCTTGGTCCGCTTGTGGTGGGTAGTTCTGTAACGGGTGTCGTCTGATGAAGGATCGGACCAAAGCGCAGTGTTCATGATATTTATTGAAAACTGAACACTAGAACAAAAAATAACAAAGTGAGAAACGAAACAGAAAAACAGAAAATAACTACCCACAAAAGGTAGGTGGGAAAAAGCTACCTAAGTATGGTTCCCAATCAGAGCCAACGATAGTCAGCTGTCCCTGATTGAGAACCATACCCGGCCAAAACAAAGAAATACAAAACATAGAAAAAATAACCTAGAATGCCCACCCCAAATCACACCCTGACCAAACCAAAATTGAGACATAAAAAGCTCTCTACGGTCAGGGCGTGACATACAGAGTTTAATGGCTGTCATAGGAGAAAATTGAGGATGTATCAACAACATTGTAGTTACTCTAGAATGCTAAGTGGCCGAGTTACAGTTTTGACTTAAATCACATGAAGATATATGGCAAGATCTGAAAATGGTTGTCTAGCACTGATCAACAACCTATTTGACAGAGCTTGAAGCATTTCGAAAAGCATAATGGGAAAATGCTGCACAATCCAAGTGTGGAAAGCTCTTAGAGACATACGCAGAAAGACTCACATCTGTAATCTCTGCCAAAGGTGCTTCTACAAAGTAGTGCCTCGGGGATGTGAATACTTATGTAAATTTGATACTTCTGTATTTAATATAAATTACATTTGCTAAAATTTCTACAAACATGTTTTCACTTTGTCATTAAAAGGATATTGTGTAAATGGGAGACAAAAAAAATATTGTTTAATCCATATTGAATTCAGGATTTAACACAACCAAATGTGGATTACAGTAAGGCACTGTATATGTATACTGTATGACCATCTACCTGTTTCTTTTTACTACAAAAGAGCTATATTCTTGTAGCTCTCTTGCCTCACTCAAAACCTGTATCCTGAAGACACTAAACCGTCCCCTGTCTTAACCATTTCTTCTTCAAATCAAAGCTACGTAGCTGTGAGTAAGCTGAGTCAACAGGCAGTATTGTGTCTCAGTGGATTTGGCTGGTATTAACTTTGTCTTCCATAACGGAATGATGTGGTATTCTATTGGTAATGTTGGCTTTGGCGGACTATTCCCAACATACAAGCATGTGACACATTGAGCTGGCGCACAGGGAATGCAGCACAACAACATAATTAGTTATCCTTCTGGTGTGAACTTCAGTGTGGTGTATACTGTGTGTTTCCAGTTTCTGTCGACCTATTGTTCAGAAAACATATCTGCCATTGTGTGAGAAGGCAGCATTTTTCTGTAGCAGATATAGCTAGTGAGACAGGTATAATGTTTAACAGGTTATCAATATATTACTAACATTGTTACATTTGTCCTTTGAGTAACAATCATCATAAAAATACATCAAATAAGATAAATCAGGCTCTGAACAATATCCATTTCAGCAACCAATAGTGAAGATTAACTCAACGATGCTAAGTTATGCTGATTAGTATTCTTCCGACAGGCACAACATTTATTTATCTTCTCGTTGCTCTAAATAAATGTGCCACACTAGTCATCAATTCCTGAGAAAGTGTCCTCAGTCACTGAAGTGGTAACAGGTCACACCTTTGTCCTACACAGTATTGATGTTTTGACTATGTGCAGAGTCTGTCTAATCTACTGCTGGGCCTGAGCCTGTGACTGGGGCCAGTAAATCATTCCTCAAGGACACTGATCGGCCTGCGAGGGCCGTGGAACCCTGACCCCCTTTTGTTAGAGGCCCCAGTTTTGCGAGAGGGGTGGCTTGCATCCAAATATGAAAGCAGCAAAAGTTATCTCGGCCAACATTGAGGAGGCTCTTATAAAATATTGACTCTAAAACAGCTCAACCCCCACTCAGGTAACTCATCCCATTCCCACTATTTCACAGCGTTATCATCTTACTGCTACAGAACCATATTCCCAAGGGTATTGTCAGTAATAATGTGACGATAAAGTTGAATTCCACTGTTAGTTCTTTAATTATTTGTTCATTTTATTTCCATTTTTTTGTAGGTATTTTCTTAAAACTGCATTGATGGTTAATAAGGGCTTGTATGTAAACATTTCACTGTGCTTTACCAACTGAGCCACATCATCACATCACATTATCACAAACCACCTGATATCTCAATGTACTCGATTACTGTATTATGCATTGTTTCTCTTCAGGTGATGGAAAAGTCTACAGGTACAAACCTGGATGACCAGCCTATGTACAAAACAGTAATCCACATATACAGTGGGGCAAAAAAAGTATTTAGTCAGCCACCAATTGTGCAAGTTCTCCCACTTAAAAAGATGAGAGAGGCCTGTAATTTTCATCATAGGTACACTTCAACTATGACAGACAAAATTAGGAAAAGAAATCCAGAAAATCACATTGTAGGAGTTTTAATGAATTTATTTGCAAACACATTTTTTGACCATTAAAATAACATCAAATTGATCAGAAATACAGTGTAGAACATCCCGGAGTCACCTCTCCACTGTTGACGTTGAGACTGGTGTTTTGCGGGTACTACTTAATGAAGCTGCCAGTTGAGGACTTGTGAGGCATCTCAAACTAGACAGTCTAATGTACTTGTCCTCTTGCTCAGTTGTGCACCGAGGCCTCCCACTGAATTTTCTTCATGATAGAGGAAAAGTCAGAGTAATTCCTATCAGCTGCATGCCTGACCCTACATTTGCTCTAGAATTGTTCTCATGTATCTCTCTAGCAGATAAACACACATCCTTTAAATGCCTTTGAGTACAAAATTGAACAAGTTCTTGGTTCTCCATAGAACTTTCCGATCTTGTTATGATAAGAGATCAGGCCTGGGCCAAGGCTTCACAGAAAAAAAGGTGCTATCTAGAACATAAAAGGGTTCTTCGGCTGTCCACATAGGAGAACCTTTTTAATAAGTATTTTTGGTTCCAGGTAGAACCCTTTAGGTTCCATGTAGATCCCATTTTGGGTTCCATGTAGAACCCTTTCCACAGAAGGTTCTACATAAGTAGAATCAAAAGGATTCTACCTGGAACCAACTAGGATGAAGAACCCTTTTGGAAGCCTTTTTTCTGAGAGTGCAGAAAATCTGACTCTGTCGCTGATTGGCAGCTTTTCAGGCCAATGATAAATAGATGCACTTCCTTAATCTAGAAAATTTAATCTAACTAAATTCTATCTCGGATTCTGCTGGTGATCCATCAAAATTTTTGAGAACAGTTAATGCACTGATGAATGGGGTGGCAGGGTAGCCTAGTGGTTAGAGCGTTGGACTAGTAACCAGAAGGTTGCAAGTTCAAACCCCCAAGCTGACAAGGTACAACTCTACATTAACTGCCCAACAGGCAGCCACTGTTCCTAGGCGGTCATTGAAAATAAGAATTTGTTCTTAACTGACTTGCCTAGTTAAAAAAATGGGAATATCTTGAGAAAGCTGTGTCAGACTCTGGCATCATTACTGCGAATACTTTTTATACATTGCCTTCAGAAAGTATTCATACCCTTTGAGGCATGGGAGCCTGATGAGGCTTGGGAACCTGTCAAGCCAGCTGAGGCACGGAAGCCTGACGAGCCAGCTGAGGCATGGGAGCCTGACGAGCCAGCTGAGGCATGGGAGCCTGACGAGCCGGCTGAGGCATGGGAGCCTGACGAGCCAGCTGAGGCATGGGAGCCTGATGAGGCTTGGGAACCTGTCAAGCCAGCTGAGGCACGGAAGCCTGACGAGCCAGCTGAGGCTTCCCCGGTTGCTTCGGCAGCGGCACTTGGACCCGACGGCACCAGTAAATCCCTTTTGCTTCCCTTTGGTGAGGCGTTATTCTGTAACGCATACGCTAAGAATCGGGAAGCAAGTACAGGGAGTGAATTTAATAAATAACGGAACATTGAACAAAACAAGAAACATGAGTAGCGTACAAACATAAAACACAGTAACAGAAGCCATAACGCCTGGGGAAAGAACCAAAAATAGTGACAGATATGGTGTCCAGGTGAGTCTCAGGAGCCGCAGGTGCGGGTGTGCGTAACGATGGTGGCAGGTGTGCGTAACGATGAATAAACTGGCGATGTCGAGTGCCAGATAGGGGGAGCAGGCGTAGATGTGACAATGTTTTAGATTCTTCAAAGTAGCCACCCTTTGCCTTGATGACAGCTTTGCACACTCTTGGACATACTCTCAGCCAGCATCACCTGGAATGGTTTTACAACAGTTTGAAGGAGTGCCCACATATGCTGAGCACTTGTTGGCTGCTTTTACTTCACTCTGACTTGCCAAGTTAAAAAAAAAGTTAAATAATACAAATAAATAAATAAACACTGCGGTCCAACTCAACCCAAACCATCTCATTTGGGTTGAGGTCGGGTGATTGTGGAGGCCAGGTCATCTGATGCAGCACTCCATCACTCTCCTTCTTGGTCAAATAGCCCTTACACAGCCTGGAGGTGTGTTGGGCCATTGTCCTGTTGAAAAACAAAGGATAGTCCAATTAAACGCAAACCAGATGGGATGGTGTATCACTGCATGCTTTGGTAGCCATGCTGCTTAAGTGTGCCTTGAATTCTTCATAAATCACAGACCGTGTCAGCAGCAAAGCACCCCCATGCTCTCACCCCTCCTCCATGCCTCACAGTGGGTACCATACATGCAGAGATCATCCGTTCACCTACTCTGTGTCTCACAAAGACACGGCAGTTGGAACCAACAATCTCAAATGTGGACTCATCAGACCAAAGGATACATTTCCACAAGTCTAATGTCCATTGCTCGTGTTTCTTGGCCTAAGCAAGTCTCTTCTTCTTATTGGTATACTTTAGCAGTGGTTTCTTTGCAGCAATTTGATGATGAAGGCCTGATTCACGCAGTCTCCTCTGAACAGCTGATGTTGAGACGTGTCTGTTACTTGAACTCTGTGAAGCACTTATTTGGGCTGCAATTTCTGAGGCTGGTAACTCTAATGCACTTATCCTGTGCAGCAGAGGTAACTCTGGGTCTTCCTTTCCTGTGGCTGTCCTCAATAGAGACTGTAATGATGGACTGTTGTTTTTCTTTGCTTATTTGAGCTGTTCTCGCCATAATATGGACTTGGTCTTTTACCAAATAGGGCTATCTTCTGTACACCACCCCTTCCTTATCGCAGCACAACTGATTTTTTCAAAGGCATTAAGAAGGACAGAAATTCAACAAATTAACAAGGCACACCTGTTAATTGAAATGCATTCCAGGTGACTACCTCATTAAGCTGGTTGAGAGAATGCCAAGAGTGTGCAAAGCTGTCGTCAAGGCAAAGGATGGCTACTTTGAAGAATCTCAAATATAAAACATATTTTGATTTGTTTAACACTTTTTTTGGTTGCTACGTGATTGCATATGTGTTATTTCATCGTTTTTATGTTTTCAATATTGTTATACCGTGCAGAAAATAGTACAAATAAAAAAATCCTGAAATGAGTAGGTGTGTATAAACTTTTGACGGGTATTGCAAGTATTCACACCAGAGTCAAAACATGTTTGAATCAATTTTTGGCAGTGATTACAGCTGTGAGTCTTTCTGGGTAAGTCTCTAAGAGCTTTGCACACCTGGTTGTACAATATTTGCACTTTTTATTTTTTTATTCTTCAAGCTCTGTCAAGTTGGTTGTTGATCATTGCTAGACAGCCATTTTCAGGTCTAGCCATAGTTTTTCAAGCCAATTTCAGTCAAAACTCTAGGAACATTCAATGTCGTCCAATGTATATTTGGCCTTGTGTTTTAGGTTATTGTCTTGCTGAAAGGTGAATATGTCTTCCAGCGGCTGTTGGAAAGCAGACTGTACTAGGTTTTCCTCCAGGATTTTGCCTGTGTTGAGGTCTATCCAATTTATTTTTATCCTAAAAAAAAACAACGTTCTAGTCCTTTCCATTGATGAGCATACCCATAACATGATGTAGCCATCATCATGCTTGAAATTATGAAGTGGTACTCCGTGATGTGTTGTGTTGGATTTGCCCCAAACACAATAATTTCTGTGACAGATGCTGGGAGAGGAAAAGTAAGTACAGGAAGTGAACTTTTAATGGAAAATAAACATGAAACAAACAAGGAAAGCGCCTGGACAGGGGAAAACGTAACGACATCAATGCTGACACGGGGAACAAACTGAGGAGCAGACAGATATAGAGGGGCAATCAACAAAGTAATGGAGTCCAGGTGAGTCCAATATTGGACAGATGCACGCAATGATGGTGTCAGGTGTGCGTAATGATGGGCCGCCTGATGCCCTCGAATGCCAGAGAAGGGGAGCGGGGGCAGGCGTGACAGCTTTCTATTCAGAACATAAAGATATTCCTTTCTTTTTTTGGTTGCAGTTTTACTTTAATGCCTTATTGCAAAAGGATGCATGTTTCTGAATATTTTTATTCTGTACAGGCTTCATTCTTTTCACTCTGTCATTTAGGTTAGTATTGTGGAGTAACTACAATGTGGTTGATCCATCCTCAATTTACTCCTATAGCAGCCATTAAACTCTGTAACTGTTTTAAAGTAATCATTGGCCTCATGGTGTAATCCCTGAGCGGTTTCCTTCCTCTCCAACAACTGAGTTAGGAAAGACACCTGTATATTTATAGTGACTGGGTGTGTTGACAGACCATCCAAAGTGTAATTAATAACTTTACCATGTTCAAAGGGATATTCAACGTCTGCTTTTTTATTTATTTTTACCCATCTACAAATAGGTGCCCTTCATTGCAAGGCATTGAAAAACCTCCCTGGTCTTTGCGGTTGAATCTGGGTTTGACATTCACAGCTCAACTGAGGGACCTTACAGATACTGTAATTGTTAAACAGTATTATTTCTCACAGAGTGAGTCCATGAAGCTTATTATGTGAGTTGTTAAGCACATTTTCACTCCGAAAGCTATTTAGGTTTTCCAAAGCAAAGGGGTTGAATACTTATTGAATCAAGACATTTCAGCTTTTAATTTGTAATTCATTTGTAAACATTTCTAAAAACATAATTCTACTTTGACATTATGGGGTACTGTGTGTAGGCCAGTGACAAAACAAATCTGAATTTAATCCATTTGAAATTCAGGCTGTAACACAACAACATGTGTAAAATTATATTGGTGTAAATACTTTCTGAAGGCACTGTATTTCATAGTGTTGTGATAGTGGTCAACTTTGACTTAATTAGACTGACAATAGGCAAGGTGAATATCTGTTACTTCACTATTCGGCTGACTTTGGTCTTGATATTTGAGGTCCTAATAGGAGGCACATTCAACCTTGTCATGGACACCCTGAAAACACTCTTGAGGCCAAACCTACTCTCATCAAGCTCCTCTGATGGGCGTCACCATTGTGATACAGTATTTGGCCTGTTCAATGAAGCCTTTGTGCCAGTTTTGTCAGACAAACAGCTGGTTTCTATTCTATGACGTTACACATTCAAAACACCACAACATTCCATTTAGTCCATTTTGTAATTTGTGTAAGCGTTATATATGACTAAATACTGTAGGTCTGTTTTCATAGTTAACTTCTCTGAATCCTATAGCTGCTCTAGTATGTTAAATACAACGTTGTGTCTTCATGTTTAGTTAATAACGGTAAAACTTGGGCCTTGCCATTCTCATCGTGGCATCTGTATGTTCTTTTCAGCTTTATTTTACAGATCCATTGTTAGGCATTGCTATTTAATCTAGGAATAATGTATTCTAATTGTGTTATAATAGTGAGAATTTAAGACTCAAATTCTTAACAAAAGGTTACTAGGACACTAGGGCATCTTGACACATACAGTGGGGCAAAAAAGTATTTAGTCAGCCACCAATTGTGCAAGTTCTCCCACTTAAAAAGATTAGAGGCCTGTAATTTTCATCATAGGTACACTTCAATGAGTGAGAAAAAAAATCCCAAAATCACATTTTAGGATTTGTAATGAATTTATTTGCAAATTATGGTGGAAAATAAGGTTGTAACACAACAAAATGTGCAAAAAGTCAACAGGTTTAAATACTTTCTGATGGCTCTGTCAGTGATGCTTTTATCTTGGCAGGCTTGTTATTGGAAATAAATGGTGGTTTAATTGACCCTGGTCCCCCAGTTGACTGCCTGCCCCTCTCCCAGCCTTTAGTCAGCTCGACAGAAGTTCCATCAACTTCAAGTGTATCTTTTTTATTTCAAGAAAGCTCTACTTGGGATGTGCTAGACTACTTTATGTAAAAAAAAAAAACAGCTGGGGATGATTTGCTTGACCCTTTCTTGCTGCAGCTTTCCGCTACTCTAATTGCAGAATCTTTAACACATGTTTTACCTTACTATTATTTATTGTACCATCACAAGGGTCCTAAAGACGTCCCATATACTCCCCCTTCACAAAGGCGGTGACCCGTGTGACCTAAATATTTAGCGCCCCATTTCCAAAATGTCTTGCCCAGCAAAGATTTTAGAATCCTTGATAAATGCACAACTTAGATCCTTTTTAACTGTGAAATGTATTCTAAATGTACACTAGTCAGGGTTCAGACCAGGTCATAGCACCATCTCTGTTAATTCTTTGGTTTGAAATTATGTTCTTAACTTTTTGGATAAGAAGAAACATTGTGCTGCCCTTTTAATTCACCTGTCTAAAACTTTCAACACTCATTACTTATTCAGAGGCTTTCATCAATTGGCCTGGACCAGGCTGCATGTAGCTGGTTTGAAAATTAGTTAAAGGACAGAACACAGTGTGTATTTACTAATGGTTTGGACATAACAAAGGGGTGTCCCACAGGGATAGATTCTTGGTCCTGTTCTTTTCACTATTTACATTAACAATGTTGGTTTATTTGTATATATATATATATGTATATATGTATATATTTAAAGTATATATATATATATATATAAATACTTTCACCTGTATGCAGATTAAACTATGCTATTGTCCCCACAGCTGACCAGGCTCTTTATCTGCATTTAGTGCCCTGCACAAAGCCTATGTTGAACTGAAATTGGTATTTTATGCAGGTAAAATCAAATATAATTTATTTTCCAAATAATGTAAAAATGTTTCTGATGATTCATGCATACGTACTTTGGATGGTGCCCTCAATGATGGTTCCCCCACTTACAAATATCTGGGCTTTTGGATTGACGTAAAGCTATCCTTCAAAAAGCATGTTGATCAGTTAATTAAGAAACAGGTCCACACCTGCAAACCATTTTTTTTTAAATGTTATCTTTATTGTTGTCTATCACTTTTTTTCTTTGGTGCAAATAAATAAAACTAAATAAAACAACATTTAAATTAACAGGTCCTGGTCCTTAGACAAAAAGGTGCTATCTTGAACCTTAAAGGGTTCTCATAGGAGAACCCTTTGAAACAACATGTGCAAAGGTATGTGGACACCTGCTCGTCAAAAATCTCATTCCAAAATCATGGGCATTAATATGGAGTTGGTCCCCCCTTTGCTGCTATTGCAGCCACCACTCTTCCGGGAAGGCTTTCCACTAGATGTTGGAACATTGCTGCAGGGACTTGCTTCCATTCAGCCACAAGAGCATTAGCCAGATCGGAAACTGATGTTGGGTGATTAGGCCTGGCTCGCATTCGCCGTTACAATTCATCCCAAAGGTGTTCGATGGGGTTGATGTCAGGGGTCTGTGCAGGCCAGTCAAGTTCTTCCATACCAATCTCGACAAACCATTTCTGTATGGACCTCGCATTGTGCGTGGAGGCATTGTCACGCTGAAACAGAGAAGTGCCTTCCCCAAACTGTTGACACAAAGTTGGAAGCACAGAATCGTCTTGAATGTCATGTAAGCTGCAGTGTTAAGATATCCCTTCACTGGAACTAAGGGGCCTAGCCCAAACCATGAAAAACAGCCCAGACCGTTATTCCTCCTGCACCAAACTTTACAGTTGGCACTACACATTCGGGCAGGCAGCGTTCTCCTGGCATCGGTGAGACTGCCAGATTGTGACGCTTGATTCATCCCTCCAGGGAACGCGTTACCACTGCTCCAGAGTCCAATGGTGGCGAGCTTTACACCACTTGAGCCGATGCTTGGCATTGCGCATGGTGATCTTAGGCTTGTGTGTGACTGCTATGGAAAGCTATTTTGTTAAGCTCCCGATAAACATTTCTTGTGCTGACGTTGCCTCCAGAGTAGTGAGTGTTGCAACTGAGGACAGATGATTTTTACGAGCTACACGCTTCAACACTCCACGGTCCCGTTCTGTGAGCTTGTGTGGCCTACCTCTTAGCGGCTGAGCCGATGTTGCTCCTAGAAAACTCCACTTCACAATAACAGCACTTACAGTTGACCTGGGGCAGCTCTAGCAGGACAGAAATTTGAGGAACTGACTTGTCGGAAAGGTGGCATCCTGTGACGGTGCCATGTTGAAAGTCACTGAGCTCTTCAATATGGTCATTCTACTGCCAATGTTTGTCTATGGAGATTGCATGGCTGTGGCTGAAATAGCCAAATCCACTATTTTGAAGGGGTGGCCACATACTTCTGTATATATAGTGTATGTGTAGTGTAATTGTTGTTTATTGATGTGTTCATGAGGGCTCATCTGTGAAAGAGACTGTGGTGTGCATGATTCCTTGCTTAAATAAAGGTTCAATGAAAATACAAATAAAATCCTCTCGCACTCAGGAACAGTGCTTCCAGTCTTTGCTCTCTTTTTCTCTTTCTTTCTGTCTGTCTTGTGTCTTGTGTCTCTCTATTTCTTTATTTTGCTCTTTCCCTCTCCTCTGTCTCTTTCTCTCTCTCTTTCCCTCTCTCTCTTTCTCTCTCTCTTTCCCTCTCTCTCTTTCCCTCTCTCTCTTTCTCTCTCTCTCTTTCCCTCTCTCTCTTTCCCTCTCTCTCTTTCCATCTCTCTCTTTCCCTCTCTCTTCTCTGTCTCTTTCTCTCTTTATGTGTCTCTCTCTTTTTTTTCTGGCCCTCAGACGATGGTTTCAACAAGCAGCTTTACTTCACCATGTTAAGGCCGCATTAATGAGATGCCCGTAGCAAATCCACTCTCAGTCCCGGCTTAGGGGCATTTTCAGGAATTTAGGACTTTTAGTATTTTCCCTGAGGCAAATTGCCTGAGTGATAATGACATATTAAAGTGACCAAAAGACCAAAAAAAAGTTCAGCTACCATAGTTATTCTGTCATCCAAGAACAGAATCTCTGTTGCCTAATGGAAATGGACAGAAGTCATTTCCATACCTTTTACAACCTGAATTACATTACATGCTCTTTTGACCAAACCAATCCTCAAGAATCACCATCCGTTTCATTTTTTGTTGTTGTTCAATTCCAACGCTAGCACATGATCACATCTAAATGAGCATCTGGTGTGATAGTGCTGGAATCTAACGCAATGTGAAATGGCTGGTGGTCCCTGGTGATTCGTTTGGGAAAGACTGCTGCACAGTATTCTTAGGGGGACTGTTCTTTGGAGTATAACAGCAGTATAACAGCAATACGGGTCATCTTGTAAATCCGATTAAGAATGGTTATTGTTTTGGAATAGCTCTTGAACCGTATCTGGATGAGGAGAAGACGGATGGTCATTGAAAAACAGTTGCTGCTAGTAATGTGCATTCGGAAGAAATTCAGACCCTTTTCACTTTTTCCACATTTTGTTACGTTACAGCCTTATTAAAAAAAGAAAGAAAGAATCTCTCATCAATCTACATATAATACCCCATAATGGCAAAGCGAAAACAGCTTTTTAGAAATGTTTGCAAATGTATTACAAATAATAAATTGCTGCTATTAATGAGGTATACAGGTACTGTACCATACTGTTTTGCTACACACTCTTACGTCTCTTGATATCAACCCATAGTCAAAACAATTAAGACTTTGTATAACCAGACAAATCTGTATTTGCACTGCATCAAACCCGACAAATATTCTAACACACAAACACACGCTCTCACTCTCACACTAACGACTACATCTGTGTAAGCCAGTCAGTGGAGGATGCCCAGTGTGCCAGCCAGCTGTTAGTGAGATTACATGTTCTGTTAAATCATGATAAACACAGTCTTTTTCCCATGAACTGTTTTCAAACATTTTCTGCATTCCCTTCCACAGCCGTGGCTCATCAACAACTTTCTTATCAAGTATATTTCCAAAACTGATTCACACACAGTGGATTATTCCCCAGGGAAACATCCCAGTGAATAAAAACCTGAATTCCCATGGTAATGTGGAAGATGCAGCTGTATTGCTTGTACAGTAATATGACAATGAGATATGTCCTTCAGAAACGTGACCTCCTTTAAATATTGCACTCAATTAAAGATCCTTGAACAAATCACACTTGCTCGATACCTTACGGGTAAATCCATTTGAATTCAATCACTTTTTGACCTCTTTTGATTTGAACCAAACCGTTTATACATATTTGCCTATTGTAAACGTGCTCTGAAAGTTACTTTTTTGGACCTACATGCCAAAACATTCAAGAGATAAAGTTGCTCAAAAGTTAACCCATTTTGCATACCCTACCATACCATGAGACGTTCATGTCTTCAGCCCTGGAAAAGATAAATGGTTGAGATTGATAAAACATTTAAGTTTTAAAACATGGTTGTCAATCAATGTTATAATAGAAATGTTCAACTTTAACGTCAATTATTTAAAAAGGTGTAAAATCTTTTTCATACTCGCATATGTTCGCTATTTTACATCATCAAAGGTTTGTGTGTAGTGCCCATCATCGGTTGAGACACAACATGTTCTTGAATACAGGGTGGGTGTTATGTTTTGGCTGATAAATGTACTAACATGGGCATTAAATAGACATTTCAACTTTCAAATGGTACCACAAAGATGGTTGGTGGTCCACAAATCAGAGAATGTTGACTTGAATGGGAATATCTCTTGTTTTAAATTATACTGTCAGTCTTCCATATGAAATCATAGAAATATACGTAATAGAATAGACATGACTATTTAAGTTGACATTCAACGGTGGGTGAATTGGTGATCATCTTTGTGGTAGCAATTAGAATAGAAATGTAAATGTAAATTCTATTTAAATGTTAATGTCAAATGCCAGCTAAATTGCAGTGGTCTGAAGGGAAATGTCCTTTCTATGAATTGTACTTCTATGATTGAAAGGACACCCACCCTATTTTCAAGAGCATGTTGTCTCAAACGATGGCGGGAACAACACAAAAACCTCCAATTATATGAAATAGGAGTTTACACATTTTTAGATAATTTAAGTTAAAGGTTTAAAACCATGTACAATTTTCATCAAGAAATAATTCAATTATTTGACAACAGTGTTTGTAATCAAAGGGATGCTGTCAAAAAGTGATTGAATGCAAATGGATTTACCCTGACATGAAAGGTAACCTAAGTCCTCCCTCTCTTGACTAGATGAAGACTTCCTCTCATTGCCCAAACCAAGCTGCCTTCTGTCTAAAACAAAAAGTTGCATCTCAAATGCCACCTTATTCCCTGTAGTGCACTTCTTTTGACCAATTGGGACTCAGAAAAATGTTACAGAGGGAGAGAGTGTGTCTGAAATATACACCATAAGATCCCGTGTTTATCTTCCCATGCTAGTGGAAAGTACTGTAGCAAGCATTAGCGGTCGTTAATGAGTCATACTGTAGCTTGATAACATGTGGTTATACTTAATGGTCTTATATACTGTATTTTATGTTGCCATCTACTGATAAGATCAGAAGAACTTCTGCCACCAGAAGTACATGTTTTAGTAGTGTTGAAGTGTCAGGACCTAGCACCACAGTGAGTGTCTATAGAAGGTCACTCTGTTAGCCAGCCGTACTGTCGCATGTGAAAGTGGCGCAAGTGTTACATCTGACGAATGGGTGTAGAATGTTCTGTCAGCATTCACAGGGATAATTGACTATTCAAGCAGTGGTTTCTCCAGTCCTGGACACCCCTTGTATTTTTGTTGTCTTGGTCTCCGAAAAACAATCATCTTGTTGATGATTACATAATTTGGAAGCCTATTGCGTCCATACAGTGTCACACCCTGATCTGTTTCACCTGTCTTTGTGCTTGTCTCCACCCCCTTCCAGTTGTTGCCCATTTTCCCCATTATCCCCTGTGTATTTATACCTGTGTTCTCAGTTTGTCTATTGCCAATTCGTTTTGTTTGTGAAACCCACCAGCGTTTGTTCCCCTGCTCCTGCCTGTTTCTTGCGCTTGCTTTTATTTTTTGCTCCTTCCCAGTTTTGACAGTTCTGCCTTTGTACATTACCACACCTCACTGGATTATTGACCCCTGCCTGCCCTGATCCTGCGTCTGCCGGCTGTTTTGGACCTTTTGCACCCTCTCTTGATTATTGACCCCTGACTGTGACCTGCCGTTTCCTGCCCCTGTATTATTTATTTATTTATTTGTATTTGACCTTTATTTAACTAGGCAAGTCAGTTAAGAACAAATTCTTATTTTTATTATTATAAATAAACATTTGTTTCTTTGACACTGTCTGCATCTGGGTCATACCTGAAACGTGATATACAGTATATTTTATATTCGTCCCTCTATCAGCATAACATTAAAAGATATAAAACAGATTTAAACATTTATTTTATCAATATTTAAACAAGGTCAGTCTTGAAATAGTTGTTTGATTTTTAAGTGAGGACTCGCCTAATTGACAAAAAAAACAATGCAGAGAGTCAGGAAATATGAGTTACGTAACGAGAGGAGAATTCACTGAGAAAACAGTACATTTCAATGTAGAGTGCATGTTCTTGGAATCTATCCATGGAATTCATTTCCCAAGCAATTACCACTTTGTCAAAGAATCTGGCTCTACGGTCAATACTATGTCAAGATGCCCTGGTGTCCTGGTAACCTTTTGTTAAGAATTTGCCATCTTATATTCTCGCTATTATAAGACAATCAGTATAGATTATTCCTAAATTAAATGTCAATGCCTAACAATAGATCTGTAAAATATGGCTGAAGGGAATGTAATAATGAAAAGATCATACAGAATTCACGATGAGAATAGCAAAGCCCAAGCCCTATCGTTATGAACTATAAATGAAGACACAACATTATATTTATACTAGAGCAGCTATAGGATTCAGATAAGTTCCCTATGAAAATAGGCCTACAGTATTTAGTCATATTGTTAAATAGTAAAACACCTACACAAATTACACAATGGACTAAATGGAATGTTGTGGTTGTTTTGAATGTGTAATGTCATAGAAACCAGCTGTTTGTCTGACAGAACTGGCACAAAGGCTTCGTTGAACAGGCCAAATACTGTATCACAATGGTGACGCCCATCAGAGGAGCATGATGGGAGTATTCAATGGATATTCATCCTGCCCATGGGAACGTCAGTCTAAAAGAGCAGACGTTGAATATCCCTTTGAGTATGGTGAAGTTATTAATTACACTTTGGATGGTCTATCAACACACCCAGTCACTATAAATATGCAGGTGTCTTTCCTAACCCAGTTGCCGGAGAGGAAGGACACCGCTCAGGGATTTCACCATGAGGCCAATGGTGACTTTAAAACAGTTACAGTTTAATGGCTGTGGTAAGTGAACTGAGGATGGATAAAACTAAAAAAAATAGTAGTTACTCTACAATACTAACCTAAATGACAGAGTGAAAAGAAGGAAGCCTGTACAGAATAAAAAATATTCCAAAACATGCATCCTGTTTGCAATAAGCCACTAAAGTACAACTGCAAAAAAAGAAAATGTTCTGAAAAGAAAGTGTTGTGTTTGGGGCTAATCCTACACAACCATCACTGCGTACCACTTCATATTTTCTGTGATAGGAAATAACTGAGGATGGATCAACAGCATTGTACTTACTCCACAATACAAACCTAATTGACAGAGTGAAAAGAAGGAAGCCTCTACAGAACTAAACTAAATTAAAATAAACGGAATGGCGCTAAGCACAAGGAAAATCCTAGAGGAAACATTGGTTCAGTTTGCTATCCACCAGACACATTGAGATGAATTACTCTTTCATCAGGACAATAACCTAAAACACAGGGCCAAATCTACACTAGAGTTGCTTACCCAACCTGGTCTCATAGCATTTCGTATTATTCTGTAAGCAAACCCGAGACACTTCGTTTAATGTGATATGTTACATTTCATGTGGTATGTATTAATTTGTGGATGTCCATCACCCATTTCATATGACGTGTTACAAATGTGTATAATATGTTATGATATTACTAAACATACAATATGTTACAAATTCAGTAAATGTACATTATGTTACAAATTTGCAAAAACATATGACATGTTGGCTAGGTTACTAACGTTAGCTAGTTGGCTAACATTAGCTAGGCTAGGGGTTAGGGTTAAGGTTAAGTAGAGAGGTTAGGTTAAAGGGTTATGGTTATGATTATGATTATGGTTAGGGGAAGGGTTAGCTAACATGCTAAGTAGTTGCAAAGTAGCTAAAAAAGTAGTACTGTAAGTAGTTGAAAAGTTGCTAATTAGCTAAAATGCTAAAGTTGTCCATGATGAGATTCGAAACATTTTCTTGAAAATCTATGGCAAGACCTAAAAATGGTTGTATAGCAACAACTAAATTGACATAGCTTGAACAATTTTGAAAATATGAATTGGCAAATGTTGCACAATCCAGGTGTGGAAAGCTCAGAGAGACTGACCCAGAAAGACTGTAATCACTGTAGTCACAAATGTGATTCTAACATGTATTGACTCAGGGGGTTCAGTACTTATCTAATCAGGAGATATTGCTGTTTTATTTTTCATATTTTTTGTTTGTTCCACATTTACACGACAGGGCATTCTATAGAGATTGTTGACACAAAAAAAGTCATTTAAATCCCATTTGAATCCCACTTTGTAACACAACAATATGGAAAAAGTCAACGGGTGTGAATACTTTCTGAAGGCACCGTATCCTTTGATGTCGTATCTGTATGCGACACCATCGGTGTACAGATAGGGGTTCGTAAGAGAAAGGCTAGATAGTCATGCTCTCTGAGGACTGAAGAGTAAATATGTTGGAGGATAGAGGAGACTTGGCCTATAGAGGTTTGTCATTGTGACCACACTCTGCTCAGGAGGTTCACATTTACAGAATTCATGCATGGAACTCCCGTATCAAGAACAGACGGAACATAATGATAGATTATTGTCTTGTTCCAAGGCAGGGAGGATTTAAAAAAAAAATGTGTACACCAGTTTTGTGTCATTTTCAAGTTACAGATGTAGAATAGAGTCAGGCTGCCATGTCATTACACATTAGGAGTAAAGACTGATCCCCCCCCCCCCCCCCCATGTTGACCTTTTTGGAAAATCATTTTGCTCTGTGTGTCTACGGAACATCCATTTGATATCACTGAGGCTCTAACCCCAGAAATAGACATCTGGCATCTCTTCAACAAAAAAAAGGAGAGACTGGGTGGAGCCAGAAGACTGACACACAGCATTTCAAATAGGCTTCCATCCAAGTGCCTCCGCAATACGCACCACCGCACCTCCATTCCTCCCTCCCTTCCCCCCACAATTATTGCACTGTCAATGCACCCCTTGAACCAAAATGGCTTCTGCATTGAATAAGATATATTCCACATGAGGCAGACTTTGTAAAAAAATAAAAATAAAGTAATGTGGCTGAAAATTGACTGACCTACACCATGGGAACTTGGACCAATCACAACAGAGCGATTGGAGCGTTCATTGAGTTGATTGTTCCCTGCCACTGGGGTACAATGTGGGGTGATTGAGCCTCAAAGAAGTGGTCTGTGTGCTACTCCAGGCATTGAATTGTGTCTATTCTCAAACACTCACTTTTGACATAGAGAGAAAAAAAACATGTTTTTTAAATATTGTAGTACTTATACATTACTACTGTATGAATGAAGTAGGCTAACCCACAGGGCACAGACGTCAGATCAAATTGTAGTTTTCAATTTGGTTGAGTTTTCATTTAATGTGAATTCAACATGAAATCAACAAAAAAGGTCACTATGTCATTGGATTTAGGTTAAAAGTTGGGTGAAAAAAATACGAAATCCCCTTACGTTGATGATGTTTTCCAAATCCAGTTTTCCAAATTGATTGAACGTCATCACAGATTTTTTGGGGTTTGAAAAAACGATGTTGATTCAACCAGTTTTTTCCTAGTGGGATAGCATAGCTTCCAATCATCGTATTCATATACGGATTGTGAACGTTCAAAACTATTATTATGTGGTTCATCATAATCCTATTCAAAGTGGTAAGAAAAATAAATGCTTGCTTTCCTTAAGTTGCGGCTATAAAATCACCATTACATACCGTCAATAATAATTTTGCTCATCCCTCTTAACCATACAATATTAATGCAGCTTGTTAGATCTTCCATTGATCCAAATGTTAGCACAGGCCTATAGCATATTAATATACATTCAACGTAGACACACTCTATACACACAAAGACAAGCTAGCAAGAGAACCCCCATAGCCTGGGGAGGATCTAGCTAGCACCAGCTAGCACCCTGCTGTGGTGACTCCCTCCATAGTGGAAGCTAATTGACGTGCGGGGACTAACAAGTCAAGCCTCCCTTTCATCTGTACAGGGATGAAGAAGCTGGGCTGGGGAAAGGGGACAGGAGGGGGGGAGGGGACAGGAGTGGGGAGGCCGCCTAGTGCCGACACCCATAGACGGTCATGAAATATGTATGGTTGCCGAGCAGCAGGCAGACAAAATTGATCAGAGGGCACCATTACGACGCCACACCCCTATTTGGCTGCACCTGTGGACCCTTCCACTCCATTACTCCTCCATGATGATCAGAGAGAGGAGACATCCCCTGACGAGTTATAGCCACGCTCACACTGTGCCTTGGGCCGGTTTAGTTGGTCTTCTTTACTTTTATGGAACGGTGTTTGGCTGCTAACCTTCAATGTTATGCAGTGTCTTTGCTAAGGTCGTTTGTATAGGGAGTGGACTTTAGTCTTCCCATGCAATACCGATATGAATACCGTGAAGTCAAAAGGATGAATTTTATTGATTAAATATGTAGAAATAGCTTAAAGAATTATAACTTGCAGTTATGCTAGTGCCTTTATTCTGTCTATCGTGCTATACCATATGGCTTGAGCCAATCTAGTTGCAGAATTAACTTTAATAATCATGCTATGCATAATATACATTGAATAACAGTCATGGGTAGCAGTGCTGGTCTTTAGCATAGCCATGACCCGTATCTGGTGTCTGTGTTTGCACACAGGAAAAGGTCCACATGTAATCCTCTGGCAGCTGTCAGGCTACGCATTCTAATTAATTTCATGCATTGTTAGCTGCCCCTCGATAACATAGAATAGTAATCAAATCAAATCAATATTAATTGCACAAACGTGAAGGAGGACGGCGTGAGATGTGTGTACCATTGGTGAACCCAATTTCCAGTTGTCGTGTGACGATAATCCACATGGACAGGTGAATTGAAGAGAATACCCTTGCAGATTGCATGTGTTTCGGTTAATCAATGGGTTGCAGCTGGGAGGTGGAGTGAGCCCTACTTACCCTCTGCTCTGACTGAAAGACATAGTCCTGACACTCTTCTATCGTTTTTAATCACAGATCTGAGGAGACTGGTGAGAAGAGCAACATGGTGGACATGTACAGGGTTCTGGATTTTGAGAGTTGGAGACCCATCGCTCCAAACCCAATGATTCCTTATCTATACAGTGCCATCTGTCAAGGCTTGTCACTCCAGAGCAGTAATCACCTTGAAGGGATGGAGGGTGGTAGGTAGGAATGCCTTTTTTAGAAAAGGTGGACAGCCACTGAGAGATTATTGATTCCCTTCAAAGTAATTCAACTCTGGGATAGAGGTAAAATAATCTGTTTATGGCCTTAGAATCACCATCAGTCCCAGTCTAAACCTATGAGCCTTCAGAGACATTATGGCTATTATCATAATACATACCGGTATACTATAATTGCTATGATAATATACTATCATTGTATTATCGTCATCAACAATCATGGCAGTCCTTTTCTTTTTGCCAGTTACACTGTGGAATTGCTTTCACATTTGTTTTATAGTTTCCGACAGTATGGGACAATGTGTTTCCATCTGCTGCATTCGTCAAATTGGGCCTCTGATTTTATAGGATAGTGCATTATGTACTGTCTGTAGCTAGTGGATGGCACTGCAGGCTCAATAACTCTGTCTGATTACAAATTGATTGCAGGTGTCATGAACGTCGTCAGGGAAATGACCGGACCAAGGTGCAGCGTGGTGAGCATAATTTTATTTTTATTATGAATGTCACCAACAAAAACAAGAAAACGAACGTGACGCTTACTAGGGCTATAAAGGCC
This sequence comes from Oncorhynchus mykiss, assembly GCF_013265735.2. Classification (NCBI taxonomy): domain Eukaryota; kingdom Metazoa; phylum Chordata; class Actinopteri; order Salmoniformes; family Salmonidae; genus Oncorhynchus; species Oncorhynchus mykiss. Next base: position 34,583,759 of record NC_050571.1, on the reverse strand, counting down.
ACTAACAAAAACAACTACCCACAACTAAAGTGGAAAAACAGGCTGCCTAAGTATGATTCCCAATCAGAAACAATGATAGACAGCTGTCCCTGATTCAGAACCATACCCGGCCAAAACATAGAAACAGAAAACATAGAAATAAAGAAACTAGAATGCCCACCCTAGTCACACCCTGGCCTAACCAAAATAGAGAATAAAAGCCTCTCTATGGCCAGGGTGTGACAGCAGGCCTTGAATCACTCCATTTCTGTTTATTGGTATTCCTCGGATTAAAGTTTGTCGCCTACTGCATCTGTTCCACTCATTTCTATCTCCCCGCTGAAAAAACGTTTATTCAATGTTTGATATTTGCATACAAATGAAGAACATTTTCTATTGAGAAGTTTTACAAATCAATGACCAGTGGTGGAAAAAGTATCCAATTGTCATAGTTGAGTGAAAGTAAAGATACCGTAATAGAAAATGAAAAAAGTGAAAGTCAACCAGTAAAATACTACTTGTGTAAAAGTAAAAAAATATTTGGTTTGAAATATACTTAAGTATCAAAAGTAAATGTAAATGTATAAATAATTTCACATTTCTTATATTAAGCAAACCAGACAGCACGATTTTCTCATTTTTAAAATGTACGGATAGCCAGGGGCCACTCCAAGACATCATTTACAAACTAAGCATTTGTGTTTAGGGAGTCCGCCAGATCAGAGGTAGTAGGGATGACCAGGGATGTTCTCTTCATAAGTGTACGAATTGGACCATTTTCCTGTCCTGCAAAGCATTCAAAATGTAATGAATACTTTTGGTAGTCAGGGAAAATGTATGGATTAAAAAGTACATTGTTTTCTTTAGGAATGTAGTTAAGTAAAAGTAGTCAAACATATGCATAGTAAATTACATATACTCCAAAAAAACTACTTTTGCAGTACTTTAAAGTATTTTCACTTAAGTACTTTACACCACTGTCAATGACTCAGGCGTTTTAAGACCAAGAAGTTTCACCTTGGTTTCCCCCGTCATTATTGGAAAAGTGTGCACTTGTAAGCTTAGTATTTACTTAATGTCTTCATCATCTTCACCTCATTATGCAACTTTAAAGAACTCTGCCAAGCTTATATAACCGGATGTCGGTACAAACAGATGACAAAAGTTCTTAGAATATTCAACATTCGGTCGTGTATCTATAGGTACAAAGATGTGCCAGTCTGAAAAGTCTCCAAGGCAGCCATTTCTGAGCTGAACACGACCATGACACGCTGATTTGAATTTCATTGTGGACACCAAGGCTGTGGGATGCTTGGCGCATTGTTAGATGTCATCTTATTTCCTCCCACTGTTTCCACTTCTTGTACTGGAATCCCGAGTGGCGCAGTGGTCTAAGACATCTCAGTGCAAGAGGCGTAACTGCAGTAACTGGTTTGAATCCAGGCTGCATCACATCTGTCCGTGATTGGAATTCCCAAAGGGTGGTGCACAATTGGCCCAGCTTCATTTGGGTGTGGCCGGGGTAGGTTGTCATGTGAAGTGTGTCATGACAAACATAGGGAAGTAGTTAGATTTGTTAACGTGTGTTTAATAGAGCCTGTTGTTTATGTCAAGTACATGTAAAAAGTAGATATGATTACAGCAAGCTTCTCAGTACTTCTGTTTAGAAATATTGAATACATTTTACTGGAGCTGACTTCATTCTACAAATGTCCTTGACAGCTTGAAAAGCAGATTGAGGTATACAGTATAAACAACTTGTTCATTTGTACAGGTTTATTCATGAAGAGGATGTTGGGTGAAGTTCAGGACCAAAGTTACATAACACAATTTCCCACAACGGAAAAAAAAATGAAAGTTAGTGAACACAATTTAGAATAGATTACACCTCTCTTTTGTTCACCTAACACCCTCAGTGCATAAATCTCTACATGTTTTTAATTGGTTGTAAAAATGATACTAAATTATACTTAATTCTCAGTTTCATGAAGAAAGACCCTAGTGGCCTACCAACTTTAATTCAATACAGTGGGGCAAAAAAGTATTTAGTCAGCCACCAATTGTGCAAGACCTCCCACTTAAAAAGATGAAAGAGGCCTGTAATTTTCATCATAGGTACACTTCAACTATGACAGACAAAATGAGGAGAAAATCACATTGTACGATTTTTAATGAATTTATTTGCAAATTATGGTGGAAAATAAGTATTTGGTCACCTACAAACAAGCAAGATTTCTGGCTCTCACAGACCTGTAACTTCTTATTTAAGAGGCTCCTCTGTCCTCCACTCGTTACCTGTATTAATGGCACCTGTTTGAACTTGTTATCAGTATAAAAGACACCTGTCCACAACCTCAAACAGTCACACTCCAAACTCCACTATGGCCAAGACCAAAGAGCTGTCAATGGACACCAGAAATAAAATTGTGGACCTGCACCAGGCTGGGAAGGCTGAATATGCAATAGGTAAGCAGCTTGGTTTGAAGAAATCAACTGTGGGAGCAATTATTAGGAAATGGAAGACATACAAGACCACTGATAATCTCCCTCGGTCTGGGGCTCCACGCAAGATCTCACCCCGTGGGGTCAAAATGATCACAAGAACGGTGAGCAAAAATCCCAGAACCACACGGGGGGACCTAGTGAATGACCTGCAGAGAGCTGGGACCAAAGTAACAAAGCCCACCATCAGTATCACACTACGCCGCCAGGGACTCAAATCTTGCAGTGCCAGACGTGTCCCCCTGCTTAAGCCAGTACATGTCCAGGCCCGTCTGAAGTTTGCTAGAGAGCATTTGGATCATCCAGAAGAAGATTGGGAGAATGTCATATGGTCAGATGAAACCAAAATATAACTTTTTGGTAAAAACTCAACTCGTCGTGTTTGGAGGACAAAGAATGCTGAGTTGCATCCAAAGAACACCATACCTACTGTGAAGCATGGGGGTGGAAACATCATGCTTTGGGGCTGTTTTTCTTCAAAGGGACCAGGATGACTGATCCGTGTAAAGGAAAGAATGAATGGGGCCATGTATCGTGAGATTTTGAGTGAATACCTCCTTCCATCAGCAAGGGCATTGATGAAATGTGGCTGGGTCTTTCAGCATGACAATGATCCCAAACACACCGCCCGGGCAACGAAGGAGTGGCTTCGTAAGAAGCATTTCAAGGTCCTGGAGTGGCCTAGCCAGTCTCCAGATCTCAACCCCATAGAAAATCTTTGGAGGGAGTTGAAAGTCTGTGTTGCCCAGCAACAGCCCCAAAACATCACTGCTCTAGAGGAGATCTGCATGGAGGAATGGGCCAAAATACCAGCTACAGTGTGTGAAAACCTTGTGAAGACTTACAGAAAACGTTTGACCTCTGTCATTGCCAACAAAGGGTATATAACAAAGTTTTGAGATAAACTTTTGTTATTGACCGAATTCTTATTTTCCACCATCATTTGCAAATAAATTCATAAAAAATCCTACAATGTGATTTTCTGGATTTTTTTTCTCATTTTGTCTGTCATAGTTGAAGTGTACCTATGATGAAAATTACAGGCCGCTCTCATCTTTTTAAGTGGGAGAACTTGCACAATTGGTGGCTGACTAAATACTTTTTTGCCCCACTGTATATACACGCATTGTAATGCTATTGCTGTTTGGGTCATCCAAACTGTGTTTGGAACAAGTTGTCTAAATATGTATATTTCCCTAAAAGAAGACCAAAAGGTCCACAGGCTGACATTTAATGAGCAACATCTTGAAAAATAAAAGACGTCGTTGGAGGCCAAAATCGAAATGATGAGCCAAAGAAGAACAAAGCAGACAAGCAGTGGACGGAAAAGGGTTTTCCCCTTGTCTCTGCTTTATACGACTGAGAATTGACCCATGTCTCATTAAAAATGCCCTTTCTTTCACTGTTCTGTCGTTTTTTGTGTGCCTGAGCAGTAATTTGTTCCAGGGGCGTTGATGCGCATGTAGTGCATAGCACCCTAATGGATATGTGAGGGGGTGGTCTGTCCTCTGAGGGCCTGGCAGTAGCTCCTACCTATGACTCAGCCATTCAGAGCTGGCCTGCATACAGGTTTCTCTCTCTTCCTGTTCTGATCACTGTTTCAAGGTGATAAAGTGTGCTGTTAAAACATGCTTTCATAAAAGCCCACTTTTGTTATGTGTTTGTCTGTTATACAGTTAGAGTACATCACATATTGCAGGTAGTTGTTCATAATGAAAGGTTTCTGTTTATCACAGTCCCCAGTTATGACAAACAAATAACATTATCAGACCAACGCTCACTGAAAATAACTCACAAATACTATTAGATTACAAAATAGATGTATTCATTTATTGTACATATAAGTAACTGCCAAAATAAGGGAAACACCAACACATTTAATTAACCTTTATTTAACTAGGCAATCGGTTAAGAACAACATTTTATTTACAAAGACTGGCCTACCCCGGCCAAACCCTAACCCGGACGACGCTGGGCCAATTGTGCGCCGCCCTATGGGACTCCCAATCACGGCCGCTTGTGTGACAGCCTGGAATCGAACCAGGGTCTGTAGTGACACCTCTAGCACAGACCGCTGCGTCACTCAGGAGCCCCATAATGGGGCAATTAAATATAAAGTATCTTAATAGGGTGTTGGGCTGCCACGAGTCAGATCAGCTTCAATGCACCTTGGCATAGATTCTACAAGTGTCTGGAACTCCCCGTTCCAACTCCACTCCACAAGAAATACCATAATTTGGTGTTTTGCTGATGACGGTGGAAAACGCTGTCTCAGGCGCCGCTCCGGAATCTCACAAAAGTGTTCAATTGGGTTGCAATCTGGTGACTGCGACGGCCATGGCATATGGGTCACATCATTTTCATCAAGCCATTCGGTGACCATTCGTGCCCTGTGGACGTGGACATTGTCATCCTATGGGGGCATAGTATTGGTTGACAAAATAATGGCCTGCCCACCATATTTATACATGACCCTATGCATGATGGGATGTTATTTGTGTCATGACTTCCGTCGATGTCACCGGCCTTCTAGCTATCACCGATCCACTTTTCATTTTCCATTTGTTTTGTCTTTGTTTTCTACACACCTGGTTTTTATTCCCCTCCTGACATGTTCATTATTTACCCTCCGGGTTCCCCCATGTTTGTGTGTGTGTTTGTTTTACTGTCAGGCTATGATTCTGACGGCTGGTATTATTGTTGCCGAGTTTTGTTGTTACACCTGTTTATTCGGGGTTCCTGTATTTTTCCTGCACCATTGTATTGTGTTTGTTCTGGTGTTTACTTTATTAAATACCTTGTCCACGCATCTCAGCTCTCCTGCGCCTGACTCCTTTTCACCAGTTACCCACAGCCTTGACAATTTGCTTAATTAACTCAGGAACCACACCTGTGTGGAAGCACCTGCTTTCAATATACTTTGCATCCCTCATTTACTCAAGTGTTTCCATTATTTTGGCAGTTACCTGTATTTCCTTTCTGTCAAATGCTCTAAACACAGCCAACCCACACACATACATACAAACTACACATGCTATAGCTGCACCACTCGCAATAGCAAAGCTAACATAGCAATACATTATTAGTAATTTAGCAGACGCTCTTATCCAGAGTGTGTGCATACATTTCATACTTTTCAACATGCGATTACAGTGCTACCTGTGTTGATTTGGTTTAATTTACTGCATGTTTGAGGGGTGGAATAAACATAGGAGAAAACTCTCAGAAGAGAACCAATTAGGAATGATCTCAGGTTGGCTAAAACCTGTTAGTGATGCTCAGAAGCTGTTGTTGAGGCAACACTCCATAATTAGTGTGGCTTTCAATTAATGATTATTCTCCACTGAAGTGTTGTTATGCGTCTAGTGCCACTTCTGCAATTTTCAATATCCAGTCAACATATCAAACATACACTCCTCTCTGTATTCATTTCCACAGTGAAGCTAAAACGTAAAAATGTGTCTCTATACTCCAGCATTTTGGAATTGAGTTCAAATATCAAACATCTGGCAACAGTACAGAATGTCACCTTTTATTTTAGGATATTTTCATACATACTGTATCTGTTGTACCATTTAGAAATGAAATCACTTCATGTATCTAATCATTCTCTTATAGTGTATTAAAGTAGGCAAACGTGTAGTATTTGGTCTCATATTCCTAGCACGCAATGACTACATCAAGCTTGTGACTCTACAAACTTGTTTGATGCATTAGCAGTTTGTTTTGGTTGTGTTTCATGTTTTGCTCAATAGGAACTGAACGGTGAACGGTATTGTGCCAATTTGGAGTCACTTTTATTGTAAATAAGAAGTCTACATTCTACATGAATGTGAATGCTACCGTGATTAGAAATAATCATGAATGAGTAGCGAATGATGATGATTGAGAATGTTACAGAGGCACAGAGATCATACCTCCCAAAGAATGATTACCTCCCCTGTTATTGGTAATGGTGAGAAGTTAGCATTTTGTGGGGGGGGGGGGTGATCTTTGTGCCTCTGTAACTTTCTCACTCATCATTGTTGACGATTCATTCATGAATCATAGGAAACATTTGATCTCAAATTCAAAATGCTGGAGTATATAGACAAGTGTAAACATTTTAGCTCTGCTGTCCAAGTAAATTTGGAGAGGAGTGTTTTGGCCTACATATTTTGTAAAAACAATATCTATAGTTTGAACGTAGCTGAGAACTGACATCAAAGAAACCTTGACAAAGAGGATGCATCACGTGTGGGATGCAAAACCAAAGAAAACATTGCCACGCACGTCTCCTCTTGTGTGGGACATCCATTTCGCAAGACACCCATCTCTCCTTTTAAACCCCACTGGCCTCACAGAAAGTCAAAATGAACAGATAGGAAAAGATCTTGCCTGTAGTTCCATTTATATGTTAATCTGTTGCAGCCTTGTTCTTGGGCCCTTGAGTGATTCTCGTTTAAGGCAAGGTAATGAATTCAGCTGGATATATTCTACCGGTCATGTAGAGCCTATACATGCTTTTAACACAGAGGCAATCCATCATTGTGTACGTCCTGCGATGCATTGTGTTCAAGCCTCTATAATTGTCCCATTTATTTAGAAGATAACTGGTGTAGAGCTAAATGACTGTTGAATTTAAATCAGCCTTGTAACCATGGCTAATCATAATCGTATCCCGAGGACAAAACATATGAATTTGCCTTTTGTCCAGTGCGAAGGATATACTGTACGTTCCTATTTCTTTCAAACTCACACTGAAGGTGAAGAAGAAAGGGGAAGTGATATTCTTCATGGACTACTAACTAAAACCCAGCACTATTGAGTCTTACCATTTGCATGATGGATTGTACCTTTTGTCAAAGTGAAGGAGCATTGGACCTGTGCTGTTTCACCCCCTCAAACACTACTGTACATAAAGGAATTTCAACACTCCTGTGAATTTGAGCTCATATGACATGTGAATCCTTCAACGTGTGTGTGATATCCCTTCTAAGCTCCATGTAGCCCACATGCGCAGATGCCTGAAACGTCAAACCCAACATATTTGTCTCAATTGCTCATTCCAAATAAACCGTGTGGAACTCTCATTTGAAACCAGTTTCAGACACGATCAAAGGGACAAAACTAATTGTTTCATACATCTATCAAGAAAAGTACACAGAACTACCCAGAGTGGTGTAGTCTAGGTTAAAGTACAACCCAAGGTTACGTGTTGTACATGTATTTATGTCCACCGCAATTTAAATTGACTACCACAAACTACCAAAGTGCAATTGTGGCACATGTATGTGTACACACAGTCTGCAGGACAAATAAACCCAGGCTACTTGAGAGCCCTTACCTCTTCCACAGCCGTGCCTCTGTGGCTAATGAGTTCAGACTCTATGTGCTGCTTGGCTGCCCGGGGCAGCAGAGGGGAGCCCCTTTACAAGAAGCCAAAGGTACTGACCTGGAATAGGGGTTGCTAATAAAGAGAGGGGAACGTAAGGGGCCACGGGGCCAGTGAGAATGTGCATTTGTGGAGCGCTGAGTCGGAAGGTCATGCACTGATTGTGCTGAATGACGGTCAACTTTGAGGGTCAGTCAATGCGCGGCTGGATGGGGGTGGCAGGTTTTGACGGGGCGGTCAGTGAGCAGGGCAACATGTCTGTCTGAACACTTTGGCTGCCCATGAGTTAGCCCTTTCTGTCTCGCCAGTTTGTCATCGGGAGTCTATCCAAATATATATTTCTTCGGCCATTGAGTCATGGGGATGGTGGGTTGGTTAGAATAACTCTTATTGGTGTCCAATACCCTCAGACAGGTTTGGGCTATGTAAAATATCGTCGAGACCCACGAATTCACTTCCCCCGGTGTCTTCGCTATGTTGATTTCCCAGACCCTTCCGTGCTCACTCTCAATCCCTTCATGCACGGCCACTGCTTTCAGTTTCTCCTCCAGAATTCTCCATCTGTCCCAGGGCCCCGTTACACCCAGGACTTTGATTTGCTTGAAACGCCGTGGAGAGCAGCGCAGCGGAGTCCTGAGCTGAACCCTGCAGCAGTCGGCGAGGACTGTTTGCTGACAGAACACCAGGGAGAGAAAGAGTCTCCGCTGCCAGCGTTACTAACATTCCCCAGCTCCCCGCTGTGATAGCTCAAACAATAAGCTGTGCGTGTAGCTATTCAATATGCATAAATGCGTGCGTTGAGTTATTCCTCAATTTCGTGGTTGGATAGTGAATGATATGTTCGATTGAGTCTCTATCTCGTTCCGTTGTGCACAATGTTTATAGCTGAAAGGGGGAAGGCGAATCTGTTGATGATCATTCCCAGCTGTCTCTGTGAGATTCCCAGTGCCCTTGTGTCCCAAACACGTGAAAAAAGAGAAGCTATCACAAGCTACAGTATCAAATGCTGTAAACAGCAGTTAAATGTAGCCCTCTGTCTTGGCCACTGGGACAGTTGGGCTGTAATGCAGTACTGTTTATTGTCTTTGGCTTCATCTGTAATGAGGAATGACGTCTGTGTGGTACAATGGTACAAGGGTACTGAATACGGGCTATTCACATACTAAAGGCCAGCCTTTCAAAACGACTGTCTCTGCACATAATCTACTAGTATTGTGAAGAAATTACAGATATGAATGTTCAGACATGAGGGTATAATCAGAAAAGGGGGAAAATATATACGATGCTGTGAAAAAGTATTTGCCCCCTTCCTGATTTTCTCTATTTTTGCATATTTTTGATGCTGTATGTTATCAGATCTTCAACCAAAACCTAAAATGAGATAAATGGAAGCTGAGTTTATAAATAACAACAACAAAATAATCCTCTGTGTGAACAAGTAATTGCCCCCTGACACTCAATAGCTGGTTATGCCACCTTTAGCTGCAATGACTGCAAACAAATTCTTCCTGTAGTTGTTGATCAGTCTCTCACATCACTGTGGAGGAATTTTGGCCCACTCTTGCATGCAGAACATTTGTGGGTTTCAAACATGAACTGCTCGTTTCAAGTCATGTCACAACATCTCAATTGTGATCAGGTCTGGACTTTGACTTGGCCTTTCCAAAACGTATCATTTATTTATTTTTAACCATGTTTCATGTAGACTTGATTGTGTGTTTTGGATCATTGTCTTGCTGCATGACCCAGCTGTGCTTCAGCTTCAGCGCACAGACGGATGGCCTGACTTTCTCCTGTAGAGCAGAATTCATGGGATGCAGTGCAGAATTCATGGTTCCTTCTATTAAGGCAAGTCGTCCAGGTCTTGAGTCAGCAAAGCATCCCGAAAACCATCACACTGCCACCACCATGCTTGACCGTTGGTATGAGGTTCTTACTGTGGAATGTGTTTGGTTTTCACCAGACATAATGGGACCCATCTCGTCCCAAAAAGTTGACATCCTGGAACCACCTGGATGATCATCAAGACTCTTGGAAGGACGGACAGATAGGTCAAAAGTATAACTTTTTGGACGACATGGGTCCCATTGTCACGTGGCTGTGGCTTGCTATATAAAGCAGGCAGACGAGCAGCGAGGCAGTCAGTTACTGTCAATTGAATGTTAGAATGGGCAAAACGAGTGACCTAAGAGACTTTGAGCGTGGTATGATCGCCGGTGCCAGGTGTGCCGCTTCCAACATCTCAGAAACGGCCGGCCTCCTGGGCTTTTCACACACGGCAGTGTCTAGGGTTTGCCGAGAACGGTGCAACAATACAAAAAACATCCAGTCAGCATCAGTCCTGTGGGCGAAAACAGATACAGTGCCTCGCAAAAGTATTCGGCCCCCTTGAACTTTGCGACCTTTTGCCACATTTCAGGCTTCAAACATAAAGATATAAAACTGTATTTTTTTGTGAAGAATCAACAACAAGTGGGACACAATCATGAAGTGGAACGACATTTATTGGATATTTAAAACTTTCTTTACAAATCAAAAACTGAAAAATTGGGCGTGCAAAATTATTCAGCCCCCTTAAGTTAATACTTTGTAGTGCCACCTTTTGCTGCGATTACAGCTGTAAGTCGCTTGGGGTATGTCTCCATCAGTTTTGCACATCGAGAGACTGACATTTTTTCCCATTCCTCCTTGCAAAACAGCTCGAGCTCAGTGAGGTTGGATGGAGAGCATTTGTGAACAGCAGTTTTCAGTTCTTTCCACAGATTCTCGATTGGATTCAGGTCTGGACTTTGACTTGGCCATTCTAACACCTGGATATGTTTATTTTTGAACCATTCCATTGTAGATTTTGCTTTATGTTTTGGATCATTGTCTTGTTGGAAGACAAATCTCCGTCCCAGTCTCAGGTCTTCTTCCAGAATGGTCCTGTATTTGGCTCCATCCATCTTCCCATCAATTTTAACCATCTTCCCTGTCCCTGCTGAAGAAAAGCAGGCCCAAACCATGATGCTGCCACCACCATGTTTGACAGTGGGGATGGTGTGTTCAGCTGTGTTGCTTTTACGCCAAACATAACGTTTTGCATTGTTGCCAAAAAGTTCAATTTTGGTTTCATCTGACCAGAGCACCTTCTTCCACATGTTTGGTGTGTCTCCCAGGTGGCTTGTGGCAAACTTTAAACAACACTTTTTATGGATATCTTTAAGAAATGGCTTTCTTCTTGCCACTCTTCCATAAAGGCCAGATTTGTGCAATATACCACTGATTGTTGTCCTATGGACAGAGTCTCCCACCTCAGCTGTAGATCTCTGCAGTTCATCCAGAGTGATCATGGGCCTCTTGGCTGCATCTCTGATCAGTCTTCTCCTTGTATGAGCTGAAAATTTAGAGAGACGGCCAGGTCTTGGTAGATTTGCAGTGGTCTGATACTCCTTCCATTTCAATATTATCGCTTGCACAGTGCTCCTTGGGATGTTTAAAGCTTGGGAAATCTTTTTGTATCCAAATCCGGCTTTAAACTTCTTCACAACAGTATCTCGGACCTGCCTGGTGTGTTCCTTGTTCTTCATGATGCTCTCTGCACTTTTAACTGACCTCTGAGACTATCACAGTGCAGGTGCATTTATACGGAGACTTGATTACACACAGGTGGATTGTATTTATCATCATTAGTCATTTAGGTCAACATTGGATCATTCAGAGATCCTCACTGAACTTCTGGAGAGAGTTTGCTGCACTGAAAGTAAAGGGGCTGAATAATTTTGCACGCCCAATTTTTCAGTTTTTGATTTGTTAAAAAAGTTTTAAATATCCAATAAATGTCGTTCCACTTCATGATTGTGTCCCACTTGTTGTTGATTCTTCACAAAAAAATACAGTTTTATATCTTCGTGCAATCTAAAATATATATAAAATAAAATATATCTAAATATAAAATCATGCAAGCTAACAGGAGGGCCACAAACAGGCAAATAACGACGCAGTACAACAGTGGTGTGCAGAACGGCATCTCGCAACACACAACTCGCCGATCCTGGTCACAGATGGGCTATGGCAGCAGACAACAACACCGGGTTCCACTCCTATCAGCTAAAAACAAGAAGAAGCAGGTCCAGTGAGCACTCGATCACCAACACTTTACAATTGAGGAATAGAAAAACATTGCCTGGTTTGACGAATCCCGGTTCCTGTTGCGTTATGCTGACGGCAAAGTCAGGATTTTGCATAAGCAGCATAAGTCTATGGCCCCATCCTGCCTGGTGTCAACGGTACAGGCTGGTGGCGGTGGTGTTATGGAGTGAGGAATGTTTTCTTGGCACACGTTAGGTCCCTTGATACCAATTGATCAAAGTTTGAACCTTGTCGATTTCCATGCCCCAAAGAATTCCGGCTGTTCAGGAGGCAAAGGGGTGTCCAACACTGTACTAGATGGGTGTACCTAATAAACGGGCCACTGAGTGTATAGACGGTATATGCATATTCTATTATTATTTTACGTCAAATATTAGTATTATCTGTCTTGAGCCACCTGCCTTTAAAATATAGCCACATAGCTACCTTTATTGAAAGAAGGCATGTTTTTAGCATTGTAGATCAATATTTGGTTTGATGCTACCTTTGGTCAAAAAGTGAAAAACGTATCTTATTAAGTCTGACACGTATCTCTTTGAAATTATGTATTTTGTACCCTGTCGCTCATGAGGTCCCATTCATTAATTCCTTTGAAGAGTCTCATCTTAGAACACAAGCAGACTTTCCCCATGGCTTTTATGATTGCTGCATCTTCTTAACAGATGACCGTTTAACATATTTGTTTAGTATAGGTTCAGTCACGTCGTCTGCCTTAATTAAAATGTTGCCTCATAAGAAAATAAACCATCCCTTTCACAAATGTACAATTAGGCTTTCGCAGCACCAGCTCCCAAGCTTGTGAGATATGCAGCAGGGCACGTATATAATGCTGCTCTGAAGTGCATTTGCCGCCTCCATCTGCGACATAATAAATCTCCATCCAGCATGGGCAAATCATTACCTTTTCCTCCAGTGAATTATCATATAATTGCAGGAGCGTTCAGCAAAATTCAAAATCATTTTTTTTCACAATTTATGATTATTAAGAAAAGCCTAGCAATCGCAACCTCTGACGAGTTCATTTGAAACCCAGACCGGTACTTTTTGTCCTAAAAAAATTGAAGAGTGGATTTGCACAGTGTTTCCCATTGAGATATTTCTCCACGCCCTTACTCTGCTACCTCCTCACCAGCTCCTACAATGATCTGTTAAACTGGAGTATTTAGCTGTTTGTGCATGCCCATTTCCTTTAACAGTAATTATGTCTGGGCAGACAGGAGGGGCACTGCTTCACACCAATCCAGCTCATCCACTAATTGAACTTGTTTTGGAAAAAAGAACACAGCAGCATATTGTCCCATCACATGTCCAAAGATCACTCACTTGAACAGACTGGCATCAAAACATGCCATATGTGTGTCCATTAGAATGCAATACCTCTTGAAATTGGTCTACGGGAAAAAAAATTGTGCTCTTCTCAGAGGTTGTGTTGTGAGAGATTGTTGGGATCCAAAACAAGGGCGGAGGAGGAGAAACAGATGTGGTCGCTGTGGAGTCCAAGAGACAGACACAACCAAGAACACTCCTTTTTACAGCGCATGATGATGTCATCGCCAGCTGGTTTGCTCATTAACACCCTGGTTGAATCCCCAAACACCTTAACACAATCTATAGCCGAGGACCTACAACATGGAGCTGATTTATTACTGGCCTATATGACAGGGCAGGCATATCAAAGACCATGTCCCCCTTGAAACTCTGTAATCCAAAAAGCAAGATTTTTTTATTTTTTATTTATTTGGAATTAGATAAAACAGTTCATTGCCCTTGTAACATACAATACCATCCCTGTGATTAGACCTCTTGAGGATCTCTTCCTATGCGGTGGACTTAATGAAGCAGAGCTGTGATGGAGCTTGGCACAGAACCTCTGTTCCACTTCAGTTTGATCCAAACGCTGCGATGCATGCAGTGTCCTGGTCTGGCCCTCCACCATCAACTGCACGGTGGGGAAACTATCCAGTGTACCCTGTGGTTATGCAGCTTTAATAACAGGAAAATCTGACCCTTTTCTACATCTACCTTCTGGAGTCCCGACAACATGTCCACCCCACTGGAGGCTACTGAATCAGGCCTTTATTTGACTTGATATATCGGTCTGCTCGGGTGAGTCAGCTAGAAATAATTACAGTTGCTACACAACCTTGACCTACGTGTCATTGCCGAAGTAAACGGTAGACAGCCAGGTATTAGCCATAGATAACACAATTGACACAAGGTTAATTGGGAAATTACTATCCCAGAAGGTGACATTCTTCTCGGGTGTACACAATTATCTGGTCAATCTACGTGTGTATACGTAGGCTTCTTGAGAGTCGAGGAATTTAAGGCAGGCAACACTGCCAAAACAGGCAATTATTTGACGATCAATCGATCAAAATGTTGGGTTAATGGTTGCTTAATGCTTAGGGATGCATGTAATGGCCTTCGATGTAAGGTTAGCCAATAGGGCATAGACATGGCATAGTATGGATCTCTGTTAAGTGTCTGCTCAGTTGTACAGTAATTTAAAGGATACATTGAGAAAATGGTAATAATTCAATTACAATGATGTAACAATAGAGAACCTGTAATTTTCCAGCAGTAAAGCAAATATGTTTATTAAGCACTTTAATATACATCAGACCATTCTGCTTAATATAGTACAGGAAATACATTTTTGAAATGAAAAGTTCAATGTACATGGTAAGTTATTTACAATCAGTTTAGGGTCAATTCAAAACAACATGAGGTTTGAGAGATGGCGAAAGAAGTTTGAATACTGTCCCGAATTGATCCTAAAAATGAGTCCTTCTTCCTTTATACCTTCATACCACACCTTCAAGCTGTACTGGAGAGCGGAGGGCTTCGACTTGGGTTTATACAGTATGTTTGCGACGGCTTTTCCATTTTCCCCCCCTTCTCACTGTTAACATTGTGAAAAGCCTGCCAAAAAAAAACATGACACACAAATGCTCACACAGCCCCCACATAGTCCATGAAAAACAGATGTTTGCAATCCGAGAGCACCATCTTCAAGCCCCTCCCTCTACGGCGGAGCTACTGCTGGGTTAACTGACATGCAGCCGCTCAAGAGAAGAAAAAAAAAATGCTTTGTTCCAACTTTGGCTTGACAGGTATACATTTCAAACCATCCTTTAAAACCATAATATTATTGAAGTCTCCTACTCAGTGAAGCCGCGACGAGTGAACCTTAAGCCGTTTTTTTTGTGTGTGCGTCTTGCTCCGAAATATACGTCAATTATCAAAATATAAGCCACACTGCAATAATAGGGGAAACAAAGTTTGAATTTTGTTTCTTGAATTGCAGGTTGTAATAGTAATAATTCCACCAACGAATGCACTCGAATGCCGCTTTCGCTTCAGACTTTTGCATTTAAGCCCCACCTCCGTAGTTGACAGTATACACAATGGTTATTTTAATCATTTTCAAATGCACACACAAAAAAAAAAACATGAAAAGTCCCACAGGGACAAAATGAAGTCACATGGGTTTAACGTTTTCAATTAACTCTCTCCCTTAGGTATCTTTAACACTACAATACACATAGCAAAGAAAATGGTATCAAGACGACCAAAATGGAGTCCAAAATAACTGCAGGCAACTTTTGAACACAGCACCATGATAGAGCATACAATACAACTTAAAGTGGCTTTTTCCTAAATAAATATGGTTGGTTATACTTGTATAGTAAATTGCCTTAGCTATTAACATATTACACACAGCATATGTTTAGTACACCGAACGAGGTTAACACAGATTATTTGGGGTCTTCAGGAAGGCAGAGTACCAATGCGCATAACATTATCCCATGTCATCGATTATCTTGATGTCCTCTGGTAAGATGTGATGATGCGCTCAGCGGTACATTGCTGTCGGTGTGTATGATTGCAGGCAGGACAACAAAAACAAACATACAGTATAACACAGAAACAATGTATGATTTTTTTTTGGAACAATTAGTTTGAAACACAGGAGCATAAAGGGGAGGCTGAACAAATACATGTTTGTCATTTTCTCTATGTAAAAAGTGCATACACTGCATATTAAATATCAATACATTAAAACGATAGTGTGCATGATTACACTGAGAAGGCTGTAACAGATGTAGGCACATTGAAGTATCAGTTCATCTAGGCCTTGTGCAGCGATCAACATTCTTTCCTAGGTTTTCTGAGGTGTTCCACTTGAGAGAGTGGATTTTTTTTATTTTATCATGTCTTATGCAGATGGGGGGAAAAAAAGTTGCTTTGGCACATTCCCTCCCGATGTCTCCGTGACGAATGGCATTCAAGACATCTGAAATGGTAATGGGAATGATTTGTGTTAGTGCTGAGTTGGGAAAAAAATGGTCGTCTTTTAGGCCAGAAAAGTGCATTCTTTGAAATCCATCATTCACGTAAGTTTAAGTTCTACTAATGATAGGTCAATGGACCGTAATAAAATATTGACAAGACAGTGTTTTCAGTAGTGGTGAGTGAGTCATTCAATTGTAATTTAATAACAGCATACTGTATCAACAATGTGGCCATGAATCCTAGAAGTAATATAAAGACCTTCATAATAGCATACAGGGATTCTGATTTTTCAGCCTACAAACCATCCCTGGATGCTTAACATATACTTCTACTATCTTCACGACGAACCCGTTTAAAATCGTAATGAAAATAAAGCATGTCTGACCTGATCTACTCCTAATATAATGAGTAAAACAATTATGTTGAACATTAGAATAACTCTATAGCTGGTGGTTAATGCTTAGAAAAAAATGTACATTCTAATTACATCAGATTCGTTTGAGAATGAAAACTTACCAGCTATAATGGTGTCTCCTTTTTGTAGTTAAACCCAGGGTCTGATCCTTCTATCTGCAGTTTCAGTGCTTGTTTAAGGCTTAATTCAGTCTCCCCTATAGGGTAGTTCTCCAGCACATCCTGGTGCCCTCTATTCTGTACAGTCCTTGGGACAGAAACCCTCCCGAGAAAAACCTGATTGCCCTGAAGATGGTAGTTGGGGTTGGTCATAATTCCATTTCGCTTCTTCTCTGCAATGCTCTGCTGTTGGATGAATAATTGCTCTTGGGTCAGTCCCCCATCTGGCTGGGTGGAGCCGCCAACCATGATCTTACAATGAGGATCCTTCACTGCAATGTTCGCTACAGACTTGTTGAGCGCAGTCCTCTTATCAAACTGGGTCATCTCATATTCCTGACCCTGGGTTGAGCCAATGCTCTTGAGCCTTTTCTTGTCTCCTGACCCCCCTTTGCCGTTGGATGTGTCATTTCCAGGCTTATTCCCTTTGGTCGACTTGAGACCTGGCTTAACCTGAGCCCAGTCAAATTCACTTGATGGAGACCCCTGATGATGTCCAATGGACTTGGTGGTGGAGGAAGGTGAGACGATGGACTGTCGGCTCCGACTGCGAGGCAGAGAGTGTTGCTGGATTTGCTCGGTGAAGGTCATTCCGTGGAAACTATCTATGGGCACAGTCTGTGCAGTCGCAGTGGACGAGGTGGTTCTCAGTGAGTTTTTAGAACTTTTGAGGGAATTATTTGAGAGAGACGACTTTTGTCTGTCCACGGTAGAGTCAGGAGATTCCGAAGGGGAGCTGAAGGCGTGGACAGGACCGTTCTGTAGACCACGTCCAGATGACTGCATGTCTCCAGCTCCTGTGCTGCCAGAGCTGTTGGATTTAATTGTGAGAGACTGCATTTTCCCAGCTACAGAGAGTGGGGTTTTTTGCTCCATAGTGTGTACTGGCGAAGGACTACAGCCATTAAGACTTGAGGCCCCATACTTCTCAAGAAGTTTGATGATCATTGAATGCCCCCCTTTTGCAGCCACTCGCATGGCTGTGCGTCCAAACTGGTCTGCGTGGTTGGGGTCAGCGCCGTGCTCCAGAAGGATCTGCACTACATCTCTGTGCCCCTCTTGGGCAGCAATGCCAAGCGCTGTTGCCCCCTGATTACATGTGTGATCCACGTGAGTGCCATTGTCAATCAAGAACCGCACAACCTTTGTGTGGCCTTGCCAAGCCGCTGACTGGAGGGCGGATCGCTTCTCGTTGTCACAAGAGTTCACATCGGCATGATAGTTGATCAGCATCCTGACCATTTCTACATGCCCTTGCCAGCAGGACACATGGAGGGCCGTCCTTCCCTCTGTGTCGCTGACTTCCACATTGGCCCCATTTTCCAGGAAGTACTCTGCCATTGCTAGTTGATTCTCAAGTGCCAATATGTATAATGTCGGGCGTCCGTCTGCGTCTTTACAGTCTATATCAGCACCATGACTCAGCAACAGTTCAACAATATCCCTGTGGCCTTCCAGTGCAGCCACCCTGAGAGAATTCCTCCCATCATATCCTCTTTGGTCGATGCAAGACTTGTTTTCCAGAAGAATATGGACACAGTCATAGTGACCCTCTTGCGCAGACAATATCAGGGGTATTCGACCATCGTTATCCACCTCTGTGCATCGGGCACCTTGCTCAATGAGGGCATCGCATACTTGCCGGTGACCCTCAAATGAGGCCATGTGCAGTGGGGTCCAGCCTGCGTCATCTCTGTGATTCTCGTCCAGCCCTCTGTCCAGCAGAGTTCGGACCACCTCTACGTTCCCTTGAGCGGACGCTATGCTCAGAACAGTCCTTCCTTCACTGTCGATGCTGTCTACAGCTGCACCCCAGAAAAGCAGGGTATTGACAACAGAGGCATGGCCCATGGACGCTGCAGCAAGAAGAGGCGTTCGGCCATTGTTGTCAGTGTGATCCACGTCAGCTCCACCTTCCAGCAGCAGATCAACTACGTCCACATGTCCTTCATAGGCAGCCACAAGGAGGGGGGTCATGCAGTCTTTGTCGCAGTGGTCCACCTCTGCACCCCTGTCAATGAGGAGGCTTACGACAGAGGCATGACCTTTACTGGCAGGCACACAGAGAGCAGCAACTGAGAGGGCTGTCCTTCCGTCCGCATCACCATGGTTCACCTCTGCCCCATGCTCCAAGAGGTGCTCTACGATTTCTCTGTGCCCCATGTATGCCGCTGCAATGAGAGCTGTCCTTCCTTCATTGTCTGCTTTGTTGACTTCTGCCCCGTGTTGGAGGAGGTTCAGCACGATGTCTTCATGACCTCCCCAAGCTGCGGCTCTTAAGGCCGTTCTGCTGTCGGCATCAGCACAGTCAACTTTGGCACCGGCGTAGAGGAGAGCAGACACCACCTCCGAATGCCCACCCCAGGCTGCAGACCTAAGGGCGGTCCACCCATCGTGGTCTGTGTGATTGATGTTTGCGTCACAGCCGATGAGGCAGTTTACGACCTTAGTGTGCCCTTGTCTTGCCGCAAGAGTAAGTGACGTTTGTCCATGGTTGTCCTCCATCTCCATGTTTGCTCTTCTGGATATGAGAAAGTTCACCACATCCAGGTTTCCACTGTACGCAGCATTGGCCAGCAAAGTTCTCCCGCTAGAGTCACATTGGTTCACAGAGGCTCCATTGTCTAGCAACGTCCGAATCGAATCCTCTCTCTCCAGTGCCTGCTGCACTATGCAAGAGGCATGGTCGTCGTCGTTGTTGACGTGAGCTCCAGCTTTGACTAGAAGCTGTAGCACCTCCTGCTCTTTAGGTATGGAGATGGAAAGAGAGTCTTTGGCGGGTGTACCATTCCACACCATCCAAAGAGCCAGGTTGAAAGGCTCTATCTGCAGGTTGGAGTTGATCAGATGCAGGGCAAACTCCTGCACCTCCAGCGGTTTGAGCTGCTTGGCCCTGCAAGTGTAACTCATCGCCACCATCCTATGTCCCTCCGCTGCATTACACAAGTACTTTTGTGTACAATGCTTAACATCCAGGAGCCACTCGGCAAAACTGTAGTGAAAGAGGATCCTAGTACCTCCGAGGCCATCAACCAACAACTTGGAGAGGATGTCCATCTTCTTCTGAAAATCCTCCATGGTGAGAGTCATGTTTTTGGTCCAGACAGCATGGTAAAGCTCCTTGAAAGTAAGTGGCCTGCAGGTTGCAAGGATCACGTTGAGAATAGGCTGGACTTTGGCGAACTGCTTCCGAACAAACAGCCTTTGGCAGAGCCACAAGTAGAGGCCATTGAGTGTGCCGGGGATGTCGCGGATCTCTCGCAGCACGATGAAGTTCTCCACCACCCCGTCCAGCACGCGCTCCAGGTACAGGAAGCAGCCGCTGCTTTTGATGTGCAGCTGGTTGAGCATCTCGGCTGTCTCCTTGGTGAGGTGCTGGCGAAGGGCCTCCTCCTGGTCGAGCCGGTGGAGGATGTACTGCTGCACGTCCTTGACGATGTAGGCCTTGCGAAGGTCGTCCAGGCTAATTTTACGGAATCCTAGAAAATAGAAAAAAAATAACTATTCGTTTACCACATCAAAAGCAATGAATTAAACATCAATGTTCACCCCAACTTCTTTCAACACATTTCCAAGATTAATATGGCTGTGTTACAGTTTATCAAAGTAATACAGAGAGGGCATAATTAGTCTTTCCACTGAGTTTCAGTGCTCATAGTGATCATACGAAGGTGACTAATTCCTTTTTTACATGATGCCCTTATATTCTCAAATAGATATCTGACCTTCAGAATATAGTCACTCCATTTTCCCATTGATCTTTTACCTTTGAAGAATTCTATTACGCCAACCTTTAATTTCCTAAGGCACAGACTAATTAGTGGTGAAGCCATGTTGTTAAAAATAAAACCATTCAAAGGAATTGAGAGCATGACCCTGGTCTCTGGCAGAGTAATCAGTAATCAGTTCAGCATCAGTATGACAGATCTTTTGTGAAGGACTATGGAAAACAAAGCTGGCGTAATTGATGCTCTAGAGGGGTATTTGATGCAGAAGACCTTTGATTCTCCTAAGAAAGCGCAGTACATTATCATCCCAGCCATACATTTAACTAAATAAAATATCAATACGATTGCAAAAGTATAGAATAAAGACTTTTATGTACATATCAATATATTTAAAGGGGCAATCAGCAGTTGAAACAATGACTAAGCACACTCCCTGCCCGTTTTCGGTAAAAAGCTGAGGTATGGTGCTGGAGAAAAGTAACCACTCTCAAATTCATGGATAGCGCTATGGATGCAAGGACCGTCCTTGATATCAACAATATAGTTTAAAACATGTTTTGAGTCTATATAGTGTTTGTTTACATATACTTTGTTAACGAACAGTGGAGTAAAATCAGCTTATATTTTGGGTTCTGGTGGGGTACGAACTAAGCTCATGAGGTATTAATAGCTATATTCGTCAAGAATCAATGGGTACATATCATTAACTTATTCGTCCAAAAAATGGATGTAACAACTGCAGATTGTCCCTTTAAAGCTCAAGGCCCAACTAATTATTTAAAAGGCCCTCTCCTCACACATTTGAGAGAAAAACACAAAGTAGACCCCTGGAAGACCTATTTCCATTTCATAGCATACAAATGGCCATAAGACAACTCTATTGTTTCACACATTAACAGACTACGTGCTACCAGCACAGACCTTTAGGAAGAAATCACCATGGGGGTCTTAATTAATTACCACTAATGTTCAGTAGCAATCCTTTCCCAGACATAAAGGGGTAACTTTCTCCAGGTTAGAGCAGTCAGATCAGGCTACAAACTCAAGGGCAGGGGATAGTTTTATTTACTGTTTCCATGGTCTCAGGCCTGATGGGG
The DNA here is from genome assembly GCF_013265735.2 of Oncorhynchus mykiss. Classification (NCBI taxonomy): domain Eukaryota; kingdom Metazoa; phylum Chordata; class Actinopteri; order Salmoniformes; family Salmonidae; genus Oncorhynchus; species Oncorhynchus mykiss. The sequence goes on along the minus strand of NC_050571.1, from coordinate 34,562,076 downwards.
GACAGGGAGGGGGGGGGGGACTCGGCGGAGAATTGTTCAATGCTGTTGTGATTTTTCTCAATTCTAAACTTGCCTCCTGCTGTGGGAAACGAGTAATACATTCTTTTGTTTTATCTAATTACCTATATCATGAAAAACAAGCTGCTTCTAAATGTTTCCTGAAGAAATGGGCTCATTTACTGCTGTCTGGGTTAGGATAACCGGTTAATTAAAATGTGCATCTTAAATTAAGCTACCTTAAACACCCTCAATGATAAATAAAGCAAACACTACAAAATGGGGATCTGAGAGACTAATGACAACATTTAGACAAAATTAACATGTCTATAATCAATCCGTGCAGTAAGTATTCTAAACTGGATTGCTTGGATTATATAATCAAAGTTTCTCTGTGTACAAGTCTCAAACTGTCGCAAAGCCTGAGGAGTAGTTCCCTCCATGAATGGTTTTGTACAGAAAGAAGACTATGAAATCTTACCCCACACAGGGGCAATGTAGCCACACCAGTAGCAAAATGGGGTGGTAGGGTCTAGGGATGTTACAAATGGACAATTTTGCTTAAAGTTTAAACTGCAAAAGAAATACAAATTTAAGCAATAAGAAATAATCTTATCTTGTACAAATGTGGTCTTATTACGTACACTACCATTCAAAAGTTTGTGGTCACTTAGAAATGTTCTTGTTTTTGAAAGAAAAGCAAATTTTTTTGTCCAATAAAATAAAATGATCAGAAATACAGTGTAGACATTGTTAATGTTGGAAATGACTACTGTAGCTGGAAATGGCTTTTTCTTCTGCCTAAAAGGCCAGCATTCCGGAGTCGCCTCTTCACTGTTGACGTTGAGACTGGTATTTTGCGGGTACTTTTTAATGAAGCTGCCAATTGAGGACTTGTGAGGCGTCTGTTTCTCAAACTAGACACTCTAATGTACTTGTCCTCTTTCTAAGTTGTGTTCCAGGGCCTCCCACTCCTCTTTCTATTCTGGTTAGAGCCAGTTTGGCTGTTCTGTGAAGGGAGAAGTACACAGCGTTGTACGAGAACTTCAGTTGCTTGGCAATTGGCAGGGTAGCCTAGTGGTTAGAGTGTTGGAATAATAACCGAAAGGTTGCAAGTTCAAATCCCCGAGCTGACAAGGTACAAATCTGTCGTTCTGCTCCTGAACAGGCTGTTAACTCACTGTTCCTAGGCTGTCACTGAATATAATAAATTCTTCTTAACTGACTAGCCTAGTTAAATAAAGGTAAAAATAAATAAAATTCTAGCATTGAGTAGTCTTAATTTCTCAGAACAAGAATAGACTGACGAGTTTCAGAAGAAAGTTCTTTGTTTCTGGCCATTTTGAGCCTGTAATCGAACCCACAAATGCTGATGCTCCAGATACTCAACTAGTCTAAAGAAGGCCAGTTTTATTACTTCTTTAATCAGCAATGTTTTTAGCTCTGCTAACATAATTGCAAAATGGTTTTCTAATGATCAATTAGCCTTTTAAAATTATAAATTTGGATTAGCTAACACAACATGCCATTGGAACACAGGAGTGATGGTTGCTGATAATGGGCCTCTGTACACCTACGTAGATATTCCATTAAAACAAATCTGCCGTTTCCAGCTACAATAGTCATTTACAACATTAACAATGTCGACACTGTATTTCTGATACATTTTATGTTATTTTAATGGACGAAAAATGTGCTTTTCTTTAAAAAACAAGGACATTTCTAATTGACCTCAAACTTTTGAACGGTAGTGTATGTATGACTACTAGGGCCGGGCAATGAAGTTATATCTACCACGACCCTTTGGAGACATAGAACACAGCGACAGTAACATGTCAATAGCGACAATCGATAAATGTGCCGCATCAGAAGAGTCTGTATCTTTTCAGACAGTAGAATTCTGCTCCGGCATATAATGTTCTATTGTTTCCCTGACAACAATAAATGTTGCCGATTGATGTGCTGCTGTGTTTTGTATGCTGTTTTTAATGGCAGTGTAGCAAGATGTGCTCTCTTTCTACTAAATGTATTGGTAAGTCAAGGTATTTAAAACATTTCTAAGTACTTTTTTAGGGGCGTGGTCTGCCGGCAGGCAGCAGGCAGGCAGCAGGCAGGCTGCGTGCAGCAGCTTGAGATGATTTGATTGACAGTTATGGTCGCCTAGTGATGGAAGTTAGTCCCGCTTCAGAAGCAGCATTACTTTACAAATGCTGTTCATATCTCCAGAGGAGGTTTCGTGCCGGCATTTAAAAAGCCGTAATGTTGCCAACCCTAACAGACAAACAAACATGTTGTACCTGAGGCGTTTTGACGGACCACAATCCATTATATCTGAAAAGGGTAATCGATACAGGCTACATGTAGCTGCAATTTCATATTATGAAACAAAAACAACCCTAACCCACCAGGGCTGGTCCTGGCCGTTCTGCCGCCCTAGGCGAGACAAACAAATTGCCACCCCCTGCAAAATTACAATAGTCCCTATAAGAAAAATGACGTTGAAAAGAAATCAAATAAAATATGTGTTTTCCGGACATTTAGAATGCATATTTCCCGGGAGGTTGAAAAGGTGTCTTTTATGGATGTTGAAAGTACGTATTATTTTACTAATGCCCATCCATGTGGTAGGCCCAACGTTTGTCGAACACCAACAAACAAAAAATGACGGCCGGTACGGACAGGACCAAAAAAAGACGTCCAAAAAACATCGGCCCATGCATAATCTGGTGTAGCCTACGGTGTCGGCCTGCAATGGAATTTTATGAATGCTCATCCACGTGGTAGGCCCACCGTTTGTAAAAACAGGCTGTTGCATTGGCTTTATTAATCCTGATTCCTGTGACTAATCCATTTGGCCATTTATGCTCTGAATATCAGCTACCCAACTTCACCAGGAGTTATCCTGAGCCTATGTGTTTACACAGCGAGAAATGCAGAAGTACACTCCTCAAAAAAATAAAGGGAACACTAAAATAACACATCCTAGATCTGAATGAATGAAATATTCTTATTAAATACTTTTTTCTTTACATAGTTGAATGTGCTGACAACAAAATCACACAAAAATGATCAATGGAAATCAAATTTATCAACCCATGGAGGTCTGGATTTGGAGTGACACTCAAAATTAAAGTGGAAAACTACACTACAGGCTGATCCAACTTTGATGTAATGTCAGTAGTGTGTGTGGCCTCCACGTGCCTGAATGACCTCCCTACAATGCCTGGGCATGCTCCTGATGAGGTGGCGGATGGTCTCCCGAGGGATCTCCTCCCAGACCTGGACTAAAGCATCCTAATACAAGACAATGCTAGACCTCATGTGGCTGGAGTGTGTCAGCAGTTCCTGCAAGAGAAAGGCATTGATGCTATGGACTGGCCCACCCGTTCCCCAGACCTGAATCCAATTGAGCACATCTGGGACATCATGTCGCGCTCCATCCACCAACGCCACGTTGCACCACAGACTGTCCAGGAGTTGGCGGATGGAGCGTGACGATGAGCAGGCCGGCCCTGCCACCCACCCAGTAATGAAGAGTACCCCGTGCTCGCAAGACTGTCCTGAAGATACCTCTGTATCCCGCTGACATCGGTCCCAGATATCCTACAGGCAACAGACCGAAGACTGAACACACACATGTGTCATTAGCAAAGGGAAAGAGCAGGTAGCCCAGTGTGAAGGGGGAGAGAGGAGGAGCAGGCAGAACCAAGTGCATATGTCTTGGTACTATGCATCGCGCAATGTCTTGTCGTGCATGCCTCGCAAATTCACCAAAGTAGCCTAAAGTCAGCCTCTTTCTCTCTGGTTGTATTTAAATATACACAACTGTCCCCAGTCTAGTTAGGCTATAACACCAAAAATAATATGTTTTGTGATAACTGCACTGTGATATTAATTATATGGGGGAAACATTGTTCCTGAGATAAGGGTTTTCTCTTAACGTTAAGGATCCAAACTTCGTTTAAACATTTAAAGTGTTCACACCACTAGTAGGTACCCCTCTAATCATCGCCATTGTAGCTTTCGATACACAAACCTGGCAGTACTCAAACAGGCGTGAGAAACCTATCCCTGAGGAATATTAAGAAACAATGGTTTTTTAAAATGACTAATTATGTTCTAAAATGTCAGCCCTAATTAACAAAAACATTTGCGGTGGCTACCTGTGGAACGCTACCATTCCGAGCTATAACGGAAACAACGAAAAACAACGCATCTATTCTGTCCTACACCATGCAGTCACCACCAACAGAGTACAGTAGGATTATAATAACCCAGTGACCCAAAGCCTCAGTGTCAGTCAATGTTTTTAGCAACAGAGCATTTTCCACTGCCTCTCCCAGGCCCTGTGACCTCCTGCTCCACCTCAGACTGATTCTCCACTAAGCATTCTGGATGCCTTCAGCTGAGACAGGAAACCCACTGGCCGAGAGGAAGAGGCCATTAAGAGGGGGGGGGGGGGGGGGGGCTGAACGATATCTAGGACAGATGACCTAAAAGTCAATTTTAGCCAGCCGGGAGCCTTTGCCTCAGCATGTTGTTTTCAAAGGTTGTCTCAATGTTTAATTTAGATGTGCGTTACCCACCAAGAGAGTATCAGTGAATCAGACTACACTGCCCAGGAAATCGTAGAAGTTTTTTTTTTTTTATTCAGACAATGATTAACAAATAGACTCCTTCTCTCCTACAGTTTTGAGATTAGTGGCCTCCCACAGTTCCCACAAAATTGATCATATGTAAATTATGAACACTTTGTGGTGTGGAAAACCCAAGAGGAGGAAAAGAGAGACAGCGAGTTAACCGCGGCCATCTTGAAATAGAGCATTAGCCTTGAAAACCCTTTAAAAATATTTCCAGAGGCCCATAGAAAGGGAAAGAAAGAAATGAACAAGCAGGGGCCTCCAGTCTGAACATGCCAAAGAGGCCTTTTCATTCAATTACTATAAATGGAGGAAGCTGACCTACAATTTCCACTTGAGCCATCACAGACATCACTTCATATGGCCTGAAACTCTGCTGTGCAGTCATGGCATTATCATCGTTCTCCTCACGTGGCACAGATAAGCACAGGCGCAAGGAGAGGAACTTGCAGTAGCAGATGTGGTCACTAGCTACACAATGAACGTGACTAACGTTGCACACATCTTCCAAGAAGATTGCTTTCATTTAACTGCAGGCAATGACATGATGCCTGGCCTTGACACTTTTCCAGGTCAACTGGAACCACAGTAAATTCTAACTGGGGGGGGGCTGTACGAGCATGGACGGCAGAGGTCTGAACAGAGAGGGACTGCTAAACAACCAACAACTGATGCATTCATCAGGGCAAGGGATGCAGCCCAGAGTACAGGCCTCGGAGCCAGCTGCTGCTCGTTACGAAACTGGATAGTAGCCAGGAGAGACACGGCCCTATGTACAATGAGGAACTGTTTTCAGATGACAAATGAGGCAGGGTGTGTGTACGTGTGTTTGGAGTGGGGGGGGGGGGGGGGGGGGGGGGTTTACAGGTTCTGGCCCATGGACCTGGTTCTGAGCGTCAGCATCTCAAATGTATCGAGTTCTTAGCGATCCACCATCTTTAATTCATAAGATCCAAAAGATAAACAGAAAGCCAAGCTCATCTCCTCTAGCCTGCTGTAAACCCCCACTCGACAAACGCCTGTACAACAGCTGCAGAGGTCTTGGCTCTGAAAGCGAAAACGGCATCCTTCCAAACACAAGTACGTGGAACGAGAGACTGCTTAAACCATCTGTAGAAAAATATGTTTTTTTTTCAAAGCTCCAGTTGCCTTTTTCCTTTTGAAAACTGTTTGCTGCCTTCTCCAATGTAGATTTACATTAGGTAAATGTTAGTGAACAGTGGAAAGATGCTGTAGTCCATTTGTTATTGAGAAAGGAAATGCAGATGGTAGTTGGTATTTATTAAGGCAGTGCGAAGCAAACTGTAGCCTACCCGCAGTCGGGTTTATTTGTTGGGAGAAGCGTAATTATGTAATTGATACAGAATTTCTCCCTTCAATTCCTATGCCATTTTTTTGTCCGTGCACGGGCACCCTGACATGAGAAGCTGCATCAAACGTGCAACTGGAAAACAATTACATGCACATTAAAAACAATTTACTTGCAGAGTGGTTATCCTGGTGACACAAGCATGAACAGTTTTTTTTTGCCTGAACTTGTCCTCACCTTCAATTTCAAACATGGGAGAGGAGACCTTCCAGTTAGACCTGTTGGGTTTACTGAATGAGAGCTGAGCGCAAACGAAGATTACACCGAAAGGGATATACTCAAGGCCCTTCAGTACGGCCTAGCGTTACAGTCTACCATCCAACAGTCCTATCAAGCCCACCTTCATGAAAACGCATCATGAGCTGCAGGAATACATCCCAAAGATGATTTACGCGAAACACTGCAGAGCCTGGCGCCAGATGGGTGGAGATTTCCAGCCAATGAAACACTGTATTGTACTCCAGATATACTTTGAATGGAGCGAGGGCCAGAGCATAGTGGTATGAGATTAAGAAGGCAGCACATCCGAGTGCCTATGCTCAACTCACTCTATGACCCACAATGGGTCACTATATCTACAGCTGGGTTTCACTGCGACATGAAACCTCCTTACTGCATGCAGCTGCACCTTCATTAAACTTATGGAGATAAAAATACTACCATGTTTTACAACTAAGGGCCAGACATTTTTCCTGACCACATGCCTAGTTATCAGAAAGAACAGTCTTGTTTTGGTTACGGTCTTGCCATGACTGACCTCTTAGTGACCTCATTTGGCCCACTCGCCATGATTTCCTGTTCTCCTGCACAGTAATGTGTTCAGTCCTGGATGCCAATCATGTTTTATTAGCCACGTCAAATAAACTTGTATCTGCTACTGGTGTGCAGTCTGGAACCATTTTGGTCAGCATGTCCACACAACAGATTTAAAGCTCAGCCCATGGAATTTTCACAGAGCTCGCTGTAAAATCAGGTACTAGCAAATGTATTCTTGGCATGCAAGTCGGCGGCAGTTTGGGATACCACCCTGTCTTTAGCAAACTTCACCCCCCGTTGCAAGGCGAACCATTGGCGTGCCAGCAATTACAGGGCATTTATTTTCCTTAAATCAAATTAACACCTAGTTAAAGATCGAAACGAGAACCGACATGCCTCTCTACACAGAAACAAAATAGGAATACTAATTTTGTATATGACACCGGGATCGTTGGAAGAGGCCATGCTGCATACGAAAGGCCCTCACCGAGGAGGCAAAGAGACCCAATTCTTCAACCATGTCTCGAGTCACATTTCTGCAGTGCAGCACCAAAGATGTTATAGACCTGTAATTTGCTTGGCTGTCAGACAGCTCGTGGTAAATACAGCATTCAGGGGTATTATGGTTGTCTTCGGTGCAGCCAAAGTATCAACTCAACACGCAGACCCAGAGGTTAGCCAGCATACAGGAATACAGACCGGATGCACAATCTGCACGTCTAAACACCACCTCGGGTGTTAACAGCAACTGGCCTCTTAAGATATTAGCTAATTATAACCTATATCTAAATATGGTTAACAATTAAATGGCCTCAATAGTGTTAGAGACTTTGCAATCAAAACAAACACATTTAAATAGTCACTAGTCCAACCAAATACTATCATTTTAAGTATATTTTAGTCTGTTGAGGCTATGCATCCCGTAAGCAATACGTTCTAAGTGGTCCACATATCTAGCAGGAAGTTATTTGAAAAGTCACTTCCACTTCTAATGATTTTACCCATACCACATCCAAGCTTCCTGCATCAATGACAATGATAGGCAGTCCAAACACCGCCTTCGCCCCTCTTCGGGGAGCATTCCACTCCTGGCACAGAATAAATAAACAGTCCTAGATGCTTTATAGCTGTATTTGTGTTGTCAGCAGGCCAGAATACAGTATATTGAGGTCCCTCAAGTGAGGCCTCTCCAGTTGCCCAAATAGTATGAAAAACAATTCCCAGGATATAGATGTTAAGAGTGCTGTGACCTTCTTGCTGCGGGGCCCTATGCTCTGCAAGCCCCTCGTAGCTACACTTCGGTCTGCGGACAAGAGCAGGTCTGAGAGCCGTGGTGGGGGCTGGAGAGTGGGGCAAGCCCACTTCAAACAGGCCTGCTATTTTAATTTCTGGTCAGTGGTGGTAAATCAGGCCTGTCACCTGGCCTTGGTGCAGAGAAAGGTCCATTCATGGCTGGAGCCGCGGAGAAGGAGGCACAGCTCCTCACTAGGGTGGGCTTGAGCCTCTCTCTGAAGATATGTGAGAGAAGGAAACAAAAACACACACCTACCCGAAACCAGACGGTATAAAATACAGCAGATATCTTGACTTGCCACTCAGTATATCAGCAATGTTCAGAATTGTACAATAATATCATTGTCGATTGATGGTCTTTTTAATCCACTATCCAGAGTCAGGAACAGATGAAGATTGTCAATATCTCAAAAGATGGTCTTAAAATCAAGATGTCTGCAGGTCTCAATCTCAAATGAATGAGGGAAATGGCACCATCTAATAAGATGTTTTTTTTAGGGTGGAGGATGGTTTAAGAGAACGGATGTGGCATAAATACGGATACACAAGCGTGGGGGGAGTTGAGATAAAGGTATGTATGTTGTAGACTTTAGCTATGGGAAGGATTTGTGCTCAAGAGTCCAATGTATAAATCTCAATAGAATAAATGAAGTGGAAAATATTTTGTTCCTATGGAGGGCAGAATAATGTCCCCTGGATGGGTTTAGGCTTTCAACCACCATTCCTGGGTGAGTAACTGAAATATGCCCGTCTTAAAATCCAGTTGCTATACATAGCCAAAAGGAAAATACCATAATGTGTGTGTGTGTGTGTGTGTGTGTGTCAGCCAAACTTTATTTTGACAGATGGTACCCATTACCGTTCAGTGACACTTCTTTGATATGGAGATCACACAGGAATGCATCATGCATTTTGAATGAGTTTTCACGTGATTAGTCAGTCATTTTCAATGACAACCTCAATGTTTCAGCATCAACGTGATGCACATTAGAGGTCAACCAATTATGATTTTTCAACGCCGATACCGATACTGATTATTGGAGGACCAAAAAAGCCGATAACGATTAATCGGCCGATTTTATTTATTTATTTGTAATAATGACAATTACAACAATACTGATTGAACACTTATTTTAACTTAATATAATACATCAATAAAATCAATTTAGCCTCAAATAAATAATGAAACATGTTCAATTTGGTTTAAATAATGCAAAAACAAAGTGTTGGAGAAGAAAGTAAAAGTGCAATATGGGCCATGTAAGAAAGCTAACGTTTAAGTTCCTTACTCAGAACATGAGAACATATGAAAGCTGGTGGTTCCTTTTAACATGAGTCCAATATTCCCAGGTAAGACGTTTTAGGTTGTAGTTATTATAGGAATTATAGGACTATTTCCCTCTATACCATTTGTATTTCATTAACCTTTGACTGATGTTCTTATAAGCACTTTAGTATTGCCAGTGTAACAGTATAGCTTCCCCCCCCCCCCTCGCTCCACCCTGGGCTCGAACCAGGAACACAACGACAACAGCCACCCTCGAAGCAGCGTTACCCATCGCTCCACAAAAGTTGCAGAGCGAGTGATGTTTGAAACGCTATTAGCGCGCACCCCGCTAACTAGCTAGCCATTTCACAACGGTTACACCAGCCTCATCTCGGGAGTTGATAGGCTTGAAGTCATAAACAGCGCAATGCTTGACGCACAATGAAGAGCTGCTGGCAAAACGCACGAAAGTGCTGTTTGAATGGATGCTTACGAGCCTGCTGCTGCTTACCACCGCTCAGTCAGATACTTGTATGCTTGTATGCTCAGTCAGATTATATGCAATGCAGGACATGCTAGATAAACTAGTAATATCATCAACCATGTGTAGTTAACTAGTGATTATGATTGATTGATTGTTTTTTACAAGATAAGTTTAATGCTAGCTAGCAACTTACCTTGGCTTACTGCATTTGCATAACAGGCAGTCTCCCTGTGGAGTGCAACGAGAGGCAGGTGGTTATAGCGTTAGACTAGTTAACTGTAAGGTGGCAAGATTGGATCCCCCGAGCTGAAAAGGTGAAAATCTCCTGAACGAGGCAGTTAACCCACCCTCATTGAAAATAAGAATGTGTTCTTAACTGACTTGCCTAGTTAAATAAAGATTAAATAAAGGTGTAAAAAATAAAAAAATAAATAAACAGCCAAATCGGTGTCCAAAAACACTGATTTCCGATTGTTATGAAAACTTGAAATCGGCCCTAATTAATCGGCTATTCCGATTAGTCGGTCGACCTCTAATGCACACTGCTAACAAAGAGGGCAGGGCAAACAGATAGTAGGACAATCGAACAGTCCGCGAAGAGGCTGTTTTAGCTTAAGTCTTCAATAGACTAGTGTATATCAATCCCAAAAATAAAACAGAACATTTCTTCAAAAAGTAGGACCTTTCGTCTTTGGAGAGACCAAAGAGTGTTAAATGTCTTCAGATAGCTGTTACATTAGTGGTTGAACAGACTTTTTATCAGAGGTATTGTGCTAAACTACCATCTTTAACCCTGATCTTGTTAACCTTCAGGCCAAATGTATTGCAAAGTCTGAGATATTCCACATGTATTAGCGATGAAGATATCTACAGTTGAAAATAAATGGTCTGTTTCTGTTTAAAAGGCTTTTCCATGTCCCGCCAGGCCCCCTTCTCCCTGCTCTCCTTTTGCCGAAGGCCCAGTTAAATTGGCACAGATTCCACCCAGCTCACAACCAGAATCGCTGCCTAAGTGTTTCCACCTCACTTGCCCACCGATGGCCTTACAGTAGCACAGAAAACATAGGGGGGAAAGTCAACCATGCTACAATAGGCCGCCTGACACAATGTAAAAGAGCAGCCTTGCAACACATGTACAACCTTATGTGCCTTCTTCCGGCAGACGATCACAGAGCATACAGTACACAGCGATCATAGAGGGTTTGTGAAATGGACTACAATCTGACTCAGACTAAAAGGATTCTTTAAAAAATATATATATATATATATATATATATTTAAGCCTCTTCACAGATGGCACATTCGTTTGTTTGTGTAGCATTAGCAGAGCGGACGTGATGCTGCTGGCTAGTCGGTGGCTCACTCTTCCTGCATGGTCTCTGAAGTGTTGAGACTTCCCAAAGCACATTCCTCTCGGAGAGAGAGAGAGAGTAAGAGAGACAGAGAGCGAGAAAGAGACATAACAGTTGAGCAAGTACTTAATACAAGTAATTCCAAGTTTGCTCCTCAGGTAGAAAAGTAAAAGTCATCCGGAATTCCTTTTGAGTTCAAAGCCATGCAAAACTGTGCTTCCCATACTGAGATGACAAATATAGGATCATTTATAAGGATCATTTGAGCTGGATGGTGGCCCACCCAATGCTTTAGCTTCGAAATTACCTTTCCGTCAGAAGTTGTTCTCCAAAGGCAATCTTTACTGTATTCATGCGACCACAAAGTTCACACAACCACAAAACAGTGTGTACTGGTCTTCAAACATCTCCTCCGCTCAGGACAAAAGGGTTATTTCCAATAGTCACATTCGGTTGCTTGGCAGATAGTGTAACGCATGACTCTGCCAACAAACTGGCCTTGTAAACAATATGGAGGAGTGTTTTTTTGTGTATGCTTGGCCTCAACAAGTCTTTTGGTCTATTTTCGTCATGCGCTACAGGATTTGTAAGTATTCTCACAGCGGTTATAGTAAGCCAGTGTGTCTAATGGAAGATAAAGTAAGTGTGTATGTGTGTAGAGGGGCTGCAGAGCTGAATGGTAGCTGACGGCGTGTAAAACACAAGGCACTGAATACAGACAGAACAAAAATGAATAGTTTGAATACATCAAGAGATTGGAGTTTGCATTCGGTGTAGAATTTGTGAATGTTACACCTATCACAGAGTGGCAATTCAGAAGCACAAGCCACTTTATCGCATGTGCAGACTTTGATTCTGTGACTGATGGTACAATAGCTGGGAGCATTAAAAACATGTAACAGACAGGTAAAATGTACCCCCTTTTTAATTCTGTGTGGTGTTTACAGTGACAGTAGACATGGGTTTGTCCCTTATCAAAAAGACAACAAAAGGGAACGAGGAGGGGAGTCAAAGCGAAAACACAAGAGATAACTGTTGTTTATCAGATTGTTCCATGGAGAATAATCCTCTCAATAAAACCATATCAAAACAACCAAAACACAGAGCTGTCTGTTTAAGCAGCGAGCAGCTTGTAAGAAAGAATCCCAGTAATAATTCAAATCACTATTATATCAGGAAGCAACTTCCTGATAAGGATTATCATGTGAGATTTAGATTGGTGGCATGTACCAGCGGTAATTCCATCACCAACCTTTGGTGTTGTCTCAAATTAAATCCGAGGATCTATGGTTGGAGGCAATCACAACATTCTGATGCATTTCCGCTCAGGATGAATGGAATAATTGAAAAGTGTCAATCGTATGCAAATTGGACAAAGCCTTCCACTAGGGATGTGCATCTTTCCCTTTCAAGATGATTCTATACGTACACTACATGACCAAATGTATGTGGACATCTGCTCGTCGAATATCTCATTCCAAAATCATGGGCATTAATATGGAGTAGGTACCCCCTTTGCTGCTATAATAGCCTCCACTCTTCTGGGAAGGCTTTCCACTAGATGTTGGAAGAAAAAAAATCTGCGGGGACTTAATTCCATTCAGCCACAAGACCATTAGGGTGGCCGGGCACTGATGTTGGGCGATTAGGCCTGGCTTGCAGTCGCCGTTCCAATTCATCCCAAAGGTGTTCGATGGGGTTGAGGTCAGGGCTCTGTGCAGGCCAGTCAAGTTCTTCCACACCAATCTCGACAAACCACCTCTGTATGGACCTCGCTTTGTGCATAGGGGCATTGTCATGCTGAAACAGGAAAGGGCCTTCCCCAAACTGTTGCCACAAAGTTGGAAGCACAGAATCGTCTAGAATGTCATTGTATGCTGTCGCGTTAAGATTTCCCTTCACTGGAAACAAGGGACCTAGCCCAAACCATGAAAACCATGTGTGGCCTACCACTTTGCGGCTGTGCCGTTGTTGCTCCTAGACGTTTTCACTCATAATTAAAGCCCTTACAGTTGAACGAGGCAGCATAGGGAATAAAAATAAATGTTTTATTGCATGGTGCAAGATTGAATGCAATTCATTGATTTTTGAATGTTATGATGGACACAGCTTTGTAGAACCAAACACAGCCCCTGCTCGACAAACTGGAACTCGAGAACGAATCATTTGGGGTGCTGCAGTTCGCGAACAATATTGTGCTATTACCCTTATGCAATGTTTTACACCAAGTCTTTCATAATCTAGTCCAATTGCGGCCACAACTAGACCTTGTTTGAAATGTATCATAAATAATTGAGTTTGTAGGCCTAGCAGTCAACAAATGTACATTGTATAAAGCACACTTGAACAACTCTCAGTCACAAATGACAGCTCTAATAAGCCCCTTGAAGTGAATGACATGTGAACGAGATGCTTGTATAATCATGGCTCTTTCGAGTTTTCAGTTCATCGTTCGCCGATAGGGTTCCTGCGTGCTCTGGGCATTACTGTCTGAAATGAACAAAATGAGTTGAAACATTAATTATTTTGACTGAATGAGTTGAAGAGATCTGAATCAATAAAAACAGCGGAACTTTCCATCACTAGTGTGTGTGTGTGTGCGCGCGCGCGTAAATGATGTATGTTGTGTATACTATGTAGGCACCTGAGCTGAGCCATAAGGGAGACTAGGCATCTACCACCCTCACTACAATATGTTTTTGGTCGCCCCCCCCCCCCACTCTGGGTTCTGAAATCACCATCACCCACTAATTAACTTGCCATTTTTGCAGATTAAGTGTTTGAGCTAGTAATGTATCAATATTTACTGTTTACAAATGAACTATGACATTTCACCCCCCCCATCTCCAAATCGAAGGGTTTCACATAGTGATCTTCTCGTCTATCGCTTCGGCCATGCAGTGCGCCTCGCAAAAGTGATTGCGGTCCTCGTTATGAAATTATACATTTTACCTTGTATGTCGAAAAATTACCATATACACTGCTTGTTTAAAGCAGAATTACCACAAAATGACCATATAAACTGATTGTTTAAAGCAAAATTACCAAAACTATTGCTGATGGTAACCTCGAATAATCAAAATGAAATCTATTTGCAAGCCCCGTTCAGCAGGTATAGCCAGAAGAGAGTTGTCTCCTGTAGCAGACTTTTTATCTGGCAAAACACATTTTCAACATAGATAACAATAACCTAGCAAACTACATAGGCTGTCACTCAATTAATAAAGCCTATTATCACAAAATCCATGTAGCATTAGAATGCTGAAGGTGCCGTGCAGATGTGCAAGATCAGGAACAAACTGCCTGCCTCGCGTTGGTCAGCGAGCGAAGCTGAGCACAGTGCAGTTTGACTAGGCTACTGATATTGCCTGGGGTTGTGCGGCATGCAAAATGACTTGGAGATCAATGACTGTCAACAGTTGTCAAAAAAGACGAGAGGTATTTTCGGAAGGTTAGATAGAATGTAATACGAACAACAACAAAAAATGTGAACCAGCTATTTGTAACGTTGGAATTTTCTGACAGACTCATGCTACATTTGGTTAGGGTTGGGGTCCCAGGACTGCACTTGTGTCTTAAACATTTGAATCGGGGCGGATGTGTATCGGTGAATCATTACATCCCTACCTTCCTCTCAGATGGTATGAAAAGGAGACATGACAGAGCTCTGATTCACCCGCTGCTAGGTTATGTTAAATTAAGACTGTTAGGCAGCAGGTCCAGGTCACCGGTGTAAACTGGTTTAATAAGAAATAAATGCCACTGCAGACCTTCCGGCAACTGTTACATTTAATTGTCTCGGTGCAATGCTTCCATTTTCATTTCAGATCTATTTTATGTCCATCGGAATTAACATGCCGGGTCCACAATAGGTTCAAAATATCGATTAGGGGGAAAAAAATCCTCTAGCAAATTCCTGTTCATGTACAAAAGATAACACTGCCATAGAAGAGCTTCAGGCAGGTTTCCAAAACCCAAAGGTTGCTTTTGATCCCCATTCGATCCCAAGTCTTTAACTGAGATCCAAGTTAGTATTTTTACATAGCGCATGTAAATATATTAGAATCTCTCTAGACATTTATTGTGACGTGTTTGCCCAGCTACATTCATATTTGCAGTTATTTGGCAGAATATGTCAGCACATCGTCTTGTTCAAAAGTGCCAGATTCCCTGCATTAACCCTGTGCCCAATTCCAGAAACACCCACCTAAACTAGCATTGCATAGGAATTCTATTCAGGAAACTAATTGTTATTATTATTATTATTATTAACCACTTTCTGAACAGAGCACAGAATGAGCAGAGGTGTTGAAACGGGGTTTTACATAATGTTTCAAGCAGCAACAGGAGGGCATCTGAATTCCCCACATGTTGTGTTTGGAGAGGTAAAGGGGACACACAAACGTGCAGGTTCTGCGGCGGGTATTACACCCACACTCTCTCTTTCTGGTTTGATTAATGCTACGCCAGCATCTCTGCTCATCACCCAATAGTGGGCTGGCATTCTGACAACTAGATAATGGCTGCTAGTTCGACTTGTCATGGCGTACCGAGCAGTAGTCGTTTTCGTAAGGCATCGTGATATTTAGACGTTCTGTGGCAGGCCCTAATCTTTTTAGCATTTGATGATGTTAAAATGTCTTCGGAATTAGCCTTTTCTGAGCCGACTCGGCTGGAAGCACAGCATGACGTGTGCTTTGTTTAATAGCTGCAGAAAAGGCTGACATTTATCACAATACGCAATAGAAAAGTTTGTAGTGCGGAAGAACAAGGCATGACCTGCTCAGTAAGAGTTTAAATAGAAGTGAAAAGACTAGGCTTTTGCAAGGATCGCCTTACAGAAGACACAAAAGGAAATCCATACATCTCTTGAAAAACATCAGGTTAATGTATGCAAATGAAAGCAGTTAGAATTCTGTTTTCTTCTTCAAGGAGACAGACCAGTGTCAATACAAAATGCCAAATCCCAGTTAATTGTTTGCGTGGCCAGCAGTGCTGTCTAAAGGGAACAACAATTATTTTGCAATACATTTTCCTCCTTTCGGTGATAAAACAAACACATTTTACAGTAATACCAAATACTGAACAAAAGCATCACCATATGGTGAATCCCAGATTTGGGCCCCATCACCCTCTTCATTTGGGTGCCTGTATGAACTCACATATTTATTTTTACCTGTGAACAGTTTGGTGATGGCCCTGTTCTGGCGACGTGCTGAGCAGATGAGAAGGAGCCAGGGCGGGAGGTACTCGTGGTGGCTGGCCAGGAGCTCAGCGATGGTCCTGGGGGTGCCTGAGCCTGAAGACCTCTGTTCTCCCTCACCCAGCTGACAGCCTTCGTCGATGGAGTCAACCAGGAGGAAGAGGGCCTGCTGAGGTGGCTTGGCACTCAAGAGTGGGAGGAGAACACACCTTTAGGGCAAGAGAGAAGAGGATAGAGGTTTAGAACTCTCTCTGTGCACCTAGCGCTTTCCACTGCGAGCTGATGCTGTTGAAGAGAGTTGAGGATGATTGCAGACCGTACATCAACAACAATAGATTTAATGTCGGTCTGAGTCACATGTTTGACTGTATCTTAGTAACTGTCTCTCTATCCACAGTTCAGCTTTCAGGCCCTTGACAGACCTTCACAGTCCAAATGCAAATCCTTAGGGAATTGAAACCTGCAGTTATAGATAACAGGTGACATGCCCCCCCCAAACGTTTCTGGAAAAAAAATCCTGGGGAAAACACTGGACTGTATGTACTGTATATAGACTGTGTCCTAAATATTTGTTCTTAGCCGGGAGCTGAAATAACTGAATTTCAACTGAATTTCAATTGAAAGCAGACAGAGCAGGTCCATATTAATCAAATGATGACGTGACAGTTTACAAGGCCGACGACTGTCTAGAATAGCCAGGAAAATCTTTTGAAAGTCATTAAAAAACCGCTGTCTGTGTTTGAGCCTACACACCCCCAAAAAAACAGCCTCACTACACTGTGAATAATGTACAGTATTAAACCACATCAATCCTTGTCTATACTCACAAACCCAAGGGTTTAAATGCTGCATTAACCTTGAAATAACATGAGCGTGAAAGCCAAAGGGAAAAGTGAAGACCCCATTTGCTCGAATGATAACGTGTATTATGACTGCGTGCATAAATGCCATGAAGCCAGCATTGTATCTGTTCCCGTTTTATTTTCCCAACCTGCATGCTTGTGCTGGAAAAACTTCAGTGCCTGTGTACAGCACAGAGCTGCTACCCCCAGCCTGATTCCAGTCTTGAGACTGTTGTTTTGCTGTTGTAAATTACCGCCACCGCTAAAACATCGCTTAGTTATGCATATCCCTCGCTGATCCAATTGGAGCCTTTTAAACATGACTTTTAGTCAGACTGCAATTCCAATGCAAGGGCTCAGCAAACACTTTCCAGCCAAACCTCCCCTCCAATCCTCTATTTTTCCAACAGCTCAATTTCTCAAGTGCAAGAAAAAGAGGGTAGTGCGCAGTCATCAACCTGCAAGCTCCATCATTACATCGCTCCATCTCAGAGAAACATGGCCGATTGCTCTTTCTGACGGCTGCAGCCCCACATCGAATCTGCAGCACAGACAGGAAAACCAGCCAAGAGGAATGCCAATCTGCAGAGTTTGTGTACTGCCAACAACTACAGCAACGCCGCCTGCAGACAAACAAATTCACAGAGACAGCAATGCGGGCCTCGTTATGAGACAAAGAGCTATTCTTTTCCTTACAATCAACTGCTTTCAGAACTGTTGATAACTGACCTCCCTGCCGGAACGAAGACAGGGGCTTGAAATGAGCACAACAATGGGCTGGGTGCCAGACTAACGTCCGAAGAGCCTCAGCCAATGATGAGTGTCTTTGTGACGCATCCTTTGCCCCGCACGTTAACACTAACTATTTTGGTTGTTCTAATTCCGTCTTCGACATATGTAAATAGCGGAGAGCAATTATCATTTAGAGATAGAAAGAGAATGTGAAATGTCCCTAACGCACCCGCCATCTGTTGTGCTGCAGTCCCCATCTTCCACGGCCCGGCCACATTGTGCAATGTGGGCTTCGCTTTGAAGTTTCAGTGAAGATGTTTAGGCCGACAGGCAGCCCTGGGCACCTTGCTCACGTCTTACACATTTACTGAGACGCTTTAATGGGGTGGGGGCTGAGCCTGAAATTTCCTTCATCATGCAATGGCGCAGGGAGACTGTGGCTCAGGTCCAATATACCGTGCATGGCCGGCCATGACACCATTCTATTAATGGAAAAGAACAGCAGGTGGGTCAACTAGTCACTGCAGAGACCCCATTGAAAGGCAATAGCGACTAGCACAGGGTCCACTGGAAACCTGAACTAGACTCTTTCATTTGGAGAAAAAAGCCTGCTCAGCTTCTTTGCCTTAGTCAGGAGAGATTAGCAGAAAAAGACTGCATGACAACAGCTGAGTCATGGCCCCATCAGGGGGTGGAGAAAGAAAAAGCAACCAGCTCCCAATCTGGAAAATGCATATTATTAATTTATACATAAAGCATGGTGTAATTCCAATCATATTCTCCTAACGAATAAACCTGAGCGAGACAATGTGAGGGGTTCTGCTGGGAGCAATGTGGATTCTGAGAATTTAGCAAAATGGCAGCCATGACACAGCAAGCGCTGTTACCCCATTGCATTAGCAATTCTCTCACTTCCTCCAAAATCAGAAAGGAACTCATTTTATTCCTCCTTGGACTGAGTGATTTCACGCGGCCCTTGCAGAGCAAGGGAAACAACCACTCCAAGTCTCAGAGCGAGTGACGTTTGAAACGCTATTAGTGCGCACCCCGCTAACTACCTAGCCATTTCACATCGGTTACACCAGCCTAATCTCGGGAGTTGATAGGCTTGAAGTCATAAACAGCTGCTGGCAAACGCACAAAAGTGCTGTTTAATGAATGCTTACGAGCCTGCTGCTGCCTACCATCGCTCAGACTGCTCTATCAAATCATAGACTTAATTATAACATAATAACACACAGAAATACGAGCCTTAGGTCATTAATATGGTCGAATCCGGAAACTATCATCTCGAAAACAAGACGTTTATTCTTTCAGTGAAATACGGAACCGTTCTGTATTTTATCTAACGGGTGGCATCCATAAATCTAAATATTCCTGTTAGATTGCACAACCTTCAATGTTATGTCATAATTACGTAAAATTCTGGCAAATTAGGTGGCCCAAACTGTTGCATATACACTGACTTTGCGTGCAATGAACGCAAGAGAAGTGACACAATTTCACCTGGTTAATATTGCCTGCTAACCTGGATGTCTTTTAGCTAAATATGCAGGTTTAAAATATATATACTTCTGTGTATTGGTTTTAAGAAAGGCATTGATGTTTATGGTTAGGTACACATTGGAGCAACGATACACACCGCATCGATTATATGCAACGCAGGACACGCTAGATAAACTAGTAATATCATCACCATGTGTAGTTAACTAGTGATTATGATTGATTGATTGTTTTTTATAAGATAAGTTTAATGCTAGATAGCAACTTACCTTGGCTTATTGCATTCGCGTAACAGGCATGCTCCTCGTGGAGTGCAATGTAATCAGGTGGTTAGAGCGTTGGACTATTTAGCTGTAAGGTTGCAAGATTGAATCCCTGAGCGGACAAGGTAAAAATCTGTCGTTCTGCCCCTGAACGAGGCAGTTAACCCACCGTTCGTAGGCCGTCATTGTTCTTAACTGACTTGCCTAGTTAAATAAAGGTGTAAAAAAAAAAAAAATGGCTAAACCGGTGTCCAGAAATTTCCGATTGTTATGAAAACTTGAAATCGGCCCTAATTAATCGGCCATTCCGATTAATCGGTCGACCTCTAGCACATATATGCCTACCGCTAACCAATCAGATTGCTCAGATCACTGTGTCTGCAGCTTCCTCGTTGATACTGTGATTTCAAAGCGTCTAAAACCATGGCTAGTGAGAGACTTTCAACGAAAATCTACTTCTACACCCGCGGTGTGACCTGCACTGCAGCTTCAATAAATGAGGCAAAGCGTATAGGTAGGCTTGTGTTGTAATTATTAGAGTCTGTGTGTTTTTTGTAAGAATATTTCCCTTTCTCTGGTCATACAAATCAAATCAAACTTTATTTGTCACATGCGCCGAATACAACAGGTGTAGACTTTACTGTGAAATGCTTACTTACAAGCCCTTAAACAACAGTGCAGTTCAAGAAGAGCTAAGAAAACATTTACCAAATAAACGAAAGTAAAAAATTATAAAAAAGTAACACAATAAAATAACAATAACGATGCTACATACAAGGGGTACCGGTAACGAGTCAGTGTGCGGGGGCACATGTTAGTTGAGGTCATTTGTACATGTGGGTAGGGGTGAAGTGACTATGCATAGATAATAAACAGCGAGTGGCAGCAGTGTACAAAACAAAGGGGGGGGGGGGGGGGGGGGGGTATCAATGTGAATGTGAGAGGTGCAATGGTGCTGTGTATTTTAAATTAGTTGGCTTAAGGACAAAAAGGGCATCTGGTAATAAAAATGTTCAAGCTGTCTAATAAACAGTGCTCAATAGACAGCTCAGTTAATGCAAGATAGAGACAGAAGTGGCTAGCGTATACAATTAAATAACCTGCACAAAAGCAACTTACTTTGTGCTTTGGACCAAGAAAACAAAACACGAGATCAATTTGGTATTAACCGAAAATGAATTTAAATGGCTTAAAAGCAGAACAAGTGCACAACTTAAGCTATAGCTGAATGAACAAAAACTAACCCCTGAACGCCCAGACGAGGTGTGCATTCCCAGGTCAGATGGACAATTATTCAACACTGTCAGTGGGATCTGAAATGTCATCCGTTCCAACTCCACGACCCCCTGCGCCTTCTTCTATACCACTGTTAAATTTGACTCTGGGACACGCAACACAGTACACAGCATGCTAGATGTCTGACAATGACAATGAGATGGTCTCCTGTATTTCACCCTGATGAGGAAACACAAGAAAACATAATGTGCCAGACAAAGCGTAAGTAACTGCCTCCCCTCCCATTCACTCGGGTTAGAATGAGACAGAATAAGAAGGCTGATATCCTGCACAGCATTGCACGATTGACATCCTCTGAGAGCACAGAAGATCAACCGCAGCTGGGGCTTTCATTTCATATCACTTAGCGACCTCCTAACGTGCACAGGCAACAGCTCCGTTAACATTTAACCCGTTCGTCATGCAAACACGCAAAGGGGATCTGATGCACATGTTTGGGCTTTTTAGTGCGATAACACCCCCTCCCATACCCACAGCCCCTGTATGCCAAGTCAAAGCGACGTGGACAGGGAGGCTGGCTCCAGAATGCTGAGTCATCGCGGCATCCTTTAAAAAGTGGCCTAATCTGCAGTGAGTCTTTCTGCAGCCGAGCAACGCATGACGGGCGCGCAGCATTTCATCTTCGATTAGCATCCTCTTTTTTTCGCTCCAACTGCCGCTCTGTAATCCCCAACGCCACTAGCAATTACTAATTGAAATGACTACAATAAGAGTAAATGTACTGGTACAACTTCACAATAAGTGTCCCTTATAATAATGTATTTCCATGGTGTGCAGGTACAGTGTTTCATGTTTCATGGTATTTACCACGGTTGCACCTGTAGAATGCACAAATTCAAGAATTTGCCAATAAACTCAGAGTTGAGATGCATTTTTAGGATATATGATCATGACACAGGTTTGTGAGGTTAGAACAACCATGTGTGACTCACCACCTGGATTCGGTCTTATGTAGCAAAATTTGAAATTTAGTTTTTTACGTTGGATATAAGTAGAGACTCAGAGCTAAAAAATGGTATATCATACACTGTATTTTTGAGGAACAATGGGAAAGTAATTCTGCTTTGAAAGTTGATAAACTTATAAACTCACTTTTGAGAAAATGGCCTTTGAATGTTTTGGTATCTATTGAAGAGCTCTTCTTTATCTACAACCATTCAGCATCGTTTACACCCTCTTAAGCTTTAGCCCCACCCATCTAGTTTCGCTCTCGGAGCATTCAGAGCGCACACTTGGTGCTCTGGCTGATAATTTGTTAACCTCTGGATAACATGAAAACAGCGAGCTAGCCAGGTAAACAATGAACCTAGCTAGGTTAAAAAAAATTGTAAGATCACACACATCACGTAACGTTTGCTAACGAGCCGGCCAGCTCACGTTAGCTAGTTAAGGGCTTGTAAGTAAGCATTTCACTGTAAGGTGATTTCACTGTTACGTGATCTTTCACTTTGTTTACCTAGCTAGGTTCATTGTTTACCTGGCTAGCTAGCTGTTTTCATGTTGTATTCCGCGCATGTGACATAACATTTGATTTGAAAGTGGAGAGCAACGCTTATGCAGCTCCACTACACAATACATTTAAAAAAAGATGAGTTCGACATGATTACCAACACAAACTGACCAGCTCAAATAGACAGATGCATTCTACATGGCAGACCAAACCAAACTCCTCTCTCGGCATGTCCAGCCCTCTCATTATCTCAGCCAATCATGGCTAGTGGGAAAGTTGCTGTTCTTTTCTGTGGCTTAACCAACAAGGCTGGTAATTTAACAATTGTATTCGTATTTAGATGGCATACAAGGTTGTTATTAAGGCACATTTTTATTTTATTTTACCTTTATTTAACTAGGCAAGTCAGTTAAGAAAAAAATCTTACTTTCAATGACGGCCTAGGAACAGCGGGTTAACTGCCTTGTTCAGGGGCAGAACGACATTGTTTTTACCTTGTTAACTCAGGGATTCGATCTTGCAACCTTTCAAGTAGCCTAGTGCTCTAACCACTAGGCTACTTGCCGCCCCACATGAAAGTTAATTTTGATAAAAACATATTTTTTTACGTTTCAATTGGCTCTCCTGTGAGGTCATGACTTGCGACATACGCCTAGTTTCCTGAATCAGGTCACATATGTCATGAACATATAGTGTCAGCAGAGTTTCAATAGATCCAGGTAGGGATGGGTGATACGTCCTAAAAATCATATGTAGATTTGTTTAAACTTATGGACGAATCAAAATATACTATAATATATATTTTTCTCAAAATAAGCTTTGTTGCACAATTAAAGGTAAATACACTGCTTTTCAAACAGCCAGCAATAATCTAATGAATTCAGGGCTTGTTAAATTATACCTAGGCTAAATGTTAGCCTTCCACAACCCACTAATGATTCAATTGTTTTATTACAAAAAATGTAAACTGCTTTTTGGCCATAATCACTGACCTTGCTTTCAATTCTCTCTATGAAAATGCACTTCTTGTTACAAATGTAACCAGGACCATGCACAATGACCAACGTCTGGTAGCAGGCATTATAGAAAAATAACAAAGGTCTTACAAACAATCTCTCAAGCACAAGCCCACGTGCTACTGAGTAGTCAGCATTCATCTATTTGCTTACTTTTATGAACACACCTTCCTGTCCAACACTTTGTTTAGATGTTGAAATCAAGTGGCCAACCTGGTGAAGAAGATGCTTATTTCTCAATATGAGATTGTGTTACCAATTGCGTCTTTCTATGCTCATTACACATTTAAAAAACATAGACAACATAGACTAGACAGCTAGCGCTAACAGTCTGTGGCGAACATCCTGCTAGCGGTACGTGGTACCGCAATGTCGTGCGTCACCAGTGGTGGGAAAAGTACCCAATTGTCAAACTTGAGTAGAGTTAAATGACTCAAGTAAAAGTGAAAGTCGTCCATTAAAATACTACTTTGAGTAAATGTTTTAAAGTATTTGGTGTTAAATATACTTAAGTATCAAATGTCAAAGTATAAATCATTTGGCACAATAGATTTTTGTTTTACCAATAGCCAGTGCACACTCCAACACTCAGACATAATTTACAAACAAAACATGTGTGTTTAGTGAGTCTGACAGATCAGAGGAAGTAGGGATGACCAGGGATGTTCTCTTGATAAGTGTGTGAATTTGAAAATTGTTCTGTCCTTGTAAGCATTTGAAATGTAATGATTACTTTTGGGTGTCAGGGAAAATGTACGGAGTAAAAAGTACATCATTTTCTTTAGGAATGTACGGAATAAAAGTTGTCAAAAATATAAATAGTAAAGTAAACAGATATCCCAAAAAACTACTAAAGTAGTACTTTAAACAATTTTTGCATAAGTACTTTACAATACAGTGCTTGACAGAAACTGAGCATTCATTTTCCACAATCATGTTCATTGATACGCACGTATGTGAGTTGTTGGGAGTTGAGACAAAACAAGCATATCGTTAGTAGGTGAAGTTATCCTCTAATACAGTTAAATAATGTCTCAGTGTGTTTCGTTGTCCATATGACCGATTCTGTTGGCCCAAACCTGGAATTGAAATAGTGAGTTGAAACTGCTTGTTGTCAGTAAGGAAGAAGTGATCTTTCGTCTTTGTTGTTGTGAGTGGCAGGGGGAGGGGCTTCGAGTCTGTGTGGGAGTGGGAAGGTGCATTGTACACATAGCACCGAAGGAACAAAACCCCAAAAAACTAGTTTCTTGCTATACAGGCATTTGGAACATTGCGCTAGAACATACATTTGAATTAATCAAATGAATTGGATATATCGCCCAGCCCTACATCCAGATCGCATCCATAATTTACAGAGTTTCTGAAAGTTTCTCCTTATGTTACTAACAACATCTGAAGTGCCAAATTACAGTAGACGAAAAGCTGCATATTGCTGTCAAACTTGATTTGTAAATGTTAGCAACAAGCTAGTCATTGCCTACAGCCATTGCATGTATAAAGATTTAGAACATTACCTTGCTCTGCTAGCTGCAGGCCTATGTATTTAAAATATATATATATATATATACACTACCGTTCAAAAGTTTGGGGTCACTTAGAAATTTCCTTGTTTTTGAAAGAAAAGCAAATTTTTCGGCCATTAAAATAACATAACATTGATCAGAAATACAGTATAGACATTGTTAAAACTTCTTATGGCTGCAGTGGCAGTATTGATTAGCTTGGATGAAAGGTGCCCAGAGGTGCCCAGAGTAAATGGCCTGCTCAGTCCCAGTTGCTAATATATGCATATTATTATTTTTGGAGAGAAAACACTCTGAAGTTTCTAAAACTGTTTGAATGATGACTGTGAGTATAACAGAACTCATATGGCAGGCAAAAACCTGAGAAGAAATCCAAACAGGAAGTGAGAAATCTGAGGTTGGTCGATTTTCAACCCAGCCCCTATTGAATTCACAGCGGGATATGGATGAAGTTGCACTTCCTAGGGCTTCCACTAGATGTCAACCATCTTTAGAAACTTGAATGAGGCTTCTACTGTGTTGTGGGGCTGAATAAGAGCTGAATGAGTCAGGTTACTGGCAGAGAGCCAGGTCCTGGTCACGCGCAATTCACATGATAGCAACCTGTATGGCTTTTCTACACACAAAGGAATTCTCCGGTTGGAACTTTATTGAAGATTTATGATAACAACACCTTAAAGATTTATTCTATACTTAAGTTTGACGTTCAGATGGACTTGCAAGAGCGTTTGGATTACGAGCTCCGTGTCTCTGTGCTCTGTGTCACGTTCACTCTCCTCCATGTTTGTCTGTACTGCAAATTTCCTCCCACACGGCACTAGTAGAAGAATGCAAAGCGTCGTCCAATTGACAAAAAATATTGCCCGTAAAGAGTGGGATTTGCAACACAATGAAATAAACTATAGAGCATAATATGAAACGATAGACATTTTTCTATCGTCACACGATATATATTGTCATATCGCCCAGCCCTACACAGAGTTGTATGAGATCTTCAGGGTTTTCTAATGATCAATTAGCCTTTTTGAAATGATAAACTTGGATTAGCTAACATATCGTGCCATTGGAACACAGGAGTGATGGTTGATGATAATGGGCCTCAAATCGCCTATGTAGATATTCCATTAAATATCAGCTGTTTCCAGCTAAAATAGTCATTTACAACATTAACAATGTCTACACTGTATTTCTGATCAATTGGATGTTATTTTAACATTTCTAAGTGACCCCAAACATTTGAAGAGATGTATATATTTTGACTAATGAGTCAATTCAATTTTCAATTAAGTGGCTAATGTTAATTTGGAGGAAAATAGAAATCTAATTTTTAGAAAAACTTCCTTCAACTTTCTTAGCAAAAGGATCATAAAGGAAAACACTTTGACCCACTGAGTGAACAAAATACTGCCAAGAAACTCAAACCTGGTTATCAGATTCAAGCCATGATCACTTTCCAAGGTTCCTTTGCTCCCAACACACAGATTTGCCTGGCAGTTATTCAAACTACTGCACGTTCATTTAAAAATCCCCCTTACAAACAAACCCCAAAAGCTCTCACCTAAACAAAAAGAGAACCTGCCCTTTCAGCACATTTCCCAGTGCCTTTTAGAGTGCCCACATGACTGAGTTTATTCCACCTATTTATTTGTGCTCTTTTGTCCTGGGGAAAAAAGCTAGACATGTTGCAGGGAGACTATTTGATAGTTTCAAACGACAAGGTCAAATTAATTCCACTGTTAGTACTCTGGTCAAAACACGGTAGAGGCCATTGCTAGAGGGAAAGCATGTTGCAATTAGATGACATAAGTAAATTGGTGAGATTCCATTGTATATTGCCAAGTTTGTGCAGTTTTGTTGGTTATCAACAGTCCTACACACTGCTTGAATTCCGCCCCACCCACCTTCCTCCCGGGTTTTCACACTTGTTGTTTCTATCTAGATGAAGAGTAAAGGTATGTAACTTGTTCTGGTGACTACAATAGCACACACAACGGTGAATGGAGAGGATGGCAGTGCATAGGATGGAGACCAGGTTGAACCAGGTTTAATGTATTGACACAACCAGTGATTACGATCAACAAACATGCTTGTTAGGCCAAGGAATTTGGCCAACCCCTCTGGCATTCACATGCTGGTAAGGCCTTAAAACAGAGTCTGAGGTCAAGGCTCCACCAGTCCTGTTTACCAGGAGCCCAACCTTTACAAATGAACACACCATTTTTCATTATTGAGCAACAATGTAGCCTTGTTTTTGGAACATGTTCACCTGAGATGAGATTCCATTTCTAAAGTAAATTAGGGGAACCCTTAAGTTTGGGAAAATAATACACTTTTATAATCCTCCATTGCTTGCTTTGCCCATTGAACATGTCCGGACACAAAGATCGAGCGGTGGATATTGGCTGTGATACAGATCTTCCACTTCCCAACTTTCTGCAACCTGATAGGATCTAGTATTTGTGTACAACAGTGCCCAAGATTATTTTACACCAGAGATGGTGATAAGACATTCTCCAGAGTGCATATTTACTCCACAAACAAAAGGCTGTAATCTCCGTTGGATAACAATTCTGTCCGTTGTCCACAGAGTCTGAACCAAACCTCAAGCGGTAAAGAAATGCACTTGTTTAGGCCAGGCTGGGTTGGTGATGCTGTCTGTGAGAAGCTTTCCATTCCCTTGACACTGACCAGAACTGGACCTCTGTCTGTCCACTGGTTGTTTATGTCCCCTATGTTAACCTGCCTTCTATCGCAAATGTCACAGTCAAGTCCCAGGCATCAATAGTGGCCTTATTACTATAATAACTGACACAGGGCTACTTCCTCAGCTTCTTTTGGGAAAGATGTGAAAGACCGGGGAAATCAATGAGTCCATTGGCCATTTAAAAAATGATTTACCTCGCCGAACGTTTGACCCACTTTCCCAGTGTGTGATGTAGAGATGGTGCAATAAGCATCACCAGATGGCCAGACAAGAGGCATGTGTGTTCAACACCGCATTCCATCCCATGTGTGTATAGTATAGACTGGTTGACCCATCGTGCTGACAAGTCGTGCAAGTAGCATACACACAAGGCAGTTCCTTTACAAATATAGGTTCAAACCCCTTTTTAAAGCCCCAGTCTTACAGAGAGAAAAGTCTGTGTGGATCACATTCTATGACCAAGCTTGATCCTGTATGGTACTTTGTCTCACATGTGCAGCCCACGTCGTCATATAGGGCAGTCAGTCACACACTTCCAAGCAGTACATTCTTCCCTCCAGCCAACTGAGCCTGGGTGCCACTTAAAATAACTGACCTTTTTCTCAACTAAGGGCTAGCGGGGACAGTCCCACCGCATGCCACAGAACGGGAAAACAACAACACAAACACTATGTCAATGGGTAGCGGGACAGAGGACTGCTGGGGTAGGGTTAAGGGAAGTGTGTGAGGAGTAAAAGTGGGAGGGGTGGGGTAAGGACAGGGGGGTGGAGGGAAGTGGGTGGGGCAGCAGGCTTCACCTACCTCTTGAAAGCCTCAGTGGGGTTTCTCTCACACTCCCCGGGCTGCAGGACGCTCTGCACCGCTGGATCGCGCACCTTCTCCTCGTAACCCGGCAACAGGCCGCTCCGGCAAATCTGGGCCACCAGACCTCGGATGAAGCCGCCCAGGCAGAGTGTGTCCGAGTCGTCCGCCCGGCAGAAATGGAAGGCCAGACTCTGTTGCTGCAGCCCCCGATGAGTGCCCTGGGCTGAAGAGGGCCACAGGAGCTCCGTGCACAGGGCCGTCTTCCCACTCCCAGGCCCCCCCACCAGCAACACCCCCCAGGCGGTGGCCTTCGCAGAGCCTGCTGCAGAGCTGCCACAGGGGTTAGATGCGCCAGTGCCGGAGGCACCGGCCTGCTTGCTGGGAGTGCTGGTCAAACCACTCAGGCCATTAGTCTTTTCCTGGAGACAGTGCTGGATCTTGTGGAAGACCCACTCCCTGCAGTAAAAGCGCTTCCCCTGCAGCAAACTGGTTTGGGCCATTTTGAGATACTGCTGTTCTGGCTTTTCCTCATAGGGCTTTCCTTGCCCTCACATTTTCAACCCAGTAGTAGGCCAGCTGTAAATTTGAGTATCCATTTTTTTTTTGCCTCCACATGTGCCTTTCCAAGTTGATTGCAGCTGTCCTTAGTGTTGTGATAAAGACAGTGTGCAACTGAAGCTCCCTTCTGAGAAAACAGAATGGCTGTGGGCGAGAAAAGCAGTTTTTGGGACGTCGCTGAATATCTGGGGCAAAAAAAGAGTCACAATTGAGGCTTGTACTGTACATTTTCCACTAACTTCTTCCATGGCTTTCTCATTGGCTGGACTGAATGCTCAGTGTTATTCCAGGTTTGTTGCTTTAACATGGTGTTGTGCATGACAGGGCACAGGGCTTTGAGTGCATCCACTATCAAACTCAACCACAGCTTGATCAAATTAGCCCTGAGAGTCAGTGATTTGTTTCCCTTGATACATTTCATAGGGAAACTGGAGCGGGTATATAGTTTCCATTACATTAACATTTGAGAGTGCCAGAGTTGTGTTGGTCTCTCCAATAACATTGATTGCCTGGTCACTTTCCTGGAATAAACAGAAGCTTGCTGTAAAAAAAAAAAAATAATAATAAGATTACAGATTCAACTTTTATCTAGCCTATACAATTACACAGTTCACTCTCACTGGAAAATGCATAGCTTTGCAGAATGGGGGAGCGTGTTTATAACACAGTAACTAACAAGACATTGTAGATGGTCCACACTCTTGGAGTCTTGGCAAGGTTTCGTTCAGTATCTCTAACCTACTCACTGATCTCCCTTCCTTCCTAGGTGGCTTTAAATCGCAAACATTTCACATCCGGGGAAAAAAAACTCCAAATGAGAGGACCCCCTTTTATCTGCATACAGCGACATTAACGTTCCCTATCCCACGATGCAATAATGACTAAAATAAATAACTTGGAAGTGTGGTTTCTTTTCAGATCGCCAATACAGTGAGTGGAATATGTCTTTCAATTTAAAACACGTGTATTATGTCTGTTAAATGTTATTCACCTTTCTCCTGTTTTCTAGGCGCCCACCTCATCGCGTAACCAATAGCCTGCTACAGCGCTCTCATTTTGGAAATACATGACAAAGAGGCAGTTTTAAACTCATTAAAGAAATGCAACCGCAAGCAAAAGCCTACAAATATGTATTAGGGGTAGTAAACTGTCATAGGTATCGATGAAAAGTGGGCCAAACACTGATCGGGCTACGCCGTCTTTTGTATGACAAAAAAAACCTCACCCATTTCAAATGGAATAGAATTTAACACCTTTAGTCAGTCTAAAAACCTACACTATCTAAAATACAATGGCATTCATACAAACAAAGAATAGGTCAATGAGCTGAACGCGGCCCTTAATCTTGTAAAATTCAATGTAAAAAGTGTTTTTTAACTTCAAGCAAATGTGGAACGTTTGCCCATTTTTCAATGTTACAGTTTGAAATACCGTATAGCCTACGGCTTCTCACCTCTTGCTGAATCCCCCTTTTCATTTGGTTGCTGTGTCCGTGATTAAACCATTTGTCTCTCTAACCAAATGCTATGCTTCAAAAGCAATATTTGATTAGCTTAATCTGTTTCTAAACGCAATCTTCGAATTTTTCCATCAGCGTCTTTGCATTCTCTTTCTTTCAGCAGCCGCGGCTCCTCCTGCTATCCAACACAGCGCTGCAGCCTACTATACTTAACCAGTCTCTCAGCCTCCAAACATTCTAATATTCTATCGCTTGCATTCAGAGCACACACGCAGGATGGACGCAACGTCTGATGGGAATTAGAGTTTTATAGGTACCGAAGCCGCCATTATAAGGGCCTTAAAATAAGAAACACATTGACTTTCTGCATTATAGAACATTAATAACGAGTGTAACGTTTTTGAGTTGAAACCACTGCAGCAGCTTTTCTTTTTATTTACATAGATGTTTCACAATGATAAAATAATTTTATTAGAACAATGTTGCATAGAGTTAAAAGGGATCGTTTCAGGCATTCCCACACGCCTTATGATCACTGATGAAGGTTGACCATTGAAATAAAGGCAAAAAAAATAATTACTTTGCAGTTCCAACACATGCTTGCACATTGTGATTAAAACAGTGTTGCTTGTGCCCGGTACATTTTCTCTTGCAGATCACACAGAGTCTAAATTAGTGTTTAAATTTCCTAGTAAATACCTTTCCTTCGTGTAAAAGCGTTGCCTGACTCTCACCACCTGGGGAATGTATGTTTATAGAGATGCCCCCAGCGAACGCGCCAGAGAGAGATAAGCAAATCTATATATTGAACCCAGCCTTTCTCCCATGATCACACATACACGCTCATCTCTCCTCTGTCTATTCCTCCAGTGCTGTCAACCTCTCATTAAAACAGTATGCCATGCAGTTTCTCCGCAGAGAAGTAGGAATCTGCGTATCATCTGGCTGTTCACACAAAAATGACAAACACAATCAAATCCAAAAACACCATTCACTCCATAGAATCAACATCTGCATGGCGCTATTGTGAGAGAACGGGGTTCTTAATGTGCACTGCACTCCATTCCAATGTCAGCTGGAGTTTGTGTGTTACGAGTTCATTCCCTTAAGGTGTGGTAAAGCTGCAGGTTGCTGTTCATACCATTCACAAAGTGCTCAGTGGGGGTATCCAACAATGGAGCCAAGCCAATCTGCGAAATTTGGGTAATTGCAGTGATTTCCCCTCTCTGTGCCAGTTAAATACCAACGGGTTAATTTTTGCCCAAAACACAGGCTTTGGCAGTCATTGTGTGCCATAATAATGATTATCCTTTGTAAATATGTCAAACATATTCAGATGTGGCCTCAACAGTGTAACCCACTTGGTGTGTACTGGTTGGCAGCGGGTTATTTGTTTAGGGAAATTGATGTAGAGCGAGAGCGTCCATGTCTTTGCCATTTTGTATTTCTTACGGAAATGTTAGCGGATGCTCTACTGCCCTGTAAAAAGGTTGTGGGTATATAGGTATCTTAAACACACACTGAGCCCTTCAGGGCCTGAGAGGGTAGGTTAATGGGTTACTGCTGGCTCTTCATATTGTGCCTTCTTGCCTTGCAATGTAAGGCATAAATAATGGGACCTTTAAAATGGCAATGAAAACAAAAAGATATTGGTAATTTGCTGATGCAGAATGCAGATCTAACATTTGTAATATAATGAATCTAAATTACGAAAGATAACAAACAAAGCCCAGTGGACTCCAATTTGCATCCTACATTTGAGTGAATCCACTTCAAGCTTATTCCACTCAAATACTACAGCATGCTTTCCAAAATATATGTTTTTTGCACAATCATGCATTCAAATGTATGTATTTCACAGTAACAATGATGAACAGTAAGGGCATTGAGGGATTTTTTTTACATGCAATATCGCTCGCACTCTCTGAACAGTCTCTGTCTAAAATGCAATTGACAATCAATCCCAGCAGCAGGTCAGCATGTGAATAATAATTTGCAATCACTCGATGTGGCTCCTTGATTTGAGCATGGTCCAAGAACAAGTACTCTTTTTAAGGTGTGTGTGTGTGTGTATATTTATTACCATATTTACCAAATGAGAATATCCCATTAAAGGGACATATTTAGAGACTAATGACATTTGGGTTGACGCTAGCGACATTTAGAGCGTTTGCATAGAAAATAGATGCAACAATTGCCTTTCCATTGAACTGTCTCGTGTCGATAAAAACAGCTGGACGTAATGACACAAAAAAAGGACAAAAAATGCAGTGTTTCCATTATCCATTTAGGCAAATTGTGCGTTAATAAATAGTTGATAGTCTGTGCCATGGTGAAACTCTCCTGCAGCCTAGAGCTGAAATAATTGAATGGTTAAAACATGAATCTGCCAACCAAAAAAGTATGGCGAAGCAATTCAGGCATTCTTGAAAGTCAAGACAATCCTTGGCTTGTCCTGCAAAGAAACACGATTTGTTATAGATGAAAAATGGACTTTCTAAGCAGTGGGTATTTTAGAATAAACTGTGGAGTGGAGCTTTATAGTTACGTGATGATATCACGTGACCCCGCGTACCTTAAAAATGATTTGGCAATCATTTATTCTAAAAACACAGTTTCCATTAACATTTTTCTCAATAAAGAAATTGAGACAAAATAAAAATCCAGCCCTGTCGAATGGATAAAAACTGTGTCAATCTTTAAAACATTTCTCCTATAGCTGACAGTTCCATTACACATATTTTTTTTGCAACATTGCTTTTGTCTAATATACCCGGGTCAATGGAAACCTGCCTATTGACATGACCTTCTCGCATCTTCTCTAATTGTAAATATGAAAAACACTTAGATACACGCATGTGTTTTAACTAACATTTGATCTTCTAAAGCCTTGACATGTTGATGTTGAAATGTTGATGATATGTCGATGATATGTTGACACTAATTCCTTGCTGTTGGACCATTATTGGAGCTAAACATGTTTCACGTGTTACGCTTTCCTCTCAATGTCAGTTAGACAAATCCTTGGAAGAGGAAAGTCCTCAGGGCTACAGAAACCAGTTGAGAGGAAAACTCAAGCGGCATGATTCAACGGAGTCCTACGACCCCTCAAACAATGAGGGCAGTTGGCATTTTCAAGGTGAGCTCCACTCGGTTAAATATCATTGTCTTTCGAGGACCATGATGAATTAGCTGCCATCAGGACAGGGAATTCAAATGCAATAGGCCTACTTTTTGTTGTTCTACGTTGTGAATTCACCTCAACTGACATTATTTCGTTAGACAGGATGTCAGAAATCACACCAAGGCCAAGCCAGGCAATTAATACAACATTTAATAGCATAAACCTATTTGGTTCACATTCATCAGTCTACCTATAGTGAATTTAGTTTTCTCATGGAAAATAAGCTTTTGTTCCTTGCCGTCATTTTGTTTCTGAAAACAAATAACCATCGCTGCCCCAAAGAAATCTGGAATTGGAGAATAATGCTGTCCCACTTGGCACACACTGGTTGACTCAACATTGTTTCCACGTCGTTTCAATGAAATTGAACCGATGTGGAATAGAAGATGAATTGACGTGTGTGCCCCGTGGGGTCTATCACTTTATAAGACAGATTCACCCACTCTTGGACCAAGTTGACTCTTTGTACAAGGTTGTCCAGCAGACTGGAACTAACAACTATTCTCTGAAATATTAATATCCATGGAGTGCGAGTGTGTCGTGGCCATCAGTGGAAAACTGGCACAACATTCAGGCAAACATGTGTGATGCATTACTAGAGGGGGAAGTCTTCTGTCTCTCTCTGTGCCTCCAGGCTACATCTCCCACTATCGATGCTAAATATCCTGTGACTTCCCAGAGCTACTATTTGTCCCACAAAGGCCCTGTTTACTGTGTACAAAATATATCCACTCTTCGTCCCGCTCTTGGAGTAATCAATGATCCGACAGGTTTGATTGGTCAAAGCAAGGGGATGGAAACTACACAATCCATCCACGTACAGATCAGTGATGACTTCAAGGAAGGATACATTTAAAAAGTATTGAAAGGCACTACATTTCATGCATCCCACAGTGGACAATGAATAGAAGGTTAATTCACTGAGGTAATGCTTTTAATGGAGACTTTTAATGCATTTCTGAGTGTGGTTTTAAAATCAGTATTGCAATTTAACAGTCATCCATCATTCTTATTCTTTCCCTATGAGACACAACGTGTGGTAATTACAATGGCTATGTCATTGAAATTGGAGCAAGGGTTGTACGAGTCAACACTCATGTAAAGGTACCCTCATAACAAACAAAACCAAATAGTTTACAGGGATTCTAACACAGCTC
Source organism: Oncorhynchus mykiss (assembly GCF_013265735.2). Taxonomy (NCBI): domain Eukaryota; kingdom Metazoa; phylum Chordata; class Actinopteri; order Salmoniformes; family Salmonidae; genus Oncorhynchus; species Oncorhynchus mykiss. The sequence continues at coordinate 34,527,224 of NC_050571.1, read as the reverse complement.
TACTCCCAAATGGCGTACCCAAATTCTCATTGTAAATTCATAACCCCTTGAGTGCTGAATTATTAACTCTAAAATAACAGAAGAAGACATCAAACAATAACATGTCATCTTCAGAAATCTAGGACGTGGAAATTGGATCGTGAGAATTGTAAAACAATGCAGATTTTAATCATTTATGAAGACTTGGTGGAATCGAAGGCCTAGTGATAGGCCAACTGACTGGCCTAGTGAAAGGCCAACTGACTGCGGTGGATACTCATAACAGAGTATTAGTTGTCTGTTTCTATGTCTCTCTGACTCCTTTGAAAAAAATAACTGATTTGTCCCTGTGCATTTTGCTTACCTAACCGGCTCATCCAAGAGCTACAAGTTTCACACCTCTCTTTACTTCCGTACTTTCCCCTTATTAGATCTATGAGATCGAGCGCCTGTGGAGGAAAAATATATTGTGCAATGACTCTTTTTCATCAGAGTGCACTAGCATGTCCCTTGAGACAAACCCAAAGAAGGAAAAAATGAAAGAGCACCGCATTCTCTCTGGGTGCAGAGTGATGCCCTCATGCAATCTTTCTGGGTGCAGGGTGATGACATCATACAGAGAGAATAAACTCTTGGTGCTTCACTACACCGTGACACCATTGTTTGCATGGTAATTGACACCATTAGGATTCCTCACATTGCACAAAGGACTAGAACTCATTTAAGTAGTGGTTAGAATATGTAAGACATTCTAGTTGCAAAATGGATCTGAATGGAGGCCAACAGGTTGCGGGTTGAGACCTTTGTTGGCCAAAAACATACAGTAATTACTCATATATTACTAGTAATTATAAATGCATTATGAGCGTTAATGTAACATTAATCATTTGGGCCACAAGGTCTGCAGCACTGCTGGTTTGCATTCTTCCCCACTAATCAGGGGTTGATTCAGACCTATGGCACCAGCAGATTAGACTTTCTGGCCTGCTGGTGATATAAATAAATCAAACCAGGGAGAAATGAGGCATAATAAGTCATTTGATTAGAACTCTTAGAACTGCAGAAGTGATTAGGGGCGGATGGATACCATAGCTGCTTCTCCGTCCAGACAGTCCCACTTCCTTCCCCTTGCAGTGACCTCCAACTGACCTGGAGGTGACATGGCTATCTGTTGTGTTGCCACACTGCTGTCCAGTTTAACGACTGGTTCAGCTCCCAGCACGTTGTGTTTGTGCAGGCCATAAAGTCTGAGGTCGCGAGCTGCCTATTTTTATAGTTTTCCTGGGACATTTAAAAAGGAGAAGGATGCTGGGAAGGATCTTCACTATAAGAGAGAACATTCAAAAATGTGTGAGAAGACAGGCGACAAAGGTTTTAATGTCTCTTGCATTTGTCTTATTAGCATAGTCTGACTATCAAGGTTAGTGATGGCTGGAGAGAGACCACCAGGGATACCTGCACCATGGTGACCCTCTCAACAAATGGTCCAGTTACCGGAGAGGCCTTGGTTGTACCAGGCGTCATGCATTCTCTGATTAACCACACACGCGCACACGCACACGCACACACACACACACACACACACAAACACGCACGCGCACGCACACGCACACGCACACACACACACACACACACACACACACACACACACACACACACACACACACACACACACACACACACACACACACACACACACACCAAGAGGTCAAAGGTTGCCACACTTGCAGAAGTCTTAATATGTTTAACAGAACCTGTGACTAATTTGATGGTTTAACAACCATTGCCTTGCCCTCCACTGGGAGTGAAACTTAAGCATGCCAAATGCCTCTGCAATAAAATTTACATGATAGACATAAAGCAATGAAAAATGTTTAGATTCAGTTGTTGATTTGCAATGTTATGTGTATAACACTTCAATTACACCTCAACAATGTAGACTTATCCTCACACTGTTAGGGTATGGAGTGTTTATTTATCACTACCTTAATGGATAGCATAATTCTACCCTCTACGATTCCAAGGCTCCGCACTAGTGTTGTCGGTGTTTTCAGAAACATACAATTATGCCTACATCGCTTCTCTGTCGTTAACCATGTTTCAACATACCTTCAACAGTGGTTTCAGTATTGCTGAGGAGATTACACTGTCAGGCCCTCGTAAGGTAGCCATTCACAGGGTGGCATTTGATTTCCCTTCCTCACTATGCAATTACTGCCTAAACTGGGCTCTGTCTGAAGCCTTACCAGGTGCTGTTGGAAATTGTGTGTTTGGCAAGAATTCCATCCGTTCAGGCAATACCAACATTATCGTCTCCCTTCCAGGCCTTTTATGGATCTCTGTCATTGATAAAGGTTACGAAACACAGCTGAAGCCATTGAAAAAGGGTCATATTGAATATTCTAAATGCACTGTTAGACCATGGATGAACATACTGTATATCGTCATGAATGTGGCCATGAATCCATGCCATTTTATCTCAGTAGATCCAAACTGCATTCACAGTGTAGGCTACCCATCTGGCCCAGGCACAATACTTCACTGTACAGTGGCGTCAAGAATGGCGTGTTGACAAATGGACCAGGTCTACTGGAGCTCTTCCGTCACTTATTTACCTCCCCCTCAAAAGGGGCAAAAGCATGTTGGCTACAGAAAAGCTCGCTTCATGTCCAGATGGCCATGCCATGTCGTTGAATGGTCTCCATTGAGAGTGAAAGAAGGGTGGTTTCTGTCATCTTTCTTGTGTGAGGAAAATTTCTAATTATAAAATGTTGTGTACTCAACAAAACAGTGTTCACCACGTAAAACAGAAAGAGTCATTTTAATTCAAACATGCTTTTCTTTATTATTCATTTAGTCTTATTGCAGAACCGATCACCCTCATTTATATGAACCGTCCATTCTGAGTGGGAGAGGACGACAAGGGATAGGGGGGCCTCAAAGCTGTGGAACATAACATGACTACGTGGAAGCCAGAAGAAGTGGCAGAGGAAGTGAGGTCCTAGATCCATGTTGTTCTCTGGACCATCTGGAGATACATGGAAGCCAGACGTATGGCTGTGCTCTGCTGCATAGGTGGAAGAAAGAGAACATATGGCTTGTGAACCTCACCAATGGGGGTCTATGAATGCTGCGATGTCAGGCGTTCAAGCCTACTCAAACATGTTCTCCTGCTCGTTAAAAGAGAGAAGAGGTGGAAAATAGGGTTAACGAAGGATTTGTCACCGTTGTTTTGTTCTCTGTGGTGCTGTGAAGAGTTAACAAATGCAAATCGTGTTCATGGATCACTTGATTTCCAGGCTTCATCTAGCTACAAGCCAACAAAATTCCCGGAAAATAGTTAATGTGGCCGAATCTATGTCAAATGCTTCAACTGAAGATCATTTTCATGTTTTGCCACACGATGACCGTTCAATAACGTCATTGTATCTTAAGCAAGCCTAGACGTTTTCCCGGTGTCCACACGTCATTACTAGTTGGCAACATTGTGTCACATGAATGTGGAGCAAGAGGTCGCCTCGACTGGAGGAGTGCGTTAGCGCCAGCGCTGAATATTGACACAGTACAAAAGAAGCCAAGTTTCACCAGCTATCCGTCACATCTCGGAGGCATGTGAACTATGCATGACGAAGTAGGGATCTGTAGGGAGCCGTAAGTGGACGCCGAGCTCACAAGTGTGTATTGTTTAACCACAGCCCAAGTGTGGATGATGGAGTCAGAGGATGTTTGTTTGACTGAGTAGCCAGAGGACAGTTTGGAATAGCATGACCTTTTCAGCATTGCCAATTATGTTAATGTGTTTTTGTCTATCTGCTTGTTGTATAATTCGGTGTTATATCATGCTTGTTACTAACATCAAAAAGCAGTTTTCCGACGTTGTTTGTAACAGTTGTGAAATTTGATTGAGTCTGTTATTTTTTGTTGTTGTTGAGTATAGAAATACATCCTGGAATTGAGACAGATACACAACAGATCCAACAAATGTTTGATAGTAGCCTCAGGGTTGCCTGTGAGCTGTCCTTGTCAGCGCCGGTCGAGGTTAGAAACTTAACGCTTTCACACTTATTTAGTCTGTTGTCACTTTGTTGTTTACTTTACAGCATGCATACTGATATGAGAAAAACAAATCCTTGATGCTAAGAAGCATATCTAGCACTCTACATCATAAAATGTGACAATTTGTCAAATTAAAAGGTTATCTCCTATTTTTGACAAAACCACGTTTGGAGAAAATGCGTTATTTATAGAATTGAGTTTGAATTTCTGAGGCATTCTCAGTTCAATTATGAATTGAGCCCAACCCTGACGCACGCACACAGGCCGTCCCTGTCACAACAAACATACTCGCCCACTGGTAGTGCAATAGGTCAGGCTTCACCTGAGACTGTCCCCTGTGTTACAAAGCGTGGCGAGGGTATGGAATCACCATAATGCACATATATAGATTTTTTCTAAAATGTTTTGCCAGCTACAGCCCAATAATGTTACACTAAGCAGTACCAGTCAAAGTTTGGACACACCTACTCATTCAAGGGTTTTTCTTAATGTTTTACTATTTTCTAACCTGTAGGATAATAGTGAAGACATCAAAACTATGAAACAACACATATGGATGTAGTAATGGATGTAGTAACCAAAAAAGTGTTACACAAATCCAAATATATGTTATATTTGAGATTCTTCAAAGTAGCCACCCTTTGCTTCTACACCTGCATTGCTTGCTGTTTGGGGTTTTAGGCTGGGTTTCTGTACAGCACTTTGAGATATCAGCTGATGTACGAAGGGCTATATAAATACATTTGATTTGATTTGATTTGATGTACCTTGCTCACAGAATGGAACCGCCGAGTGCTGAAGCGTGTAGCGCGTAGAAATCCCCTGTCCTCTGTTGCAACACTCACTACCAAGTTCTAAACTTCCCCTGGAAGCAACGTCAGCACAAGAACTGTTCGCCAGGAGCTTCTTGAAATGGGTTTCCATAGCCGAGCAGCCGCACACAAGCCTATGATCTCCATACGCAATGTCAAGCGTCGGCTCAAGTGGTGTAAAGCTCGCCGCCATTGGACTCTATGTTCTCTGGAGTGATGAATCACACTTCACCATCTGGCAGGCCGACGGAGGAATCTGAGTTTGCGGATGCCAGGAGAACCGTACCTGCCCCAATGCATAGTGCCAACTGTAAAGTTTGGTGGATGAGGAATAATTGTCTGGGGCTGTTTTTCATGGTTCGTGCTAGGCCCCTTAGTTCCAGTGAAGGGAAATCTTAATGCTACAGCATACAATGACATTCTAGACAATTCTGTGCTTCCAACTTTGTGGCAACAGTTTGGGGAAGTCACTTTTCTGTTTCAGCATGACAATGCCTCTGTGCACAAAGCGAGGTCCATACAGAAATGGTTTGTTGAGATTGGTATGGAAGAACTTGACTGGCCTGCACAGAGCCCTGACATCAACCCCATCGAACACCTTTCAGATGAATCGGAACGGCGACTGCGAGCCAGGCCTAATCACCCAACATCAGTGCCTGGCCACACTAATGCTCTTGTGGCTGAATGGAAGTAAGTCCCCTCAGCAATGTTTCGACATCTAGTGGAAAGCCTTCCCAGAAGAGTGGAGGCTATGATAGCAGCAAAGGGGGTACCAACTCCATATTAATTACCATGATTTTGAAATGAGATGTTCGACGAGCCCACATACTTTTGGTCATGTAGTTTATCTGCCTCCCACTTCACAATTAGTGTCCTTTTTCTCTATATTTCCTACATACAGTATTTATAAAATTCTTCAGTATGCAGGTATAAAAGTAGTCTTCAGGTGGTCTCTGGATACATGCCCATCAACCGTAGACAGCAATGAAGCATGTCATTGGCTCACTAATAGGGGGATCATGGATGGCTGTATAATGAGAGCAGAGCCCTGTCAGTGGCCGTCTGCAGGCGTCCTTCCCAACCTGGCTTGCAGCAGTACCACCCAGCGCTGTCGAAGGCTCTAAATCTCGTCTGCTGCTCTGCTGATGAGCCAAAGGCGTCCATCTCCCACAGACAAAAGCTATTAGGTTTCCACTGAATCCCCAGTATACTGGAGGACAGGAGTTTGCCTCTCTCCATCCAGCTCTGAATCAAACTCCATCCTGTCAGGCAAAGGGTGGTGTGTTTGTGTGTGTATGTGTGTGTGTGTGTGTGCGCGTGCGCGCGCTAAGTTCATAGCCATTAAGGGCATTCTCTGTGTTCTGTCATTTCACTATTACGGACAGTAGACAGAAGTAGGGCAACAGGAAGCAAAACATTTTTGGCCAAAAACACTGGTCTGGCTTACAGGCAGAAGTAACGTTTTTGGTTTGGTCCAAAATCTGAAATGATGTATCTCCGAGAGTATTTTCTAGGCCAGTACTCTAAGCCAGAGTCATAGCAAAACACACTAGGCCTGTAAGGAAGCAAATCCATCTTGGCATTTCTCTTCCTGCAACACCAGCACAAAGCCTTACTCTATATGTTCTTGTCCACTCTAATTCTTGCATGTCTAATCGGTTCCAGAAGTTCAGAAACGTCTGCTCTCAGAAGTTAGCTTGTGTCAAACTAGGCTGGCTGCAGTGAGTATCAAACAAAACGTCCGAGTCGAGATAAGCATGGTGCTGGGAAATGAAGAGCAGTAGAGGTCCACCAGCTGACACATTCTCGATCAGAAGGACTGGGCTGTAAACAGGGGTTAACTAATTCAGATCTACTGATAGTGCCCATGAGAAACGCTGCAGCTGCCTCCTCATTGAGGTTGTTCAGAGGGAGAAAAAACATGTCTCTTAACGTTAGACGCTAATATTTGTTGAACATACTATTTTTACATGGTACGGGCAATGCATCACATAGATAACATAATACAACATATGGGCAGCACACCAGAAAGTAATGGACCAGCTTGCATTTAATTAAAACCTCTACAGGATCAGTGGGACAGTTGAGCTAATGTAGGCTAATGCGATTAGCATGAGGTTGTAAGTAACAAGAACATTTCCCAGGTCATAGACAAAACTGATATTGGCAGAAAGCTTACATTCTTGTTAATCTAACTGCACTGTCCAATTTACAGTAGCTATTACGGTGAAAAAATACCATGCTATTGTTTGAGGAGAATGCACAGTTAGGAACTTGAAAAGTTATAAATAAACCAATTAGACACATTTGGGCATTCTTGATACAACATTTTGAACAGAAATGCAATGGTTCATTGGATGAGTCTAAAACTTTGCACATACACTGCTGCCCTCTTGGGGCCAAAATCTAAATTGTGCCTGGGCTGGAATAATACATTATGGCGTTTCTGTTGCATTTCAAAGATGATGGTACAAAAAAACACAAACATAAGGTCACAGTTATGAAAACTTAGGACACTAAAGAGGCCTTTCTAGTGACTCTCAAAAAAACTAAAAGAAAGATGCACAGGGTCCTTGCTCATCTGCGTGAACGTGCCTTAGGCATGCTGCAAGGAGGCATGAGGACTGCAGATGTGGCCAGGGCAATAAATTACAATGTCCGTACTGTAGACGCCTAAGGCAGCGCTACAGGGAGACAGGACGGACAGCTGATCATCCTCCCTGTTGTAAGGCAGGTCCTCACCAGATATCACCGGCAACAACGCCGCCTATGGGCACAAATCCATCGTCGCTGGACCAGACAGGACTGGCAAAAAGTGCTCTTCACTGACTATTCACGTTTTTGTCTCACCAGGGGTGATAGTCGGATTCGCGTTTATCGTCGAAGGAATGCCCATTACACCGAGGCCTGTACTCTGGAGTGGGATTGATTTGGAGGTGAAGGGTCCGTCATGGTCTGGGGCGGTGTGTCACAGCATCATCGGACTGAGCTTGTTGTCATTGCAGGCATTCTCAACGCTGTGCGTTACAGGGAAGACATCCTCCTCCCTCATGTGGTACCCTTCCTGCAGGTACTTAATGCAGCTGGTGGCCACACCAGATACTGACAGTTTTTTAAATATTTTGACCCCCCTTTATTCAGGAATACATTTCTGTTAGTCACATGTCTGTGGAACTTGTTCAGTTTATGTCTCAGTTGTTGAGTATTATTATGTTCATACAGATGTTAAGTTTGCTGAAAATAAACGCAGTTGACAGTGAGAGGACGTTTCATTTTTTGCTGAGTTTATTATCTTTTACCAGATCTAATATGTTATATTCTTCTACATTAATTTCACATTTCCACAAACTTCAAAGTGTTTTCTTTCAAATGGTATCAAGAATATGCATTTCCTTGCTTCAGGTCCTGAGCTACAGGCAGTTAGATTTGGGTATGTCATTTTGGTCGAACATTTTAAAAAAAGGGGCGGATCCTTAAGAAGTTTTTAAGCTAGCTAGCTACCTATCCCGCCTGCTGTGCACCTGAGTCCTATCTTGCTCACTAGCTAGGTAGAACTCAGTGTCCTAAAAGCCTGCCAAACTACTGCCCTCACCAACAGCGGGAGCGAAGAACACTGTTTACCGTTGTCCTAGCTAGCTAGTTATCGTTGTCGCCCCGCCTCTTCTTGTGTGGGATTTATCATGGTTGGTATCCAATGTTATGGTGCATTACCACCACCTACTGTACTTGAGCACCCCTGCCTCTAGCCTGAGTCCTAGCTTAAAAATGGACCAATAGTGTATGAAGAGGGGCTCCTGCAGATGCAGGAATGCGCAAAATTGCTGCAGGCAATTGCACACTTCTCAAATTTCTAGGCAGGACGTCAAAATTGGCATATCGCAATCCCATGTATCCTTTGCCGATTAGGCTATCCCATAACACCTGGCGGCGCAGCAAAAATGCTGAAATATTTTCCAGAAGAATAAGGAATAACTTTGTGAAATGTAAGCAGAATGCGTATTTGTTCACCAAATTATGTTCAAATTACTTTTGTATGAAATTTGAATTCAAATGTTGAGCAAATGGTGTTAATCAGTCCGTTCCCAAGCTAGCTAGCTAAGGCAATCTCATCGTGAAAATTGGCTTTTTGCAGATGAACAACTAAACTAACTAATCAGAGTTTCTGCAATGTGTCAATTGTCAAGATCCGGACAGTTTTTAAATCATGAATTAGTGAACTTGCTAGCCAGCTAAAGACATATAGCAAATAGTTTTTTCCCCATTTGTTTTCAGGGACTAAAGTCGGCACCTGATCGCCTTTCACTCTATTGCATTGGCTTGGTGGGAGAAAACAGTCCTACCCCACTCATTGTTTTAGGTAATGCATTTAAACAACATCTGATGAAAAGCTTAGGAAATGCAGGCAGCTGTGTTCTGTTCAATCTAGGCTTACTAGCCAAGTTATTATTTGTGCATTCTGTTGATGTGTCTGTTTTACTAGCTGCATGCAGTATCTGTTTACCTAGCTAACGTTAGCTAACTTTCTCTTGCCACTTTCCCTTCCCCTATTGTGTTGCAAATCAAATCAAACTTTATTTGCCACATGCACCGAATACAAGTGTAGACTTTACCGTGAAATACTTACTTACAAGCCCTTAACCAACAGTGCAGTTAAAGAAGAAGAAAATATTTACCAAGTAGGCTGAAATAAAAAGTAATAATAAAAAGTAACACAATAAAAGTAACAATAACGAGGCTATATACAGGGGGCAGCGGTACCGAGTCATTGTGCAGGGGTACAGGCTAGTTGAGGTAATCTGTACATGTAGGTGGGGGTAAAGTGACTATGCATAGGTAACAAACAAACAGCGAGTAGCAGCAGTGTACAAGAGGGGGAGGGGGTGTCAATGTAAATGGTCAGGTGGTGATTTTTATGAATTGTTCAGCAGTCTAATGGCTTGGGTGTAGAAGCTGTTGAGAAGCTTTTTGGTCCTAGCTTGGCGCTCCTGTACCGCTTGCCTTGTGGTAGCAGAGAAAACAATCTATATATTCTGTGACTGGAGTCTCTGACAATTTTATGGGCTTTCCTCTTACACCGCCTATTACATAGATCCTGGATGGCAGGAAGCTTGGCCCCAGTGATGTACTGGGCCATTCGCACTACCCTCTGTAGCGCCTTACGGTCAGATGCTGAGCAGTTGCCATACCAGGCGGTGATGCAACCGGGTAGGATGCTCTCCTTGGTGTAGCTGTAGAACCTTTTGAGTATCTGGGGACCCATGACAAATCTTTTCAGTCTCCTGAGGGGGAAAAGGTTTTGAGGTGCCCTCTTCACAACTGTCTTGGTATGTTTGAACCATGGATAGTTCGTTGGTGATGTGGACACCAAGGAACTTGAAACTCTCGACCTGCTCCACTACAGCACCGTCGATGTTAATGGTGGGCCTGTTCGGCCCGCCTTTTCCTGAAGTCCATGATCAGCTCCTTTGTCTTGCTCACATTGAGGGAGAGGTTGTCGTCCTGGCATCACACTGCCAGTTCTCTGACCTCCTCCCTATAGGCCGTCTCATCGCTGTCGGTGATCAGGCCTATCACTGTTGTGTCATCAGCAAGCTTAATGATGTTAAGAATCAGCATGGCAGATGTGTTGTTGCCTACTCTTTCTTACCAACTGGGGGCGGCCCGTCAGGAAGTCCAGGATCCAGTTTCAGAGGGAGGTGTTTAGTCCCAGAGTCTTTAGCTTATTGATGAGCTTCGTGGACACTATGGTGCTGATCGCTGAGCTGTAGTCAATGAACAGCATTCTCACATAGGTGTTCCTTTTGTCCAGGTGAGAAAGGGCAGTGTAGAGTGAGATTGAGATTGCGTCATCTGTGGATCTGTTGGGGCGGTATGCAAATTGGAGTGGGTCTAGGGTTTCCGGGAGGACGCTGTTGATGTGAGCCATGACCAGCCTTTCAAAGCACTTCATGGCTACTGACGTGAGTGCCACAGGGGGGGTAATCCTTTAGGTAGGTTACCTTTGCTTTCTTGGGCACAGGGACTACGGGTGTCTGCTTGAAACATGTATGTATTTCAGACTCGGTCAGGGAGAGGTTGAAAATGTCAGTGAAGACACTTGACAGTTGGTCTGCGCATGCTTTGAGGACACGCCCTGGTAATCCGTCTGGCCCAGCGGATTTGTGAATGTTGACCTGTTTAAAGGTTTTGTTCACATCGGCTACCGAGAGCGTTATAACACAGTCATCCAGAACAGCTGGTGCTCTCGTGCATGTTTCAGTGTTGATTGCCTTAACGCGAGCATAAAAGGCATTCAGCTCATCTGGTAGGCTCGCGTCACTGGGCAGCTTGCGTCTGGGTTTCCCTTTGTAGTCCGTAATAGTTTTCAAGCCCTGCCACATCTGATGAGCGTCAGAGCCGGTGTAGTAGGATTCAATCTTTATCCTGTATTGAGGCTTTGCTTGCTTGATGGTTCGTCTAAGGGCATAGCAGGATTTCTTATAAGCGTCCGGATTAGTCTCCCGCTCCTTGAAAGCGGCAGCTCTAGCCTTTAGCTCGATGCGGATGTTGCATGTAATCCATGGCTTCTTGTTGGGATATGTACGTACAATCACTGTGGGGACGACATCATCGATGCACTTATTGATGAAGCCAATGACTGAGGTGATGTATTCCTCAATGCCATTGGATGAATACCGGAGCATATTCCAGTCTGTGCTAGCAAAACATCATCTGACCACTTCCGTATTGAGCGAGTCACAGATACTTCCTGCTTTAATTTTTGCTTGTAAGCAGGAATCAGGAGGATAGAATTATGGTCAGATTTGCTAAATCAAGGGCAGGGGAAAGCTTTCTTTGCATCTCTTTGCGTGGAGTTAAGGTGGTCTAGGATTTTTTTCCCCCTGGTTGCACATGTGACTTGCTGGTAAAAATTTGGTAAAACTGATTTAAGTTTGTCTGCATTAAAGTCCCCAGCCACTAGGAGAGCCGCTTCTGGATGAGCATTGTCTTCTTTACTTATGGCCTTATAGAGTTGGTTGAGAGCGGTCTTAGTGCCAGCTTCGCTTTGTGGTGGTAAATAGATGGCTACGAATAATACAGATCAGAACTCTCTTGGTAGACAGTGTGGTCAACAGCTTATCATAAGGTACTCTACCGAGCAATACCTTGACACTTCTCTAATATTAGACATTGCGCACCAGCTGCTATTGACAAAATACACACCCCCACCCTTCGTCTTACCAGGGGTAGCGTCTCTGTTCTGCCGGTGCATGGAAAATCCAGCCAGGTCTTTTTGTCTATATTGCACCATTCAAGTTGGTGTTACTAGTTCAAATTAGAGGCTAAATTTTTTTACTCTTACTGTAAACAACTTGACCAAGCCTAAAAATATGCAAAACTGATAACAAAACGATTGAAACTTAGTAAAGGTAGTTGTGGCTTCAGCAACTTCAACCAGCACTGAAATTTGAGCAGTGAAGTGAATTTCTCTCCCCTTGTCTCCGCTTGTTCCAGGTAGAAGGACGTCCCACCCTGACACCCTGTAGATGTAAACAACTTGTTGTGAATCTCGCCGCCACCAGGATAATCCCAGGATATTACTCAGGAATGTGCACCAACATCACAAAGTTAGATAGAAATAGATTCACCCATGTTATTGTTTATCATGCAGATTTGTCAGGACATTGTAACTTATTAAACTCATTCTAAAATACTGACATTATTTCTGTCCCAGGGATTGCACGGTGTGCAAGTCTTCAATTTTAACCACAATTAGTTTAATTGGGTGTTAGTGAAGGGCTAGAACAAATACCTGTTAACTCCTTTCTAGTCTATTAAAAGAAAACTGCTGGTCATGATAAAATTGTGCCTCATGTACCGAGCAAGCTTATGAATGTTCGAGGTTGATCTCCTTGATATACCTCACTTGGGAATTACTTTTTTTGTGCAATGGACTGTGTTTTAAGGACTAATGCACAGATACAGGAAAATCAGTTCAATTATTTTAATTTCTAAAATAGTTGATGTCTCCACATTTTTCTGGTTTTGAGGCTTGGGTATCTGGTGACTGCAGTTCCGAAGCGTGCTGCTCAGACCGATACACTGTGGCAGTTCACAATGCTCTTGCAAGCCACGAGAATACTTGATGACACCTGATGGTATGAGGTCGGTTGGTTTGCAGAGCCTTCCCCAAACCATAGCCCCCTAAGGAGGATACTGCATTGTATAGCCCACAAACACTGCTTCCAGCTGCTCCCTGGCAGCGATTCTAAATATTAAAATGAATTCTCCTGCTGCAGGACTATTTTCCTTCTGCAATGAAATGGGTCATATTAAGATCCAACATCTGTAATGCGTGACTCATGCCTCTTTGATGTCTATTTATGCAGATCATGATCTGGTCTTGCCAGTCTGTGTGATCTATATTTCCATGCCTAGAATTGTATAATTGCAGGCTATGCTGTTTCTATTTTAGATGCCTCTTTAAGCCGTGATGTCCCAGGGAGAACAAATGTAGACCATGCTGTAAAGAACCACCCAAACTGACTGAATAGGGAATATACGGAAATTACTGTACATCAAAACACAGCTTCAACATAGAAATGTGAGAGTGCTTTATAGTGATTGAAATCTTTGTTGGCTGCCATACATTCTAAATCCTTTCAGTATTGCCATTCAACCTTGGATGTGCCTCAGCACGATGTTTGTTTGGACTACAGGGGAGAGTGTTTTGATGTTTGTCTTGACTACAGGGGAGAGCATTTTTAATGGTTTACCCACTTGGCACAGACATAATTTCCATATCTAGTTTTGATTTACATTTGGTTGAGTTGTCAACTAACATGAATTCAAATACTTATGGTAATATATATATATATATTTTTATATACATGTAAATAGAAGTTTACATGTATATAAAGTAGCTATGTCAAGAATCAACGAACATCAGTGTAGTGGTAGTAATACATTTCATCTATAATCATTTTAGCAACAGCATATGTGTGTGGGGGAGCAGTAGTTCTTAGCCAACAGTCTTATGGCCAGGGTTAAGAGTCTGTTGGTCTGAGCCTTGATGCACCGGTACCGCCTGCAGGATGGGAGCATGGAGAGCAATCCATGTCTCGGATGGCTGGAAATGTTGTGATTTTTCTGTCTTTCTCAGACACGGCCTGAGAAAGAACGTCCTGGATGGCTGGTAGATCACCCCCAGTGACGCGCTGGGCCATCTGCACCACCCTCTGTAGGACCATCGAGGGCTGTGCAGTTGCCATACTAGACGGTGATACAACCAGTTAGGATGCTTTCCATGGTGCAGTTGTAAAAGTTCCTAAGGATCTGACAGGACATGCCAAATTGTTTCAGCCTTCTAAGGGAGAAGAGGCACTGCTGTGCCTTCCTCACGAGTGTGCTGGTGTGAGAAGACCATGTTAAGTCCTCAGTGATTTAGGCACTAAGGAACTTGAAGCGCTTGATCCTCTCCACTGCAGCCCTGTCAATGTGGATGATGGTGTGCACCTGCCCCTTTTTCCAGTGGTCCACAATCAGCTCCTTGATCAGCTCCATGGTCTTGAGGGAGAGGTTGTTGTCCTGGCACCACACTGCCAGGTCTCTGACCTCCCCCCTGTCTCATCGCCGTTGTCATGTCATCAATAAACTTGATGATGGATTTGAAGTTGTGCATGGCACATCATCTTATGTGAATAGGGAGTACAGGAGGGTGCTAAGCACACACCCCTGGGGGGGCCCCGTTAGGAAGTCCAGGATCCAGTTGCAGAGGGAGGTGTTCAGTTCCAGGGTCGTAGCGGGACTTTTTGTATGCTTTTGTGTCCACAGCCGTAGCCCAGGGGTTGGCTGCGATTGCCCTGTGATTGGTATCTCTGTCCTTCAGCTAAGCGCGTACCTCTGACTTCAATTGTATATGAACACATGTCTACAGCCAATTGCTGGCTTCCAATACAGGACGTTAGTATGAGCCTCCATATCAACATTGCCTCCGGTTGTACTCTATATAGAGAATAAAACGTTGGCAGTATCCCGTTTTTTTTTTCAGACACCGTGCTATAACTCTTGTTATGATAAACAGTCTTGGTGTGTCATTGTCAGGGAAGATTTCATTCAGCTCCAAATCTCCCCTGGGACCAAAACAAATCTTCATCTTTAGATTTCTACTATTCAGCAAGTTGTTTGTGTTTTCCACCACAAACGGATCCAGTTCTTCTCAGAAAACCGCTCCAGGGCATTTGTCAGATGAACATTCAGGAATCCCATTGTTGCAATGACATAAAACAAAATTCAAATGCCGTAATGTAAATACATGGCACTTGATCTATGTATTATGTATTATTCCCCTTTGTAATGAGCCATAAAGTCAACAGCATCTAGTGAAAAGCCATTGGAATACTAAGGGAACCGGGTTTGTATTCCAGAGCCTACACCTGCTGCTCTTTGCTGAGCTCCATCATGACTGAGCCGGACTCAGACACCACAGGACCAGGCACGTACTGTAGAGATGAATGTACATCTCACACAGTGCATTATCAAGGCCAGACCTCACTCGATTGAATTTCAACTCGGCACTCGCTGATAGTGTCTGTCAGTTTTAATTGAGTTGTTTAGTATCTTCAAAATGGCAATTTAATCCTGGTCTGGATGTGAAAGGCTCGAAATGAGGAGCCTGGCCTAACTCACCGATTAGGAAATGAGGTATCTCAGCTATGTTTTAATTGGATATAATTATAATTACGGGCTGAACTCTTAGGGGGGTCAGGGGATTAACATTTTTGTTGAGCATTTAATTGAAATGGTCACTCTTCGTACGTTCACACAGAGAATAAGTCTAAATTGATTGTGGAAAACAAACAGAACCTTAATCCTTCTTAATTATACAATACTTCTAAATAAGATATTGGCCAGTCAATTTGATTCAGGGCAGTTGCTTCATGCGGTGTTATTCTCTGTGACAGAACCACAAGGCTTTTCCTTTCAAACTGGATTGCTGGTGCAGGATGTTAGCCATCTTATTAACGTGGCGTGTCCAAGCAAACAGTGAATTGATCCCACCACTGCAACCTCCCCAACACCCCACCGACACCCTCTCCCTCTCCCTCACCTCTGGGAAATGTAATTGGCTGGGTGTCAGGTTTGCTTACACTCCTCTGTGGGCTGTGGTAGGTGTATATCAGCTGAGAATTAATAGCACACGGAGGTCAGCCCATAATCACCCTGATGAATATGGAAGAGGACCCTTTGGGTTTACACAGGATGGCTGCCAAAAATGATAATGACCCCCTTTGTGCCTCTTCTGGGGTCTATATGTCCTCATCTCAAGGTTGGGACTGACACACAGCCACTGGCTTAAGAGGAATGGACACTGTTGCCTTTTTAGTAATCTGTTGGTCGCCATTTTGTTAATTTGCTAAGAAAATGAAAGATACCTACCTGTAACAGAATGTGTTCATAAAAGTATTAGCCTTGCAAATCTAATGACTATCTCATGGTCGGATGAGCGAAGTGTAACAGTCTATACATCTCTCATCACAGGTTGGGAGGAAAACTGTAGCATACCAAAGTGGTATGATCAGGGGTCATCCATTTTTCGGTTGATTTTGCCTAGCTAGCGGTAAAGTAGGCGGCTGTGCCAGATCAACTGTGAGTTATACGGGCTAATTAATGTGGGCGGCGTGCTGTGACAGGCTGAGCGATGGTGTCTCTGGGCCCAGTCATTTCCCCTTATCTCCATCAGCCACTCCTGGCCACTCATCAACTTCAGCCTGCTTATTCATGCACCCAGATGAGAGATATATTAGGCTGGGTGAAAGCGGTCACAGCTGTCCCAAATAGCTCCATCAAGATACTACTTAGCTGCTACCATGCCGTCCCTCTGTCAGCCATTTTGAGACGTTGACTTGTTGGAAACTAGAGGGCTGGTCAAACTGGCTAGACTTCTCCTGACCGGGTAAACGGTTCATTTCCTTCCAATTCTGCAACTTCATGAGGTGAATTAGAATTCAGTTTGCTTGCTAGCCATATTCACATATTAAATTGCCTTCACTCTGCTCCAGACTATCAAGAGAAACATTAAAGATGTCGAGGTCAGCACCTGCATGACCCACGTCACTTTCCATTTGAAAAGTATTCTCAAGGAGAATGTACCAAGCTTCAAAGTCCTACAGATGAGACTCTGATGGGAGAACTCATCACCTTCCACTCTGATTAGGGAATGAACTTTATGAAGTATATGGCTGCCAATGTCAATAAATGATGCACCGAGGAATATGACTGTGATCAATATTATTAGCTGATGGAAATGGAGGGTTTGAAGGGCTAAGGTAGCACAGTATGTGCACCAGTGGATTTACTCTAGGATAGCTTCGAGCCAATATTGTGCCAGGGAGGAAGGTTATAGACACAGGAGAATAATTTTGCAGTAGTTGACATAACGTCAAAGCAGTTAGGTGACATGCTGCAAAAGTCCCCATGCTCTTTTGCCTAAGAAAAACATGCATTGGGACCATCTTCTTTGTTTGTGTCTGGTCGGAACATATTCTCACTGTGCTTTCGGGGGTGTCCCATCTGACTACTATCACATGGCTTGGTATGTAATTAGCTCTGAGGAAATGAAAAGGCCTGGCCCCCATCAACAGATGAGATGCCCTGTCAGGGTCGACCACACACAGGCCTCCACCACCCCACCCAAAACAAGCCCTAGTCACACTAACCAGGGTGGTTTTTTGCTTATGTCTCCCTGTTGTGATATTTCAAAACACTTACTCTGTCAATTATTAACTGAAGTGTCCTTGTTGCTGACTATACTGAACAAAAATATAAACTCAACATGTAATGTGTTGGTCCCATGTTTCATGAGCCGAAATAAAAGATCCCCAAAATGATCCATACACACAAAAAGCTTACTCTAAAACTGTTAGTGAGCATTTCTCCTTTTCCAAGATAAACAGTCCACCTGAGAGGTGTGGCACATCAAGAAGCTGATTAAACAGCATGATCATTACACAGGTGCAACTTGTGCTGGGGACAATAAATGTGCAGTTTTGTCACACAACACGATGCCACAGATGTCTCAACATTTGTGGGAGCGCACAATTGCCATGCTGACTGCCAGAGAATTTAATGTTATTTCATAAGTCTCCTCCATTGTTTTCTTTTGAGAATGTGTACGTCGAACTGGCCTCACAACCGCAGATCAAGTGTAACCACTCCAGCCCAAGACCTCCACATCCGGCTTCTTCACCTGCGGGATCGTCTGAGAGCTGATGAAACTGTGGGTTTGCACAACCAAAGAATTTCTGCACAAACAGAAAACATCTCAGGGAAGCTCATCTGCGTGCTCGACATCCTCACCCGGGTCTTGACCTGACTGCAGTTCGGCATCATAACCAACTTCAGTGGGCAAATGCTCACCTTCGTTGGCCACTGGCACGCTGGAGAAGTGCGCTCTTCACGGTTTCAACTCTACCGGGCAGATGGCAGACGTCGTGTGGGCTGATGTCAACATTGTGAAGAGAGTGCCCCGTGGTGGCGATGAGGTTACGGTATGGGCAGGCATAAGCTAGGGACAACGAACACAATTGCATTTAATCAATGTCAATTTGAATGCACAGAGAGATCGTGACGAGATCCTGAGGTCCATTGTCGTGCCATTCATCCGCCACCATCCTCTCATGTTTCAGCATGGTAATGCACGACACCATGTCACAAGGATCTGTACACATTTCCTGGAAGCTGAAAATGTCCCAGATCTTGCCTGCATACACACCAGACATGTCACTGGATCCATGCGCTAGATTGATGTGTGTGACAGCGTGTTCCAGTTCCCGCCAATATCCAGCAACTTCGCACAGCCATTGAAAAGGAGTGGGACAACATTCCACAAGCCACAATCAACAGCCTGATCAACTCTATGCGAAGAAGATGGGTCATACTGCATGAGACAAATGGTGGTCACACCCGATACTGACTGTTTTTCTTATCCACGTCCCTACCTTTTTTTCTAAGGTACTGTATCTGTGACCAACAGATGCATATCTGTATTCCCAAATCAAATCAAATCTTATTGGTCACATACACGTGATTAGCAGATGTTACTGCGAGTGTAGCGAAATGCTTGTGCTTCTTGCTCTGACAGTGCAGTAATATCTAACAAATTAAACAACATATACCCAATACACACAAATCTAAGAAGGAATGAATTAAGACTATATGCATATGGACGAGCGATGTCAGAGCGGAACGGACATAGATGCAGTAGAATAGTATAGAAAACAGTATATACATATGAGATGAGTAATGCCAGATACTGTATGTAAACATTATTAAAGTGACTATTGTTCCGTCCCTTAAAGTGGCCAGTGATTCCTAGTCTATTCCTATAGGCAGCAGCCTCTAATATGCTAGTGATGGCTGTTTAGCAGTCTGACGGCATTGAGATAGTAGATGTTTTTCAGTCTCTCGGCCCCTGCTTTGATGCACCTGTACTGACCTCACCTTCTGGGTGATAGCGGGGTGAACAGGCAGTGGGTCTGGTGGTTGTAGTCCTTGATGATATTTTTGGCCTTCCTGTGACATCGGGTGCTGTATGTTTCCTGGAGGGCGGGTAGTTTGCCCCCGGTAATGAGTTGTGCAGACCGCACCACCCTCTGGAGAGACTTGCAGTTGCCATACCAGGAGGTTATACAACCCGACAGGATGCTTTCATTTGTGCACCTGTAAAAGTTTGTGAGGGTTTTAGTTAGCCTCCTGAGATTGAAGAAGCTCTGTTGCATCTTCTTCACCACACTGTCTGTGTGGGTGGCCCATTTCAGTTTGTCAGTGATGTGTACGCCAAGGAACTTGAAGTTTTCCACCTTCTCCACTGTTGTCCCGTCAATGTAGATAGGGGGGTGGGGTGCACCCTCTGCGGTTTCCTGAAGTCCCGGATCATCTCCTTTGTTTTGTCGACGTTGAGTGAGAGGTTGTTTTCCCAGGCACCACAATCCCAGAGCCCTCACCTCCTCCCTGTAGACTGTCTCATCATCGTTGGTAATCAAGCCTACGTGACTTCCCAGTCATGTGAAACCCGTAGATCAGGGCCCAATACATTTATTTCAATTGATGTATTTCCTATGAACCGTAACTCAGTCACATCTTTGAAATTGTTGCACGTTGCGTTCATAGTTTTGCTCAGTGTAAATTATCATCTGTTTATTTTCACAGCAATGAAACAACCCACAAAGGAAGCCAACTGATCCTGAGAGCATAGGAAATGAATCTGACATCTGTAAATGATCAAATAAAAGTTATACATATGATAACCATGTCATGTCTCCATGTTTGATTATGCAATATTTATGTTGCAGGGTGGATCATTATTCAGCTACTCCAGTAACAACCAGATCGGCACAGCTGTCCTTTTCACGCAATTATCTATTCGACCGCTGTTCAACTGTTCGAAGTCTCACCTGCTCTCCAGTGGCTATAGCACCTGGTATCTTCTTTCATCATGCTACACAACTTGGTATACCCCTCCAACTCACCGTCATTGTGTTGTACAGGAACAATTAACTTGAACGCAAAACCGCCTTTTTCCACGCAAGCCCATTTTAGGGCTCGAAAAATGCCTTAATTCTTAGTGTCATTAATGACTATTTCATCAACCTATGGATCAAATATATTTTACAAGCAGTTCTCTTTGCTCTAAGAAGTCATGTGTCCTCAACAAAATGTATTTATTCAAGTATCTAGAGTCAAAATCCTTTAGCGTGTTTAGTAGGCTGAACGTAAACATATCAGACATACAGCTCCTTTGAGATAGGAAAAAGAGCCATTCCAATAAATCACTCATCTGTATCCTCTCCTCGTCCCTACCCCCCATATGCACAGAGCCCACAGTAGCCTTCCTCTGGGAAATAAAGGAAATGCTAGGAAAATGAAGACGTCATCAGGTGTGCTCTCTGTAGATCAGGCCAGTACCATTGCTTTGGCATTATTTGTACAAATATGTATCTCCCCCCCCCCCCCCCCCCCCCCCAGCTCATTCTACAGTGCCCTCAGAAAGTATTCTTACCCCTGGATTTATTACACATTTTGTTGACCTGAATCAAAAATTGAAAAAATTGATTTTGTCTCTCTCACGCATCTACACACAATACCCCATTATGAACAAGTGAAAACATGTTTATAGAAATATTTACAAATGTATTGAAAATGAAATACAAAAATATCTCGTTTACATACAGTAAATGGACACACCTACTCATCTTTATTTTTAATATGTTCTACATTGTAGAATAATAGTGAAGACATCAAAACTATGAAATATGGAATCATGTAGTATCCAAAAAAGTGTTAAACAAATCAAAATATATTTGAGATTCTTCAAAGTAGACACCATTTGCCTTGGTGAAAGCTTTGCACACTCTTCGCATCCTCTCAACCAGCTTCATGATGTAGTCACCTGGAATGCATTTCAATTAACAGGTATGTCCTGTAAAAAGTTCATTTGTGGAATGTCTTTCCTTCTTAATGCATTTGAGCCAATCAATTGTGTTGTGACAAAGTAGGGGTGGTGTACAGAAGATAGCCCTATTTGGTAAAAGACCAAGTCCATATTATGCCAAGAACAGCTCAAATAAGCGAAGAGAACAGATAGTCCATCATTAATTTAAGACATGAAGATCAGAAAATAGGGAACATTTCAAGAACTTTGAAAGTTTCTTCAAGTGCAGTCGCAAAAACCATCAAGTGCCATGATGAAACTGTCTCTCATGAGGACCGCCACAGGAAGGGAAGACTCAGAGTTAACTTTGTTGCAGGGGAGAAGTTCATTAGAGTTACCAGCCTCTGAAATTGCAGAAATTGCAGCCCAAATAGATGCTTCACAGAGTTCAAGTTACAGACACATCTCAACTTCAACTGTTGAGACTGTGTGAATCAGGCCTTCATGGTCGAATTCATGCAAAGAAACCACTACTAAAGGACACCAAAAATAAGAAGAGACTTGCTTGGGCCAAGAAACATGAGCAATGGAAATCTGTCCTTCGGTCTGATGAGTCAAAATATGGAATTTTTGCTTCCAATCACAGTGTCTTTGATAGACACAGACTTGGTGAACAGATGATCTCTGCATGTGTGGTTCCTACCGTGAAGCATGGAGGAAGTGTGATGGTGTGCTTTGCTGGTGACACTGTCTGTGATTTATTTCAAATTCAAGGCACACTTAACCAACATGGCTACCACAGCATTTTTCATTGATACGCCATCCCATCTGGTTTGCTTTTTATTGATTCATTTTACCTTTATTTAACTAGGCAAGTTAGTTAAGAACAAATTCTTATTCACAATGACGGCCTACACCGGCTCAACCCGGATGATGCTGGGCCAATTGAGCCCCGCCCTATGTGACTCCCAATCACAGCTGGTTGTGATACAGCCTGGAGTGGAACCAGGGTGTCTGTAGTGACACCTCAAGCATTGAGATGCTCAAGCACTGAGACCGCTGCGCCACTCTGGAGCAGCTTAGTGTGACTGTCATTTATTTTTCAACAGGACAATGACCCAACACACCTTCAGGCTGTGTAATGGCTATTTGACCAAGAAGGAGAGTGATGGAGTGCTGCATCAGATGACCTGGCCTCCACAATCACCCGACCTCAACCCAATTGAGGTTTGGTATAAGTTGGACCGCAGAGTGAAGGAAAAGTAGCCAACAAGTGCTCAGTATATGTGGGAACTCCTTCAAGACTGTTGGAAAAGCATTCCAGGTGAAGCTGGTTGAGAGAATGCCATGAGTGTGCAACGCTTTCATCAAGGCAAATGGTGTCTAGTTTGAAGAATCTCAAATATGAAATACATTTAGATTTGTTTAACACTTTTTTGGTTACTACGTGATTCCATGTGTGTTATTTAATATATTTTGATGTCTTCACTATTATTCTACAATGTAGAAAACAGTAAAAAAACAAAAAAAACAACAACAACCTTTGAATGAGAAAGTCTCTAAGAGATTCCCACACCTGGATTGTGCAACATTTGCACATTATTTTTTTCAAAATCCTTCAAGCTCTGTCAAATTGGTTGTTGATCATTACTAGACAACCATTTTCAGGTCTTGCCATGTATTTTCAAGTAGATTTTTGTCAAAACTGTCTTTTTGTTAAGCAACTCCAGTGTACATTTGGCCTTATGTTTAAGGTTATTGTCCTACTGAAAGGTGAATTCATCTTCCATTGTCAAGTGGAAAGCAAACTGAACCAGGTTTTCCTCTAGGATTTTGTCTGTACTTAGCTCCATTCTGTTTCTTTTTTATCCTGAAAAACTCCCCAGTCCTTAACAATTGCAAGCATACCCATATAATGATGCAGCCACTACTATGCTTGAAAATATGGAGAGTGGTACTCAGAAATGTGTTGTATTGGATTTGCCCCAAACATAAAACGTTGTATTCAGGACAAAAATGTTAATTGCTTGTCCAATTTTTATTGTAGCATTACTTAAGTTCCTTGTTGCAAACAGGATGCATGTTTTGGAACATTTTTTATTCTGCATAGTCTTCCTCTTTTACACTCAATTTGGGTTAGTATGGTGGAGTAATTATGCCTAACTATGCCTAGCTAAATAAAGGTTACAAAACAAATACAAAAACAATACAACTAAAATTTTGTTGATCCATTCTCAGTTTTCTCCTCTCACAGTCTTTAAACTCTAACTCACGTAAATGTGAAAGTCACCCAGTAAAATGACCTGGGATGCCCAGGAATATTCTCTTGATAAGTGCGTGAATTCAACAATTTTCTTGTCCTGCTAAGCATTCAAAATGTAACGGGTACTTTTGGGTGTCAGGGAAAATGTATGGAGTAAAAAGTACATTATTTTCATTAGGAATGTAGAGGCGTAAAAGTAAAAGTTGTCATAAATAGTAAAGTACAGATATCCCCCCAAAAAACAACTTAAGTAGTACATTACAGTACTTTTACTTAAGTACCTTACACCCCTCCATCTACCAATAGGCGTCCTTCTTTGAGAGACATTGGAAAACCTCCCTGGTCTTTGTGATTGAATCTGTGTTTGAAATTCACTGCTCGAATGAGCAGCATGTGTGGGGTACAGAGATGAGGTAGTCATTAAAATATCAAGGTAAATGCTATTATTGCACACAGAGTGAGTCCATGCAACTTACTATGTGACTTGTTAAGAACATTTCTACTCCTGAACTTATTTAGGCTTGCCATAACAACGGGGTTGAATACTTACTGACTCAAAACATTTCAGCTTTTCATTTTCAATTATTTAGTAAAAATTCCAGTTTGACATTATGGGGTATTGTGTGTAGGCCAATGGATTCTTAAAATATTTGTTATTCATTTTAAATTCAGTCCTGTAACACAAAAATGTCAAGTGTGCATACTTCCTGCGTTCTACACTATCGACCGAGCTTCTAGAACATCTGAGTTGATATCATAGTAAATCTCACGAAAAATACTGTTGACAAATGACAACATCAAGTTTCAATTAGCTCACAGTTTCCACGTATCATATCATCATATGTTTCGGTGCATTTATGAAGTATGTGTAAACCCCAAACTATGAGACAACTGCAACCGCAACATGTCAAGGATGTTTAATGGATGATTGGTGAATTATGAGATAAAACATTTTTTTTTAAATAATAACTTAACATTTCTAGGATTGTAAAATGGTACCCAATAAAGGGAACTGTAATTTTATTTCCAGCAGTCGACGTTCTGATTTCCTCCCTCTATGAGTTAACGAGGAGGGCGGTCTATCGAGGCAGTTTCTACTACTGCACTTACGTATTGATCCTCTTCAATAAGTACTTAAAGATGTGTCTTTGAGGCAAGATGGACTCAGGTAGCTGTGGGTTTGACATGGACGGGCGGAACTATTTGCTGTGACTGATGAGACATGCTAGCGAATTAAATAACTGCTGGGAGAGATTCGATAGATTGGTGGCAGCTAGGTCAGATGAGAGTAAAACAACGTCTGTCCGTATTAATGTCTTTTAGGATGTGTGTACAGGTGTGTGTGAGAGAAGCATAGCTGGTGACGTTAGCAAACGTGATTTCACTGACAAGTGTATTAACTGGAATATTGCAGAATTGATCAAAGGAGACATTCGTTATTGGTAAAGAGGCAAGAGAAGGCCTTAACATCATAGGAGCATGTACAGCATCCTTAGTCATTTTATTCCCTGTGAATCGACTCCTTGACAAGACAGTTGGTGTTATAGCTGAGTGTCAGTTATAAAATGGGCTCTGTTCTGATCAAATCCAGCTGTTTGCTCGTCTCTAGTAACAGGCGTGCGACATCAATCTTGCGAAAGGACTGAAAAATCGGATGCCGTTAGGGGCTGATTTAAGAAGGGAAGTCTTTGAGCAGCTGTCTTGCCCGAGGTACGTGCTGCTGAGTACTGGATGGGCAATCCTTGACAAATGAATAAAGGATTTGTGCATCTCTCTGTACGCAGCAGTCGGGAAGCCTTTGCATATACAAACTGACACACAAGTGTCCACAATGAAGCACCGCAAGAGAGAAATGGTGGATGCTGTGTTGTCCTAGTCAACCACCACACACACACACACACACACACACACACACACACACACACACACACACACACACACACACACACACACACACACACACACACACACACACACACCATCCACTTCATTTAGACCACTCTCCATCACTCTGAAAGAGGAATGCTTTTGGCAGCTGTTTGAGTAGGCTTGAATCTGAACATTCGACATCTAGTGAGATAAGAGACAAAGGGAATGTATGTGCTGTTGTTTTGAAATGAGCACTTTGTGTTTTCTCTGCCATTGAGTAGATTATTGCTAACACTCTACAATGTAGGCCTGTAGTGTGGGCCTGCACAATGCCAATGTGAAATTGTTCTCTTCAGATAAGGAACAAAATAATACATTCTGTGTGAAACAGAAGGGAGTTTGCTAATATGGTAGTCCAGTCCAAATGTATGTCCTTTTTAATCAAGACATATAGCCCACCTATAGCGCAGAAGGAATATCAATGTTGCTTTCCCCCTACACCTGTTAACTGTGTTTGATTCCTCCAATGTTTGAGGATGTTAAAAAGGAACATGAGCAGGATAAAAGGTGCACTGTTCGATATCTGAATAGTTACCTCTGTTCACGCTGCCTCCGGGCATATGCACCTGGCATTTCATTACACTCGTTTAATAGATGGGCTGCGTTTTCTCTCTCAACCTTAGGTGTTGCTGCCATGCTAGCAGAAGTGCAGAGGTGTCACATTGTTGCGCTGAGGGCAGAAATGATCTCTACACCGGGTTCCAGAGACCACACAGTCTTGTTAACCACATTCCACTTGCAGCGAAGCTGGTTTTGATTGACACCTGAACCTAGTGAGTCACAGGTAGCCCGGGTCTCCCTTGGTCGTCCACACAAAGACTCAGACTCAGACTGCGGTAAGGTAATCCGACAGACATCTACCCAGCCTCCCCTTCTCTCCTCCTTGCGTCACCACCAGCCGGCTCACCTGGGCTGCCAGCTGACCTCAGGCTATCTTAGTCACGGAGGGCTGACAAACACACACACACACACACACACACACACACACACACACACACACACAGAGGCAACTGCGAGTCATACACTTCAGACAACGCGTGTCTCTCATCGCTCCTCTTGACAACACGAGAGATGCAGGAGACTTGTCTTTCTGAGTCCTCAATCAAAAAGCTCTAACAAATGTTGATGCCTAAGGACCCGCACAACGGCCTTAGGGATGAAAGAACACTTTCCTGCTATTCACAGGGGCCATTGTTCCTGAATACTTTATCATGTTTTGTGTAAACAATGGGAAAATCTCTCCTTTAATTAGCAAAGGAGCCTGATTTGCCTTGATGACAGTTGGCTCAATGGACCTAATTGTGAGTAATTTCACAGAGGAAAAATGAGTTGCTTGGCTGATGGCCCGAATGCGTCTATTTTACACAATTATGAACTCTCTGTTCTCTGTAATGGAAAAATGATAATACAATAGTGTTTCTCCGGAGTACACCATCTTGATAATAACCCACATCCTTCTTTCACAGAGAGAAGAAAACAATGCCATGCCATGAGTTCAACGCTAGTCACTTAAACAGTGATTAAGTCACTTAATCGACTCCCAAAGGCAAATGTTATAGAATGGCAACACTGTATCAGAAGATATGCTTTGAAGGACATATTTTTAGCCATTTCATTTGTGTGGTCTTCTTCAGATTGCAATTGCTAAAATCCATGTGTGGGGTAACAAGAAAAATGCTGACTATAAATGTCACGGTATAAAATCAATAAAGAGAGTCACACACACACTATATATATACATACATAGAAACTCCTAGTAATTTATTGAGTAAAACACCAACGTTTCGGCATCACTGTGCCTTCTTCAGGGCTATGTCATGAATGCTTGAACCACAATAGTGAGGGGCGTGTCAAGGTATAAATGTCACGGCAACAACCTAATAAACAGGTAACAACCTAATAAACATAATACTAGGATTACATTTCACCAGTAATTACATACTACACATACTGTACAATATTGGCATTAACCTACGCTGACATATAATGCTACACAAACCCTAGTCCCTCAAAAGAAGTTTAATAAACAAGGGATAATTTACTGAGACTCCATCGGAGCAAATATGATAAACGTCCTTGTTTCAAGAACAATAGCTGAAAATCAAATGTATTTATAAAGCCCTTCTTACATCAGCTGATGTCTTAAAGTGCTGTACAGAAACCCAGCATAAAACCCCCAAACAGCAAGCAATGCAGGTGTAGAAGCACGGTGGCTAGGAAAAACTCCCTAGAAAGGCCAGAACCTAGGAAGAAACCTAGAGAAGAACCAGGCTATGTGGGGTGGCCAGTCCTCTTCTGGCTGTGCCGGGTGGAGATTATAACAGAACATGACCAAGATGTTCAAATGTTCATAGATGGCATTGATATTTCCCAACAGTTCATAATGCACACACTAATGTAGCTACATATTACTATGCAGATGTTTCTCAAAGACGCGCAACAAGAACTTACATCCGATACTTAGTACTATTGAAGCGGGACATGAAAGCTGGAACACTATGGACAGCGCTTTTCTTCAACAGCTTTATTATTACAAGATTACAGCTGTATGAAATGAACTATGAAAATAGTGCAGCGAGGTAAGATATCTTGCTGCATCACTGAGGCGCGAAGAAGCATCTGATAGAGCACAGCTGTTTTCACATTGTTGGACATGAAGAATGGGACTGGAGATACACTCAAGGCAAGAGGGTCTACACCTTTGATCAAAGAGATTCTGCACAAGCAATGCATTCAAGTGATTAGAGGGTTTTGTGTTTGTACAGTGACATTGAATCGCAGTTTAGGGATTTTTCCAAGGAATGTGAGAGAGATAAAATGAGATTTGTTACATGATACCCATCTGCGTTATGGTGGGAGTATTGCATATTATTGCCCCCAAACCAAATGCATTTCTTTCACAGACAGGGGTGGAAATGTGTCTTTAAAATTCTTATCTGTTTTCCAAACGAAACAAAACAGGCTGTCATTAGCATTGAATTATATTCACCCAAATTCACCTTCTGAACCTGTTCTGAGTCACAGTGTTCTCCATTAGCTAGTGAAGTCAGTCTGTCAACGTCATTTAGTTCAGAATAGACATGAGGTTGTTCAACTAAGCATTCAGCCTTATAGCCCGCACTCTACAGTATATAGCTTTTGGCAGTCGTAGAGACAGATTTTGTGCACATAAGTTCTCTATGTCCAGGGGTTTGTCCCTATGTCGACAAACATAAAGTGAAGCTAAAGAGGAGGAGGCCCTCACAGAGGCCATTATTGCACCTTACCCAGTGACTTCTGTGGAGCATGTATTTAATTAGAGACACGACAAGGAGGACATGAGGGAGTTCAAATGCACAAGTTTGTCATCTGAAGTGGAAATCACACCCTCACCACAGGGCAGGCTGAACACATTAGCCGGGGGTCGGAAATTACAGAACATCTCCCAACCTCAATGGAACTCTGCATGCGCTTGCCAAACTCCTGGACCCACTTCCTGGACTCACTGAAACTCCTGTTTCCTTCACATTTGGGTAAATAGAGGGCTTTGTCCAGACATTATTATTGGCTTATTGACCAGAAATGTGATATTTATTTTGCTTCGTACAGTAGCATGCCAAATTTGATTGTATTAATTGATTTCTATCCTAATGGCACTTTTAAAGTTCATGGGATGTTGGCAGAATGTCCCGTTCATTCTATATTTTAAAAAATGTGTTGGGTTGCAGTACATTTGACACCGGTGAAACTCCAAAAATGCTTACGTGGTTGAACATGGCTCAGTGGAGTGCCTCAGGGATCAGTTCTTAGCCCAGCGCTTTTTCACTCTGCCACCAGTGAGGATATGTGATCACTGAATCAGGGGAGACAGATCAAAGGATCCTTTCTTTCCTATGAGACTTGTGTGCTTGCCCCCACAGTCAGCACATTAAAATAAGGCTCTTGGGCACAGATTTTCCATGGGTGTAATATTATCAAAGATATTATATTCCTCCTCGAGAAATATGTAA
This sequence comes from Oncorhynchus mykiss, assembly GCF_013265735.2. Classification (NCBI taxonomy): domain Eukaryota; kingdom Metazoa; phylum Chordata; class Actinopteri; order Salmoniformes; family Salmonidae; genus Oncorhynchus; species Oncorhynchus mykiss. The sequence goes on along the minus strand of NC_050571.1, from coordinate 34,497,785 downwards.
TGCATTTGTTGGGTGATTGTAGAACTGTGGGACATTATGAAAAGGAAAAATGGTGGAATAAAATGAAGCACAAAATAACATGAGGCAATATTTGAATTAGGTGAAGGCTTTTAACCACCATAACACCCACATAGAAAAATACGAATTGCACATTTGAATACGGAAAAGGTGGAAATATGGACACAAACAACACAGCGCTTCCATCTGGGAGAGAATGAAATATTTCAAGCTCACTGCCGTTGATGAATAAAAAGTGCTGTAAACACCAAAGGTGCTGTACTTCTACCATCAACAGTTGAATTGTAGACATAATTGCTCAGAATTATACACTATAACTATAGCAGCCCTGCCACATTTCAATCAGAAACTAAACGCAGCGTTAAGATTACAATCAAAGATTTGCATGTGTCATTAAACAGCCCTAAAAGAAATCCCCTTAATGCAATATCTTTATGGCTTGCAAAATGATGCCCTCGACTTGGCATACTACAGGTCCACTGCAGTTTTCTTCATATCAAATATATGTGGTAGTGGAGGGTAAGGGTGGTGGTTTATGACACCAAGAACTAATTTGTATTCCTGCAAAGTAAAGCATTTACGAGCTGCGACGAAGCCTGAAACCTACTTACAGATGGGGGGAAAAAAAAGACCCTTAAAAATCGATTTACATGTCTCCTGCGATCACTCAACATCTCCAACAACTGATTCAATTTGCAGATACTATCCTCAAACAAAATGAATACACATTAAAGGAAGCATTATCACGCTCTCAACTGGATTGAGAATACTGGGAAGACAATGTCTCTCCGTGTACAAGCTCTCCGTGTACAGTTTCTCGTCTGTAGCGCCTACTGTGAGGTGCCTTTGAAAATGTTACTTTCTCCTTCTTTTTCTGTCCCATTGACTTTGTAATACAATTCCCATTCGTCTCATTATCAAGCCACTATCCCCGTTCATACCTGCCCGCTAACGTGCGTCCTTCATTCTGATCTTGTCCCGATTATGTCCTGATCGTGCCCGTTTTTACATCAAAATCAGTTCACAGTGTGTCTCTCTCAAGTGTCTACACCTGTCTAAAAATGTGGGCACAATCAAAATGTGGGACAGGATCAGGACAAAGGACATATTTAGAACGTGTGCCTGGTCACTGGAGCTGCACACATTAGAACTTGAACATGACAGTCGGTAAAGCTAATCCCTACGCTGCACCTCAGGTTTTTTTTAAACTGAAGTTCTACTCGGGGTTTGAAGTTTGAAAGGACATCCGAGGAGTCCATATTATCCACCCCCCCCAACATGAGTGTGAAAGGGATACGTGCTTAAAGAACAGAACCCCACTCCAACTGAAGCAATTTGTCACTGTCCTCCTAAATCCTTTGAGGCTGGCTTTAAAGTTTCAGATGATTGATTATTCAAAGGGATAACATACTGTGATCTGTATAATCGTTGTCATTATCTTATCTGGAAATGTGATCATTCTTGTGAACGGAGCAATTCAAATTACATTTCTGTGCATGGATGGAGGCCTGATAAAGACGACAAAAACGTTCCAAGCACACCACCCTCTCCGTTATTGTTTGTGGAAGCATGAAGTTTGATTTGCATGGTGATACAATGGTGACATCTGGTGGGTAAATGCAGACATGGTGATTTAAAAAAATACATATGCATTGACCTAGGCAAGTCAGGTAGGAACAAATTCGTATTTACAATGACGGCCTATGAACAGTGGGTTAGGGGCAGAACAACATATTATTAAATTGTCAGCTCTGGGATTCAATCAAGCATCCTTTCGGTTACTGGCCCAGGGCTCTAACCACTGCCGATGTTGGTACGATATGGATTTTCTTTAAGATATGTAAGCCTACATCAAGGGAGATCTACTAATCAATAACATGTATATATGAATGGACACTAAGGCTCTTGCAACAAACACAAAATATCGACACATTTCCATATCTCCTCCAGTCCACAGAACAAATGTCTGTGCAATGTTAGACAACACAAGTGGGATATCTCTCCAAAATATGACCACGATATTGTGGCTGATGATCTCTTATACCTGTAACGCACATGTATTCCACCGAGTTGGCTGATTGACATTCACACGTACAGTATATCCCGGTGCTGAGACCCGCTAAGCACAACCGGCCAGGGAGATGGAAATTCATGGTCGTGCATACGCAACGGGAGAAACCGAGCTTGTTGGGTAACAGAAGGCCCTTACATTCTACTTAGCAACGAGGGGTCCGGGGAAAATCCCTGATAGAGCCTGGATGACAATTTAAAACCTGGAGGCATGGTAAACAAATACAGACACGCAATAGATCCACTGTCAGCGTTAGATCCTTGCCATTCACAAACGGATTTGAAAAGAGGGACTGCTGTTTCACTGGCTCGCACTTCCTGGTTGTACAACAATCTTTTTTTTTGTCATACAGTGCTTCAAAAAGTCAATTAAAAGGACTTTCACTTGAATTTATTCGGCCCTTGCCTGAATAATAAAATAGATTATTCTACTGTGCAACGACTGTGTCTACTTAAAGACTGAGTTGAAAGAAAGCCTTGAAACTATGTTCCATTCATTTGAATGGAAATACTGTGAATAGAATCTTATGAACAACACATTTGCACTGTATGTGTCGTTCTCCCATTGAGTTAACTCCTCGCTTTCATTCCCGTTCTGTCTGCAGTTTTCAATGAGGCACATGTCTGTTTTGGATTACGGCACTCTTTCATCCTCTCATTGACTGCTGCATTTGATCTTTATTACTGGGCCTTGGCTTTACAGTATGTTGACAGATTTTACGATTACATGTACTGCAGGGTTGTGCTCATGCACTTTTTTTTAAAGGGAACAGGCTACAGTATTCCAGTCCTTGAGGGGGTCCAAGGTAATCAGATTAAGGGATTTCACTTTTGATTCTGAGACGATAGCTGGAGAAACATCTGTTTTAAGATGTCTACAAATATGGTGGTAATGTGTTTAGATTCAATAGCCATAACGATCAAACAAATTATCACTGTGATAAGATGATATTGCCAGTGCTTTTACAAAAAGTACACAATAAATTGTGCACATTTGGATTGAAAAGTCACAGAAGCCAAAGTCAACGCTCAAATAATAATGTTGCTGAGGTGTTTAAAAGCATTTAGCTGCCAAGAAATGTAGCCAAATAGTAATATATATTGTCGAAGGAGTACATTTTTGTTGGTTTGTTTGGGTCTTTGAACACTGAGCCATCTGAAGCATTTCTGCTAGGCCGGATTTCCAATTCTACTATGTTCCATTGAGGTCTCAACCATTTTGGATTGAGATGTATTTTACATTAAGAAGGAGGATCACACATTTTTGCGTTTGGAGTCTTTTTTTTGATCGTGGACTAGACTCTGATTGGATTTTAGACTAACTTATTTATTTTAGATTTGAACTTTATGAACTTTATTTTGGACTCTAATTTTTAATTGCATGTTTTACTTGTCTGAAACTCTGATTGGTGACAATATGCTTATTTTGCTCTTCATAACACTTTGTCTGTTTTGTTTTTGTTGCTCTAATATTGACACAGTATTTCCTTGAACTTTAAACTTGTAACTCAGTTTGAGATCCAATCTGATTGTTACAAGAGGTAAGACTTGGGTCAATTGGTCATCTGGTTTTGAAGACCCATATGGATTGAAAACCGGCAACTCTGAAGTAAAAGATGAACACATCAATCCGAGCTAAAAATGTTTTGCAATAAACACAATAATAAGATGATTTTTTTTTAAATATAAAAAGCATCCTGCAAGCTTCAGGTTTAGCATAATCAAGTTAACTGGCTGGCTGGCAGGCAGGAAAGACAGCGTGGGAAGCTAATCTGCCTTGATACGGTTAGTCTCTGTCTGTTAGGCTACTGGAACATTGAATGGGTGCGTGCATTGGCTGTCAGTCCATGCTGTCTGTGCCAACCTTCCCCTGTCTGTAATTCAATTAAGATGGTTGAGTCATGTCCTTTCTGATTCTGCTGCACAGCGATGTCCTGATCACGACCTCATTGTGCAAATGGTCATTGGTCACATACGACTGCCACGATTGAGCAGACAGTTATGGTTCAAAATTAAATGTTTTAGATGTCATTCAGACATTTTGAAGATATATTTAGTCACTGACAAGCTCATTTTTTAAATTAATTAAAAAATCGGTTACACATCATTTACGTGTTGGAGTCATTGCAGTCATTAATCTATTGGAGACATCTATTCCGTCACTTAAGAATACAATTTGAACGTTATTAACCTGCAGTATATGCTATATTTTATCTGCATTTTGCCTTGTATCATCACCCATAGGTGGAGTATCATTGTCCAAAACATTAAGGCTGCTTGATGATTAAATTAAGACACTAGAGGGCGCAACGTACCCACATGTAAAATACACATCATAAGAAGACACATGACACTGATACATTTCCAAATTGCAATCCTGTTTCGCATTTTCATCGTTAGGAGTAACAACAAACATAAAACCGTTTGCGATGCATTACGAACATCTCTGTTTAAAACGTGTGACAATGAGAAAGGCTATTGGTAATCTTTCTATTCAGAGTTTTAAACTAGATACCTTTCTAATCAACCTGGCCTATGGGATTTAGGTGGGTAAATACATTCCAGATTGAAACCTTATAGGCTGCATTTGTTATCAAGTTACCGGAACGTGATAAAGTCAGAACAATGTAAGAAAATGTCGGCCTACATTTAGGCTACTTTGATGAATGACCACATTTTGAAGTAACTATATTAAAAGGAAATACATTTTTTTTTAAGACAATACTTCTACAACACATTTTAAGTAGACCTGTGTTGCAGTTATCCTAAACCTGTCACCTGTCTCACATGCCACAATGACTGATATTTGCTTTGATTGACGTTCTCATCCACAAGCCACGACAAGGGCTCCGGTTTACAATAGAAAGGAATGGCAAGTAGGGCGAGCAGAAGCACTGTTATCCAATGGGATTACAGGTGGGAGGGAGTTTGCCTAACTCTAGTTTTGTTCTAAATTACTAGGGACCTAAGCGTATGGCTGAAGCTCCTGCACCGTTATTCCATGGGACCATGCATTGGTAGCCTACAGCTGAGCTGAGCTTTCCGTATTCTATCAATACAATTATTGAATTACTTTAAACTGTTGGATACACTTTTGACAACTGAGAGGAGATATTCACATGTATGTTTCACTTTTGTATTTCCTATGCATCGGGAACTTTATTGCGCAAATTAACCATCACGAATTGCCGCTAACAGATGCGTTTTGCTACAGGGGAGCGCAGTGGTGAAACTTCATTGACAAGCAAGGGGACAGAGCACTGCAGATTCAATTACTACATCAAGATATTCTAACACGGGACAAAATAAGAGTCCTACTTCAGGGTACTCAAACTGTGGAAATATCCTTAATCATCGCTGGAATTATGAATAATTAGTGAATTTTTGGAATACAATGCTTTAGTGTTGGCCAAACTCGAATAAAGTTGATGCATCTTCGTCATGGACTTTTTCTAATAAAGGTGGACTGGGATTTTGACCATGGCGTTTACAGGTAGGGGCTTAGGCCGGTTCCATTTGATTTTATTAATGCTATGGACTTTGTCGCAATATTCTTCATCCAGTCAAATCCGTCAAGAGTTTCGGGTGTTGGAGGAGCAACCGATTGGTACCTACGTGGGGACGATAGAGACGAAGCCCAGCTTCGCCTATCGCTTCAGTGAAAACCACAAACTTTTTGCAATTAATGGCACCACTGGAGTCATTTACACCTCCTCTGTGATTGACAGGGAAATTTTGCAAAGTAATGTCATCAATGTGGTGGTCCTCTCCAGCCAACCTACTTATCCTACCGAAGTTAGGATTGTTGTACTGGATATAAATGATAATTCGCCAGTGTTTCCCGACTCATCAATTGTAGTTTCGTTCAAAGAGGACGCCAGCAGTGGCAGACAAGTGATTCTGGACACCGCCACAGATTCAGACATTGGGAGTAATGGAGTGGATCACACCACCTACAGAATAGTGAATGGCAACGAGCAAAGGAAATTCCGTTTGGATATTACAGTCAATCCTAGTGGAGAGGGGGCATTCTGTCACCTCGTTTCAACTGGAGGCTTGGACAGGGAAGTAACTCCCTTCTTCCAACTCTTGATTGAAGTAGAGGACAAAGGAGACCCTAAGAAGTTTGGGTACATGCAAGTAAATGTAACTATCCAAGATATCAATGACAACCCCCCTATGTTTGATCATGATCAATATCAAACAAGTGTTTTTGAAGACACAGCAGTTGGTTCTAGTGTTCTGCAAATAACAGCATCAGACCGAGATGAGGGCGCAAATGCAGACATCAGGTACTTTTTAGACGAGGGAACACCTTTTCAAATCGACCCCAAAGCAGGGACCGTCATTATAAAAGAAAGTTTGGATTATGAGCGTAAGAAAGAATACTCTTTGACTATTCATGCTATGGACAACGGGGCACCTTCTCTGTCAGGTAGGTCAGAGGCCACTATCAAACTACTGGATGTCAATGATAATGACCCAGTTGTGAAGTTTAGATATTTCCCCACCACGTCTAAGTTTGCCTCTGTTGACGAAAATGCTCAGATTGGTACAGTGGTAGCCTTATTGACAGTCTCCGATTCAGACTCGCCCACAGCTAATGGCAATATATCTGTCTCAATATTGGGGGGCAATGAGCAGAGACACTTTGAAGTGCACACTTCCCCAGTTCCCAACCTAAGCTTAATCAAAGTGGCTAGTGTTCTAGACAGGGAGCGCATTTCCTCCTACAACCTGACTGTGTCGGTATCAGACAATGGCAAACCCATGGCCAGGTCCTCTTTTGCCAGCCTGGTTATTTTTGTGAATGATATCAATGACCACCCGCCCATATTCCAGGAAGCCCTGTACAGAGTAGATATCAGTGAAGACATTCCAAAAGGCAGCTACATTAAAGGGGTCTCTGCAACAGATGGCGACTCCGGGCAGAATGCCAACCTTCGCTACTCCCTGGTGTCTGGAAACAGTTTGGGCTGGTTTGCCATCAGTGAAAACAGTGGTCTGGTTACCAGCGCCGCTTTGTTGGATCGGGAAGTAGCATCTGAAATAGTGCTCAACATCAGTGCAAAAGACCAGGGGCTGCAACCCAAAATGTCCTACACTAAATTGATAGTCAACATAACTGACGTGAATGACCAAGTGCCCACATTTACACAGAGCACGTATCATGTGTCCCTGGTGGAGCACTCTCCAGCCGGTGCTGAGCTCCTATTGTTGTCAGCGTCAGATGATGACCTTGGAGCCAATGGAACTATCAGGTTCTCTTTTGACCCGGAGACCCCATCTAATGTACAAGAGTTTTTCCGCCTGGATGTTGTATCAGGCAGGTTAAGCACAGCCACAGAACTGGACAGGGAGGACCAGGGGAGTTACTTCCTTTACATCCAGGCTACAGACTCCGGTTGTCCCCCTCTCCACTCCATTGGTAAAGTAAACGTAACTCTGAGCGATATCAATGACAATAGGCCAGTCTTCTACCCAGTCCAGTACTTTGCCAATGTGAAAGAGAACGAGCCCTCTGGCTCATTCGTAACCACTGTATTAGCCACAGACCCTGACCTGGGGAGAAATGGCACTGTAAAGTATATCATAACTGCTGGAGACACATCTAAATTCCACATTAATAGCAACTCAGGTCAAATCACCACCCAGGTGCCGCTGGACAGAGAGGAGAAGACCGCCTACCAGCTGCAGGTGACAGCAGCAGATGGCGGGGGACTCCGTTCACACACCCAGGCCATCGTCACCATTAATGTCATAGACACACAGGACAACCCCCCTACCTTTAGTCAGAACGCCTACAGTTTTGTCATGTTTGAAAATGTAGGCATTGGCACAGTTATTGGCACTGTAGCTGCCACCACTGTCGATCTGAATTCAAACATAACATATTTAATCACCTCAGGGGACCAGAGGGGGCTATTTACTGTCAGTAGTGCAACAGGTCAAATCAAAGCATCCAGTCCGATAGACCGAGAGGAGCAGTCTTTTTATCAACTCAAAGTCATTGCCAGAGGTGGGGAGGTAACAGGCGAGGCCCTCGTCAATGTCACAGTGAAGGATTTAAACGATAACGCGCCCCATTTTATCCACGCCGCCGAGCATGTCAGTGCAGTGGAGAACTGGAGCACAGGGCACCTGATATTCCAGGCCAAAGCCTCAGACCCTGACGAGGGCACCAATGGCATGGTGCTCTATAGCCTCACGCAGAACCCCAAAGGCCTGTTCCACATCCATGAGAAACATGGGCTTATCACACTGACCGGGCCACTGGAGCTCACCACCAGCTCCTACCAGGTGGAGGTCCTGGCCTCTGATCTGGGGGTCCCCCTGCTCACATCCCGTCTACTGCTAACAGTCAGCGTGTACGACGTCAACGACAACTCTCCCGTGTTTGATCAGCTCTCGTACGAGGTCATTATTTTAGAGTCTGAACCTGTCAACAGTCGCTTTTTCAAGGTGGAGGCCACTGACAAAGACTCAGGCCTGAATGGGGAAGTGATGTATGACATAGTTGGCGGGAACACAGGCGATGTATTTGGGATCTTTCCGGATGGGCAGTTGTATATTAAAGCTGAGCTAGACAGAGAGGTCCAGGACAGATATGACTTAGTGCTTGTGGCCACAGACAGGGCAGTGGAGCCACTAAGTGCCAGTGTCAATGTCAGTGTAATTCTAGACGACGTGAATGACAATCGTCCCCTCTTTAACAGCACTAATTATCTGTTCCACTTTGAGGAAGAGCAGAAGAGAGGGTCACTGGTAGGGCGAGTGTTTGCAGTGGATAAGGACTTTGGCCCCAATAGTGAGGTCAGGTACGCGTTTGAGACTCCACAGCCCAACTTTGAGCTGAACGCCATCACGGGGGAGTTGACCAGTACTCTGCAGTTGGACCGCGAGTCTCTCATGAGACAGAGAGGCGCCACAGTGTTCAGCTTTACGGTCATCTCCTCAGACCAGGGGCTCCCCAAGCCCCTGAGAGACCAGGCCAAAGTGCAGGTTTACATCCAAGACATCAATGACAACCCGCCCAAGTTTACCAAAGACATTTACCAGGCCTCCATCTCCGAGTCGGCCCAGAACCTGACGCAGCTACTGAGGGTGTCTGCCGTCGATGTGGATGAGAGCAACAACGGACTGGTCCTCTACCACATAAAGGAGGGCAACGAGGAGAGCCAGTTCACCATCGACCGCAGCTCTGGACAGGTCACACTAGTGGGAAAGCTGGACTATGAGGCGACGTCCACCTACTCGTTAAAAATGATTGCTGTGGACTCTGGAACCGTGCCCCTCTCCTCCTCCTGTATGCTCAGCATTAGCATACAGGATGAGAATGATAACTTTCCCTCTTTCCCCAAATCTGCCATAGCCGTGGATGTTCTGGAGAATATGAGGATTGGAGAGCTGGTGGCCTCTGTGACAGCCACAGACTCTGACTCGGGTCATAACGCTGACATAACATACAGCATCACAGCCACAAACAACCACGGGACATTTAGCATTAGCCCCAACACAGGGAGCATCTTCCTTGTGAAAAAGCTGGATTTTGAAACTCAGTCTTTTTACAAACTGAATATCACTGCAAGAGACAATGGGAGACCACCAAGGTCCTCAACAATTCCTGTGGTCATCCATGTCAGAGATTTCAATGACAATCCTCCTATATTTACCCCCGGTGACATTTTTAAATCCATTCCTGAAAATATGCCCCTCTCTGCATCAGTAATGACAATCACTGCTCATGACACGGATGCAGACATTAACGGACAGCTGGAATACTCCATAGTTCAACAGACACCCAGGGGAGGTCACTTTAGCATTGACCCCAGCAGTGGGCTCATATGCACAAACAAGGAGATTGACAGAGAGTTCTCAAATCTCTTTGAGTTGACAGTTAAAGCCACCGACCAGGCAGTTCCTGTGGAATTCCGGCGCTTTGCCTTGAAGAATGTCACAATATGGGTGACAGATCTGAACGACAATGTCCCCACTTTCATTTCCCAGAATGCTCTGGTCGCAGAGTCCACCATAGTCATCGGCTCCATTCTCACAACGGTGGTGGCGTTCGATCCTGACGAGGGCTCTAATGGCGAGGTGGAGTATGAGCTGGTGAAGGGAGACTCGGACACGTTCATCATGGACCGCTATAGCGGGGATATCCGGTTGGCTTCCCAGCTGGTGCCGTCTTGCCTTATCTACAGCCTGACCGTGTCGGCCACCGACCACGGCTCGGACAGGAAAACCTCCAGGACCGAGCTTACCATAATCCTCCAGGGCGCCGATGGGCCCGTCTTCTCACAACCCAAGTACATCACCATCCTGAAGGAGGGCCAGCCTCCGGGTACCAACGTCATCTCCCTGGACGCTTCCAGCCCCAGAGGCTCCGCTACCAAGGTGGAGTTTTTCATAGTGTCGGTCCGCGGCGGCGGCAAGGCCGTGGGACGCCTGTTCACCATAGGCCGTCATACTGGAGTGATCCAGACCGCAGCCGAGCTGGACCGGGAACTGGGCTCTGACCTCTACCTGGTGGATGTGTACGCCATCGAGACAGACGCCAGTCAGCCCAGGACACAGAGAGCTGAGGTTAGTAGCCTGTTTATTTCTCTTCACTTAATAGAGTTCAATGGCTCCTTCGCATTGTGGTCGATTGCTGCCAGACAGCATAAATTGAACCCGTACAGATGTTGAAGTCGTTTAGTGGGATTAAATGAAATGAGATCAAGTTTTCGACTGGAAAACCCGGGGGTGAAAGGAAAGTGTCCAAGTCACACCTAGTCTACCTAGTGCATTCGTACGCACATTAATTACATTCCTTTTTTTTTTTTTTTTTTTTACTATATTGCTAAAAGTTCTGTGTTACATTACATCTAAATTGCCTTGGACATAAGTAGGCCTTGTTTTTTTGGCAAGATAATTGTATTGTTTCAGTTCCAAAAAGGGCTGGCCATAACAATCCGTCCTGCGTTTTGTCTGTGTTTTCTGGGAAAGGGCCTGCGTATCCTGTGTTGTTGCTGTGCTCGTGCTGTTATGAACTTTGATATTCTAATCAGTGAATAAGAACGACACAAATCCAAATCGAACACTTTTTTTGTTGTTGCTGCTCATTGCTGGCGTTAATCACGCTGGGTTGCTTCTTATGATGGGCTTCCATGATAAATTGTTCTCGGTTTCTATAGATAGTAATAGAACACATCATGAGAAATATCCGGATGACCTAGTGCATGTATACTATACCAGGGTCAGTATTACGTTGGTGTTTGGAGCCTGAGGCAGTTTTGGTTTAAGGATGGTCCTGTTGTACTCTCCGCTACCACTGGGCCAGGCTCTGCAGGAAATAAGTGACCATCAAAATTGGGTGACCTCTTAAGACTGTGAAAAGATTTTTGGGAAGAGGAGAAAGGGGGAAAAATATGGAAGACTGAAACCGAAGCTCTCTATTTCGTATGCATTATGTGATGCTGCACCTCTTGGGCTTCGTTTCGTTGGGGGTGGAGTTAAATCCTCTGAAGTTGAGCGCTGAAACCCGAGACCCAGTTTTGGGTGGCTAAACTCTAGCCACCCCTCAAATGAAAAACAAATGTAATTCTATAGACTGTATATGTGTTTTGGGAAATTTCAACTGGAACCAAGAATTCATGTTATTACAGGCTTGATGACAACCAAAAAGAGTGCAACCAAAAAGGAGCCCACTGCTGCTTTTGACAGTTTTTGTGGATACCATTTCAACCATTACAAATACTGAAATTGAAATCCAATCCAATAATAGGTGATTTGGAGGCAAACTCAGATATGATTCAAATCAGAGATTATTTGCAAAGAATTGCGCTGTCATTTCACTTAATGTTAGTAGGGTCAAATGGGGATGTCATATGCTCTCTCACTTTGCCTGCAACACCACAGATACGAATCTCTTCAATGGAGGGAAATAATACACGTCACATTTCTTAAGTTTACCCTGTACAAATCCTGTTCTCAAAGTCCAGTGAAGTTTTTCACCTTTTCAGTCGCCTGAGCGATGACTTTAACATACCCTATGACTGTCACGCTCTATTGTTCATTCTTATGTGTAATAGCTAAAGCCACTTTGATGGTTTTAAACGGACTTTCCTTTGGGTGAAATGGCCTTTTCGATTTGCCCTACTTTAAAGCAGTCTCAGGTACTGCTCGGCAGTGTGACATAGGAAAGGCTAAGGTTTTGGGCTTAGACTGACACATTTCAAATCAAAACGTAATATTTAAGGGCCCTTTCAAAAGGGTCTTCGTATTGATTGTAAAAAAAATGTTGACCGTCACTTTTCTTGTGCTTTGCACTGTGTACAATGTTTAGGAAAGACTTCAACGGAACAGAATTCTGTTGAGTATGCCTTATCAATGATTGCTATCATAAACAACCTGACATGGCGCTGAGCTTGCTATGAAACAGAAGTTGCCGCTGAAACAGAAGTTGCCGCTGACTTGTTTTGGAAATGCCTCTTGTTATCTGATTTAAGTTAGTATAAATACCATTGATTGTTGATTGGTTTCCGTCTTTTGGGATTTGGAGTTGGCCTTGATAGCAGAACATGATGTAACAACCTGCTCTAGCTCTTAACCTGTCAGCCAATATTGTTCAGGGTGTCTGGCCCGCTCTCTCTTTCTGTCTTTCACTCACTCTCTGAATCTTCCTCCGTCTGCCAACCCCCCCCCCCCCCCCTCTCTGTCTTTCTTTCTTTCTTTCTCTCTGTTTCTTTTCATTCTCTGGCTCTTCCTCTCCCTCCCTTACCCTCTGCCCTCCTCTCTCTCTCTCCACTCCCAAAACCACTCCCTCTCCAGCTCCAGCTCAATTGTTTTATTTTGCTCCTGGTGAAAAATAATGGAGCTTTTAGGAGAGAGCCTGAAGTGCTACATCACTTATTTCCCCTCGAAAGCATTGTTCCTTCTGGAAATAAACATTGCCGACTCACAACAGTCCTTCCTTTGTTTTGCCTTCACAGATATAGTGTTGCTCCCCTCTGGCATTGGTTCAGTGGGCTCTGTTGTCTTATGGTCTGTGCCAGCATCATTCACTGACAGATTTAGGGTTGTGTATGGGACCCCCTCCTTTCTGACAGAGGAATAGGGAAGTGGGAGTTGGAGTGGGGGGGGGGGGGGGGGGACTTGGGAGAAGTTTCGGATCATCTCACAAACTGAGGAGGGGAGCATCAGCCTTCTACCCGCTGGCCTGGTGTTCTTGGACTGGACATAGCAACAGGGAATACAGATGGCTAGATAGATGCCTCTTATTAGTGCTTATCTTACTCTTGACAGCGGAGTTGACCGACTTCTTTCATTTCTCTCTCTCTCTCCCAGCTTTCGCTCCCTCAAACGTTCTGTTCCACCCCCCCCCCCCCCCCCCCCCTGCAAAGTACATTTTGTCCAGAAAACTAGTCACTCCAAAGCAAAATTAAATTGTTGAAAATAACCGTCTACCCTCTTGTAAGCGATGAGACAGTTGGGGAAAGACGGTTTATTTATGTCATGCTGCTGTTTTAAGCAAGCTTATTGGGCGTTGAATGGATTGCGACTCAACCTAAAATGCCTTACCACGGTTGGCGTCACAGAAAAAACTCTTTAGTTTTTTAAAATACTTTAGCTGTGTTCGGTTTGAGGCTGCCTGGCACAATGGAACCAATGGAATAGACCAAAAAGTACAAACCCCGTCCACCTGGCTCTCCCGGCAGGCTTGGTCAAACGCTCAACGTATTTGAAAGAAAACAAACGCTATTTGAACCCATAAACTCCTCTACCTTGAACCCCGAGGAAATGTGAGTAGGGCATTAGTGGCCGGTGGAGTGCTTGATGTAGTGTAGAAGCACTATGAAACACAAAACCTCTACAGGCAGGTCAACAAGGTAGAGCGAGGGCTGCGCTGCCCTGATACCATACGATATGCTTGTTGGCGTGGGGGGGATGAAGGGTTTCTGAGGCGAGCGAGACAGTAAATTCACGGGGTAAATTGGCTGGATATGTGTTTTGTAGCGGCCATCACCAGGGTTCCTCACAGTCTTCATGGAGTTGATGCATATGTTGGTCCTCCCATGGTGGTCCCGTCTGAGGTCAAAGTTCAGACAGGCCAACAGAGGATTCTCTCTAAGTGCCTGTGTCTTTTACGAGACAACCTATAAACCGTTCCTCACATGCATGCAGCGGGAAAAGCAGACACACACACACACACACACACACACACACAGCTGCCCTATTATTTTGTTGTTAATGTTCACAATTAAATAGCTGGATTACAAGGCGCGAGGTCAAGTTCACACACAGTATCTTCCATGCCAGGACAGCAACACTCCAGTTTTCATGCTACCACTTTAAAGCACTTCCCCTGGAAGAATGACTCTAACTGTTACAATATCAAATATCAATGCTGATACAGTGATAGCATCGTGGGGCACGTCCGTGGCTGTCTCTGTACAGAGACCTCACTTGTTTTCTGAAATGTTGAACTTTTTGTTTCTCTATCTCGCCCGGTTTCAAAGCTAACGGCCATCACGGCTCACAATGAGTGTTTGTTTAGCCACGACGACACCCTCGGGGCTCAGGTTGAAAAACAAGGCTGTGGGGTCGTTATCCAGACCATGTGTCACTATGTAGGCAAGTTGTGTCAACTAACGTCATGACACCCCCCCCCCCCCCCCCCCCACTCCCCTCCACAATATTCCCCCTCTTTTCCTATTCTTTCTTCCTCCCTCTCTCCCTCCCGTCTCTCTTTCGCTCTCTCCCTCTTCCTCTACAGTATATACAGCATAACATTTGCAAACAAATCAGCGCATCAAACAAATATATATATATATATTTTTTTTACATAAATTCAATAGTCAATAAAGAAATGTCATTGGTAATGAACGCTCTGAGCACCACATTAGGTCAACTAATGTCGACCAAGAGTCAACCTCAGACGACAGACTGACGACAGACTGACTAATCATTCTCCTTCTCTGTCTGCTGCCTATCTCTGCTGTTTGACTCGGTCGTCTTCCGGAGAGAGAGCACACGTTTTCAGTTGGAATAAGAAATGAATGTGGCGGGAGCTCCAAAGAGCTATCACATGGCCTTTTTTATTTTTAACTTCAGAGATACATTTCTCTGGTTCTGTGGATTTGATTGTCAGGCCTCATCACTCCTCGCATATGTGGTCTGAACACAGAGGCTGAGCTAGTATCAGGCCCACTGGGGGACGCCCTGCTGCTTTGGACTCTGGGACAATTGATCAAACAACAACAGGACCGGAGGCTTAATGAGTTTGTTCTCTTGACCGGAACCTTGATGAGAAATGCTCCTATCGAGTGCACAGGTGGTTGGTGGCACCTTAATATCGGGAGGACGGCTTCTTGGTAACGGCTGGAGTGGAATAGGTGGAATGGTATCAAGTATCCCCCCCCCAGAAGCCTCCACTGATTTGATTGGCCAGCAGTCCAGGAACTCCGGTTTACTGGGTGACTTTGAGTAGAATGTCTTGACTGGCTTTCCGGCGTAGGTGTTACAGGTTGTTAGCATCCAGCCGACATAGAAACGGGTTCAAGCTGATAGGCTGTCGTCGGGTGTTGTTTACTTTATTGACGTTGCATTCACGTTAGTATTGTGTAGTACTAGGATCTACAATATCTAGTCATCTGCAATATAGGTATTGTAATAGCTGTGCTGCTCAAGTCCAGCTAACTTGCCTGGTCTATGAAGGAACGGTTCAAATTTGTTTCCAGCAAAAAGATTCCACTACTTAGGCTAGTAAAAAGTTAGAGGAGTCAGACCCAGAGTGTGCTTGGGAGATTGGGAGGAGGGGAAAGTCGAGAGGGGAGTTGATTTTGGCACATTTTCACTGCAGTAATAATGGATCCCAGCTACGGAATGATTTGTTCTACACGTGACTCACACACACACACACACACATACATAAACACACACACACAACACACACCAAATGTATACAGCTCCCCTGAAGCCTCTATTGTTTTCTCTGGACAAAAGTACACTGCAGCAGTACCTTTAGGCACATCTTCATTTCATCTGGAAAGAAAAACGCTTTCAGGGATTTCGATTGACAGACCCTATATCACCACCCTGTATCATCAGCACCAAGTGCCATTAAAGGAATTGCAGGAAATGGGATGTGCGTTTTTTTTTTTGGCGCCCTCTGCAAAGTCTAAACCCCCTCCTCTTTTCTTTGAGCCTGCGGTTAGCAGAGATGACCCCAAGGCAAGAAGGCTATCTCCCACAGGCAGGCAGATAATTGAGGAGCAGAGAGAGAGAGAGGAGGGAAGGGAGGTGGAGAGGAGGAGGAGGAGGAGGAGGAGGAGGGGGGATTGAGGTTTGAGCTGTGGGAGAGGGTCAGAGCGAGCTTCAGCACCGTCAGGCCTAGAAACAAGGAGGGATAGATTGGCACCAGAGAAGAAAGTTCACGTTATTGTTGTCTTCCCTCTTATTTTATGAGTTTTCCATCAAGAGAGGGGGAAAAAGGGCAGAGCATACTGTATCCTGGCTGGTCAAACGGTTTTGACAGGAAGTGTGACTTATGTTTTACCTGTTTATTTTCAATTATGTATGGCGTAGTGTGTGTGTGTGTGTCTCTCTAGAGTGCCTTGAAGCATCTCTCTAAACTCCGGAGAACACTTTTTTATTAGGTTTCATTATACATGCACACCAGCGTGTAACTGAATAGTTGTGCCTTGTTTGGCACTTGAAAAAAAGAGGAACTTCTCTTGAAAATATGTTGGCCTTTTCATATCATATCTTACATAATGCAGTATTCAAAGTCAACTGAATTGAGCAGGCAACTTTGGCTCATGAGATATTTTCAAATTCCGACAGCTTTTCTCCCAAAACAAGTTTGTGGTGTCCAAGAGTTACTGAAAAGGATTTGCTTGCGTTTTAAGGATGGCAGCACGAGTTCCATTCAAATAGTCTCATCTACATTTTTCTAAATCTAAACAAATGTATTGCATTTGCACGGCAACAAACAAAACTTGCTTTAATAATAAAACAACACTTTTTGTTTACACAATTCCAACAACTGAAGTCTCCAGTTTGAGAGAGAAAAAGAGCTCTCCTCTTTAGCTGGCCATTTCGGTGAGTGCGGCCCCCTCTGGTAGGGCTGCCTAATTGAAAACATCTGGGTGTACATTTTTTTGGGGCAGCGATGTTCTGGCCAGCCAACGTGACTCAAGCTCTCATTTTTGATTGGGTACCTGAGCAGCTCTCTCTGAGCTTTGTTGTCAGGCAAAAGTTCTGCTTTTATTAAACCGGACGATATCTCAAAGAGCAATGGAAAACGTTTAGCTGTTTGTGCTCCGTACATCGGGACACAGAAACAGTTTCTCTGGTTGCCATTACACGCGTTGACATTGTGCAAATGTTACTACTTTTTTTCCCCCTCTCATCTGTTTCTCCTATGCAAATCGCTGGAGTGGCCTAATTAGACCAGCTGTGCTGTATCTGATTCCTTTGGCGTAATTTAGTCTCACGTTGAATGTTGTCATATTTGCCATTTAGCTGTGTGCGTGTGTGCAGTTGTGTGGTTAAGTCAAGATTCCCCTGTATTTTGGCCAAAGGTGCATACAATGTCCAACAAGCAAAATGGAAAATATGCTGGCTACTTCATACTGAAACACTGTGTTCTGATACCCCCCTGGTGATAGGGAGGTCCTCATGAGGTTTGCTCTTTAATGGGAGTAGCTTCCCTGAACATCATGCACTGTAGTCATGCATTAAAAGTATGTACTTATGTACCCATACTGTATGTACTTCGATCTACTCTACAGGTCTGTGCTGAACTTGCTCTGTGGTAGAACACACAGCAAAAACCTACAAGTCCTGGTGCATTGAATTTGTGTCATTTCTCTGCAATGGAGCCGCCTCTCCATTGGAGCCAAGTGATTTATTAAGATCAGGCCAAGAATGGGATTTCCTTCCATATTTGTTCCTCTACCATATAAACAGACACATACTCCCATTGCGGTTGAGTCTTCATTCCGTGTGTTGGCGTGAAATGGATTCCGTAAAACTTTTCACTGACATGATTCTGGTCACGCATAAATGAGAGAGAGATGTATGTGTTGGCTCCGGCTTGGTCTGATAACGAGTTAATTCCCTGAGGGAAGGTGATGAACGTTCACACCGCAAAGGGTCAGGTTGCCAGTGAACGCAGCGACGTTTGACTTGCCCTTGGCAGAGCCTGCAGAATTTGCAGAATTAGCGGAAGCAATGTCCCTTGGCAGCTGAACCACCACACTGTGTGTGTGTGGTCAGTCTTGCATCTGTGTGTATGTGCATCCATTTCATTGCGTGTGTGTGTGTGTGTGACATGGCCCTACAGTGCTGGAGACCCTGACCTCCCCATGGCGTCTTTATGCATCGGAGACGTGTGACAAGGCTGAGACGCTGTTAATAATGATGTGGTTCATCTGTAGGCCGGCCTATGAAACCGCTCCGTGTGCTCCTTTTGTCTCTGATTGGTTGCCCATGGAGCAAGTAACCTTGTCGTACGCACATCACATTATGCTAATACTCAGGCCCAGGTGCTGGGCGGAAACGTTATGAACTTTATAAAGACCTACTCCTTATACATTGACGATGTCACCGTGACATGTGTTTCAACTATGTTGTTTTCTTTAGGGTTTGCCTGTGGAGGCATTTGCAGAAGTTCCCTTTTCGATTGAGTCAAATCACAGGTTTTTACACCTTTCTAAGTCTTCCAACCTTTCAACATTGCATTCTGAGCGTGTGACAACTTAAAGGTATTACAATTGTTTGTGCGTTCTGTAGATTTAATCATTGGAATGTGTGTTACTGCTAGGTTAAATAGTGCACACGCAGTGCGGTGAAAGGCAAGTTATCTCAAAGTTATCCCCAGGTCTCTACTCCATATATCATTCATATTCATTGGCTGTCTATTTCCGAATATGAGGTCTGGCCACAATAGTAAATGCACATCAGGTTCAGATGCATCTTTAAAACCTAATATACCGTCCTACTGTCAAGTTTCTCGTAAGCAGGCCAACAAGTGGTTGCCCTAGCTTGATGTCTTGGCGTTATCGGTCATCTGGAGTCAATCAGAGAAGGCTCGTGTTTTTCCCCCTCTGTCTGTCAAATGCCCTGTCTGACCCCTGCAGTAGGTTTCATAGCAGCTTTAAAGACACTGTGCTGTTTGGCATTAGAGCCATTGGGGACTGTGGTGCTTCTTAAGGTCGGGGATTGTAAACGTGCCTGCCTCTTAAGATTTGCAAAAACTAACACGGGAAATGTTTATCAGTGCTAATCTTGGACATGTGTTTTTGACTATGCTGTTGTCGTGATGTTTTCACCCCGTTCAGTTACGCAACTGAATAGGACTTTAAAAGGAATTGTGACAAAAGCATTCGGTACGAAACTCTGTTGCAATGTAGGCTACTACAATGTTTGGCGAAGTATAAATTATGCAAAGATTATGCAAAGATTATGCAAAGAACAAGCAGTGGATACAGTAGCAACCTTCCACCTCATTTTAGATCCACTTATTTTCAAAAATACTTATTTTTCCTGCTCATTAAGCATGCTAGTCTTCGGATATCCCATTCATATCATTATTACATAAATTAGCCTCTTGGATCATTATCCTGTTGTTGTTGTTGTTGTTGTTGTTGTTGTTGTTGTTGTTTTTCCACTCCGCATACATCATTTCGAGTACCACTTTAATTAATTTCTTACCCGAATCAGCTCTAATAAAATAATCCCAGGATGATTCATTGAGGGTGGTATGATTAGGACAAGCAGCAAAGATCAGAAGCTCTTTTTAATCCTTAGCACCAATGTTAATTCATCCTCCCCCCTCAACCCCCGCCTTTTCTCTCCATAGCTTCATAATAGTCAATTCCGCGGTCTGGTTTTTATTCTTAGCGATCACTAGACCTCCATCGGAGTTGGATGGAAATGAGGCTGGCTCTCTCCGTCGTTGGGGCTTTGCTGGTCGGATGGATGGATGGATAGAGACTCATCTGGAGGTCTCCTCTCCAGGCCTGTGGCTCGTAGGCCATTGAGAGGAGATTACATAGCCCAGCCGGTGGTTGTAAAACGCCGGCCGCCCTGGCAGACACCAAACGGGACTCACAGGAGTCCTTTCAAACATCACTATTGTTAGCCAGGGATTATTCTTTGAGTTGTTATCCCATTAAACACTGTAATGGTAGCTATTTTCTGCTTAGGATCCAGAGATTGTTGGGGAGCAAAAAATTCTGGAATGTTCTTGAATCATTTATATGTCATCGACAATCTGTAAATAAATAGCAGGATTAGATATTCATAAGTAATTATTTTGTTTCCAGTTATAGACCTCAGTATTCCTGCTTGTTTTCCGCCAAATCCAATGAAACATGTTTTATTTGTAATATATGATAATATCGACTGGCAGTTAAACATTGTAGAATTAGCTGTAAGTCTCTTACTTGACATAAGAAGACCTTGTTTATTATTCTTAAAGCAGTGGGAATGGATAATTTGCTTCACTCCAGACTGAAAATGGAATTCCTTGGAAAGTCAAATTCTTGCCATTTTCAGGGTAATCATTTTTTCTCTCTCAAAGTGAGCTATACGACTCTCTTTCTTTCTTTTTTTTTTTATTAAACTCTGCCGTCAACAAGGCTTTTCAAAGTAATGCTCTTAGCAGGTCATTAAGCTTGCCCAAAGTTTGCCCAAACACTAAAACCCTGTGTCTTTCACTTCTGATTAGTGACACTTTAATAAAGTCGTTTAAAGTTCAGTGGACTGAATTTCCCACCTTTTTGGAATGTTTCTATGGTCACAGGGGAACGACCTGCATTCAGGCATCTATGCCATCTTTTAAATGCAAATCCTTAAAAGTAACTGTGTAATTCTGTGTATTGGGAACTCTCCCGACTTGGCTGCGAGAGAAAGTGTTTTTTTTTATATATTTTTTTTTATATAAGGCAACCGCGGCTCTTTTTCTTTCTGTCTTCTTGATCTGACAGCAATTGACTAAACCAGCCCTTAAAGCGTGACAAAAGCTTGGCAAAATCTTTACATTTATTTTCCTTTTTTCACTCTCAACTGCTGCACTTGCCTTGGTCGGCCAAAGGTAGACAAAAGCTGTCTCTCTTCCACTTGATTGGGTCGTAAGGCTGAAGTGAATGTTTGGTTGAAAATCTTCTTAACATTCCCTGCATTTAGTTTTTCCTCTTCTGGGGAAGCCAGGAAGACTATGTCGAATCAGCCACAATCAAATCATTTACGGTGAGCTCACAGAGAAGGAATTAATGCATTTTATATTGGTTCCCTCCGTTGGAAATGATGGCTGTCATCCACTTCACAAGGGGAGCAGGGAAGCAGGTCATTGACTTGATTTTCATGGGAAGGCTGGTTCGGCCATTCAGGGCCTGATAGGTCCAGTATTGACAGCCTCGGAGAGGGGAGGGGAGCACGCCGCCTTCATTGTACCATGGTTTGCTGATGAAAAACAAGAGAGGCCCAGAGACAAAGCGCTCAATGGGAACAGTAGCCCCTGTGTCCCCGCTTCTGACTGCTGCCGGGGCTTGTGTCTCCCATTCGGCTGAAGTGCTACTCTTCCCCCTCTCCCCCCCCCCCTTCCTTTTTCACTCACTCTGTCAAGTGGCTGCAGAGGTGTTGCAGTCGCTCTCCGTGACACTGAGTGTAGAGGTTGTGTTTGCCTTCCTCGTTTATAGGGAACTTGGCATTCTTTAACGAGGTTGTACTGTTCTCTGGCTAGACTAGCCGTATGTGTATCAGTTCTTCTTCTCAGACACTGGCACTAGTTTCCAGCGAGTTACTGTTAGCCACCGCTCACCGTGGCTATATTATAGTTTGGGTTATCAGTTCAGGTTTATCAGGCCAGACTTTGAAGTTAAGTGGTGGCTCTGTTTGCCCTGGATAAATACATTGGTTGGCTCGGGGCTGTGGGGCAGGACTTGCGATACATGAAATACTATCTAGTAAATGTTTTGATGTTTTAGGAAGTATCTTTATCTGATACCAAGATAAGGGTTACATATATTCTCTAATATCTCTAATATATATTGTAGGCAATCAGAATTACTTTATTATTGAAAAATACCTTTTTTTATAATGGCGTACAAACTCGATACAATTGTAAGAAGTTGGTCTACTCTTCTCACAAATGATCGGCTGCATGCCGTTTTCTATTACCAAAGCTGCATCTTTGTTCTTGTCAAACAAAGATTAGGATAATGGTGTTACAGTAAACAAACGGGGAGAGTTCTGAGATTATAAGAGATGATAGGGGATGACAAGAGATCACATTATTTATTTTTTTTGGCGGTGGGGTTTAAACCGAAGGGCTTAAACCTTGTGTTTTTTAACTGAGGAGGATAAATAACCATGACTGTGTGGGATGAACTCTGACCCTCCCTGACAGGGCTTCCGACCTCTCGGGACACTCTTTGACCTTTTTAGTTCTCTGGCCAACCCGGGAAACTGCCCTTCCCACTGACAACCAATCAACACAGACCCTATTCCCTTGCTTCCCTTTCACTCATTTGGTTAAAGTTATTACAACCCAACTGATAGCAATTAGAGGCCATTCAAAAAGTCACATTTTCAAAGAGAAAGAGTTTGGGAGAGAACATACCACATACTATTTCAACATCCTAGGTCCCTGTAAGATTTTTTAGATCTGAGGACCACAGTGGCATTGTGGACTTGAAGGACACTGCCACCCCCCCCCCCCCCCACACACACACACACACATCCCCCCTACCTCCACCTCCCACTCCCACTCTGTCTAAGAAGTGGGTTCTTTTGAAGTGTGGATTTTATGGAGAAGTGTTTCTCACCCCCCAATCTGTCGATTGATGTATTGAGCCTGGCTTTCAAATGGGGATATAGTTCTCTCTATTTGGTCGTGAGCTCTTTATCATAATATACTGTATAAGGGAGTGCTTCCCTCTGGTATGTAAGGATTTGAGAGGGCTGGTCATGTGCTGGACTGATTAAGAAGTTGGTGGTGACCCAAGGTTAAACCCTCCGGGGGGGGGGGGGGGGACACGAAAGCAGAATGAATCAAGCAGTCCGAGGGAGAAGCTAAAAATGGGTCAAACCCAAACTGATCAGGAAGATGTGAAACTTCCCAGGACACGAGGGATTCCTTTTACCTTCCACCTTCACTTTCCTCGCTCTGTCCATTTACTTAGAAAAAAGGGACTCTGTTTTAGATAATACCATTCCAACTAAACCTCAAGCCCCTTTTGAGTTATCAACGAGGCCCATTTTTTCTAAACACTATTACTCTCTTCTTATCAAATTCCATTAATCGAAGATCACCTCTCTTTTTTTGTTATCCCTCCTCCGGCTATGGGTGTAATTCAAGTCACAGCCGGGTTGTGTTCGTAGCTGTTTTATCTCCGCAGACGATTTGGACGTCCTGAATGGTGACAGGTTTGCCAGCCAGGCTGTTGCGGTGCAGTGCGTCTGTATTGAGTCTAGCCTGTTTTTTTTTTTTCTCCCCTTTTCCAGTGTCTGATGGGAGTCAGACGAGCCAGGGCTTGAGTAAGTACAGAGGCCAGCTCTGTGCTCAGGCGCTGCCCGCGCTAGTGGCACAGCCTGGGACGGCCCAGATTATGTGTTACCAGGCCGAGATGTCACAAGGTGATGGGGGCTTTTGTTGCCTTCCAAGGGAAACTTGGTCATTCTTTTGCACTATTCATTATCATCAGCATGAGGCGAACGAACAACAAGGCCAAAGAGAGAGCATCATGGACGTGCAACCTCTGTGCAACTGCAGTTGACATGCTCATTCATTTTTTCCATTCATTTTGTTGTTACTGGCCGTAGACAGGGGCTCAGCTAGGAGCTCTTTTTTTCTTGCAGGATTTCCGCTTTCTTTCTGACAGTTAAATGAGTGCTGCTGTCCTTCCTGGCAATGCATTGGCATGAAAAGTCATTGACCCGTTTTGATGGTTAACGCGACCCAGCTGAGCGACGCTTGTTTCCGCAAGCAGATGTCACGGTATGTTGCGTTTCATTTGGGAAAAAAAAACGTGTTAAAGGCTAGTTTATTTGAACTTAAATCGTTATCGTCAGAACTGGATCGGAAAAACTTATCCAAGACAAAAATGGAACTATAGAGTCACCTTTTTACTGCGTCTACAACATAAGGTTTACAAAACCCGGCATCACACGTGTTGTGTAGCAAAGAAGAATACGTCTTAACGCTGTCTTCATGAGCCGTTTCTGCCATCCAATAAGCACTGAAAACCATGCAAAATGGAGGCACTGTAAGTGGAATTCATTAGTGACTTTTCCCTAGGAGGCCCTTCCCCCTAGCCTCTCTCTTTGTCTGTTAAAGTGAATGTCTTGCACCACGGCCCTTGTGCCCTGGCACGGGCTCGCCAAGCTCTCTCAGGTCCAACAGGTAATTCCCAGGCATTCCCCCCCCCCCCCCCCCCTGTTTGGCTAAGGGAAAAAAATGCTCAGCTTCATCCCTGTGTGTTTAAATCATCAACGGAACGGGGGGGGGGGGGGGGGGGGGACGAAGGAGGTTGTGGTTGCTCTGCTCAATCCTTAATGCTCATTACTTCATTCAGAAAGGACGTATCCATCCTGGGAAATGTTTCAAACTGAGACATGGCGAAGAAGAGACGGATCTAAATGGCGTAGTCTTTTTGATGTCTGTCACGATGCACTTAGCTCTTGGTAATGGGAATACGGTTTACACAGACTGGGAAATGTATGCGTTAATCGCCCAGCGTTTCCATTTGGATTCTGTGTATATTTAGAAATAAACAGTACTTTTGATACAATCAGGCCTATATCTCTAAAGCACTGAGATGGATGACCACTCTTAAACAAAATAGCATTATTAATCCGACCAAAGGCTGAACGTTTTGTTTACAGGATCCCTTGATGGTCCATCCGTTTTACGAGAACCGCTCATGCCGATTTATCTCCTGGACTGAACGTCCCCCACCCCATCGCAGACACACTTTCACCGCAAAGAGAGCGAGAGTGCTCTTCCTTCAGTCTCCCGGTCATACAGACAATATAGATGCACCACCACAGTCTTGGACACTCTCTGTGTGGCGGCAATTGTTTTACCTTACAACCACTGTGTGTGTGCGCGTGTGGGATGCATATGTTTGTATGATGTGTGGCGTGTATGTACGTGTGTAAGGCGGAACAGCAGGGGTCCTATGGGCTATGGCTGGGATCCACCCGGGGGCCCGGTGGTGAGAGGAGGCTGATAAAAGCTCCTTGGTGACACTGAGCCACCGCTTTCGAGGATTTCCAAGGCCTTGAATGGCAACTGTGATAATGCAGGGACAATCCTGCCCCGGTGGTCCCCCCATTGGCACCTCTTAATAACTATATTAGTAATTAAAGGACAGACCCCCACGGACCCTCCTCTCGCCTCCGGGAGACACACATTTGGTTAATGAGCTGTGGGAAGACTTTATCCCGTGTACCACTCCCTCCTTTTCTCTCCGTAACAGATAACCCATGCACAATAGATAATGTCCATTCACTGTGATAATGGATATGTGCACTGTTTTCTTTCAGTCAACTTCAGTCATAGATTGGGGAGTGTTATGTACGAAGGGGGGTGGTGGAATGAAATATTGAAATTGGGTGTGAGAGTTGATATCTTCAACCCCCTGTTTCAACACTTGGAGTCACCATGAGCGATGAACTCTTTGGCCCTAGGGGATATTTTGTGGAATTGTGGGTAACATTCTTTCAATATAGTAACTTGAACAATTTTAACATTGGCTAAATTTGCAAGAGGATCACTCGCAGGCTTAATGCATGCTCAGGCTTTTGTGTAAGTCTACCCTGTTGCACTCAAACCCCTGGTAAACGTCACGTACATTAGCTGTGTGAGCCAAAGTGCGTGTCTAACATTACACTCATGGTGACCCCTTGGCTTAGTCTCCGGTGAATAACTCTCTTGACCAGTCTTTCCCCTCGTGTCTATGTCTACGTGAGCTAAACAGTCTCATTTAAAAACAGTCTCACTTTTATGGGGGTAGGGCCTTCATGTCTCTACTTGTCTGGTTGTCGCGATTCGGTTCAAGGATACATGATGTGTGATTTTTGGGACATTTTCTTTGAAAAAAAAACGACAACTTTAAAAGCTGTTCTGCCTTGAGCGTGAGGGGGATATTGTCATTTCTCCTCTCTGTTGCTCTGACACTTTTCGTCCGCGACCCAGACCCTCTCACGCACTCCCCCCATCCCTCCCCACCACCGCTCTGGTCAGCGAGAGTTAGAAGTTATGGATGAGCATACTGATTATGCTGACAAGCCCCCTAATAGGAACAGAGGATTCTATCCTCCTCCCCTGGGCCCGTGATTGGGTAGGGGAACAGGGATGACAAATAAAAGCTGAACTCTTGAATGGCAAGGTTCTGCTTCCCGGGGTTCTGTTTGCAGCATGGACCCCAGAGGCCATAGCTCTGCCGCCCAGGGGGTTGTCAGTTACTGATGGCACTGTTGTTGGTTCCAGTGTGAAGGGGGCCGAAGAAGCCCCCACAATCCTGCTTGTTAAATAGCATGAATTAATGAAGTGGAGGAGCTGGGAACTTCCTACCCCCGAGCAACAAAAAAAGAGCCACTTCCTTAGCATTTCTATGGGCCCCCCAACTTCTTTTCATCCTGTCGGTGTTTTTTTCCAACCCCAAACTTTTTTTTTTTTTTTTTTAAGTCCTTTAATCCTCGGGATTTATGCTGGGTGGAGAACGGTAACTGATAAGCAAGTTCTCAGTAAGCAAAAATAAAACCGGGTCTTTTTGCAGAGGGAGTCGTATGTAAAATGCTAATGTGAACAGTGGTCATGGCTAACGGCATGAAAAGCTGAGATGAAAGAAGTCGCGGATGTGAGATTTCTATTTTTCAACCGTACGTACACAGCCCACTTCATACTCCTAACTTATTTTGCAGTTCACTAAATGTTCATGCTCAAACTTTAGTTTTAGGTTTTTGTTTTTTTGTGTGTGCATGGTTCTGCTGGACCACAATCCAAGCATCTTCTGGTCATAGTCAAAACAACTGCAAACCTCATGCCCATGACTCTCAATAATACATTTTAAGTTGCTGTTGTAATGCTAGGAGAATTAAAACGAGCCAGGCTCTGTAAGAGATATTCCCATGGCACATTGCTCTCTTTTTTTTTATGGCCATCTTGCTTTCTTCATTTACTTTATTTATGAAAGTCCTTACATTTTACTTGGCAGTTTGCAAGTTTTATGTAACTTATGAGCTGGGGTCCTAGACACCTGATTTACAGACAGGCAAAGACCGTGGAACACTTTTATAGAACTGTAAACTGGTCCAATGATGCTGATGGATTAGACTAGCAGCAGACCATCTTCAGTGTAGCGCTTGACACAGACCTGGTTGATTTAGTGTGGATTGAATGCAGTCAGTATCTAGCACACATACTATCAGGGTGGCAGGTAGTCTAGCGTTTAAGACCGTTGGGCTGGTAACCGGAAGGTTGCTGGTTCAAGTCCCAGAGCTAACAAATTTCTCCTGTAAGTCTCTCAAACTACAATGTATTACGCACCAATGTGGTACTTGAAGGAAGAACACACGACTGAACCAATTCTACCACCCCATTTTTTAAAATGTTATTTTGGTGTCATTTTTATGAAACTGGATTGGCCTGAGAGGCTGTGACTATGGCTGACGATGGCCTGCCACAATGGCCCCAAGTCAAGGGATAACAGAACAGAAGTCCTGCAGTGAATCAGTCCAGTGCAGATCCAGGCGCTGGACTGATAACACAGATCCCTTTGAGGTAATGCTGGTTGGCCGCCAGAGCCTAATGGGATCATGTTTATACTTCGGGTTTATCTCCCGTTTTCGACTGCAACGACCCTCCAACGTACAAAGGCTGGAATTCGCCTCGTAAAGCGGATACCGTGCAAGCAAAATAAATAAATAAATAAATAAATAAATAATCACAAGGTCGAGGGAGGGGGAAACAATGCCGCACGGGACGAAACGCTCGATTGGTATCTCGCTCTGGACACATACACATGCACGCACCGTGCATTTTGCCATGGCGAGGGCTGTAAACATCATCTGAGGCTCACAGCGGTTCGGCTCTAGCAGGGGAAAACACTTCTCCAAGTTTCAGACGCCGATTGCGAGCCGCGATAAGGTTTCTATTATGCTTCCTTTACGAGAGCGCTCTCTAACTGATGTAGACGAGCGGCTGTCTGGCTGCACCAATTTCTAAGGCGCGCATTAAGTGCAGCCATCAAGCAATTATATGTTGTAGAAGGATTGCCTTCGTGCTACACTGTACAGCCATGGTTTGTTAATCATGTGTTATTTCAAGCATATTAACTCTTCTTCCAGTACCCACATGGACGAAATAGCTTGATCTGATACCAAGCAAATATTCAGACTGTAATATAACTGGAAATGATACTACGCAAAGATACAGACTTGTGTGCACATAGGCTATGCAAATTTTCCATTGCAGTGTTCATATCCATCCATCCAACCCACTCCCTGGAACCCATGGTGTCACCTCAGGCTGAAATGACAAGTAAGGCAATGGGGTCTTGCCCCTGGACAAAGCACTGGAAGTGACCAGCTCAGACTCCACACAGACTTCCCCGTCTGGCCTGTGAAACTAGACTCTGGCCATTATATCCTCTCTGTTTCTCTCCAGGCTCCCCCGTGGTCTCTGTCTGACTGCCCCCCCCCCCCCCCAACAAAGACCCAAGGAACTGCAGGTAGCGATGCTTTGCTTCCCCTCAAAGCCCTCGCTATAAGCAGGGCCTTTTTAAAAGGAAGCCTCATTGAGGCCTCTTTTTAAAAAGGTTATGAAATTAGTCAATTAGAATCTGCACAGGGAAGATAGAGAGACAGAGCGAGGGAGGGAGAGAGAGAGGGATGGAGGAGAAAAGCCTCTCTTACTCTCCCAAAGCCCCAGCATGGATTAATCACCCTGTCTGGAGAATGAATGGCCGCTCACATCCCCGGGCCTGTTATTTACAATTAAGTAGTTAGACAATAAAACTCACGCCGCAGAGTCTGCTCAAGCCCTGCCTGCCAGCTCTCTCTTTTAATTTTTTTCCTCCCTCACCCTCTCTTTCTTTCTTTCTTTCTTTCTCTCTCTCTTTCTCTCCCTCTGACTGGCATTCTGACTGCTGAGAAGTAACAGAACCCGTGGAACCAGATAATGGGGCGAGGAATGTCCCGGGCCTGTATGTTTTGACTTGTATACCTTTTTTGTTGTCGTTGCATTTACTTCGAGCCCTGTAAAAGTCACACACCCCCGTGCACACATTTCTACTAATACACTCCTCCTGGTAAAGCTCGAGGGAAGGCGGTGTCAGAAGGTGACTGGTGTCAGACATGCAGGGTCAGTCTAATCCCCCTGGAGGGAATCAGCATTTACTACAAAACAAATAACAGGAAAGCAGGCCGCTCTGCAACATTTCCAACAATCCCAACCGTGGTAGTTCTCCCGCCCCTTCTCTCCTTTCTGTCTCTGTGGTGACGCTTATTTTTAGGACTTCCATAGACTCATATCCTTGTTGTCAAATAATGCACGTCTCAAGGTGTGGTCTAGATGTTTTGACAGGAGGCTGCATTGTACATTGTTTATTGTTTTATCCAGTGCGATACAGTTTCATAGGCCCAGATTTGGGTCTAAAATGGCATAGAAATCAAGTAGTTATATGATGTAGTGTCATCATACTCATCATGGGCAAGCCTGAAATAACAAAGACACTAGGGGGAATGTATAGTGAACCCCACAATCTCAGACTGGTAGCATTGGTTACAACATGAACTAAGCCAAACTCACTCCTGTTTATTCTCCTGATTTGGATGCAGCTTTGCTTTAATTAGCATCAATAGTGGTTTCATTATTCCATTTGTTTTCATGTCAGAGGTTAAGTGTGGCATAGTGCGTAATGCAAATAACAAGTGTTACACTTGTGGAAAATGACCAGAATGTACTACCCTGTAATTTGGAATCCCCACACTCAAGACAAATGAGTATACCCTCCTTGATTAACTGGCAGAAGCAAGTTAATTCTTCTCTCTGTGTTTATCTTACTCTAAATGTTGTTACCAGCGGGCTCACTCGTCTCGGTATTCTAATCATAATACGAAACCCAAAAGTTTTTTTGGGGAGGCCTAATGTTTCATACTTAAACATAAAGCAACATTGGACAATGTCATCAAGCTGGAAATAGACGGTCGCTGCTGGCAAAGCGGAGGCGGAGAGGGTTTGGAAAACTGATTACAGACCTTAGATTTGAGCCCACTCTTGACCAAAGAATCAACATATTCAATGTATAACGTTTCAGGAATAGAAGGAGAGGAAAAAAAGAAAAAAAGGGAAAAAAAGCGAGAAGAAAACGTTCAACAGGAAATAGCATCACTCTTTTCGATTGCCAGTCCAACGGTGTTCGCCAAGAATAACAACGAGGGAGTCTGTAGTTAAGAGGGAGAACTCCTCGCTGGGGGAAAAAAAAAAAGAATAATATTATAGCCTTTGTTGAACTCCACCAAGAAATGTCTCCTCCTTCTGTCGCGTTCTCAATCACGATGGCTCCACTGTGTGAAATGGTTGTGGCAAAGCTCCGTTTATCTCATCTTTTTCACTTACAGAGTCTAGAGTTACCTCTTAAAAACCATATCTGCCATCTTGTGTGTTTCAGAGTTAATGTTTTACAATGTGTGTATATTTGACCTCGGTTTGACTTATAGAAGAGTAATTGCACCTGTAAACAATGGGGAGTGGACCTGGGGGAGAGAGTCAGAGATAATGCAGACTTCTTCTAGACTGAGAACTCAGATTAGGTGGAGGAACCATGTTGAGAGATCCAAATTCTGTGTTGTCTTACGGAATGGGGAATTGGATAGCTGAAAAACATTTCTACATTTCTACAAGACTACAAATGATTCTCAGCATTCCCATTGCGGCCTCGAGTGTTAACAGATTTTGTTATTTGGATAAATAACGTGTACAGCATTGTAATGGACAGAAGTTGTACCCAAAACAAGCCAAGCATAACTTTGAGGTATGACGGTCATTGGCAAACATTCACCGCTGTGCTTTATTCCACTTTGGGTAGAGACTACAATGGATAGTGATGAAATTTGGTCGAGGCTTCAGAAAATGATCTATTGGCCAAAGACAAATGTCACGACTGCTTCTTTTACAGTATTTACAATGGCCAAACTATAATGAACACCTGCAAAAGACAACATCTTCATATCCTTTTCCAGCACGTTCCACCCCATACAGTAGGTGAAATCACCATAACCATTCTCCTTCCCTCCCTTGCGCCATTGTGCCTCAATGACATGTCTCCGTTGGCAGTGACTAGACACAATTCATTAGTTCGCCAGAGTTTCTAGCGGTGTGGAGTCTATTCTAAACACAGAAGATGGAGGGGAAACCTAGAGCCGTTTTCATGGGCTTCCCGGCTGCCAATGCTCGAAATTTGTAGCCGGAGGCCTCCGTTTGGACAGAGTAGCTGTCTCGGACCGGGTAAGTGATGGAGCTCTGCAAGCAGAGCTGACGAGACAACGTGAGCTAGCTGGACCCAGGTTAGAGCGGAGAAACGCCATATATCACTCCCAGTTTAAAAAAAAAACGTTTTCTTTTCCAAACACAGCTGGCTCACTGAATTTGGCTTATTTTTTTCCTTCCCTCACATCCCTTCTACGAAAGCAAAGAAGCAGTTGGATAAATGTTAGCATCCCGCCTGAAAACATTCAGTGGAGCGCAGAGGGAGAGACGATCCAGTATGGGAAGTATTATCGTCCGTGTCCACCTGCCTAACACTTTTTGACCTCCTGATCTGTCAATTACTACACAGTAGTCTAGAGTTTATGTGAAAAGCTCCGAAATGACATTTTCGACAGATAATGGTATTGTTATGGTCTTAAGACCATCTTCCTCTAACTGTCCTCCATTGGTCTCTCTCTGCATGTTGCAGTCGGTTCAGAGGACCTATTTGATGCGCTTAACACATTTTTATTTTCTCACACATGTCCAAAGAACATGGCGTAAGTCTCTCCAGATGTCCCATGTTTGCACTGCATCCATGAACATAAATGACATAAGCCTGTAATTTTCACTGAGACAGATTTTCGCCAGACCAAGGGTGCACTATTACGGCGCTATGTCAGTCAGCAAAGTGTGTTTCTCGCAGTGAGGTTTGTGTGTGTGTGTGTGTGTGCATGTTTATGTGCGTTTCACAGAGGGACACAGCTGTCTTGGCCCATGTCTTGGAATGAAATTGATACCGCTGTGTCTAAATGTGCTTGTATCACTGCCTCTGGCGCTATTAATTGACAGAGTTTGGCAATGTTAGTGACAACAGCTCAATCCAACAATTTGTGTGTAGTAATCACTAATAGACTTTTATTCATGAATGAATACAGTCACACATTGTCCACCCAGAACCTTTCGCACACTGCGCCTTTGTGCACCAGCAAACAAACAATTGCTGAACCTCAGTGCTCACATGCGTCTCAATTTTCTGGTGTTTATTTCCTACAAACTTGTTTGGCCCTACATTTTATGTCCGAAGTAGGTATTTGTCTGAAGCCGAAAAAGAAAGGCAATTCACATGAGCACCACAGTGCCTACTCCACCCATGTTCTACCAAGGTTTTCCAGCACACAGCTTTGACCTACTACAGTAGCTATGTTGATCTATTGTACTTCAAACAACGTTGCTTAGCATTCAAGCCTTCTCAAACAGCCTAGGATTCAAACCTTCTCAAACAGGAGGCGCTCCCACAGCAATGTGACTTGTTCCGCTTGAAAGTTAAAGTATTGGACTCTTCACACACCACACTAATCCCATTCCACTACTTTTTCATTTTTTATTTTATTTTATGAAAGCAAGCTTTGCTTTTATACTTACAAGACCATCATCCTTGATTGAGCGAACGGTTTTGCGGTGGTGTAAAGTACTTAAGTAAAAACACTTTAAAGTACGACATAATAAGTAGTTATTTGGAATAGCTGTACTTTACTATTTATATTTTTGTCTACTTTTACTTAACTACATTCTTAAAGAAAATAATGTACTTTTTCCTTCATACTTTTCTCTAACATCCAAAAGTACTTGTTACATTTTGAATGCTTAACAGGACAAGAAATGGTCCAATTCAGAAACTTGTCAAGATAACATCCCTGATCATCCTACTGCCTCTGATCTGGGGACTCACTAAACACAAATGCTTAGTTTGTAAATTATGTATTGGAGTGTTGGTGTGTGCCCCTGGCTATCCGTGGTATATAAGTATATTTTAGCAATTACAATTACTTTTGATACTTAAGTATATTTAAAACCAAATACTTTCAGACTTTTACTCAAGTAGTATTTTACTATGTAACTCACTTTTACTTTAGTCATTTTCTATTAAGGTACCTTTGTCAAGTATGGCAATTGGGTACTTTTTCCACCAATTTTGTTTTGTCTTGTAGTAATGTAATACCTACCTGTATTTCCTTAAACCTTTATTTTAGCAATACATGTCTTTGAGAAAATTATACAGTACCAGTCAAAGTTTTGGACACACCTACTTATTCCAGGGTTTATTTTTATGTATATTTTCTACATTGTAGAATAATATCGAAGACATCAAAACTATGAAATAACACATATGGAATCATGCAGTACCATCAAAAAAGTGTTAAACAAATCAATATAGATATTATATTTGAGATTTTTCAAAGTAGCCACCCTTTCCCTTGATAACAGCTTTCCACACTCTTGGCATTCTCTCAACCAACTTCATGAGGAAGTCACCTGGAATGCATTTCAATTAACAGGTGTGCCTTGTTAAAAGTTAAGGTGTGGAATTTCTTTCCTTAATGCGTTTGAGCCAATCAGTTGTGATTGTCAATATTATGGCAAGAACAGCTCAAATATGCAAAGAGAAACGACAGACCATCATTACTTTAAGACATGAAGGGCAGTCAATCTGGAAAATTTCAAGAACTTTGAACATTTCTTCAATTGCACTCGCAAAAACCATCAAGTTCCATGATGAAACTGACTCTCATGAGAACCACCACAGGAAAGGAAGAACCAGAGTTACATCTGCTGCAGAGGATAAGTTCATTAGAGATAACTGCACCTCAGAATGCTTCACAGAGCTCAAGTAACAGACACAGCTCAACATCAACTGTTCAGAGGAGACTGCGTGAATCAGGCCTTCATTGTCCAATTGCTGCAGAGAAACCACGACTAAAGGACACCAATAAGAAGAATAGACTCGCTTGGGCCACCAAGAAACACAATCAATGGACATTTGACCGTTGGAAATCTGTCCTTTTGTCTGATGAGTACAAATTTGATATTTTTGGTTCCAACTGTCGTGTCTTTGTGAGACGCAGAGTAGGTGAACGGATGATCTCCACGTGTGGTTTCCACTGTGAAGCATGGAGGAGGAGGTGTGAGGGTGCGGAGGTGCTTTGCTGGTGACACTGTCGGTGATTTATTTAGAATTCAAGGCACACTTAATCAGCATGGCTACCACAGTATCATGCGCCACCCATCTGGTTTGCACTTAGTGGGACTATAATTTGTTTTTCAACAGGACAATGACTCAACAAAATTCCAGGCTGTGTAAGGGCTTGTTTGACCAAGAAGGAGAGTGATGGAGTGCTGCATCAGATGACCTGGCCTCCACAATCACTGAATCTCAACCCAATTGTGATGGTTTGGGATAACTTGGACCGCAGAGTGAAGGAAAAGCTGCCAACCAGTGCTCAACATGTGGAGAAACTCCTTCAAAACTGTTGGGAAAGCATTCAAGGTGAAGCTGGTTGAGAGAATGCCTAGAGTGTGCAAAGCTGTCATCAAGGTAAAGGGTGGCTAAATGAACACTTTTTTAGATTTAGATTCGTTTCACTTTTTTGGTTACATGTGTTATTTCGTAGTTGTGATGTCTTAACTATTATTCTACAATGTACAAAATAGTTAAAATAAAGAAAAACCCTTGAATGAGTAGGTGTGTCCAAACCTTTTGGTACTGTAAGTATTCAAATCAAATGTATTTATATAGCCCTTCTTACATCAGCCGATATCTCAAAGTGCTGTACAGAAACCCTGCCTAAAACTCCAAACAGCAAGCAATGTAGGTGTAGAACCACGGTGGCTAGGAAAAACTCCCTAGAAAGGCCAGAACCTAGGAAGAAACCTAGAGGAACCAGGCTATGAGGGGTGGCCAGTCCTCTTCTGGCTGTGCCGGGTAGAGATTATAACAGAACATGGCCAAGTGTTCAAATGTTCAACGCCAACCCAGACAGGAAGATCACGTCAGTGACTCAAGTGACGCACCCCTCCTAGGGACGGCATGGAAGAGCACAAGGAAACCAGTGACTCAGCCCCTGTAATAGGGTTAGAGGCAGAGAATCCCAGTGAAGAGAGGGGAAGGCAGAGACGGCAAGGGCAGTTCGTTGCTCCACAGCCTTTCCGTTCACCTTCACACTCCTGGGCCAGACAACACTCAATCATATGACCCACTGAAGAGATGAGTCTTTAGTAAAGACTTGAAGGTTGAGACTAGAGGTCGACCGATTAATCGGAATGGCCGATTTAATTAGGGCCGATTTCAAGTTTTCATAACAATCGGAAATCGGTATTTTTGGGCGGCGATTTGCCGATTTTTATTTATTTATAAATATTTTTTTCCACCTTTATTTAATCTTTATTTAACTAGGCAAGTCAGTTAAGAACACATTCTTATTTTCAATGACGGCCTAGGAATGTTGGGTTAACTGCCTCGTTCAGGGGCAGAAAGACAGATTTTCTGGTGACTGGTGTGACCGAAGTGAAATGGCTGGCTAGTTAGCGTTTCAAACTTCACTAGCTCTGAGCCTTCGGGTGGTTGTTTCCCTTGCTCTGCATGGGTAATGCTGCTTCGATGTGGTGGCTGTTGTCGTTGTGTTGCTGGTTCGAGCCCAGGGAGGAGCGAGGAGAGGGACGGAAGCTATACTGTTACACTGGCAATATTAAAGTGCCTATAAGAACATCCAATAGTCAAAGGTTAATGAAATACAAATGGTATAGAGGGAAATAGTCCTATAACAACTACAACCTAAAACTTTGTACCTGGGAATATTGAAAACTCTTGTTAAAAGGAACCACCAGCTTTCATATGTTCTCATGTTCTGAGCAAGGAACTGAAACGTTAGCTTACTTACATGGCACATGTTGCACTTTTACATTCTTCTCCGACACTGTTTTTGCATTATTTAAACCCAATTGAACATGTTTCATTATCTACTTGAGGCTAAATTGATTTTACTGATGTATTATATTAAGTTAAAATAAGTGTTAATTCAGTATTGTTGTAATTGTCATTATTACAAATGCATTTTTTTTTTATTCGGCCAATTAATCGGTATCGGCTTTTTTGGTCCTCCAATAATCGCTATCGGCGTTGAAAAATCATAATCGGTCGACCTCTAGTTGAGACCGAGTCTGCGTCTCTCACGTGGGTAGGAAGAACATTCCATAAGAGTTTTTCCCATTCTTCTCTGCAGATTCTCTCAAGCTTTGTCAGGTTGGATGAGGAGCGTCGCTGCACAGCTATTTTCAGGTCTCTCCAGAGATGTTCGATCAGGTTCAAGTCCGGGCTCTGGCTGGGCCAATGCATCCCTGCATTGTCTTGTCTGTGTGCCTAGGGTCATTTTCCTGTTGGATACCTCTGGAGCAGGTTTTCATCAAACATCACTCTGTACTAAGGCTTCCGTCTGAAAGCTAAGGCTTCCGTTTGTCACCACCATGGTGCCAGGTTCTTCCTCCGAATGCTAAGGCTTGGCCACTCTACCATAAAGGCTTGGTGGAGTACTGATTGGTGGAGTACTGCAGTGATGCTTGTTCTTCTGGAAAGTTCTCCCATCTCCACAGAGGAGCTCTGGAGCTGGAATTATGAAGGCCACTGTGTTCTTGCGGACCTTCAATGCTGCATACATTTTTGGTACCCCTCCCCAGATCTGTGCCTCAACACAATCCTGTCTCGGAGCTCTATGGACAATTCCTTCCACCTCATGGCTTGGTTTTTCCTCTGACATGCACTGTCAACTGTGGGACCTTTATATAGACAAGTTTTTGCATTTCCAAATCATGTCCAATCAATTGAATTTACCACAGTTGGACTCCAATCAAATTGTAGAAACATCTCAAGGATGGTCAATGGAAACAGGATGCACCTGAGCTCAATTTTGAGTCTGATAGCAAAGGGTTGTAATACTTATGTAAATAAGGTATTTCTGTTTTGTACTTTGAATACATTTGTTAAAATTTCTAAAAACTAGTATTTGCTTTGTCATTATGGGGTATTGTGTGTAGATTGATGAGGAAAAACATTTATTTAATACATTTTAGAATAAGGCTGGAACGTAACAATATGTTGAAAAAGTCAAGGGCCTGAATATTTTCTGAATGCGGTGTGTGTGTGTGTACACTACCATTCAAAAGTTTGGGGTAACTTATTTTTGAAATATAAGCAATTTTTTTTGTCCATTTAAAATAACATCAAATTGATCAGAAATACGTTGCAAACATTGTTAATGTTGTAAATGACTATTGCAGCTGGACATGGCTGATTTTTTAAATGTAATATCTACACAGGCGTACAGAGGCCCATTATCAGCAACCATCACTCCTGTGTTCCAATGGCAGGTTGTGTTAGCTAATCCAAGTTTATAGTTATAAAAGGCTAATTGATCATTAGAAAACCCTTTTGCAATTATGTTAGTACAGCTGAAAACTCTTGTGCTGATTAAAGAAGCAATAAAACTGGCCTTCTTTAGACTAGTTGAGTAAATAGTACCTGCAAAACGCCAGTCTCAACTTCAACAGTGAAGAGGCGACTCAGCTACAATAGTCATTTATAACATTAACAACGTCTACACAGTATTTCTGATCAATTTGATGTTATTTTAATGGACAAAAAAAAAAAAAAATCTTTCAAAAACAAGGACATTTCTAAGTGACCCCAAACGAGTGTGTGTGTGTGTGTGTGTGTGTGTGTATTTGAGTTAGGTGGGTGCAGAAAATACTCTGAAAACGAAATTGCTAACGACCCTGTTAGAAATCCGGGTATGTGGTTCACGGTAACAGCCGTACGGCTCATGACGAGAGTTGGAGATTGTTTTGTGTGCCTCCAATCAAGTTGTTTTTCAAATTTCCATCAACACTGCTGTCATATTGGCAGAGATATGGTAGGTATATTTCAACTTAACGTTGAGCTTCAAACAATAATATCAGTAATGAGTGCATCTCAAAGGTTTCCTATTTATGCTGCTTTCAAGGTGGGTGCTTTTGACAATTCCATTCCCCGTCTGGTTGACCTTAATCTGGATTAGTCGTTTCCTTCCTTGGATTACTGTAGTAGCTTTCCATTTAATTGAACAGCATGTTGTTTATTGAGTTTGTATCAAGGTATTGCAAAGAGCCAACAGCTGCATAAGCTTTCAGAGAAAGACGAGGTAAGCCACTTTATGCAGTTTAGCCATCATATTAAATCCACTTTATGCATTTTAGGCATTATATTAGGGTTTGGCGGTATCCAGATATTCACAATGTCATACTGTACTTCTCTCATTCCAGGATTTATGGTATTACTGGTTTAGTACACAAAGGGGAGCCAAAAAACACAAAAAAAACACCATTGGTCGTCTATTACCAGAATGCTAACAAAATTAGTACAAGTAATAGTGAATTTCCATGGAGGCTGCTAGCGCAAAATTAAAATAAACAAATTGCAAAGAAAGGCAATCCAGCTCATAAAGTTATACATAGGTAGGCGCTACCGAATGTCATGTTTGGTGAGTTTGGACAATGTGAACAAGAGACATTGTCAAATGAACCACGTTTGGACACGTGCTTGTCAGAAGGAAGAACAGTACTGGCTCTGGAGCAGTATGTGGACACGCTGTGTCTGTGTGTAGTCTTGAGTTGCTAGGGCAACGGGCCTTCCTGCTCTGCCCAAAGAGGACAGAGGAGGGAAGAGGAGCAGACAGACCGAGAACGGAGAGGAGATAAAACGCAAGGAAACCAAGATAGCAGTGGCAGCTTTACATATAACAAATCCAAATGGCTTTGAATTCTCAAACACGGCAGAAAGATAACACAATATGATGCCCCGTCACCTTATTAAATTCAGCCACTTGGCCTCCCGAGTGGCATACTGGTCTAAGGAATCGCAGTGCTTTAGGCGTCACTACAGACCCGGGTTCGATCCCAGGCTGTGTTACAACCGGCCGTGACCGGGAGTCCTATAGGGCGGCATACCATTGGCCCAGCGTCGTCCGGGTTAAGGGAGGGTTTGGCCGGGAGGGGCTTTACTTGGATCATCATGCTCTAGCGACTCCTTGTGGCGATATGGGCGCCTGCAGGCTGATTTCAGTCGTCAGTTGAATGGTGTTTCCTCTGACACATTGGTGCAGTTGGCTTCCGGGTTAAGCGAGCGGGTGTTAAGAAGCGCGGTTTGGCGGATCATGTTTCGGAGGACGCAGGACTCGACCTTTGCCTCTCCCGAACCCGTTGGGAAGTTGTGGGGATGAGACAAGATAGAAATTGTGGAGAAAAAGTGAAGAAAAGACCTAAAACAATATATAATTTATGCCACTTACTTAAACAACTAGCAAGTTCAACTTCAGGGTTGCGTAAAACGCATGAGAAATATCTTGCTGCATTTGCAAACGCAGATCTAAAATGCTTCTTATTGTAATTTCTGCTCGGCAACTGACACATTTTGTGCTTCAGTTGCACTTGTACACTCGGATGAGAATTCACGAACAAGCATATTATCAGTAGACATTGCTTGGACTATGCTTCAGTACGTTTCAGTGTAGCCTACTTTTCTCCCGAAAATGTGAAAGATTAACTTTAGGCATAACATTAGGATATGTAGCTGGTTACCAGTGGTCTGAAGTCCTTAAGTAAAAATACTACTTAAGTAGTTTCTTGGGGTATCTGTACTTTACTATTTCTATTTTTACTTACTTGTATTTCACTACATTGCTAAAGAAAATAATGTACTTTTAACTCCATACACCTAAAAGTACTCATTACATTTTGAATGCTTAGCAGGACAGAAAAATGGTCCAATTCACTTGCTTATCAAGAGAGCATCCCTGGTCATCCCTACGGCCTCTGATCTGGTGGACTCACTTAACACACATGCTTCGTTTGTAAATGCTGTGGGAGTGTTGGAGTGTGCCCCTGGCTTTCCTACATAGGATCATCAGCTAGATTCAGCCACAGGTCAATTTATTTTTGAGCGAATGGCTGGCACATAATACTAAATAGATTTTTAGACTGCATATTGACCGCATGAAGCCTAAAGAGATATACTATTTGAATAATGTAATGAGTGCGCTGCGAGTTGGGAAGCAAATCAAATTTTATTTGTCACATACACATGGTTAGCAGATGTTAATGCGAGTGTAGCGAAATGCTTGTGCTTCTAGTTCCGACCATGCAGCAATATCTAACAGCAAGTACAGGGAGTGAGTGTTTTAATAAATAAACACGAAACACAAACAACGCACCGACATGAAACAGAGTCAATAACACCCGAGGAAAGAACCAAGGGGAGTGAGAGATGTAGGGAAGATAATCAAGGAGGTGATGGAGTCCAGGTGAGTGTCATGAGGCGCTGGTGCGCTTGATGACGGCGACAGCAGCCTGATGACCTAGAGGCCGGAGAGGGAGTATACGTGACAACTAAAGCATCATTTCAAACCTTGATTACATTTGGGGACATTGACCTGCATCAGGTTCCATCTTTCAGATGGGACGTTAAAACGGGCGTGCTGACTCTTTGTGGTCATTCAAAATCCACAATGTTAAGGCTAAATTCCCAACCTGGCCATATTTCCATCATCGCCACCTAATCATCCCTTTCATGCCTAATTGGCATATGTCACTCCTCACCTCGCCATATGATAGCTGATGTTTTGCGTTCTGGGACAAACATGGTTGCCGTGCATCACTGAGGTGGATGAGGTGAGTTTCTCCTGCTTTGTAAAGTGCTTTGAGTACCTAATTTGGTAGAAAACCATGATTTAAATCCAATAAATATATTATGAATTATTACTATTTGTATACGATCACATACGGTATGTCCCTCTATTAAGCATGGGAATAATTGGGAACCGAGTTTCAAAAATTAAAATAACTTGGAGCTGATTTCCTGGTGTTTTTACAGTCTCTTTAATGTCCAACAGTGAAAATGTTAAATAAATGTTATTTTTCAAGAGTAGGTTTAGTATGCAAACCTTCGTAATAATAC
Organism: Oncorhynchus mykiss; assembly: GCF_013265735.2. NCBI lineage: Eukaryota > Metazoa > Chordata > Actinopteri > Salmoniformes > Salmonidae > Oncorhynchus > Oncorhynchus mykiss. Next base: position 34,456,410 of record NC_050571.1, on the reverse strand, counting down.
GTTGTCGTTCAGTTATGCAAACCTCCTTGTCAACATGTAATGAAAAACCTTTCCACATTATTTTGATGCATTACCAGCTATTTTGTTAAACCAAGGATGAAAAAACCAGGCCCTCCATTGCTGTTGTGAAAGTGAAGGTTTTGCTAGGGATATCCCAAGTGAAAGCGGAGATCTACTAAAGTGGAAAATAGTACAGGGTTATTAAAGAAGGGAAGGGGATGAAGAGTAAAAAGGAAGAGAGGACACTATTAAGGAGAGGAGGGGACAGCTGAGAGGAGAGGGAATAGACAGGAGAAAAGAGGGTTTGAGGACACAAAAGGCGAAAGGACAAGAAATAATGAGAAGGTTTAAGAGGGGAGGGGTAGGGGGGAGGAAAGAGAAAGAAGGCTAGGGAACGAAAGAGGAGGAGGGCCCATGTAAATGTGTCTCTGGGCCTCTCTCCCTCTCTCTCCCTTACTCTCTCTCTCTCTGGCCAGTGCCAAGTAGTGGTTTCGGGCTTTGCGTGCCGCGGTGTGGGGGAGGTGGAAGTGGTGATTGCTCCTGTCTTTGACTAGATCATATGTGACACTGTTAGCTCTTTTACCCCAGCGCATCTCTTATTAAACCCTCTGCCCTCGACTGATTGACAGCGACCAGACGATCGGATTAAACCAAACCTTTTTTTTTTTGTTTCCTTGAATGAATGAAGTGCAACTTTCTGCTTGTGTCTGCATCTTAGTGTCCATAACTTTGGGTTAAATATATATTAATATGGTGTTAATTGTTGCAAAAGTCATTTTTGTGTCAGTACAGTCATGGTTGTAACGCGACATGAACATGGTAGCCATCTTTGATTTGGAGTTCTCACAGTATCTCAAAAACCTGATTTTTTTTAAATATTTTTTTTACAGTATATAATGTAGGGGAATACCCCAGCCTTTGTCCAGCCTCTAAAGACACATACTTTATTTTGTCTTATCTTAAGACCGGAGACTAAGCATAACTCACAAAGGTTGGGGGCAGACAATAATTGGTCATCCTTTGTGTGTACTGCCGTGCAGGTTGAGTAAATGTTGAATTAATAAGTAAATGACCGTGGTCCATTTGTTTGTGTGGGGCGTGTACATAACAGTGCATGTTGGGATATGCTTTCTCTATATCTTGGATTGCATATCCCAAGGAACATTCTCTGTCATTGTCATTGATAATGACTTTCCGTGTTTGTTGCCAGACTAAACAATTCCTTCATTACTAAACACAACTTTATTTATTTGTGACGGATTAGCCTCCCAGCTACGGAGTCACCAGAGGGACAATTGGAATGAGTCTTTTGTTGTCTGAATATTTCTGCTCAAATTCTCTGTAAACCACAAACCATTCCTTTTGTGTAGTTTGTCTACATGCTGAAAGAAAGGGGGATGGTTTTGGTGAATAGCAATACAAATGAACATAACCAGTCCCCCACCCCCCTTTTCCTCCATCCTCTGGAAAACTGGAGAATGGAGGAGTGGACACACAATAGAGACACAATATAGATGTCAGGGTCGGCATTGAAGGTCAACTAACAAATGACAGCGTTTCGCTAAACGGGGGTCCTGACCCCCAACTACCCAGGAGCTCCCACAATGCCACTGCTCCAAGGGATTAATCATCACCTTCTGACCCCCTGAAGTGACCCCAAAACCCCCCAGGAAGCCCATAGGTGTTATGGGATGATAGCAAAGACATAGCGAGGAGAGCGGTAGCTAGCTAAAGCTCAGTAGGAACGTATGGGTGGCTTCCTCCCCTAAGGATTGTTCTGTGGGTTTATGAGTTCACAATTAATCGTCTATATACGTTTCTTGAATGGGAATTGAGATGGATTGTCTTGGGGCCATTTGGCTGCAGTCAAGCACGCCACGAGACAAAACAGGGTGTCTGTGAAGCTGAATCTTTTTGAAACGTTTCCTTTTTGTTCCTCAGACAGGCCCAAAGGGAAGCCCCTACAGCGGTAGTGACCATGTTGGCTAAATGTATACCAAACTCAACATGCTAACCAATGCTAATTCAAATAATCCAACATTTGGCTTCATAAACCGTGTTTTCTGGTTTGAAACCGGTCCAATTGAGTCTGACATGTTTATTCTAAACAGACAGTAATTATATTTACCTATTTGAGGGGTTCCTGATTTATTTATGCTATAGAGACAGTGAGTCCTTCATGCTACAGACAGTAAATCAAAAGGAGAGTCCTTCAAATTAGGGTTACTCAGAATAATTTAGAATGGATGGTATAGTGTAGTGTTTCAGTATGTGGAAGATGTGCATCGTGTCTTTATAGGAACAAGGATTTACATTTTACAAGGCTTATGTATAATTAAAGTTATTGATAGTACTAAACAAAACAAGATAATGAAATGCACAGGCAACATGATGGGGCCGTATACATTTTAATCCGGTAACGATTTCTCCGTGCTTTGAGAGCTCCTCTTTAGCCAGTCAATTGCTTTCCATGCTAGCATTCACTGCGGCTGATGTGCATACAAATGGAAAGTTAATCAAGACGGATGGTATTCCGAGCGAGTCTGTCTTCATGATATTTAAAAAACAAGTGAACATTAAACATGTGAAGCTTACAAATCTTCCTTGTGAGGGAGGTTTGTGAGGGAGGTTTGTGAGGGAGGTTTGTGAGGGAGGTTTGTGAGGGAGGTTGAAAAGCAGTCTTCAGTGGATAGGAGAGGCTAGCTCCAACCCTTAGTCTGTTGCTATGAATGGTCTAGGTGGGGGGGGGGAAACCATCTCTTGTTGTCAAGTTATTTGGCAGAAGTCTTTTTTTAATATATTTTTTATATATATATATTTTACGCAGCCTCATGTTAAATGCATCAACATTTCTCTTTCCTTTTTTTTGCACCTCTCAAAATGTCTTTGGATCAGGCCATCTTGCCAAATGTTTCCTGTCAGGTTTCTAAATGACCGACACAGATGTATGGGACGCGAAATGAATGATAGCTGCATGGCCACGGAAGAGGAGAAAGAAAAAAAAATGGTTATTCTTTTGGATCAGAAATGACAATGTGGGATTTTATGATCGAAGCAGTGTTCAACTCGCGCTAGCTCTTCAGCCGTAGCTGCAGTAGGAGACTAATGTTCCCTCAAACAAAAATTGCAACCCTCAGTGCACATTTCTATCTGCAGTTTTGTCAAAATGCAGTTATCGACATAGCCTTGTTCCGTTCAATGTTCTGTACCTGTGTAGTACTCTAAGTACCCCAATTGATGATGTTAAAGGGGAAATGAATAAATACTTTAAAGATATGTACCCATTTGATTCTTACAAATGGATCATGAGCTTCGTTCAACTGTCGTACCCCATCAAAACACAAAATATAACAAGCTTGTTCTACTTCCATGTTTGTAAACGAAGCAAATGTAAGACTGTATTGCCTAAAAACATGGTTAAAACTGCAATGTTGATATCATGGACGGTCAAACCTTGCATCCATAGTTCTGTCTTTGAATTTGAGAGTGGTTACCTTTCTTTTTACTGAAACAGTGGTGGGGAGAACACTTTGTGTATTGTTTTAACTGCTGATTGCCACTTTAAGTTCATAAGAATACTCGATAAAAATTGCTGACACCATTGAAACAGTGAGGGTTCGGGAACTTTCAAGCCAATTATCTCAGAATCATCTTTTTGCAGATATTACATTAGTGTCCCAAGCTCTCGATGTTATTACTGCTGTCTGCAACATTAGTATAGTGTGAGAATACTATCACACATGAATGCTATGTACTTCAGTGGTATTTCTTTACCAAAACGTTAGCAGCCTGTCTCTCAGAACTGTATTTCATCAACAGTTACTACAACCCATTAGTAGTGGAGGAAAAAGTACCCAATTGTCACAAAGTATAGCTACCTTAATAGAAAATGACACATGTGAAAGTCACCCAGTAAAATTCTACTTGAATAAAAGTCTAAAAGTATTTGGTTTTAAATATAGTTAAACATGAAAAGTAAATGTAATTGTTAAAATATACTTAAGTATCAAAAGTAGAAGTATAAATCATTTCACATTCCTTATATTAAGCAAACCAGAAGGCACCATTTTCTCCACTCCAACACTCAGAGATAATTTGCAAATGAAGCATTTGTGTTTAGTGAGTCCGCCAGATCAGGGGCAGTAGGGATGACCAGGGATGTTCTCTTGAGAAGTACGTGAATTGGACAATTTTCCTGTCCTGCTAAGCGTTCGAAATATAACGAGTATTGGTTGTCAGGGAAAATGTATGGAGAAAAAAGTAGTCAAATGTAAAAAGTAAAGTACAGATACCCCAAAAAACTACTTAAGTAGTACTTTAAAGTATTTTTACTTAAGAACTTTAAACCACTGCCTGTTCGTGTCTAGTAAACACATAAAGGTGCATGTTTATGTTCTTGGAGAAACTGTTGGCCAGAGAGTGTGTGTGTGTGTGTGTGTGTGTGTGTGTGTGTGTCTGCTCAGTCCGACCTCCCTCTAAGGCTGTTAAACAGTCGGGGAGCTTGGAGTGTCGCCGGCATGCACAACCATTCCTGATTAGGTACCGACCATTGTTACTGTTTTCTCGGTTTTCACATAAACAGAGGCTGCAGGGGGTTCCCAGATCTGTTCTCACACAGAGTTGGTCCTGTTTTAGATTTAATCACACAACACACACACATACACATTAATGCACACACACACACACTGCCCTCCATTCACCCGTGTAGAATAAAATGCACACAAGACTTCAGTAGGCTGTCCTTCCTTCCACCCACCCCAAGCCCTTGTCCCTTTTCACCTTCTCAATCACGTTCTGTTAGTGGACCATGGAAAGGTCATGAGGTCAACTCTTGCCTCCCCTGGTGCCCTCGAAGCCTCATCAGGGCCCTTACTTTTTAATGACCTTTTCTTCCTTAATAGTTTAACAGAGTGGTGTACGTCACCGAAAAGAAATAAGCAACCTCTGCAGATTTGTCTGTCTTTCATGCGTAGTTTGGCCAACTCCAGATGAGCATATCACCAGTGCCTTTTCTGCTCCCTGTGCCTTAAAGTTGTACACATTAATCACTGGTGGACAGCTACTATTAAATGGATGCCGGAATAGTCTTTAAAGCCAGGCCTTCTCCTTCCAGAAGACTTGGAGACCGACTTTGGCTTGAAAGAGACAAGCCTTGTATCTGTATCCCTTAGATTTAGTAGTTCTCTTGTTGAAATCCCCTGGGTTGAACTTCAAACTGCAAGCAGGGGCACTCAGTATTATCTTCCACTCTTAAATATTTATGATGACTCTGAATCATACAAATCACATCAGTTGGCAATGGAAAAGACAATTGCATTGTTCTCTCGTTCTTTCTTACCAGTCAGAAATAGTTTTTTTTGTGAGTCTTTTTAAATGATCATTTAGCATAGTGTTTTATTAGCCCTATTTTGACTTGATTACCCCTATTTCCTGCATGCTCGACGTGGTTTAAATGCAGTAATGGACGGTAATGGTGGATACGCTGTAGTGATAAGGCCATAGACTCACGCAGGGCTTGTAGCTCCAAGATGGAGATGGACTCCCGTAAAGGTCTCTTTCCGTTTTGTCAAAGCATACTTTAAAACAAGCAAATCTTGTTTTACTTCTTTTTTTTTTACCTTACCGTTCTCTCTTGGGGAGAAATGAGGTGTGCTTGTTTGATGTTCTTAAATTCTCTCAAACCTTTTTTTTTTTTTACATGTATAGTAGTTAGTGGGCTATGGTGGTTATGAGGATTGCTTTGTATTGGGCTGGAGTCTGGAAGAGGTGAACGTTGTCTCTCATCTGTTCCATTAGCTCTGCTATGGCTCAACTAATAATTCAACTTTCCACCCAACTCTTCCTGGTGTCAACAAGAGGGAAGAAATATTACCACATTAAATACAACGACAATTCATCATGATTTGTTTCAAGGCTTTATGTGGGGAGATGTCAACAAGGAGTCCAGCAACTCCGTGAAGAACACTCTGGTCCAAACAGACTGTGGGTTATTAGTTTTGCAGGGTTATAAATTCCTCCTGAACACATTGAGGGTGACCTTGCTTGACAGAGGCTGCAGGGGGCTTGGAGGACCAACTGTAGACTATCTTTTAGCAGTTCTCCTTTGAGAGGACTGTGATCCCATTTATTAAAACCACTTGTCCGGCATTGTCTCTCCTCCACCCGTTGGTTTCATAAGAACTAGGTGATTTGTGATCGTTTGCAGGCACTCCTATTTTGTTTAGTTTTGTCTCTGCATGTTTTTTTTTTTCTGGCTGGAGAAGATTTGGAAGCTCGGAGGACAGGACCCTATCCTGACTTCTCTCCGGCACTGTTCGTTGGGGTCTGGCAGTGTTCCAGCTTTGTCTAGGTTTTCCCGAGCACATTCCCCATCCCAGCACGGTCAAATTCTCCTCTCCAGAGCGCACACTGCCGACTGCGGTCAGGAAGATTGATTGTTGCGGGGGCTTTTGTTTGACAAATCAAGCGGTTCAATGATTGCGTATGTGTAAAAAAAAAAAAGCAGGTGGATCAGATAATTTATACCTGATCCCATTGCCTTTTATTTTTTTTTGCTTACATTTCCTTTTGCTCTTAAAAACAGAGACTGGAATGGTACTTGGAGTTCTTAAGCCAGCATCACCATAAATCTGAGGCCCAAAAATCCCTGACGTTATATCTAAACAGTTAAATGAGTAAAGGAGAGATGGAGGGAGAGAGAGAGAGAGAGATAAAGATGGTCTTTGTAAGCGAGTCTCAGGAGTCCCAGGAAATGAATAATGTTGAATGTGCCGTTATATCACCCCAGTCCGCCTTTACATTTCTCTGAGCTATAGCAGGACATTCATCAGACTTGCACGGATCATGCCATACGCTTTTCAGATTAAGCAATGCAAACATAGACATCGGGCCTGGGGTTTTCTAGAGGGTTCATCAATTCCTCGAATCAGGAAGATGACAGATCCCTTTAAACAATGCAGTGCCTCTTAAACACTACTGGATCTTATAGAAGGGTATGATTTTACCCACGCATAGGGTTGCTTAGAGCTTCGGAACGTTTATCCATTGTATGAAATGACCAACTTTGTTTGTATAAGTGTCCTGGTAGACCTTAGTGATGGGTGTGGTATAGTTAGAAAGTCTTAGAGTTACTGAAGTGAATGTGAGAAGCTCCAGTGATGGCTCCTTCCTCTCCCTCTGGGAAACATGGCAATAAATTGGATCCCTTCTCTGTAATGTGTTTTCCTGGGGACTACTTGTCACATAGAGTAGTGGTTCCCCAACTTTTTCACTCAGGGCCCCTCCACCAGCATTGGGGAACATCCCGCACCACACATTTTTGCAGCTTTGGAGCTTATTTCTCGCAATACTACACATTTTGCCATGTCTAATGTGTGTTTATGTGATATTTGAGTGACTCAAAAGAAGAAGGAAAAGGAGAAAATCGATAGCTGACATGGGCTAATTGATCTAGACATTTCTGACAAGTTATAAATGTCTTTCTAAGGTATGCAATAACTAACATGAAAAGAGGAACTGATGATGCACTATCCAATTGCACCTTGTGCAATCTACTATTGCAACTTTTAAGAGTAAGTTTAAAGCTGGACTGAGTTTCTTTATTTTTACTATTTTCTACATTGTAGAATAATTGTGAAGACATCAAAACTATGAAATAACATATATGGAGAAACCAAAAAAAGTATTAAACAAATTAAAATACATTTTATATTTGAGATTCTTCAAAGTAGCCACAGCTTTGCACACTCTTGGCATTCTCTCAACCAGCTTCATGAGGTAGTCACCTGGAATGCATTTCAATTAACAGGTGTGCCTTGTTCAATGTTAAGTTGTGGAATTTATTTCCTTCTTAATGTGTTTGAGCCAATCAATTGTGTTGTGACAAGGTAGGGGTGGTACTGTGTACAGAATATGTCTGTATTTGGTAAAAGACCAAGTCCATATTATGACAAGAACAGCTCAAATAAGTCCATCATTAATTTAAGACATGAAGGTCAGTCAATCCAGAAAATTTCAAGAAGTTTGAAAGTTTCGTCAAGTGCAGTTGCAAAAGCCATCAAGCGCTATTATGAAACTGGCTCTCATGAGGACCACCACAGGAAAGGAAGACCCAGAGTTACCTCTGCTGCAGAGGTAACAGACACATCTCACAATCAACTGTTCAGAGGAGACTGCGTGAATCAGGTCTTCATGGTCGATTTGCTGCAAAGAAACCACTACTAAAGGACACCAATAATAATAAAGAGCCTTACTTGGGCCAAGAAACACGAGGAAAGGACCGTTGAAATCTGAGATTTTTGTTTGTCTCTGTGAGACGCAGAGTAGATGAACGGATGATCTCTGCATGTGTGGTTCCCACCATGAAGCGTGGAGGAGGAGGTGTGATGATGTGGGGTGCTTTGCTGTTGACACTGTCGTGATTTATTTAGAATTCAAGGCACACTTAACCAACATGGCTATTACCCCATTCTGCAGTGATCAGCCATCCCATCTGGTTTGCACTTAGTCCCACTATCATTTGTTTTTCATAAAGACAATGACCCATCACACCTCCAGGCTGTGTAAGGGCAATTTGACCAAGGAGGAGAGTGATGGAGTGCTGCATCAGATGACTTGGCCTTCACAATCATCTGTCTTCAACCCAATTGTGATAACTTGGGATGAGTTGGACTGCAGAGTGAAGGAAAAGCAGCCAACAAGGGCTCATGTGGGAACTCCTTCAAGACCGTTGGAAAAGCATTCCAGGTAAAGCTGGTTGAGAGAATGCCAAGAGTGGACAAAGCTTACTTTGTAGAATGTAAAATATAAAATATTTTTTTATTTGTTTTACACTTTTTTGGTTACTGCATCATGTGTTATTTCATAGTTTTGATGTCTTCACAATTATTCTACAATGTAGAAAATAGTACAAATTAAGAAAAACCCTTGAATGAGTAGCTGTGTCCAAACTTTTGACTTTTGACTATATATACAGTGCCTTGCGAAAGTATTCGGCCCCCTTGAACTTTGCGACCTTTTGCCACATTTCAGGCTTCAAACATAAAGATATAAAACTGTATTTTTTTGTGAAGAATCAACAACAAGTGGGACACAATCATGAAGTGGAACGACATTTATTGGATATTTCAAACTTTTTTAACAAATCAAAAACTGAAAAATTGGGCGTGCAAAATTATTCAGCCCCTTTACTTTCAGTGCAGCAAACTCTCTCCAGAAGTTCAGTGAGGATCTCTGAATGATCCAATGTTGACCTAAATGACTAATGATGATAAATACAATCCACCTGTGTGTAATCAAGTCTCCGTATAAATGCACCTGCACTGTGATAGTCTCAGAGGTCTGTTAAAAGCGCAGAGAGCATCATGAAGAACAAGGAACACACCAGGCAGGTCCGAGATACTGTTGTGAAGAAGTTTAAAGCTGGATTTGGATACAAAAAGATTTCCCAAGCTTTAAACATCCCAAGGAGCACTGTGCAAGCGATAATATTGAAATGGAAGGAGTATCAGACCACTGCAAATCTACCAAGACCTGGCCGTCCCTCTAAACTTTCAGCTCATACAAGGAGAAGACTGATCAGAGATGCAGCCAAGAGGCCCATGATCACTCTGGGTGAACTGCAGAGATCTACAGCTGAGGTGGGAGACTCTGTCCATAGGACAACAATCAGTCGTATATTGCACAAATCTGGCCTTTATGGAAGAGTGGCAAGAAGAAAGCCATTTCTTAAAGATATCCATAAAAAGTGTTGTTTAAAGTTTGCCACAAGCCACCTGGGAGACACACCAAACATGTGGAAGAAGGTGCTCTGGTCAGATGAAACCAAAATGTAACTTTTTGGCAACAATGCAAAACGTTATGTTTGGCGTAAAAGCAACACAGCTCATCACCCTGAACACACTGTCAAACATGGTGGTGGCAGCATCATGGTTTGGGCCTGCTTTTCTTCAGCAGGGACAGGGAAGATGGTTAAAATTGATGGGAAGATGGATGGAGCCAAATACAGGACCATTCTGGAAGAAAACCTGATGGAGTCTGCAAAAGACCTGAGACTGGGACGGAGATTTGTCTTCCAACAAGACAATGATCCAAAACATAAAGCAAAATCTACAATGGAATGGTTCAAAAATAAACATATCCAGGTGTTAGAATGGCCAAGTCAAAGTCCAGACCTGAATCCAATCGAGAATCTGTGGAAAGAACTGAAAACTGCTGTTCACAAATGCTCTCCATCCAACCTCACAGAGCTCGAGCTGTTTTGCAAGGAGGAATGGGAAAAAATGTCAGTCTCTCGATGTGCAAAACTGATAGAGACATACCCCAAGCGACTTACAGCTGTAATCGCAGCAAAAGGTGGCGCTACAAAGTATTAACTTAAGGGGGCTGAATAATTTTGCACGCCCAATTTTTCAGTTTTTGATTTGTTAAAAAAGTTTGAAATATCCAATAAATGTCGTTCCACTTCATGATTGTGTCCCACTTGTTGTTGATTCTTCACAAAAAAATACAGTTTTATATCTTTATGTTTGAAGCCTGAAATGTGGCAAAAGGTCGCAAAGTTCAAGGGGGCCGAATACTTTCGCAAGGCACTGTCTTCCACCAACCCCTCGCGCCCCCCTCCCAGTGGAGATGCCCCACAGCTTGGGAACCACTGAGATTGAGGACCCAGTATTAATCTTTCCCAACATGCTCTCTGTCCGTACGCCAGCTAACTCAAGGCCCTATCCAATGATTGGCCAAATGTGATCGCGGATAAATGTCGTTTCCCTGCAAATAAATAGTGCATTCTGCCTATCATTTTTGTCTAATCATTTTTTTTATATAGAATCAGCCTGTTTTAATGGTTTTAGTGTTGAGCTCATTTTCTGGCGTTACAAACATTCTTTGTATTCTTTTATTTAATTCCGAGCCAACGTCTGAGTAATTTCTTGTAATGGCTCGTGATTTTGGCCCTATGCTATGATGAAGTGTTACAGTAAAATAGCTCTGGTGATCCAGGTTTTGACACATGAGATCCAAGTACTCTGCTGCTACGAAATCCTTTTTTTGGTGATGCAGAATGGAATTGTTCAATTTTCAAAAGGCCAATAGATAATTAGTGTTGGAAGTTGATACTTCCCCGAACTTTCACCTCAAGTCGTCAACCAGGTCTAATGACACATGTAATCATTTGGAAATGATTATTCTCTGCATGAGACGCACCCTTTTCCATTTTTTATGATCACATGAACCAGATTTAGCTTTCCGACATGTTGCATCAGCGGTGATAATGTGTTTTGGTTTTGGAACTCTCTCTTAGAAAAGAGACGATACTTTGTTGATGTTTCATTTACTCTGTTCAAGTGGAGTCTTCGTGATCACAGCAATGAGTAGGAGATATTGTGTCGTGTATTACTTCATCTTTAATGCAGACCAGCATTGAGTTAATTAATTGGCGCTACCCACTGGTAGGAAATGCTGACTGACTCAGTAACTCACTAAATATGTGCTTACTATAGGGGGTCATGTTCAAAGACTGCATATCGTTCCTCCATGACCCCCCCCCCCCCCCCATCTCCTCATCTTCGTGCAGTCATCTTGGCATGACTGCGAGTATGATTGGGGGAAAGTGTACGCGAATCACTGCCAGTGCTTCCACTTTTTTAAAATAGGAGGACGATAATAAGGGAAAGGGTATGTGCACCGGGAGGGAGTGGCCGTTTCAGTACATTCTGTCACTGTTAGGGGAAGAGAAGTGAAACAGTTGGGAGTGTTCAGTGTCTGCAGCCTGAGCCTTTTTTTTGCTTGAAGATATGGCTTGTTGAGACGGCAAACTGAGTTTGTGAAGGGTCTCAATCCCACAAATGCCGGTTCCTACTATCAATGGATGACGTGTGTGCAATTCCTCACTTTTAATTGGAAGAGGGCTGGAAGGTTTTGCCAGGAAGTTGAATGCAGTGGTAGACAAGGACGATTTTATGAATGAAATCATCTAGGAGTATATTTAGTCGAAGTCAGAAGTTTACATACACCTTAGCCAAATACATTTAAACTCAGTTTTTCACAATTCCTGACATTTAATCCTTGTAAAAATTCCCTGTCTTAGGTCAGTTAGGATCACCACTTTATTTCAAGAATGTGAAATGCCAGAATAATGGTATAGAGAATGATATATTTCAGCTTTTATTTATTTGATCACATTCCCAGTAGGTCAGAAATGTACATACACTCAATTAGTATTTGGCAGCATTGCCTTTAAATTGTTTAACTTGGGTCAAACGTTTTGGGTAGCCTTCCACAAGCTTCCCACAATAAATTGGGTGAATTTTGGCCCATTCCTCCTGACAGAGCTGGTGTAACTGAGTCATGTTTGTAGGCCTCCTTGCTCGCACACACTTTTTCAGTTCTGCCCACACATTTTCTATAGGATTGAGGTCATGGCTTTGTGATGGCCACTCCAATACCTTAACTTTGTTGTCCTTAAGCCATTTTGCCACAGCTTTGGATGTATGCTTGGGGTCATTGTCCATTTGGAAGACCCATTTATAACCAAGCTTTAACTTTCTGACTAATGTCTTGAGATGTTGCTTCAATATATCCACATACATTTCCTTCTCATGATGCTATCTATTTTGTGAAGTGCACCAGTCCCTCCTGCAGCAATGCACCCCCACAACATGATGCTGCCACCCCCATGCTTCACAGTTGGGATGGTGTTCTTCGGCTTGCAAGCCTCCCCCTTTTTCCTCCAAACATAACGATGGTAATTATGGCCAAACAGTTCTATTTTTGTTTCATCAGACCAGAGGACATTTCTCCAAAAAGTACGATCTTTGTCCCCATGTGCTGTTGCAAACCGTAGTGTGGCTTTTTTATGGAGGTTTTGGAGCAGTGGCTTCTTCCTTGCTGAGCGGCCTTTCAGGTTATGACAATATAGAACTCATTTTACTGTGGATATAGATACTTTTGTACCTGTTTCCTCCAGCATCTTCACACGTTCCTATGATGTTGTTCTGGGATTGATTTGCACTTTCGTGCTAGGAGACAGAGTGCGTCTCCTTCCTGAGCGGTATGACGGCTGCGGGGTCCCATGGTGTTTATACTTACGTACTATTGTTTGTACAAATGAACGTGGTTCCTTCAGGCATTTGGAAACTGCTCCCAAGGATGAACCAGACTTGTGGAGGTCTACAATTTTTTTTCGGAGGTCTTGGCTGATTTCTTTTGATTTTCCCGTGATGTCAAGCAAAGAGGCACTGAGTTTGAAGGTAGGCCTTGAAATACATCCACAGGTACACCTCCAATTGACTCAAATGATGTCAATTAGCCTATCAGAAGCTTCTAAAGCCGTGACATCATTTTCTGGAATTTTCCAAGCTGTTTAAAGGCACAGTCAACTTAGTGTATGTAAACTTCTGACCCACTAGAATTGTGATGTAGTGAATAATAAGTGAAATAATCTGTCTGTAAACAATTGCTGGAAAAATGACTTGTGTCATGCACAAAGCAGATGTCCTAACTGACTTGCCAAAACTGTAGTTTGTTAACAAGAAATTTGTGGAGTGGTTGAAAAACGAGTTTGAATCCAACCTAAGTGTATGTAAACTTCCAACTTCAACTGTAGGCATCCCACTCACAGTATCTTAGTCGATTTGACAGACTAGACTTTGTGAACAATTCCTGTCGGATAAGAAATCCTCTGACCATGTTGTAGGCGTAGACAGGCTTAGACCCTGGCAAATAGTCCTTGATCACTTAAGGTATCATAATCGACAGCACTCAGGAGCCGGTCGGCCTTTGAATCATTCATGTCAGGCATAAATAATGGAGCCTATCAGCCAGTTATAGCAGCTGCAACTCGAAACAGTAGTGGCCTGAAACACAATCTTTTCCCCTGTAAACTAATGTGTTTCACCTGCACCACACTGGGGCGTCTGGGCCTGAGTGACAGGTTGAGCAAGGGAACTAAAAAAACTAATTCCTCCCTCCCTCCCTCCTGACCTTGCTTCCTCTTCCTCCGATGAAATGTTTCACCAAGCCTCTTTGATATCTCTCCCCCAGGGGAGCTTGGGTAATGTAAACTATAAGCGCAAGGCGTAATTATTTCTCATAACCGCACTTCTTCTCTAATTAGTTCACTCCTCAGAAATGGGCCGTGCATTTTTTACACATCAAGAGGACACGGGTTGGAAGATAAATATTCATTGTTTGTTGACTTTGCTGAGTCCCTAGGCTCTGGAAGTGCTGTCGTTTTCCGTCTTGTTTTTACATGGTACATAGCGCCCCGACCGGGATGGCCGGCAAGGCCCCGCGTTAAATCTGATCTGTCTTTTTTTTTTTCCTCCTAATCATCTGGATCCAGGGTCAGATCCACCACATCCTCATCCCAGACAGAGACCACTGAACAGCCCTAACCACTGATTCAGGATCAGATTAGTAAGCGGTCACCGTGGAGACACGTTGTAATCATAGGCTTATGAAAGCTGCTCTTGGTTTTGGACAGTGTTAGTACGTATTCAGACTTTAAAAAATGATTTTCATCTGGCTGGGAATGAAAACAGTTATAGAAAAGCAATTATAGCGCTTAAGTCATCAATAAGAAGGTTCTGAATGCAATTGCCATACATGAATCCCCTCTCTCTCTCTCTAGGCGTCTCAATGGCTTTCCCTACTGGGTCACCTTTAATGGACTGCCGCGCTTGAAAAGGGTCTGGATGTTGGCATTTGTTGGTAGTTCCAGCATGCTGCTTGTTTCAGAGTGGATTTGCAGGAGCACGTGAGGTCTGTTTTTCCTGTCAATGGCAGGCCTGAATAGACTCCTGTATCTCACCCCTCTTGGTGGTCCTGTGGCCTTGAAGCTCATTGTCTGCACGGTAAATGCCTGTGAGGGGAAACTTGGGTTGGTTAAAAAAAACTTGGCCAGTCCCATTGTGGACGTGACACAGCTGTTCCTTTTCCCATTTCCTATTGCGCCTCAGCAACCCACATCAACCCGCATAGCGGCAGAACCAACTGGAGGACTGAATAAGACTGAATAGGCATGCTCAGGAGAAAGCAACTCGCGGTTGAGTTTTTATGTCTAGCGAATAATTACCATAATCACTGTCAACATTAATGGAGATTGCAACGCTGGAGAATTCAAACCTGGCTTTTTATAGAAGCCCTAAACAAAAATGCAAAGGCAAATGTCTGTTGTGATTTAAAGCAAACACTGTTTACTGGCGTTGAAATGCATATTTGGGTTAGGGGATGAGATGTGATTGCGGAGTATGAGTGGAAAGGCAGTATTCCTGGGCTAGACACAATATGACACCGTAATGTGTAGGTCTCTTATCTTTATTTATCTTTCTCTGTCTCTCTTTCTCTGTCTCAGTCTGTCTCTCTGTCTCTCTCTCTCTGCCCCTGCCTCTCTCTCTCTGTCTCTTCCTCTCTCTCTCTCTGTCTGTCTCTCTCTCTCTGTCTGTCTCTCTTTGTCTCTGTCTCTCTGTCTGTCCATCTCTTTGTCTCTGTCTGTTTCTCTGTTTCTGGCTGGCTGGCTGTCTCTGTCCGTCTGTGTGTCTCTCTCTGTCTGTCTCTGCCTCTCTCTCTCTCTCTCTCTCTCTCTCTCTCTCTCTCTCTCTCTCTCTCTCTCTCTCTCTATCTGTCTCTGTCTCTGTCTCTGTGTGTCTCTCTGTCCGTGTCTCTCTCTCTGTCTGTCTCTCTTTGTCTCTGTCTGTTTCTGTCCGTCTGTCTGTCTCTGTCTGTGTCTCTGTCTGTGTCTCTGTCTGTCTCTCTGTCTGGGTCTTTCTGTCTGTCTCTCTCTCTCTGTCTTCTGTCTGTCTCTGTCTGTCTCTGTCTGTCTGTCTCTCTGTCTGTCTCTCTGTGTCTGTCTCTCTCTCTCTCTCTCTCTCTCTCTCTCTGTCTCTCTTTCTGTCTGTCTCTGTCTGTCTCTCTTTCTCTGATCAAATGAGGTAGATGCAAATAAGAAGTGTGTCTCCAGGCAGTAGTTAGACACTGTCTGTACACTGTGTAGACTAAAGTAGGGTTTGGCAAGGGTCCACAGATCCTCAAAAAGTACTGACTGGTGGGCATCACCGGCTGGTATGGCAACTGCTCGGCATCTGACCGTATGGCGCTACAGAGGGTAGTGCGTACGGCCCAGTACATCACTGGGCAAAGCTTCCTGCATCCAGGACCTATATACTAGGCGGTGTCAGAGGAAGGCCCAAAAAATTGTTAGACTCCAGTCACCCAAGTCATAGACTGTTCTCTCTGCTACCGCACGGGAAGCGGTACCGGAGCGCCAAGTCTAGGTCCAAAAGGCTCCTTAACAGCTTCTCCCCCCAAGCCATAAGACTGCTAAACAATTCATCAAATGGCCACCCAGACCATCCCCTTTGCTTTTACACTGCTGATACTCTCTGTTTATCATCTATGCATTGTCACTTTACCTCTAACTACATGTACAAATTACCTCGACTAACCTGTACCCCACACATTTACTCGATACCGGGCCCCCTGTATATAGCCTTGTCATTGTCATTTTAACTTTACTTTGTATTATTTTGTACTTTAGTTTATTTGGTAAATATGTTTCTTAACTCTTTCTTGAACTGCATTGTTGGTCAAGGGCTTGTATAAGTAAGCATTTCACGGTTAAGGTCCACACCTGTTGTATTCGGCGCATGTGACAAATAAAGTGTGATTTTGATTTCAACTGAAGATGACCTGTCCGATTTTAGAATTCGAACCGCGACGTCTATGGTGTGTTCGAACACACAACTGCGTGCTCCGGATGGAACTGTCCCAGTCGAACGCATTGATAAGTCCATTCATACTCTTCTTCGTTTCCCTCCAGGTGGAAATTACGCTCCAGGACGTCAACGACAACCCACCTGTTTTCCCAAACGATCTTCTTGACGTGACCGTCGAAGAGAACGTCAGCGACGGCTTCAAGATAATGCAGCTAACAGCCACAGACGCCGATGAGGTAAAGCCTTTTCAAAAAACATATACATATATATTCTGTCTGTTCCTTGTTTGAGTACAACTCTGGGAGATACGTTCCCTCTGTCCCCTTTACACAGCGATACCATCGGTATCTCTGTGTCACCATCGGCATGTGTTTTCTGATGTACATTGTGACTAGTGTGTGAAGACAACCAGGGCTTAAGGGTGCATGGGTGGCGTACCGACACCTACAGCGCCCAACCTCCCGAATACATTCCAGTGCTCTGATCTGCGTGTATTGACCTCAAAGAGGTCAAAGAGACAAAAGAAAGTGGCTGCAGGAAGATTATTTTTCTTCTTCTGATACCCATCATTTTTTTTTTCCAGTCCAAGTCATGCGCTCTGCAATTCTCCTACCAAGTATTTGACCACGGCTTGAAGTTCTCTTGAAGCAGTCGGAGAACTTTTGCTTTCACTCTCTCACACACACACACACACACACACATACACACGGCCCCCAGTGATCGTGAGTTTTGACGTTGCCACGAGTGTCACAAAGCCCTGAGGAGAGCGGCTAAAGATTGTCTCCTCACAAGGGGCAGATTGTCCCTCCGCGGCCTCTGTAGTTCACATTACATCATTGGCTTCGCCCTCGATTAGAAAAAGGCTCCATCTTTCGCAGCTTAGGCAGGATGTGGACATAAAATCCAGCACTGAGCGAAAATCAGGCCCTCCCAGCATCTCCAAGGCCTGCGGTTACTCAGCCCTGCCAATGAGACAAGGGAACTGAATGGAAAGAACTGGGGCCATTGTGAGGAGGGATTAGTGTGTGAGAGAATATGGACTCATACTTAACGTTAACTTATGAGGCCACACGTTTTTATTGCACAGCTGTTACCTCACCAACCTCGCCAGTTAGAATGTGAGACAAATCATGCACAATCCATTTCTGGAATGGTCATTGTATTCGGAATATAACATTGACTGTAAATCCTAGATTTAGGTCAATATTTTGACTAATAGGGCATTTTAAGGGCATCATTTGAGTACATTGTTTTGGACTCAAGTGAACTTGACCTCAGAGCTCTGATCTTGAAGGATGTGATATATGGTATCGAATTGGACGGCCGGTTTCTGTGCGTTTCCTTCTCACTTTTTCCTCATAGTCAAAATCAAAGGGGAAGAAGGACTTGAGCTGCTTTTCAGTAGTATCGAATAGCTTCCTTGCCTTGTTTCCTCTCCTTCCCGACCACTGATCCAAAAGTATCTTCAGGGAAAAGCAATATGATGAAACCTATCCAGTCCTTTTTACCTATTATGAGTCATGAAGACAATTATAGAAAGGAAAAGGCACTAGTTTAGAGTATTGGGACGCAGCCTCGAACGAGGTAGTTGCACTCCGATATGATCATTAAACAAACTTCGATACAATATGGACTTACTATGGCGAAAGAGACGTTTATCCTGAACTTAAAGACAGAAATGAATAGGTCACTAAATAGTAGGAACATAACATTTCGGTTCCAGCTATTTCGGTCCAGATAGGGCCGGCCAATTTCTGCCCACATCCTAACGCAGGAAACTTAAGTTGCCCTGACACTAAGCGTACGGAATGCATTCGGGCCCGATTCAGAAAGCCACATGTGTGATCCACGGAGGCGTAGCCAAGCGCAGCAAGCTGTTGGCCAGCTGACTGGCTGATTTCAGACATCATAATGATCCCATCCAATTTAACAGTGCTACATGTGGGATTCATGTGTGAGCGTATTAAAATGCTGTTTCTACGCATCCGTTTTTTTGCTACACCCATTTCCACCCTGGGTTGCATTCAGTTTGGAAAATTAAAAAAATGTGAGCGCTTTGCTCGCTCCCATAGTGGAGGCCTCTCTAGGAGAAGAAGAGAGAGAGAGAGAACATTCTCGTTTTATTAGCATTCTGACATAGTGGAAAATATGCAGGTACCAGGAGCGAGCTTAACTAAGAAAAGTATCTAGAACAATGGGTGCTAAAGAAGCAAAACAACAGCGGAACAGCCAAAAAGACTGTTGAAAATACAAATGAGTGTGACTGAAGTGGGTTGCTACAAGACACCGTTACTGTGGCCTTGAATGATGCACCCCAAAATGTAAATATACGAAGACTCATTTCCTAAAACAACAGTTTCAGAGTACATCGTTGGGCTATATGTACATCATTAGATTGATGCGTTGTAAATAGGGGCATTAGTACACATCACCTCTCAACACGTTACTGTGAGTCAGACTTAACACCTGTGTTGTGGCTGGCTCAAACTGCCTAGTCGTGTTTCAGGAAGCTCAGTCTCCCGACAGCTCTATGAGCCTCTCACCTTCCCCTGAGCTGCTGCTGCTGAAACTCATCTGCTAAATGAGTTTCCTTGTGCCCAAGTCTGGCCCGGAACCCTGCTCTTTAATTGGTTGGTCCTCCCCCTCCCCCCTTCTTCCCACTGTGCCTTGGGATGGCTGTAAACTAGTCAAAGTCTTTACTAGGGAAGGTCAGGGGGAGACGATGGACCCCCTACTCCTTTCCCCTCTCCTCCTCTTTTCCCCTGTCCTCCTCTCTCTCCCTTTGAATCCTATACGATAATGAATTGGCAGACGAAGGGTGTCGGATTCAAAATTCAAAACACACTCTCTGGGTCTGAGGATGGGCTCTCTGGAAATGAATCTAACTCACAATTATGGGGTTTTGTCCTTGGTAAACTAGTGTATTGTATAAACTAGTATATTGGCAAGATCAAAAGTATACATGAAATTAAAAATGCTTTTAGCTTTTGACCAGTCAAAACTAAAGACCTCTGTTGAAAAGTAGTAGCTTTTGAAGTGGACTCCCCCCCCCCCCCCCCCCCCCTCACTTAGCATCAGACATCAGGAGATGGTGGTCTGCTCTGGTATTGTCCTCAGCGCCAACCTAAATGTCAAGATCTGTCGCCGCTGTTATTGGGTTTTCATATCGCGTTCAGTCCTCTACTCCAATTGCAAAGGACCGCTATGGCTTTCACATGTGTACTGGGCTGTACTTGTCTAAAGTATCAAGGGATCTATTAGTTGCATTTATAGAAGAACCCTATAGCCCCAGAGTTCAAAGAGTAAGGCCCCAAGAGAATTCTGCCATTCAGCTCCTGTGAGTTTTTCTTTCCTCACCAGTATGACCATTGTATTCTGAGGGGAGCATGCTAAGTGGAAGCTACAACTACAATGTTGTAGTGTTTAAAAAATAATAATATTTCACTCATTGCGATGTATAGTATTAGAATGTCTACTCTGCATTTATCCCTAGAATAAAGTATTTGATTCAAGTGTGAAAGCAAGTAGTGGGTGGTTGTGAACATGAATTTCACTCTCACTAAGATTCATCATATGATGTCCCTCTCCCTTTAGGACTGAACATTGACTCATAATCATAAAAATCTCACGTTAAAACGTCATAATATAGGGGCGGCAGGTAGCCTCGTGGTTAAAGCCAAAAGGTTGCTAGATCAAAATCCCCGAGCTGACAAGGTAAAAATCTGTCATTCTGCCTCTGAACAAGCCAGTTAACCCACTGTCCCTAGGCTGCCTAGTTAAATAAAGGTCAAATATAAAGTCTTTATGGCGTCTTTATACTCTTAGAAAGAATAATTGACGTTTGTATTTCTCCAGGGTCCTAATGCACTGGTGACCTACACCATCATCAGCGGTGCTGATGACAGTTTCCGGATCGACCCGGAATCGGGGGACCTGATCGCCACCAAGAGGCTGGACCGGGAACGTCGCTCCAAGTATTCCCTGCTGGTTCGAGCTGACGACGGGAAGCAATCCTCGGATATGAAGCTGAACATCACCGTCAGTGACGTCAACGATCACACGCCAAAATTCTCCCGTGGAACTTACTCTTTCGACATTCCCGAGGATATGGCGCCAGGTAAAAGGCTTACTGTCACATGGCGTTGCTTGTTGACTACCAGGTTATTTCATGCTTACTCAGCTTGTGAAAGGTCCCAAATGAATTCCTGCGAAACTTTATGCCATTCCTCTTGAATGCCGTGTGTTTATCCAAAAGGCTTTTAATGCAGGACGTTTTCTAGTTAGCTAGGTCAACAGGGAATCAAAATGTGGCACTTTTGAAATATGTATATATTTTTTTCCCAATATGGCAGTTGAAGGGGTTGTTTGGCAAACGTGAGGGAATCCCAATCCAGTCATTCAAAAAGCCCTCTCAAATCCTCACTGTCTGACTGACTGCATATTGACTTGTCAGGCTCCATCGTGGCGGCGATCCTGGCCAGTGACTCGGACTCGGGGGTGAACGGTGAGATTACATACTCCCTGGAGGACGACGACGAGTACAGGACCTTCCTGCTCAACCCCGTCACGGGGGTCTTCAACGTCACGCGGCCCCTGGACTACGAATCCCAGCAGTACTACATCCTGACCGTGAGGGCCCAGGATGGCGGTGGTCAGGCCAGCACAGTCAGGGTCTACTTCAACGTCCTGGACGTCAATGACAACCCGCCCATCTTCAACACCACCGCCTACAGCACCTCGGTCACCGAGAGCCTCCCCCCTGGCTCCAGTATCATCACTGTAGGGGCCAGTGATGAAGATGATGGTATGTTTGTACTTTGTGTCAGTTGCTAATGTCCACAAGTGGGTAATTTGTCACAGCAATGACGTCAATGGATGGTTCACTGAAAACACTATAAAAGCCTGGCCTTTGAGGAACCCCCATTCGAGATAATTATGCCTCTTTTGGAAGTCAACATTCTATCAGTCTAATAAATAAATGGCATATATGCTATCAGAAAAATTATCCTTTGGTTGTGTTTATGAAGGTCTTACAATACAGTATTTTCATTAGATTATGTTACTGTAGGTTATATGGAAAACTAAAAAACACTAAAAACACCACAATTCAAAGGTTAAATCCATCACAAAGAAAACATAATTTAATTTTGGCAGGTCTTAAAGGGGCAGTGCAGTTAAAAACGTGATTCCCCTCCCCTTTTTTGGGATGATATTTCCTCTCTGAGGTCGAAATAACACTCAGAAATTGTGAAAACTATGATAATGACCTTTAAGTGTAGAAAAAAGTGTAGAAAAAAAAATGCCTTGGAATTTCATCCTGTTCACGTGGAATGGAGTTTTTGTCCCACAGCAAAAAAACACAATCTGATCTGATTATTCTGCATAGAGGTCCTATAAAATGACTGATTATTATCATTCCTAATTCTATGTTTTTCTTACCAATGACCAGTCATCTTTTATTTTCATGTGTATCCTGCTTTGAATGGGTAAGGGGGGGGGGGGGGGGGGGGGGGGGGGTAGGCCCTAGAGTCTAGACAATTCTATCTGGGCTGTGTATGTCAATATATTTACAATTGTATCAACTCAACACACCCACACGATCAAACTGAGTATTTCAATGGCCAAGGAAGCTCGGGGAAATAAATGATAAAAAATATATTTGTTATTTTCGTGAGCGGTTATGATTTAAACATACAAAGACTGCATGGGGGCTTTGAGAAATATGGGAATAGGACATTTCAGAAGAACAGAGTAGCATATTTTAAAGTGGCATTCGGCAGTTAAAACAATAACAAAGCATTCTAGCAAAAACAAAACAGAGGGATGGGGCTGGAGAAATGTAATCACTCTCAAATTCAAAGACTATGGATGCAAGGACTTGACCATCCACGGTATCCAAATTCTGTTGTTAGGCTATACAGTGTTTGTTTACATTATTATTATTTATTTTTTGGATGAACATTGGAGTAAAACAAGTTTATATTTTGTGTTCTGATGGGGTACGACAGTTGATGTCAGCTCATGAGGCATGTATATGTTATCTTCTTCAAGAATGAATGGGGCACAAAAAAATGAATTTATAAGTCCAAAAATAGATGTAGCAACTGCTGACTGCCCCTTTAAGTTTAATTACATCACTAGTATTTTCTGACGCATGCTCATGGAACAGCGGTAATTCTTGGAAATGATATTCTGAAATAGAGCTCACCTCTTGAATGTTGGCATTTGACACAGGTAAGTGTTTTAGGGATTGCAGAATCTGCTCTTTCCTATGCTATTTAGACCTCAGAGTCTTACCTGCATTTGACTCTGTAGGAGGATTTGAAAAAATGTATTTGTGGTGCTCTGTTTTCTGCCACTGTGTCAATTCCAAGCAGCGCCCATCTCTTCATATACAATTTGACAATTGATAATATATATATTCTTTCTTTATTTAACTTTGTTTATTCAGGGCAGCCCAATTGAGACTAGGGTCTCTTTGTCAGTAGTGCCCTGAGAACAAACCATTGACAAATTGTCACCCATCAGACAATTGTGAATTTATTATTGGGCTCTATTCAATCCACATAGCGGATGGTCAGCGTTACAGCGTGATGATTGACATTTAAAGGCAATGGTCCCGCTTTTAGCGGAGACTGCATTCACGATGAACACTGAATGTGGGCAGCAGGTAGCCTAGTGGTTAGAGCGTTGGACTGGTAACCGAAAGGTTGCAAGATCGAATCCCCGAGCTGACAAGGTAAAAAATCTGTCATTCTGCCCCTGAACAAGGCAGTCGGTAACGCTTTGGCTATACAGATTGAATAGAGCCTCTTTCCTTTCTGCTTACTAATATTATATATGTGAAACAGGTGTCGATATAGTTTAGGTTTAGTTTCGATGGGCCATCAGCTGTGCAGGCGTACTGCCCGGTGAATGACTGGTGTTGAATGAGGGGCAGAAAACAATGACCTGTCCTCTAAAAACTGCAAGATGTTAAGATTCTATATAGACGTATTTATGAAAAGTCAAGGGCGGAGGGGAGCACGATTTTAAAAATGGCA
Organism: Oncorhynchus mykiss; assembly: GCF_013265735.2. Classification (NCBI taxonomy): domain Eukaryota; kingdom Metazoa; phylum Chordata; class Actinopteri; order Salmoniformes; family Salmonidae; genus Oncorhynchus; species Oncorhynchus mykiss. The sequence continues at coordinate 34,432,655 of NC_050571.1, read as the reverse complement.
GAGTAATTAAAAATGTAAATGAGTTTTGTGTCCACATTATGGTCTATGCTTTTGTAACGTTCACATGGTTTTCCAGCATGTTGGTCATTGTAGCTGTGTTACAACATTTTGCGGATGTAATTTCATCCACTCTAGGGGGAAAAATATAAACCACAATTGCATATACTATGCAAGGCCCGCAACTCTTTTTGCATGACATCAACACCTATAATGATAATGCTGTGATGATAAGGCAGTTCACTAAACAAAATCTTCGCCATACATTTATGTGACATCTTTACTTCCTGTCACATTAGAATCACATTGTGAAATATGCTTCATTAGGCCTATAAGTGGCTTGAGGTATTCGCCCATTTCAGGTGGTTACGGTTAGGCTGCTTCATGCTATTATAACAGCCCTTACCGTCCCTCTCCGACTGCAATTACCGCTCCAACCAGACCAGGCCTAATGTGGTTACTGTAACCCACATTCCTGGGGCAGAAGTCTGTCTTGTTTTTTCCCAACGTCAGGCTTCCTCTATTCCACTGTCCACTCGCTCTCATTGACCCTCACTTTTGATAGTCGGTGTTTTCTCAATGTTCTCTCTGTGTTATCAGCACCTCTAAACGTCATTGTTAGCACTTCCTGAAGTTCCTCCATCCTTGACCCCCTGTAGACGTGGTTGTAAACTGGGGACTTGGCCTTTTGATAAGGGATTGCTTGTGTACAGTAAACTCAGCTGGAGTGTGGGAAGGTGCCAGGCCGCTCTCCACATGAATACCCCAATGACTTGAATTACAGCCGCTCAATTTAAGTTCAGTTTTCCCCGGCTCCAGGGGAGGACTGAGGATTAGACTAGATTTCAAGGTCTGATAGTTTGCATTTGTGCAGTTACTGTAGTTAATGATGTAATTGAAATGAATGTTTAGATTGTGAGGAAAATCTGAAATTATAGAATGCGGGCTTTCAGTAAAGGAGATGATTTTTAGTTGCTGTGCTGTGTCTCACGCTGCATTGTCTGTTTGGAGGAAGAAAGTGGAAGGCTGCTGAGCTGCAGTTGTTTGTGTGAAGACAATTTGTGGAAATGCATGTCGATAGCAATTATAAACTGGGTGGTTCGAGCCCTGAATGCTGGTTGGCTGACAGCAGTGGTAGATCAAGCCTTATACCATGGTTATGACAAAATATTTTTACTGCTCAAATTACGTTGGTTACCAGTTTATAATAGCAATAAGGCACCTCGGGTGTTTGTGGTATATGGGCAATATACCACGGCTATGGGCTGTATGCAGGCACTCCGTGATGCGTCGTGCTTAAGGAACAGTCCCTTAGCTGTGGAATATTGGCCATATACCACACCCCCTTATCGATTATTGCTTAAATATACAATTCTAATCCAGACATACAGTATGTAACAGTCCTATCTAAGCAACCCAATATCAGTAGATGCCATTCAAAATGTTCTAGGAACAGCGCAGTATATCACGTGACATGTTCTTGGGTCTATTTTAAAATAGTCTAATCCCACATTTTCCAGATGAATACTTTGTCTTGAAACACAAGGGTCCATTATACTGTAACGACCCCGCTACCATCAAAAACAGCTGAAGCAAGCACACAAAGCCTCTTCAGAACTTCACATTTTCTAGTACAAGTAACTTCAAGATCACTGACTCAAAATCAATTGCTATTGCTTGCCTTCCAGGTCTGAATGCCCAGCTACTCTACACCATTGCATCAGGAGATCCTCAGGGCCAGTTTGACGTCACCAAGGCGGGGGTACTCCAGACCAGAAAGGCCTTGGACCGGGAGGCCCAGTCCTTCTACAACCTGGTGGTTACTGTCCATGACCTGGCCCTCGCCCCCATGACCCGCTTCACCAGCACGGCCCAGGTGTCCATCATCCTGCTGGACGTCAACGACTGCCCGCCAACCTTCACCTCACAGAAGAGGACCTATATCCAGGAGAATACGCCAGTCGACACGGTGGTCTTCACAGCCCATGCCATCGATGCAGACAGCGGGCCCAATAGCTACGTGGAGTACTCCCTGAAAGGCCCCTTTGGGAATACGTTCAGCATAGGAACTATCGATGGAGACGTGAGGCTGGTGGGCGAACTGGACCGGGAGGAGATGTCGAATTATACGCTGACGGTGGTAGCCACAGATAAGGGCGAGCCGCCGCTGTCTTCAGCCATGGATGTGACAATGCTGGTGCTGGACGTTAACGATAATACGCCCAGTTTCTCGCAGAACATCTACGACATCGAGATCGAGGAGAACATGCTGACTGGCACCGACGTCATCCAGGTGTTTGCCAGCGACGCTGATGATGGAACCAACGGGCAGATCCGCTTCTCCATTGCTGGTGGCAACACCAACTCAAATTTCCGTATTGATTCTGTCACCGGGGTGATCTCGGTGGCCAAGCAGCTGGACCGCGAGGTGCAGTCGTCTTATTCATTGGTGGTCCAGGCGGCCGACCGCGGAAGCAGCCCAAGGGTGGACCGCTCCACGGTCAACATCGTACTGTTGGATATGAACGACTGCCCGCCGGTGTTCGAGCTCTCTCCTTACTCTGTGAGCGTTCAGGAGAATGTGGGGACTCTCCCCAGGAACATACTACAGGTCAGTGTGGTCTTTCACTTTCAGTCAACCATTCTAAACTGTTATGGTCAAACATTATTCACATTTCTGGACTGGACTTTTGAGCCATAAACAAAGCACTAATTGATATGCCAGGCCTAAGACCTTCAATGAGCTAATGGCTTAACTACATTTGTAGGAATAGTAACCCAATAAGTATGTGTATGGTATCCATTTACAAAAACATCAAGCATGGTGGTCCTGTTTTTGCGAATTAAATAAATGATATATGATACCAATCAGTTTTCTTGTTTCACTCTTTTGAGATAAAAAAATAATTGCTTAAGAAAATATCATTGGTATATGAAATTGTACAGAGTTAACCTGTTGGACCCATTACGATCTAAAAACCAAATTGAACTAAATGAGTTCTCGAAACAACCTGTCTCCACTTCAGTGAGCAGCCACAAAAAAATGAAGTGTAGTTTGCCTGTATACTGTACAGTACCTACGAGGAAATGAGTCTGCAGCTATGTGGGAACAGCTCCAGTGGGGTGGGTCGCCACCCAAGAACACATCCCTGTGCCAACCTGGCTGTGGCCCTCTATCTGTGCCCCGGCAGCCAGCGCCCATACTGCGCTGGCACTCACTAATGAGTCCTTTCAGTCTCAAGATTTATGCACAAACTCGCAGCAATAGGAGCGGGGGTTGGGAAAGACCAATATCAGATTGGAATGGTCCCATTTGTCAGGCAATATTAGGTATTGTCATATTTTTGGGAATCTCTGAAATAGTGTCTATTTTTACTCTAGGTTATGGCGAGGGATGATGACCTGGGTTCCAATGGCCAGCTGAATTACATGCTGAGCGGTGGGAACGAGGAAGGAGCCTTTAGTCTGTCGTCCAATGGTCAGCTGATCCTCACCCAGACCCTGGACCGCGAGGCGCAGGGAAAATACACCCTCGTCATCACGGCAACCGACTCGGGTAAGAACACAGCAGAGAAACCTGTGAGGGGAGGTCAAAGCAAAATCCTCGTGAAATGTGTCTAGTAACAAGACAACATGAAGATGGATAGCGGCCGCAATGTTTTATTACGTCTCATTGGTGTTCTGAAGTATGGCGCTCCTGTGCAAATGCATCCCATATTCAACATGTTAGTGTCTATCATCTCTTTGAAAAGGGAGCATATATCTGGCGAAGGATGAGCGCTCCTCTTTAGGATGCATCTGTGTTGCATCACATGGTCATAGAGCAAAATATCCTGACATAGAACACATATCTGAACAGTCTGGATTTCACACTAGAAGCTACGCCTTGTTTTTTTCCCCCCAGAGTAAATTAATCTAAACATGCATTCTTTCAGGCTTTTTATGTACGCTGAGTGCACAAAACATTAGGAACACCTACTCTTTCCATGACATAAACTCACCAGGAGAATCCGGGTGAAAGTTATGATCCCTTATTGATGACGCTTGTTTAATTTACGTCAATCGGTGTAGATGAAGGGGAGGCGACAGGTTAAAGAAGGATTTTTAATTGAGACATGGATTGTGTATGTGCCATTCAGAGGGTGAATGGGCAAGGCAAAAAAAAAAAGATATATATATATATATTTGTTGTTGTTGAATTTTACCCCCTTTTCTCCCCAATTTCGTGGTATCCAATTGTTAGTAGTTACGATCTTGTCTCATTGCTACTACTCCTGTACGGGCTCGGGAGAGACGAAGGTCGAAAGCCATGCGTCCTCCGAAACACAACCCAACCAAGCCGCACTGCTTCTTAACACAGCGCGCATCCAACCCGGAAGCCAGCCGCACCAATGTGTCGGAGGAAACACCGTGCACCTGGCGACCTGGTTAGCGTGCACTGCGCCCGGTCCGCCACATAAGTCGCAAGGCAAAATATCTAAGTGCCTTTGAACGGGGTATGGTAGTAGGTGCCAGGCGCACCGGTTTGTGTCAAGAACTGCAACGCTACTGGGTTTTTCACGTTTGGCAGTTTCCTGTGTGTATCAAGAATGGTCCATCACCCAAAGGACATCCAGCCAACTTGACACAACTGTGCGAAGCATTGGAGTCAACATGGGCCAGAATCCTTGTGGAATGCTTTCGACACCTTGTAGAGTCCATGCTTCGACGAAATGAGTCTGTTCTGAGGGCAAAAGGACTGGGGTACGATCCTAATGTTTGGTATACTCAGTGTATATCCTGCATTTGATAGAATAGCGCCCTTCTCTGTTTGTTTGGATACGGTGGTGGAGCTTGTTTTATCCAGATAATAGGTCAGGTTGTCATTCCATAGAGGTCAGTAAATGTGCAGTTAAGTTGGTACATGTGTATCCTTGTTGGAGCCAAATCACATGGTATGGTTAGTTAAGCATATGTTTCTTTGGGCTACTCTGGCATGGTCATCATGGTCAAAGGGTTGTTCTGTTTCATCCCTGGACTGACCATGTGACCAGCAGAAATGCTGGATATTTTTGACTTGGTGTAGACTTTGGTAAGTAATTAAGGTTGAGATTCACTCTCTGTACTCCGCGATAATATGCGTGTATTGGGATATTGGATTATAATAAGGGGCTTTCCTTTCCTATATATGGTGTCAGACCTGGGTGGCATCTTGCCCTCATGGTTGTTTTGGAAGTGCCAAGGGCTTAAAAGCACAATCTGTACCTTTCATCTCCAGTCAAAATGGTCAAAGTCACGAAATGTAACACAAACTTGCTGATTTTGTTTGATTTGTGACTTACTCTCAAATTCAGAGACATTGAATACTATGATTCAATTATAGACAATTCTAAATGAATTATGGCAATTATTGTGGTCCTTTTTGAATGCTCCACAAGATTCTATTACTCAACAAATCCAAAATATTTGATGGAACACTTTGGAAGTTTCCCCATGAAAAAAAAAATGATGCATGAAGAGGGATTTGACTAGAATATCAAAATATCGAAAAACCCATAATCATAGTGCAGTCTAAATTACCCTCACATTTTTGAGGCCGAGACACGGAGGGAAATTGTTATCCCATTTACTATCTGGCCGGACATCTTTAAGGTACAGTAGATGTTGAAGACTTTATCCCATGTTATCACTGTCAAGTACAGCTCATTTTAACACTTTCTTTACTGCAAGAAAAGGAAAAAGGAAAAAGAAAAGTAAATACTTAGTAGTTTTTTAAAGTTTTTTTTATTGCACATTTCAGAGCTAGCCTTCTTGTCAAATCAATGATGTTTTTGGGTGACACACAGTAGGCCTAATAATAGTTGTGTCGTTGAAATATGGTTGATGTGGATCATGGATCATGGAATGAATTCCACTTATTTGGAAGGGCTTGTGTTGCTGCTCTATCCTGTGGCTGCCACTGTTCCAGGGCCTGTCTGAGGGTTTCAACGAAGGTAAACTCGTTAAACCAGTGGCTGAGTGGAGTTTCAGGCCTGACTCTGTTGAGTGAAATCTGTCATGAAATGGATGGAAACAAAAGAGCTCTCTGGTCCTGGTTCTCATAATGGTTCCTGGGCCGGGGAGCAGGGAGTTTGGCACGCTCCTGTCATTATTTGGAAATCTGCGCTCCGGCATGAAATGTGGCACAAATACAAGCTGCATAAAGGTGTTTTACAAGGAGGCTTGTTGAAGGGAAACTTGAAGATCAGATCCGCTTGCAGTGGAAAGTTGTTGGCATAATTTCTGAGGGAAAAGTGTGACCAAAAAAAAAAGAGAGATAATAGAACTGTTGAGTCTCAGGCAACTGTAATAGCTATATGGGGCAAACATCTGGGATCAACTGACGGAAAATCCGATTTGTAACCCACTGCCTACCAGCATACCTGTACAAGTAATTCCCCCACATAGAAGGCTGTAGGACAATAGAAAATCGTAAAAAAAAGGAGGTACACACGTGACACGTGTACACACACACCAAATAAAATGAACATTTAATGTATGACATGTTGGCCTTGTGCATGCATCGTGAACTGTCGTAGCATTGCTTCTCACCCAAAAAAATATTTTAGAAGGGCATATGTTTACAGTGCAGTACGTATATTAACTCTGCAGATGTTAAACATCTCCTAAAGTAATTTACATCAAACTATAGCTGTGTCGTTGGATGCTAGCAGTTTCTAACCATTGATATAACGTGAATGTGTTTTCAGAAAGTGTTCACACCCCTTGACCTTTTCCACATTTTGTTGTTCAAAGTGGGATTCAATGGATTTAATTGTCACTTTTTGTCAACGATCTACACAAAATATTCTGGAATGTGAACGTGGAAGAAAAATTCGAACATTTAAAAAAAATCTATTTAAAAAAAAAGTTGTATGAAAAAAATCATGTTTGAATCACCTCTGGCAGCGATTACAGCTGTGAGTCTTTCTGGGTAAGTCTCTAAGAGCTTTCCACACCTGAATTGTGCAACATTTGCCCATTATTCTTTTCAAAATTCTTCTAGCTCAGTGAAATTGGTTGTTGATCATTGCCAGACAACCATTTTCAGGTCTTGCCACAGATTTATGTCAAAACTGTAACTCGGCCACACTGGAACATTTAGTGTCTTCTTGATTCAGTGTAGATTTGCCTTTTAGGTTATTGCCCTGCTGAAAGGTGAATTCATCTCCCAGTGTCTGGTGGAAAGCAAATTGAACCAGATTTTCCTCTAGGATTTTGCCAGTGCTCAGCTCCATTCAAATCAAATCAAATCAAATGTATTTATATAGCCCTTCGTACATCAGCTGATATCTCAAAGTGCTGTACAGAAACCCAGCCTAAAACCCCAAACAGCAAGCAATGCAGCTGTAGAAGCACGGTGGCTAGGAAAAACTCCCTAGAAAGGCCAAAACCTAGGAAGAAACCTAGAGAGGAACCAGGCTATGTGGGGTGGTCCTCTTCTGGCTGTGCCGGGTGGAGATTATAACAGAACATGGCCAAGATGTTCAAATGTTCATAAATGACCAGCATGGTCGAATAATAATAGGGCAGAACAGTTGAAACTGGAGCAGCAGCACGGTCAGGTGTACTGGGGACAGCAAGGAGTCATCATGTCAGGTAGTCCTGGGGCATGGTCCTAGGGCTCAGGTCAGTTGAAACTGGAGCAGCAGCACGGCCAGGTGGACTGGGGACAGCAAGGGTTCATCATGTCAGGTAGTCCTGGGGCATGGTCCAGGGCTCAGGTCCTCCGAGAGAGAGAAAGAAAGAGAGAAGGAGAGAATTAGAGAACGCACACTTAGATTCACACAGGACACCGAATAGGACAGGAGAAGTACTCCAGATATAACAAACTGACCCCAGCCCCCCGACACATAAACTACTGCAGCATAAATACTGGAGGCTGAGACAGAAGGGGTCAGGAGACACTGTGGCCCCATCCGAGGACACCCCCGGACAGGGCCAAACAGGAAGGATATAACCCCACCCACTTTGCCAAAGCACGGCCCCCACACCACTAGAGGGATATCTTCAACCACCAACTTACCATCCTGAGACAAGGCTGAGTATAGCCCACAAAGATCTCCGCCATGGCACAACCCAAAGGGGGGCGCCAACCCAGACAGGATGACCACATCAGTGAATCAACCTACTCAGGTGACGCACCCCTTCCAGGGACGGCATGAGAGAGCCCCAGTAAGCCAGTGACTCAGCCCCTGTAATAGGGTTAGAGGCAGAGAATCCCAGTGGAAAGAGGGGAACCGGCCAGGCAGAGACAGCAAGGGCGGTTCGTTGCTCCAGAGCCTTTCCGTTCACCTTCCCACTCCTGGGCCAGACTACACTCAATCATATGACCCACTGAAGAGATGAGTCTTCAGTAAAGACTTGAAGGTTGAGACCGAGTTTGCGTCTCTGACATGGGTAGGCAGACCGTTCCATAAAAATGGAGCTCTATAGGAGAAAGCCCTGCCTCCAGCTGTTTGTTTAGAAATTCTAAGGACAATTAGGAGGCCTGCGTCTTGTGACCGTAGCGTACGTGTAGGTATGTACGACAGGACCAAATCAGAGAGATAGGTAGGAGCAAGCCCATGTAATGCTTTGTAGGTTAACAGTAAAACCTTGAAATCAGCCCTTGCTTTGACAGGAAGCCAGTGTAGAGAGGCTAGCACTGGAGTAATATGATCACATTTTTTGGTTCTAGTCAGGATTCTAGCAGCTGTATTTAGCACTAACTGAAGTTTATTTAGTGCCATTCTGTTTCTTTTTATCCTGTAAAACTTCCCAGTCATTAACAATTACCACCATACCCATAACATGATGCAGTCACCACTATGCAATGGAAAGTGGTACTCAGTAATGTGTTGTATTGGATTTGCCCCAAACGTAACACTTTATATTCAGGACAAAAAGTGAATTGCTTTGACACATTTTTTGAAGTATTAATTAAGTGCCTTGTTGCAAACAGGATCCATGTTTTGGAATATTTGTATTCTGTACAGGTTTCCTTCTTTTCACTCCGTCAATTGTATTGTGGTGTAACTACAATGTTGTATTGATACACCATCCAAAGTATAATTAATAACTTCACCATGCTCAAAGGGAAACTCAGTGTCTGTTTATTAAAAAAAAATTAAAAAAATCTCCCATCTACCAACAAGTGCCCTTCTTTGGAAGGCATTAGCAAACCTCCCTGGTCTTTGTGGTTGAATCTGGGTTTGAAATTCACTGCTCGACTGAGGGATCTTGAAAATAATTGTATGTGAGGTATAGGTGATGATGTACCCATTCTAAAATATTGTGAAACTATTATTGCACAGTGTCAGTGCAACTTATTATGTGACTTGTTAAGCACATTTTTACTTAGTCTTGCCCGTTTGTACTTAGCCTTGTCATAACAAAGGGGTTGAATACTTGTTGACTGAGTCTTAATTCATTTATAAACATTTCCAAAAACATAATTCCACTTTGACATTATGTGGTGTTGTGTGTAGGCCAGTGACAAAACATCTCAATTTAATACATTTTACATTCAGGCTGTAACACAACAAAATCTGGAAAAAGTCAAGGGGTGTGAATACTTTCTGAAGGCACTGTACATGCATTCATTTAGGCTGTCCATCGAGCCATGCTCCTTTATGAATGCTTATCGCAATAATTATAATGCCCATTAGACTACTCCCTTTGTGTAATGCTGTATGATGTTGGAAGTTAGCTAGTTGTGCTCACCCTCATACTCAAGAATATCTCCATTGCCTTGAGGATCAAGCTGTCAGTGGGGGCAACAGTGCTGGGAGTTGGACTAGTCTAGTGCATGTGCGTGTGGTAAAACGTCCCCGGAGGAACATTGACATGCACGACGTTTGGTCCCGTTTATTAAAGAGGCACAGTAAATCCCCCGGCCCATGCCTGTGGTGGCGGTTACCGTCGCATAGAGATCCCCTCTTTCACATCTCGCCATTAGGGCCGAAGTGTTTTTACTTTCTCCTTTTCAGGGCTAAATGACGCCTTAGTAGATAAAGGATTGTAATGGCCATCCCATTTGAAGACAGGATCTTTTATGTTGTTCAATGGCTTCTCATGAATCTGGTCTGTACATTTTCTTAGGTTCCAGCATAGGATTCATCCATTAGGAATGAGCGGTCTGGTCGTCTTAAAAATGATCTCCATCTTGGATTTATTTCGAGATCTTTTAAAAAAATGTCATTAAAAATGTGTTTTTTTTAAAATATCCTCACCTTTGTCCTTACCTTGCTTGACCGCATTAGTGTTTAGCTCCTTAGACTGATTTCAACAGAAAGTGAAGCTGACAAAGTCTTGAGAATGACTGATAAGTAATAGGTGTTGTAAAAGCTTAGCAGGGACCTTGCCAAATCACTGTCCAAATCTTGCCACAATAAATCTTTAATGGGACCATTTCTGAAGTCCTCAGCCATGCAGACTAGTGGCAACACAAGACGAGGCCAAATAAAACATCAGCCCCCCCAAATGAACTTTAACAGACCTGTAACATTCTATATCAACTCTTAAAAACCAGCGCAGTAATAATGTGGAGGAGCTTTTTCCCTATGCCTCTTTTTCCAATCATGGTTTATGGTCCGCTTAACAATTTCTGGAACTTAATGTTTGTGCAAAATAGCTTTCGTGTCTGATAAGAGTCTTAAAGAGATGGTGTGGGTTGAATAATTTGTGCTCTGCGGCAGCCAGGAGATCCATGTTTTAAAAACTCTGGCTCTCTGTGACCCTGAGCAGGTCTTTTCAACCGTGATCACAGTTTGTGTTATGTGGTCTAAGAAAATATCCCAATGCCCCAGGGCAGTGATTGGGGATATTGCCCTGTGTAGAGTGCCGTCATTCGGATGGGACGTTAAACGGTTGTCCTGACACTCTGGTCACTTAACATCCCATGGCACTTGTCGTAAGACTCCAGTGTCCTTGCTAAATTTCCAATCTGGTCCTCATACCATCATGGCCACCTAATCATCCTCAGCTTCCAATTGGCTTCATTCATTTCATCTCCCCTCCTCTCCCCTGTAACTATTCCCCAGGTCTTTGCTGTAAATGAGAATGTGTTCTCAGTCAACTTACTGGTAAGTTTAAGGGTAAAAATAAAGAATCAGTTCATCTCAAATGAGCAATTAGCTGCCAAAATAATGCATTGGCATACAATTTATGCCAATAGGCATTAGAAATTAGTGGCATAGACAGATCTTTTTCAGTTGTGGTCACTCTTTTTTACTTTTGGAAACAACAGTCATTGTCATTTGCACTAAGATGCCTTGGTAAGGTTGTGTTACAATAGAATGGGGGGGACCTTTGTACGGGCTTACTGGTCGACAGCAATGTCAGAACCATTGAACAGTTCAGCAAAAACTAAACATGCTATGGTAATAACATCACAAAAGGAAAATCACTTCATAAACTCTTAGTATGTGCCCTGCAGTAGAAGAAAATGGCAATTTGTCTGTGAATGGTCTGTCTGTCTGTCTGTCTGTCTGTCTGTCTGTCTGTCACCAAACCCTATCGATAACATATGAGGAAAAGTATGTCAAACCGTTCAGACTCGGCACTCCATAAATAATTGGAAAGTTCTATAACATTTTAGGTATAATCTGATGAATACGTCTGAGATTGAAATTGGGTTTTTGAAACAGGGAGTGGCGTGTTCTGTTTTATAGCTGGGAATAGCCTTTTAATATTCTCTCACTCATTAGCTGTGAGAAAAATCCCTGTTTACTTTGTTACTTCTGGCAAGCGCAGCGGTGGGATAGCTCGCAACCTACACACACAGCCTCACCATCCCCATTCAGGAGTGTTGGAGCGGGCGCATTAAAAGGAGCTTTGTCGCAAAGCAACAGGTTCTCAGAAGGAGAAAAATGTCAATTTTGGGGCGAGATGGCGGCCAATTCACTGTGAGTAATGATGTGTTTTATTTACACTGTCCCAAAAGAACACAATCTAGCTGCAGTCCATAAAGCGTAATTAACCGTTTAGCCTTAAGCTCCCAGCTACAGATGGCTGTCTCATAAATTTACACATTCATCCATCTTCCTAAGTCAACCTGTCCGGGAACTTCCAACTTTAATGAACCCAAGAGTTTGGACAACGATGCTATTCTTCTGATGAAGTGTTCAACAATAGATCACTGGATGATATTGAAGGAAGAGATTATCCCCAGTGCCAGTAAGACATCCAAAACCTCTCTCTTACCACAGCTCAGACTGGCCAATCCCTGGAGGTTACAACACTTCTCAGGGTGTTGCAGCCATTTCCTCCAAGTCAACCCCCTGCACAGATCTCCATGTGTGGCATATGCTCTCCCACCATCTTCAGATAGTTTAATTGTAATTACCTATGTATTTTGTACCCCCTCCAGCCCCGAAAGTATGGCCCATGCCACCTTTTCCAGGGCTAATGTGATTTGTCCACTGGTAATGTACACTAATAAGGTGCTTAGACTCGGCCATATGTTTATGCTAGACATTGCTTACAGGGGAGGGCTTATGGCCGGCTTACAAGGAAAACTGTCTGTGTGTGTTTAAGGCCGAGCAAGCTGAGCAGATGGAACACAGCACTCCCAGTGAGTCTTCAGAGCTTGTTATTTTGAACGCTGACACTTAGGGTTATTTAGGGTTCTCCCATTCGCTCATTTGACCCCACCAATAACAGACCTTTAAGGAGCCCAGGCTCAAATGGAATAATTGCATATTAGGGAGGAACTGAACATCGTTCTTCTCATAACCATTAGGTATAATTTAGAAATATCAAATAGACAGTTATGTTTTGGTCTCAGCTGCCCACATTTTGTCAGTGAACAAGCCTAGGGGAGTATGCTTCACGCTTAAATGGTATTGCTTTTTTTGATTGAATTAAAGGGGTGAGGAATCCTCGTACTGCGCTTGTGCTTAAGGAATTTAGCTGAGGTGTCGTGTTTCTGCGTGTGAAATGGGCCATAATGACGCAACGTCTCTATCTTTTGTTTCTGTTTTCTCTCCCGTACTGTAATGGCATCTACAAGGTTATCTGAATTTCATCAGTCTGAATTCTTCCGTTGGAAACTAAAAAGTTAACTGTGGAGACAAGTCTCTCGTCAGGACTTAGCTTGGGTTCATCGTGTCTCAACACTATTGCAGAGCTTGCTGACTCCACTACGAGTCTCAGGGGCCAATCTTTGTCTTGGAAACACGGTACCACGAGATGAAATATTTTCTTTGCTGATTGAAAGAGCACATTTCTTGGGTCCAAATACCATTTCCTCATGCTGTAATCTTCAAGACATATTTTGATTAAATATATACACTTTGAGCCAGTCAGCGCTTGCTGGCAAAACATTTTGTAATCACAGCAAAGTCCCCCATGTAGCATATACAATGTGTCGCTGTGTTGTTGATATGTCCCAGTGTGACGTAAATACTGATGTATGAAAGTGTAATCATCAGGACAGGGGCACGTCGGGTCAGAGCAGTTTGTTTTCCTACACAACCTAAGATGAACCCCTATAGAAGATTATGCTAACGAGTCAAACTCGATTCAAATAGAGCAGAAGTGGTGTCAGATGGCTTTATCTGGTACCTTATCAGGCACCTTTCCCACTGCTCAAGCGTACCCATGGTTCCTTTCAGCCATGTTTAATTTTTTTAAATTAATTTCTTTAGTCAAGACATTTTTGGGATCATGTCTACCGAAACAGTGTGTTCCTCTAACTATGCACCATGCCTTTTTTCCCAGTGGATGTAATGAAGTTAGGGCCTACCCTGGGGTATCACCGGAGATGGCAGGAAAAAACATGTTGCGGTTTCATACTAACTCGTAAATAGTGTCAAATACACAGAACTGCTGGTGCAGCAGGAAGAAAGAGCTTTCTGGGAACACGTTTTGCCTATGGAAACAATACTTTTTAACCACAATGCATGGCAGCACAACCGGTTCTGCAGACGTCCCGGTGATACTTTCCACCGGCTTTCTTTCCATGGAACAATGATTGCATTTGTCATGTGTCGGTGGGCGAGACAAGGTTTGCTTACAGCCAAACCTGCTGTATGCCTAGCTCTGCCATATCTCTCCTGCCATTGGTCACAAGTGGTGGTAACGTTCGCCATACAAGTCAGCTGAAAATAAATCATTGACCTTTACACGCTAATGGAGTGAGATTGCCAGATCCCAGTGCAGGCTGTTTGGATGAGATGCTGATATTTTCAACGACAACAATGTTAGGGTGAAAGAGCTTTCCTTTAAAACTGCATAACCTTCTCGCTGTTTCATTCGGCAGTCACAGTCAAACTAATGGAGTCCAATTATTAACTTGCCTTGTTACCAAATATGGGTGAGAATTAGGAATTTAGCGTTGTAAGTATGGGTGTGGGTGATATCTATGGTCTCTTCCTCCCCTGATTCAATGTCACATAAGCAGTCATGGAACGCTTCCTCCTAACCAAAACTATGCATAATCACCATTATTTGCGTACATGTGCATACCGGCTAAGATATTGTATTCCATGATGACTGAATCTGTGAGCCCACAGAATGTAACGAGAGAGATTTAGAACTATGTACACATTTTGACAGCAGATCCAAGAAACAGCTGCTCTTGTTATGTGATCGCAATGATCCCCGGGAGGTTAAGAAGCAGACTCTGGAGAGAGTAAGATGGTGTGAGACTGATCCACACAGAAAGATGTGGAAAATGCCTTCGTTTGAACCCTGGCTGTCAACAAGGGTGAGTTCAGTGCAGTGTCAGGGTCAGAGAGAGGAGTGTTTCATGGGGTTTAAGGCTGGGGGGAGGGGGGGGTGGGCTTCCTTCAGGCTTACCCACAGATTAGCTGGGGTAACAGAGTCTGTCCCTAGCGCCCAGCCCCTGATGCGCTGGGCGCTTGGCATGGGGTCAAGGGTCACACAAGTGCAACGGCTGCTTCGGTTCTCCGGTGGCGGGGCGGCAGGCCGAGTCTTTCTTCTCTCCCGAGCGAGTAAACAGGTTGTGAATTCACATCCTACCAAAAAAAGTGAAAGGTTTGGACGGAGGCCAAAAGTATCCCACCTAAAAAACAAAAACACGCTGCTCCAACCCCATTGTCTTCCGTTTTTTTTCCCAAAAGGGAAACAATGCTATTGCACTGCAGTGGCTCCACTCTGACCCTCAGGGGCCAATTCTATGTGCTGGGAAAACATGCACTCACCTTGGCTTTGGAGAACACGGTGTATTTCAACTTAACATGTCTGCATTGAACTACGTCTCCATAGGTTAAACAGATATCCACGCTTCACTCAGTTAGTGACTCGGAGACAAACGCCAATTGGATTTATAAGCCGTTAAATCGGTCGAGGAGCTGCAGACCAGAACATCCTTAGCCGGCGACGTTGCAGGGCTTCTCGCAAGTTGTCTGTCAAACAAAGCTTGCCTGATAACATTGGCTCAGCGTTCGCTACCTTAAACTAATACAGATACTGTCTGACATGGAATGCTGCTTAATAACCTCCTTGATTAAGAGGATCAGTTGTAGAGTGACGGCCATTTAATCTGCTTCAATCAATCAATCAAATTGTATTTGTCACATGCTATGTAAACAACAGGTGTTGACTAACAGGGAAATGCTTACTTATGGGTATTTTTCCAACAGTTCAGAGTTGGAAATAAAGATTTAAAAAAATACCAAATACAAATTTAAATAGTGACACCAGGAATAATACACAGTGATTTAATGAATAACAATAACGAGTAAAAAATAATATGGTTATATACAGGGAGTACCATTACCGAGTTGATGTGCAGGGAAACAAGGTAATTGAGGCAACTATGTACATATAGGTAAGGGTAAAGTGACTAGGCAACAGGATAGATAATAGACTGAGCTGTAGCAGCAACGTACGTTGTGTGTGTGTGTGTGTGTGTGTGTGTGAGTGTGTGTGTGTGTGTGTGTGTGTGTGTGTGTGTGTGTGTGTTTAGCGTCAGTGTGCATGTGTGCACATGTTATCTGTGTGGGCTTATGTAGTGTGTGTTGAGGTGTCAGTTTAAGTATGTGTGAGTGGAGTCCAATGTATGAGAGTCAGTTTAAAAAAGGGTCAATGCAGGTAGTCCGGTTAGCCATTTGATTAGCTATTTAGCAGCCTTGTTTAGCAGTCTTAAGGCTTGGAGTTGGAAGCTGTTCAGGGACATGATGATTCAGGGCCTGGTGCATTGGCACCACTTGCCGTGCGGTAGCAGAGAGAACAGTCTATGGCTTGGGTGGCTGGAGTCTTTGAAAACCATTTTGGGCCTGGTATAGAGGTCCTGAATGGCAGGGAGCTCGACTCCAGTGATTTACCGGGCCGTACTCACCACCCTCTGCTTCCATAACAACCCGCGAAAACAAAATGATGACTCATTCCTGTTAATCTCATCACGTTGTATGGCATTGGGTCCCGCGTCCTCATCACGTTGTATGGCAATCACATCGCACCACTACTAGGCAGTTTGCTGACTCATATGTTTTGATACTGGTGCCACTGGTTATGTAATTGAATGAGGACAATCTAACTTAATGATATTTATAGTATTCAGTGTTCCATGCATTTCATTTGGGCCTTGGGGGGGGGGGGGGGTCTTAAAAAATCTATTGCCTTTGAATGAGCGAATATGTAAGCAAAGGCTGCCTTATTTTGTACTTTGAAACACCTTCCTTGAAATGATGCACTGTATGATCATAAATTACCTTGTCATATGTTCCTTTCAAAGTCTAAGGCCTATAGTTGGTAATAAATACAACATTGTGAACATGGTCTACTTTACTGAAGGGACAACAACGGATGACTCATCTTTGTAATGACTCAACAGTATAAAGATTAGAGCTTGTGGTTTCTGAGCCCGGTATTTTGGGATAAAAACCTGTTTACTTTTTCCCTGTGTATGTATAATTTATTTTGTGCTGGAATGCAATTTTTGTTTGGGGCGTTTAACTATTTTAAGTGTGTTTGTGCTAACTGCTGTGCTAATCATTGCAGCTGGATGCATTAAGAATTGAGTTGAATCTGCAGGAATTAAATGCATGTTCTTTCTTTGGAATTATTGGGAAAGGATTGTTTCTCACAGGAAGGTTCTATGACAGCAGATATCACCCCACCGCTCATTAGCTAAATATAAGGCTCTTCATTGGACCATAATCCCCTTGTCATCCAAACGAGCAGATAAGTGTTAGTTATGCGGCAAAGAGCTTATGAGCACATGTTTTGAACGATCCTGATCTTTACAAATCAGGAGAGCCCCTCCTGGCTCTAAGGGATGAACTCCATCTTGTCCCTCTGCGTGAGATTCTGGAGTCTCTTGATGTTTTGATTATGCACAGGTTCCAGACCAAGAGAGATTATTCATGGTCACTTTTTCCAAATGTTTTTGATTATATTCTTATTCATCTGTGCCTCCGCACATTAGGCAAGGTTCAAGTATTTGATGCTATTAACAGCTGAATATACATCTGCATGTGAGCCGCGAATTCATTGGTAACACTTTAAATTAACGTGCTATCTAAAGAAGGGTTTGTGAAGTGGCACTTGAAGCCAGCAGATGTTTGAATCTTTTAGAATCTCTGCATTGGAGTTCGTTTTCATCTGCTATTGATTTAAAT
The DNA here is from genome assembly GCF_013265735.2 of Oncorhynchus mykiss. Lineage (NCBI taxonomy): Eukaryota > Metazoa > Chordata > Actinopteri > Salmoniformes > Salmonidae > Oncorhynchus > Oncorhynchus mykiss. The sequence continues at coordinate 34,415,070 of NC_050571.1, read as the reverse complement.
CCATCCCTCAGGGCCCAGAGAGCCTTATTTCGTCACTCGCTTGGGGAAAGAACGGTTAGATTTCTGCTGAAAATAGCATTTTCTGTTCTCGAATTCCACAGAGTAACTCACCGAGTGCTGCTTGCCTCAAAATAGATACCAGTACCTCAGCAACCAGATTGAATCTATGATATGCAAGACCCCAGGAAGGACACGTTCTGAAGATTCTGTTTCAGAGTTATTGAACTCTTCTGACGTGTTTTGTGTTGATGTGGCAGTATGGCTCAGGAAGTCGGACTTGTGGTGACCAAAGACGTTTGCTGGATTAAATGCAGGGATCTCTTGCTTGAGTCCCTGTAAGGACATAAATTGCTTCAGCATGTAAATGATAAGCCCGCACAATAAGTCATCTCATATGGTACTTTGTTGGTCTGCACTTATCCCTTAGGTCTTTCAAATAAAGCTCTTGGTCTTTTGATATGCTCTCATTCCCTCGTTCTTTTTTTTTCTCTCTCTCTCTCCTTTTATGACCAGGCTCTCCTGCCCTGAGTGGAACGGGTACGGTCACTGTCCTGGTAGATGACGTCAACGACAACGTCCCCGTGTTCACCTCGGCCACCTTCCACACCACCATCCCCGAGGACGCCCCCACCGGCACCGACGTGCTCCTGGTCAACAGCTCCGACGCAGACGTGGGCCTCAACGGTGTCGTAAGGTACAGTCCCCCACCCTATTCCATCCCTAGAGTCATAAGCGGGGCTCCTGTACCCCAAGCCGAACATTTGGTTCGGATCCCCCCTCGCCCTGGTACCCCCAATGGGGAGGCGCAGGGGGGTACGTCAGTTTGCCCCACTTTCCCAAAACATCATAATGAGGATGTTAATTGGCTATGACAGAACTAGTATCAGGGGTGCCATGGGTTCTAGGCCTTAATGGAGAGCATAACCAGTTGCCATCAGTTATTAGTTTCCATTCTCACAGCCCATTAACTTGGGCTTTTTTTGAACTTCTGCTTCTGGACTGTCTGAACCACTTCTGGTTGTAGACAGCTTGGTTGTCTGTGGTCCCAATAAGTCTGTGTTCCATCTGTGTTTACACTTTATTCCATAATTTGTCCCCATTTTATAGGATGCGTTTTCAAAATATGTGCTCTTGTGAGCTGTTTGAATTAAAGCCTCTGTGAGAAGCAACAAAACACAGGAGAAAATGGAATGAGATACAATATTAAGATGAATACCTTAGGAATTGGGTAACGCTTGGCCAATACATTGTACATGGTGCTTTCATCAAACAAAAACCACAGAAAATGTATTAAGTTATTTTATGTCTGTGTTTTTCAATGAAATATACTCTCTGCCTCTTTAAAGCTTAAAACAGTGCCCTCCGTAGGATTATTTTGGCAATGCTGAACAAGATATTTGAATCTGGGCATGTATAGGCAGTAGAAAGCTTACCAGTATGTGTTGCATATTATCACAATATCTAATGTAATGTATGTAGGAAACTGCTCCTCCTGGCGACAGTATAGTAACAGTATTAAGATTGTATTGACTAAAACTAATATTCAAATATTGTCTCGAAGTAGTGTATAACTCATATACATATATATTCCATTGAAAATAAATGAAACATCTCAACTAAAACCAAGCTGTACAAATCTTATCATTTCCCCACTGTGTGTTACTAAAACGTGTCCTCTTCTATGTATCCCTACAGTTACAGTTTGACTGGAGGCAACGGTCAGTTCTCCATCAACCCAGCCACAGGCCAGATCATCACCAGCTCCCTACTGGACCGGGAGGCCAGAGCCAACTATCAGCTCCTAGTTGTGGCCACAGACGGAGGGCAGCCCCTGGGCATGTCCAGCTCTGCCACTGTGTCGGTGGTGGTGGCAGACATCAACGACAACCCTCCCCATTTCCACCACCACCCCTACGTCACACACATCCCCGCCTTCATCTCAGCAGGTGGGTTCAGATGTTATTCATGAATATTCATTTCAAATATTCATGTACTTACAGTATATGTTTAATGATATTATGCTTGTATAATATGTGATTAAATAACTAAAGTATCAACAGTATTTATTTTACCTCCTATGAAATTATTACTTTTGTGGAAAATATTGATGATTAAGCATACATCTGCTGTACAAGTTATTCTGAAGCATTTGGTCTCATTTTGTATTTTTCAGGCAACTTGGTATTCGCTGTGACAGTGACAGATGAGGACGCGGGACCCAATGCTCAGCTCCACTACTCTCTAACTGGCCGCAACTCAGACAAGTTCAAGATTGACCCCTTAAGAGGAGCCATCACAGCCAATGAGAGGTTGACAGGCAGCTCGGAGGTTACCCTCACTGTCCGAGTGAAAGACGGCGGAACCAATCCCAAAACAGACTTGACCACCGTGACCGTCCGGTTTGTGACCGGGGGAGACTTCCCTGTCATCAAGCTGAAGGATACTACTTTCACATTCCCAGAGAGCCAACCCACAAACACGATCATTACCACAGTGACCGGGTCCTCGACACGTGGCGGGGCCCTGTCATACTACATCGCCAGTGGAAACCTGGATAATGCCTTTCACATCGACCAGTTGACTGGAGAGCTGTCAATCAAACATTCACTGGACTTTGAACACATTCAGAAATATGTGCTCTGGATTGAGGCCAGGGACCAAGGATTCCCCCCCTATTCCTCATATGAGAAAGTGGAGATCACAGTGCTGGATGTAAACGACAACCACCCCGTATTTGACAGGGAACCATTACATGCAGAGATACTGGAGAACCTGTCCCCTCAGCGGGTGCTCATTGTGTCTGCTGTGGATCAGGACAGTGGCCTTAACGGCCAGCTGGAATACGCCATAATCGACGGCAACAAGGAGAACAGCTTCAGCGTCAACCGGGCCACTGGTGAAATCCGAACGACCAGGCCTCTTGACAGGGAAAAAGTAGCTCAATATGCCCTTAAAGTGAAGGCCACCGACCGTGGTAACCCTCCCAAAAGCACGGCTGTTAAAGTCCTGATAAACGTGCTAGATGTGAATGATAACGCTCCCAGGTTCTCTAAGATCTTTAGCGCCACAGTGCCCGAAAACGCCCCAGTGGGGTACACTGTCACCAGGGTTACAACCACAGACGAGGACGCAGGTGCTAATGCCATAAGCAAGTATTCAATCACAGACACAAGTCTACCGTTCACTATCAATCCAAGTACAGGAGACATAACAATCAGTAGACCTCTCAATAGAGAAGACACTGACCATTACATTGCCAAAGTCTCTGCCCATGATTCTGGCTGGACAGTTAGCACGGATGTCACAATATTTGTAACAGATGTCAATGATAATGCCCCCCGATTCAGTCGGCCATCTTACTATCTGGACTACCCTGAACTTACAGATGTGGGGTCACTTGTTACTCAGGTGTCTGCGACAGACCCTGACGAGGGCTTCAATGGCAAAATATTCTATTTCATCAGGTCCCAGTCAGAATACTTCAGAATCAATTCAAGCTCTGGAGAAATCTTTATCAAACAGCATTTAAAGTATAAAAACTCAACTGGCAGCAACATAAACATAAATCGTCATAGTTTCATCGTTACTGCTTCAGACCGTGCGCCAAAGCCATTGATGAGTGAAACTACAGTCATTGTAAACATAGTAGATAGTAATGACAATCCACCCAAGTTTGAATTGTCTAGCTACTTTACACCTGTCACTAAAAGCGTCAAAGTTGGCACCAAACTTATCATGGTCATAGCTCTAGACAAGAAAGATTTTGGCCTCAACTCTGAGGTGGAGTACATAATATCAGGAGGGAACAGCTCTAGCAAGTTCAAACTGGATAAACAGAGTGGATGGGTCACTGTCGCCGCCTCACTCACCTCAGATATGAACAAGGTGTTCCTCATGGATGTTACAGCCAGAGACAAAGGCAACCCCCCTCTGACTGCTAGAACCACTGTGAAAGTGGCAGTCACTGAGGAGAACCACCACACACCAGAGTTCTCCCAAAGCCAAGTCACAGCTACCATACCGGAGAGCCTTGCTGTGGGGACAGCCATCAGGACTCTCTCTGCCAGGGACAAGGACAAAGAGATGAATGGGCTCATCGCATACAACATCACTTCGGGCAATGACAAGGGCCTATTTGCCGTGAACAGTAAAACAGGAATCCTGTCTCTGGCCAATCATCTGGACTTTGAGGAAAAGCAAAGATATGAGCTCAGAGTGACAGCCACTGACGGGGGATGGATCGCAAAGACCAGCTACGTCATGGTTACAATCCATGTGACCGACGTGAACGATAACCCACCTATATTTGATCCTGATGAGTATTTCCCTGTGGTACAGGAGAACGTTCCCAGTGGCACCACAGTGGTGAAAATGAATGCCACAGACAGAGATTCTGGGCCCAATGCCGTTATGGCTTACGTGATCCAGTCTTCAGACAGTGACCTCTTTGTAATTGATCCAAACACCGGTGTAATCACCACCCAGGGTTTCCTGGATTATGAGGCCAAGCAGGTCTACCACTTAACAGTGAAGGCCTTCAATGTCCCAGACGAGGAGCGCTGCAGCTTCGCCAACGTCAACATTCAGCTCAAGGGGGCCAATGAATACGTTCCCCGCTTTGTCTCCAAGCAGTACTACTTTGAAGTCTCTGAAGCAGCTCCAAGAGGCACAGTGGTGGGAGAGGTGTTCGCCAGTGACCGCGACCAAGGACATGACGGAGTGGTTTACTACCTAATTTTTGGGAAGAGCAGAAGAAAGGGCTTCAGCATCAACAGGAAAACAGGACAGATCTATGTCACAGGTCCGCTTGATCGTGAGAAAGAGGAAAAGATCTCCCTCAAAGTCCTGGCGAAGAACGCGGGAAGCATCCATGGGGCGGATATCGACGAGGTCTTTGTGAATATCACCATCCTGGATGCCAATGATCCTCCTGTTTTCAGTCAGGAACTGTATGATGTTCAGATCAGTGAGGGTCTCTCCCCTGGCGGCTTGGTCACCTTCGTTAGTGCCCAGGACTCTGACTCTGTCCCAAGCTGGAGCAGATTCTCTTACTCCATAGTCTCAGACTTCAAGAAAAATGTCTTCAACATCAACCCCCAGACTGGCCAAGTGTCTGTTGCAGCTGAGCTGGACAGAGAAACCACTCCTCTGTTCAGCCTGACTCTGCTAGCTGTGGACTCTGGCTCACCCTCGGCAACTGGAAGTGCAACCCTGATCGTGAATCTGGAGGACATTAATGATAACGGTCCTACTCTGATGACGGTGAATGCAGAGGTCATGGAGAACCAGCGAGCCGGGACAGACGTTGCAACTCTTACCTCAACCGACCCAGACCTTTCACCTAATCAAGGTCCGTTCTCATACAGTCTGCTCAGCGCCGGCTCAGCCAACAACTACTTCAGCCTCAGCCCCGCTGGAGTGCTGACCACCAGTCGAGAGATCGACAGGGAGCAGATCAGTGACTTTTACCTCTTGGTGGTGATCAAGGACTCCGGCGTCCCTCAGATGTCCTCCACCGGAACGGTCCACGTAAAAGTCAGTGATCAGAATGATAACCCGTCAGAGCCGCGCTCAGTGGTGATCTATGTCCACTATTTCGGAAACATGTTCCCCGGAGGGTCCCTCGGGGTTGTGAAGCCCCAAGACCCAGACATCCAGGACAGCTTCCATTGCTCCTTGACCCCTCCTTCATCCAGTCTGTTCACCATCCCAACGGGCACCTGTGATCTCAACTCCAAGGCCCGCTCAACAGACGGAACATTCGAATTAGCTGTCCGGAGTAGTGATGGTGTCCATGGCTCTGTCAGCAGTAACGTCCGCGTCTTCTTCATGGGGTTCACCAACGCCACTGTGGACAACAGTATCCTGATTCGCCTCCGTACCCAGGGGGTCACCACCTTCCTCACCAATCACTACCTCAGCTTTGTTCGCATCGCAAACTCACAGCTGGCGGGGCTAGGCACTGGAGTACAGCTGTATGGTGCGTTTGAACTCAACAACCAGACTTTCCTGATGGCTGCCATAAAGCGCAGCCATGGACAGTATGTCAACCCCAGTGGAGTGGCCACCTTCTTTCAGAGCATCAAAGAAGTTCTGCACAGGCAGTGCGGGGTGCAGGTAGACTCAGTGGATCATGACCCCTGCACACGTAACCCATGTCAGAACGGGGGCAGCTGCAAGAAGCGCCTTAGCGTGGGGCCAGATATGAAGACAGAGGAGAGTGTCCCGGTGATCCTTGTCACAAACCACCCCCTCCAGCCATACGCTTGCAGTTGCAGACCAGGGTACGCGGGGGCGCTGTGCGAGACGGATATAGACGAGTGCCTGCCGTCCCCATGCCACAACAGTGGGACCTGCCACAACCTGGTGGGGGGATTCTCCTGCACCTGCCCTGAGGGATTCACGGGCATGGCCTGCGAGAGGGACGTAAACGAATGCCTCTCCAACCCCTGCAAGAACGGGGCGCTCTGCCAGAACTATCCCGGTGGCTTCAACTGCCTCTGCAAATCCGGCTTTGCAGGTACTGTACAACGCCTTAGGAGTCATTTGGATTTTATGAGCAACACAACCACAGATGTTCAGCTAGGCTCAAGTATACACACACTGCACATGAATCCTGCTTGTCCAAGTAAAGTATTTGCCTCCAAACGATTGCAAGAGGTGTTGTAACCCTAGCATACAGGCCTGACTGCCAAACATTTTTGGGTTTTACAATTACTAGTTGGGGGGTATCAGCTTTGATGCATATCATCTTGTCATGTTTACTTTAATAAAAAGGATGATGCGAAATTGAACCCAGTAAGGGCCTTAGTCTCATATAGACTCATATTCCTCTCCATGTCTTTCTTTCTACAGTACTGCATATTTGAGATGTTTAAGGTTCTTTCTATCTTTCTGTAGGTCAAGCATTTAGAGGTTTAATATGCATTGAAGATTGCTCTCCTTAATTTCAAAAAGTGAACTAAATAGTACTAGCCACTGTGTAAATCACCCCCTCCCTGCTTGAATGTAATGCTAAGTTGATGATATGATGAATAAAGTAATATTACTCTTAGTGAAGGGAGAGCACATGGAGAAGCAAAACGAGAGCAGTAGTTTGAATCATGTCTGTTTGGTCAGCTGCTGGCTGTAGTTGCTGAAAGACATTTCCAATGATCAACAGCAGATGTTTTGCCTTTTTTTCACAATGACCTTAACAAATGACCACAAACCTTTTGCGTTTCATCAAGACAAATGGCCCTCCTGAAGAATTGCACCTATTGACATACAGTAGTTTGCATGCCCTCACGTTGAACTCCACACTTCCTGTTTTCCCTGCCTGGTTGTGGTGAAAGAATGTATCTCCTTTAAACTATTTGTCTCATGTTGCAGGAGTCAGTACCTAAAAATACATGACGCTGCAGGTCATTGTCAGTCTCGCCCCTTGCATACCTTGTTCTGTCTGTGTCTATTAATATTGTTTTTCCTTAAGTCATCATATTTTCATCGTGTCTCTTGGCCCCAGAGATCCAATGAAGAGGCTATAGTTGTCAAATCTATATATATAATCTCCCAATGTATTACTTTTTCACTCATCTAAGTTTCAAATAGATTATCCTTACGTTTACAATAGCATAGACCCCCTGTGATTTTAAGTTCCCCCCCCCCCACATTTTCCTTTGTCAACCCCACCTCGTTCATTTGAATTTGTGTTGTTTTGTGAACCCAGGCAAAATGTGTGATTCCATCATCAATCACTGTGAGTGTAACCCATGTTTTAATGGCGGCTCCTGCCAGAACAGAGTGGATGGATATTACTGTCATTGTCCATTTGGTGAGTATTAACGTAGGGGCAACTGCTAGATGATTGAAAACTATCTGGATTGGCAAAAATGACTGTTGCTATCCCCATTGTCATTTATTGTGTCTCCATGTCACATTTATTCACATGTTGTTGAACTGTTTCTCTCTTCTTAGCATGATTAGCGTTAGCCTATGATGGCAGATGGCAACAGATTCCTAGCTATGTGCTGATTTAGTAGATGCAGCATGGTGAATTATTCATGACTTCCCTGTTTGATTTGTATTCATTCCTTTCGTCCTCAGGGGTCTTTGGAAAACACTGTGAACTCAACAGCTACGGCTTTGAGGAGCTGTCCTACATGGAGTTTCCTAGCCTGGATCCCAACAATAACTACATCTACATCAAGTTTGCCACACTGAAGAGCAACGCTCTCCTCATGTACAACCATGACAACCAGACCGGAGACAAGGCGGAATTCTTGGCTCTGGAGATCTTTGAGGGACAGATGCGCTTCTCGTTTAACTTGGGTAGCGGGACCTATAAATTAATGACCATGATAAAGGTTGCAGATGGACAGTTCCACACGGTTATTGCAAGGAGAGCTGGAATGGTGAGAGTCATTTCTATGTTATGTATATGGCTGTACCAAGCTGTCTTTATTTGTTTTTGCACCATAAACGGTTGGGAAAATATATTTTATTGTAAGTTTTAATGGTTTGATGGGACCTTAATTGCAAAAATGTAGAGGGGAAAATCCTAAAGCCACCAGATGTACATAGCAGATTAGTTTATGATTCAATAGCAGTTATGACCTCCTGGGTTTTTATAGCCGAGAGCAGCGTCCACATTTGGCCTCGTCGTCTTTCTTTGCACCAAAAGATGATAATTAAACTGCCCACACAGTGGTAGTTCTGTATAGGGTTTTCACAGTTTGTAATTATATTTGATTGCTTGTTGTGATTTACAATATAACCTCCAGAATAGCGTCAGACACTGAAACTCCTTGTATTTGAATCTAGTCATTTCTCTGCCAGTTTCTCAATGGCGGGGAGAGAAAAAAATCAGCAGCCTGTCCAAAGTTTTATAATGTAAGTCTCCTGCTGGACATCAGATCTGTCATTTCTCACCCTGCACTGGGATTTCATAGGAAACTGGTAAAATCGTTAAATTGTCCGCGTTGAGATGTGCAGAGTGACAGAATGGAAAGGTGTGACAGAATGGCAAGGTACACAACATGCATTGAGAAATGCGATGCTGCCCTTACTGCACTGCAAATATTACGCGTAGGTTGAGGAATGACCATGTTGAGGCTCTTAGCCGAGCTAGAAGAATGGAAGCAGAGCGGGCACGTTTCGTGCCTGAAGTGCCAAGTCCCTGAGGCGGTGTAAAACGAACCTGATCAGTGTGATTGGAGAAGGTGATGTGGGTCATTGAGGTTGTCCCGTGAAGGCCTTTTTTTTTTTCAGATCCTCCACTTTTGGATTCTGAGCAGATGAAAACCAGACACCGTTCGTAGTAATGTATGACGCACCGAGAGTCAAGGACACTGTTGTTTATATGAGAAGCATATTTTAGATCACCCTACTGAAATCGGCACCCCAACAAGCATTGTTTAATTGTTTTTACTCTGTTATTATAGCTTTATTATTACAGCAATGGCAATGAGAATAGTATGACCACTAAGTTAAGAACACTAATGTAGTTTACATTTGTTATACAGTCCTGTCTCAATTTAACTGCAACAATTGTGGTCTCATTCTTCTCAAGGCTATTTTTGCCTTATTTCTGTTTGTCTTGTCATGAATGAGAGTGGTTTTAGGCCTCACATAAAAAAAATCTACAACTGGTTTACACCCTTTAGCATCTACATTCTGTTGTTTTCCTCCTCAACAAGTGTTAAACTTGACCTTTTCACACAAATAATCCAACAATAGTGTGTTTCTGTAGACAATGGCATGTTTCTGTAGTGTTCAACAGCAGCCATCTTTCTGGATTTGTCATCTAGAAGGTTGGTCATGAGAAAATGATGCTGTTCAGTGACATCACTGATTTTGTTAACCCTGTTTCATTTACCTTCTTCCAAGTTAACCAAACAAAAATAATGCTCCTGGTAGTTATTTTTTTTTTTTTCCAATCGTGTGAGACACTTGACAGTGTGTGTATGCTGCGGTTTGGCTGCAGGGACTTTGATCTGAGAGAAAGGCATTAATAAAATGCCCATCTGGCTCTGACGTGTAGGTCTAGCCCTTCAACAATAGCGACAAAGCCCAGAGACAAATTACTCTTGTTTCCCTTGTTGCTTTTTCGCTTCGTAAAACGTTTCTGTGTTAGCAATTACCTCAGGAGACCGAGAAGGGGAGGGGTCACGCTCTCCGCCATCTCTTGGATGATTTGTGCTCACGCTCCAAGCAGGCCGCTCCGTGTTTACCTAAGATCCTGGTGTAGGTGGAGCATGCGGTCATGGTTTTTCAACTCGTTCACACACTTTCCATTTCTCTTGCCACCTCTTTTTTTTCCACATCAGTCAAGCTTCAGAGACACATAGGGAAAGTAGAACAATTATTAGCATTGGTTAAGGGTGAAAGTCATATCTTAGGGATTCTCAGATTAATATTTAAGTCTACTGTACCTCCCATCTTCATAATGATGGTTTCAAATACAGTATGCTATCAAACGACATTGATTGTGACGTACAAAATCAGTCATGTAGTTATCTGTAAACTGGAGTGCTCGTCTGAGTAAGATATGACCGTCTGAGCTGGTACAACTATCAGGAAGGAACAACGTGTGTGGTGATTTGTTGTGTGCTACTACAGTATATGTACTGTACAGTCCAAGGAGAATAACGTGTGTGTGTGTGTGTGTGTCTGCTCCCCTCGTCATGCAGGCTGCGTCCCTGACAGTCGACCTGTGTGGAGACGATCAGGAGCCAGGCTACTGTGCTGTGAGCAACGTGGCTGTGCATACTGACTGGTAAGAACACATAAAGTAGAGCTTAGCACACACCCTGGCAGAGTACACACAGAAGAGAATTTGGGTATAGAGGAAGTATTTATTTCCAAATGCAAATGTTCATAGTATACTGTATCTATAGTAATGAGAGAGAAAAACAGAATTCCATTTGAAGCTGTTTACTTTCAGAGTGGCTTACCACCTTCAATGTATGCAAATATCATCATTAGTCACTATCTAAACAATGCAGCAATATCTCAAATCTCTGCAAAGAATGGAACAATCTGTGGGCACATCCATCACCTTGACTGTTCTCAATGAACCCTTGCATATCCAGCTAGCCTAGTGTAAATCATAGTGTATGTAAACACGTACATGGACATCACTTGTACCGTTTAGCATTGTGAGAGGCCCAGAGTGAAAGGCCGTCTGGACCCGGGGGGGGGGGGGGGGGGGGGGTGTATGCGAGACTCTGTGCGAGCGATCTGGCAGATGAGGAATGGTCCGGGAAGGTCATTGTCATTGTGAGAGGTGCTGACCTCCAGCGGCTTCTCCTTCTCCTTCTCGCAGGATCCTAGACGTTGGGCCCAACAGGCTCTCGGTGGGAGGCGTCAGGTCAGTAGAGCCCGTCCTTCACCGCCGCGGCCAGGTTGCCACCCACGACTTTGTGGGCTGCATCATGGAGTTTGCTGTCAACGGCCGCCCGCTGGAGCCCAGTCAGGCCCTGGTATCTCATGACATCCTTGACAGGTCTGGTTCCCTCCCTCCCTCCTTCTCTTCTTCTTTTCTGTCTTTCCCTACACCCCCTCCATCCCTCTCAATCCCCCTAAAACCCCAAACTCTCCCAGCAGGATATCTGGTCATTCTCTGAAGCTCTCAACCCTCAAGAACAGCTGAAGAGCCATCTTTGATATAAATAGCAGATGTACAGTTTTTGGAAATAGTAATCGTAGAATGGAAATTCTTTCTCTTAGTTGGTTGTGAATAATGGCGAGGATAGATCTTTTAATATGCTAATTCCCTGGATCTTTTATGTTTTTTTTGTATTGTGGGAATCTCATCTGCCGTGTCCTATTGAGGGCCGGCTGTCCACCAGGGGGGCAGACTTGTGTGTGCCTGTCTGACTGTCTGTTTGTTTGTAGATGTCCCAGACTGGAGGGAGCCTGCACAGCCAACCTCTGCAGACACGGGGGCACCTGCATTGACTACTGGTCCTGGCAGCAGTGCAAATGCATGGAGGGCTTCACCGGAAAATACTGCGAGAAATGTACGAATAATTTGGAGGGGAATTTTGTCATACACTTCTGAATTTGACCATCACTCAGAAGGCAGATGGTATCATTTCCTTTGACTTGTGCTTTTCATTCTTTCATAGACATCACGGCCGACACGGCTCTCTCACTGGATGGGACTGGACGCCTTGACTACGCCATGCGCCAGAGCCCCAAACGGGACATCCTGCTGCGCCAGAGCCTCATGGGCTTGACCTCTGACCTCTCTGGGCCCAGCAGCCTCAAGGTTAAGTTCCGCACCCGCAGCAAGAGTGGCACCCTGCTCCACATCCAGGAGAGCAGCAACTACACCACCATCAAGGTAAAGGAAGTCTCCACAGAGCGAAACCCTATCGGGTAACAAGCCACACACAGTACAAATACTGTATGCATGCAGAGATGCGCTTCTAGTGCTAATGTGTTTGTCTGTTTTGCTTTTCCCAAACCATTCTTCTATACTTAGATTTGTCACTCACACGCGTTCATTTGTGTCTGTTTCTCCATCTGCCACTCGGTCCACACTTAAACATGTCACACGTATGCACAATCCTCCCTTTTAACCCCCACCCCCTGAGTCAAAGCTATAAGGGGATCTGTGTCTTTATCACCTCCTCTCATTACCCTTACATATACGCTCCTTCATTCTGCTGATATAGAGTTCAAGGCTTTGACTGATCCGGGGCAGCTGTCCGAGGGCCCAAGCTCTTATTCATCCTTTTCCTTTTTCCCCCAGTCCGCTTCCCTTCCCTCTAGGACACACCGGGTCTCTCTGGTTGTGTTTTCCGGTGCAGTGCGTGTCCCCCCAGAATCCCCCCTACCATTACTACTATACGGCCCAAAAAACAATATTGAATGTACTGCTTGACCCCCCCCCCAAAAAAAAATATATGCATAGGGTATAAATAACGTGATGTAAAAGAGATAAGTTAAATTGGTTCTCCAGATCTCGTTTCCTGTGTTTTTGGCTCGTGTGATTTTATTTTTTTCCATTTCCAGATTTTCGTCGTGGGCCTTTAAAATCAATTCTTCCTGAAGCTACATACCATTGCTGATGTTTTGTTTCTTTGAAGGGGAGGCAAAAGAGGTTACTTTTCCACTTTAGGCTGAAATATATGAGATTACCATATACAATGCCTGGCACACTGTCATTTTGATTAATTACTTCTATATGATTCACTCTGTTTCGTATGGATATAGTTTATGCATATTGAAGGTAATAGTATGAAAGTTCCTGCATGCCTAATATGATCATCATAATAATAGCTGGTTTACTGGTATTTGGCATATGCAACCTTTACCTCTGCACTGCAAGAGTCGTTGTTGTAAAGGAAAATGTGTTTTCAATCAACGTAACAGGTATAATAACGATACTGTAAATTAAATAGATTATTAGTATTACAAAACAAGAACAGCTCTCCAACTGAAACAAAACATCAACAACATCTCTGAGTTGGGAATTATCAGAGCATACAATCACATCATCATGCTTATCACATTTCTCCACTCTTTCCTTCTCAACAAACATGTATAATACAGTATCAGTCTGTCTGCCGGGCCTGCATTCCTGTCTGTCTGTGTCCATCCGTCTGTCCAATCCATCCGTCTGTCCACGTCTGCATATCTGTCCATCCATCTAACTCAGTCTCTGTCTTTTTCCCTCCCAGCTGAAGAACGGCAATGTCCACTACATATCTGATGCTGGTGTGGGGGGTAAGGTGGAGAGGACCCTGGGAGAGATGGTCCTATCAGATGGCCAGTGGCACGTCCTGCAGGTCTTCAAGAACGGCTCTTCAACCTCCCTCCACGTGGACGGGGCACTCCTCAAGCTCATCCAGCACCCCACGCAGGACTTCGGGGGTCTCAACGTCCTGACCATGTCCCTCGGTGGAGTCCCCTCTGGGCCCACCCAGCAGAAAATTGCATCAGGTGAGGTGGTGATGTGTGAAGTTTCTGTTATTGTCATACAGTATGTGAATGGTAGATACCTTTTTCAATTAATATAAGGTCTTCTGTTGAATCAGACCATATTAGGTGATGTTGCAGTCCTGCTCTCTGGAGCAAGTGTAAATTGTGTTTTATTTGACATTGGACAAATTGTAGAAGAGAGTTAATGTTGCTCTCTTTTACAGATCATTTCTAGACAATAGCTAATGTGAAAGTAGTTTGATTAGGTGGGGAGCCCTGCCTTTGATGCTTTCATGTTTTCATGTTATTGCCATGGAATCTTGTCTTGGATTAGATCTAAATCAGATCAGATGTCACATATCAAATGTTTTCGGACTTGAAAATAGTTTGGATAGGGTGAACGAGAGGGCTTCCAGGGGGAAGGGATACACCACTGTACATTTCAGACTTTTAATGGAAAGAAAATGAAAGAAAATGAAAAAAAAAAGCAATTTTATTGATTTGTTGGCCTCTTTCACACAATAAGGTAAAGATATACTTCAAAATAAACGTGCATGCCTATGGCAGGCTGACTTGCCTAGCACAAAGATTATCTGGTCCCGGTTTCTTGGGGCCACACTACACCAAATAGGAACTGACCCTCGCTTAATATGCATGTAGAAGCATTTGTGGTCTGGTGTGCATTCAACTAGTAAGGATCTAATGAATAGAACAAAATGGGATAAATTCAATAAACATGTGTTTACATCTGTGAGGGAACTTTGTGAAGCAAAATGAAAGCGAAGGTTTGAATTAGTCACCAAAACATTTCTTCCAGATGGATGTCTTGAAGCGATACAAGGTCTGAAGATTGTCTGGCATCCACCTCCTATGTTTTTGAAAATAATTATTTGGCTTCTCTCAGAGTTGCCAACGATTTATTTACGTGTTTGAGAATGTGATTTGTCGAGGTGTTTTCCATGAGGACATTTCATTGAGATTTTGGCCGATGCTTAACCAATTTGCCGACTAAACAAAATTCCTCCAGTTCTGATTATAGCTTTCAGTTCCTGTTTACAAGTTGGCGATCCCAGCCACTTGGCACAATCTGAAAAGCGCTCAAACTTCATTCAGAAATTATAACTGTGTTGTCTTAATAGTCGTCCAGGAGTGCTTCCTGTTTTTTGAACACCTCTTCCTCTCCCCATTCTTCCCACAGGCTTTGACGGCTGCCTGGCCTATGTGAAGTACAATGGGGAAAATCTTCCCTTCAGCGGAGATCACAGCACTGTCACCATCTCCAAGACCAGCCCAGCCGTCAAGATTGGCTGCAGAGGGCCCAACCTGTGTGAGAGCAGCCCATGCTGGGACGGCCTGATGTGCGTCAACCAGTGGTACACCTACCAGTGCCTCCCGCCCGGCGAATGCGCCTCGAACCCCTGCCAGAACCGAGGGAGCTGCGTCCCTGGCCCCCACTCTAGTTACACCTGCGTCTGCTCTGAATTCTACACTGGCAAGACCTGCGAGACCCTGGTGGCGTGCCTGGGGGTTCAGTGCCCTCAGGGTACACTCTGCAAGACAGCCAACAACGGCGGCTTCATCTGCAGCCCAAGCCCCACGGCCACGGAGCTGACCTTGCCCATCTGGGCGGTACCGGCCATTGTGGGCAGCTGTGCCACAGCCCTGGCCCTGGTGGTGCTCAGTCTGATCCTCTGCAACCACTGCAAGGGCCGCAACAAGACCAACGTGCCAAAGGAGGAGAAGCAGCCCAAGGAGAAGAAGAAGAAGAAGAAGAAGAAGAAAGGGAGCGAGAACGTGGCGTTTGACGACCCAGATAACATCCCGCCGTACGGCGACGACATGACTGTGAGGAAGCAGCCTGAGGGCAACCCCAAGCCAGACATCATCGAGAGGGAGAACCCCTACCTGATCTATGACGAGACAGACATCCCCCACAACAACGAGACCATCCCCAGCGCCCCGTGTGCCCCTTGCCAGATGCCTGAGGCAGATATCGAACACTATGACATAGACAATGCCAGCAGCATCGCCCCGTCCGACGCCGACATCATTCAGCATTACAAGCAGTTCCGCAGCCACACGCCCAAGTTCTCCATCCAGAGACACAGCCCTCTGGGCTTCGCCAGACAGTCTCCCCTGCCCTTGGGGGCCACGAGCTACAACTACCAGCCCCAGTACAGCCAGGCCCTGAGGTCCACCCCTCTCAGCCACTCAGCCTGCCCCACACCCAACCCCCTCTCCAGGCACAGCCCGGCTCCCTTCACCAAGCCCTCGTCCTTCTACCGCAACACCCCCACTAGGGAGCTGAACCTGGCCCGCCGGGATGGAAGCCCCCTGGACCTGCACCACAACGAGATAGGCCAGCCGGGTGCCATGTTCAACTACGCCACCCGGCTGGGCCGCCGCAGCAAGAGCCCCCAGACCATGGCGGGCCACGGCTCCCGGCCGAGCAGCCGGCTCAAGCAGCCCATTGAGCAGATCCCTCTGGAGACTGGACCCCCTGTGGGGCTGTCCATCGAGGAGGTGGAGCGGCTCAACACGCCGCGGCCCCGCAACCCCAGCATCTGCAGCGCCGACCACGGCCGCTCCTCATCCGAGGAGGACTGCCGGAGGCCCATGTCGCGGGTCCGCAACCCGGCCGACGGCATCCCCGCCCCCCCAGAGTCATCATCTGAGAGTGACTCGCACGACTCCTTCACCTGCTCCGAGATGGAGTACGACCGGGAGAAGCCCGTGGCCTACAGCTCCAGGGTTCCCAAGCTGTCGCAGGTCAACGAGTCGGACGCCGACGATGAGGACTACGGTGGGCGACTCAAGCAAAGGCGTTACTCTAGCCGGTGGGCCGAGGGCGGGCCCGCTGCACAGGCGCCGATGACGGACCATTACACTTTGCCCCACAAACTGGGCCAGCAAGCTGGGGGCTTCAACTGGGACAACCTGTTGAACTGGGGCCCCGGCTTCGGCCATTACGTGGATGTGTTCAAGGACCTGGCCCTGTTGCCGGAGAACGCAGCTGCAAAAGAGATGGACATTGAGATGAACAGTGGGGACGGGTCAGTGACCATTCTGAATGAAGGGGAGGCCGAGCAATATGTATAAGACTATTTATTACAATCCCGTACAATATGGTATGTTCTCTGAAAGACAAACTAAGACAATGTATATAAGAAGAAGAGAACATTGGACTAGCAGTCTCCATGAATGTCTTTGTGCAGTAAGGCAGAAAGGGACACCTGTAATATTACTTCGAACGGAGTGTAAACCTCCTGGAAGAGTTTACCAGTCCTTTCCAGACCTCATACTGTAACTGTACAATCATTCATCTCTTTAAGGCGTCATTATGCGAAATACATTAACACCAAATGGTTGGAACAAAGAGCCTGTGTCTGAATTCAATTTAGGTACTGCAAAGCTCCATTTTATCTTAATCAAAATGTTTCTGGTCTGTATTACCAATAATGCCACTCCTTTGCAAGACTTCTGTTACATTCATTGTGAGAGATAAGCGATAACGTTGAAACACTTTGCAGGAGAAATTCCAAAGGCCATAGCAATAGAAACCCAGCCGGGGTCTTTTTTTTTTTGTCCCGATTCTCATTTTTAAAAGGAAGCATGTGTGTTTTGATCCCACTGCACCTGTAAGCATCAAGATACAGCCCTAGGTGCGAAAATGAGCGCACCACTTTGTTCGCACGGTAATCGAGGCCTGCCGATGTTATGACACGAGCACAAGTAACCACTTTCTCTGGCTGTATGTGCTCACAGATGACCGGCTAAGCACTCCAAGACCTAAGATTAATCAAGTCCCTGCCTTACCGACATTTGAGGATGGAGAATGGGGAGGTTACTGTTGGTTCTGTTGGCTGGGGGTGGGAAGGTTCTGGGGTGAATAGTCTGGGTCACAATCCTCCGAGCTGGAGTGTTATTCGACCAGCCAAAAGGTTTGGACAAGGCTAGCTGATCCATCCGGTCTTGACATGACCCCGCCCTACTAAGACTATGAACTTGTGTACATTTTTTTTATTCATGGGAAATCATGGAAGTTATAGTTGTCAGTGTTTTTGTCCATTCTTTTTAAATGTATGGTTTCTACTTTTTGTACTGTTTTATTAACTTAAGTGACTTAAGCAGTGTTTTATGGATATGTTCACCTGCTCGAGTGTATGTTCTTACTTTCAGGGAAAGTAAGATCGAAGACTTATTTTTTACATTTGTTACGTATGTAACATCAATATTTTCCACTTTTGATAAAACTATAACATGCTTTGTAAATGTAAAAAGCCAATAACAGAATAAAAAGTATTTATTTAAAGGGTCTCTTTCAATACAAGGTGAGCACACCATGCGGTAAGCAATCTCACTGCAATCCTATGGGGGCTGTCTAAAAATAACGCAAACTTAAAATAGGAACCTTTGAGCTTATATAGCA
Source organism: Oncorhynchus mykiss (assembly GCF_013265735.2). Classification (NCBI taxonomy): domain Eukaryota; kingdom Metazoa; phylum Chordata; class Actinopteri; order Salmoniformes; family Salmonidae; genus Oncorhynchus; species Oncorhynchus mykiss. The sequence continues at coordinate 34,396,730 of NC_050571.1, read as the reverse complement.
GCTCAATAATGTGGGTAGTAAGGTATTTTATACTCTAAGGACTCTAAGCCTGTTGTGGGCTGAATTGAACAAAACATTTCAAAAGGCCATTGAGTACCTAAATGAAACTGAGCCACGGTGCTGGCAGCCAAGCACAACATCCAGCGGACTTTGCGACGCAGGGCCCTTGTATTGCTTTCAACAATTATTTACATCTGGCTTATTCAGCAGAACCATTTTTTTCGTAGCCTGGTGATCCGGTATGCAACATGCTTATCTTCTCTGTCATCGAGAAAGAGAGAGAGAGAGAGAGGCCATGGAAACAAGCGAGGAGTGACAACTCAAATCTGGTGGATTACTGTGGGCTCCTGGAGAGGTTCAGTCCTGCCGAGGCCAATGTTGACGAAGCCTGCTTGGGAATGCTGTACCATGCTGATGCTGAAATAATAATAACACGCATAATGACAATGACAACACGTGAAAAAGAACCTGGAGTAAATACAAGAGAAGATTAATTCAAAATGAACCTCACAGCATCTCTCTCTCTTTACTGTTTGTGAGACTGGCATGTCAGGGTATCAAATTGAATAGAGGGGTCAAAGATTGCGTAGCAATGCACTCCAACTATATGTGAATTAGAAAGGGAGACAAACGCCTATAGGTGAGAGGGAAACAGGGCTGCATTAAGGGAGTATTGTCCTACTAAATAAAACTAGAGAAATGGGTAGACACTGTATACTTGTCGTAGAAGGATTTGTTGTAGTTGAAAAGTTGACAAAATTGTGTTGTTGAATTGTCTTATCGTAATAATTGCCACTAGCTGGTTATGAAATGGAATTGCTACAGTGTATACCGTATATTTCTGAGGAACATAAGATAGAACACTGGATAAACACCGTTAATGTTATTTCAATGGAGTCAAATGGACAAACACTCGTAGGGCTTTATTCAATCCGTATCGCAGAAGTTCGGCGTTACAGCGTGATTGAAAATTAGGGGGTCTCTCCAACGCTTAACACGCGTTACAGATTTCGTGACAGAAATGTGAAAGATAATTTCCGATTGAGGTGACGAATGCAGCGTTTACTGTGAATGCCGTGTCCGCGGGAACATTGACTTTCAATGTCAATTGGGCTTTACGGCTGAATTTCCGCGTTAGCGGAGGCCGCGTTCACAGTAAGCGATATATATATGTCGGCTCAATCTGAAATGACCTTTACATTTCTAAGGCGCAATCCGTAACGCTTCAGAGATACAGATTTAGTAGAGGCCCCTAGTCAAGCACAACTTCACATGATTACATTTGTTAGTTTAGCAGTGCAGGGTGACTTAAGTTATCAACGTTCGCCACATGAAGTTATCAACGTTCGCCACATGAAGTTATCAACGTGTCAAGTTAAAATTGGAACAAATTGTTTTCCAAGCGAGTGATAATGACGGAGATGCCAACAAGGCGTTCCTGATGTTCTGTATCTCCCCGTGCCAAAACTTTTTTTGTCTTGACTGAAGGCGCGAAAGGAGCTAGAGGCAATTTCCCATGCAGCTTAGTGGTGAGCGAAACCATTTTAAAGTCAACAAGTGTCATCGAAATAAAACTGCCGTTAAAATGCTTCACTATTTTAAAATCCACAAGTGTCATCGAATGAAATTGCCATTACAATGGTTTTGATCTACTCTGTTTACTTTGACTTGTCCTCAATGTTTATAAGAGGATGTGGTGTGGCAATATTATTGACTTTCTTAAATCATCCAGTTCGTTCAAAATCCTCCCAGAGCTTGTTTATAAAGATTGATTATTCCTAAGACTCCGGCGTCATGAGGCACGATGAAACTATAACAGCTTTCCTTAGGCTTAAATGATGTGGCTTTTAATTAAAAGCATTGTCAGAGGAACATCAGCCTTATTCACTAACAAGACTCAGAGTTGTTGGCTGATCCTAAAATCTATTCTGGGAAGTGGCCTGCCTATCTTGCATGTAGTTAAAGCGCAAGAGGATAATCTACTGACTGGAACATCATACGAAGAGTTTAGTTCCAAAATGCTATATCCATTCACTTTTCACATTTGTTTGTTTTATTATCAGAAATGATTGCTTTTGGGTACCTGTTTTGTCTGTGAAATATATTACTGTTCTCAGATTTTTAATTCCTAGATTTTGAATGTGTATTAAAATGGATTTTGTTGCAGAACGCTATATGCTGTATACATTGCTTAGCTGGAATGGAATGTTTGTTTCCTGTATACTTTTACATACATAACTCATATTACTGCATTGATTCATTTAAATAAATTATTTTGTTAAAATATTGACGTCACAAATGTATCATTTGTACCGGTCTTTGTTAAAAATGTGACTATTTGTCTGACTATGTCAAAACTATAAGTGCAAAACATGTCTCAGAGTGAGGGCATATATGTAGCGTTTTGCAACAAAACATAGATTATTTATCTCTCTGAAATGAAATGATCTAGTGATACGTTTCAAACTAATACATGTCTGTCATTGAACAACACCATTGCCACGATTAGAAAGTGAGGTTATTTAAACAATAAAAGCTCATTTACCAACATTTCCTGAAAATGGATATATAGCTTTTTGCAATTAAACTCTTCATTAATGACTAGCTTTTTGAGGCAGGTGTTCATTGATGCTTACAGAATCTTAAGGCCTTGATGGATAAAATGGAGGACAATCGCTGGCTCACTGGTGAAATACTTGCACGTGAAATAACAGCAAAAGAGATCTACATAATGAGGAGTGTTCAAGTTCACATCTGCATCAAAGCTGTGTCGTTGCCTTCAGTAGTGTTCCTCAATGCTGTGCATTAACGCAGCCAAGTCGATGCCTTTCAACTGACATGAAAGCATCAATGAAATAAACTGTGGGTAAAGAGAGAAATGGTTTACATACTTTTGTATGTCTGCATCTTTGGAATATAATATATTGTTTCTATGACTTACTGGCACATTCTCTCGTCCAAAGGGAAGGATTATGTAGGCTTATACAGTACGCAGGGGTGTGTCCAGAGGGCGGCTACGTCCACCCCTGAATTCTGATTGGCCACCCAAGTGCCCCCTGCCAGCATTCTGAGATCTGATAGATTGTCTATGAATATATTGATCATTTTGACCAAGGCGTTAAAAAAAAGAGTACAACATGCCATATTGTTTTTGGCCAGACAGCACCAGATACATGGGCTACAGATACCAAGAAAGAAATCATTTTTTACGTTTACGTTTCTTTTTTGTTGTAAACATTTCACTGGAAGCCTAGCTTCCCTTGGCATCCATGGATACATGCCACTTTGTCGTGACACTGACGGCGTTCGTAATTGATGTCCCTTTCCATTCTTATGGCGGTGGCAAGGAGCGCTGTTGGGATGCTGGACTTATTTTGAGGTAGATGAAGGTGCTACGGTAGCCTACTTTTTGAAGTGATTAGTTTGACAATCAGATGAAAACATCATGACTGGTTGTGTTCATGACACATGAAAAGGTCATGCATTTTTACAGTTAAATAACATCTTTACTATAAAGCCCATGAAAAAAAGATGGTGCACGTGCACGTATGGGAGGTAAATAAAATAAAAAGTCACGGTAGAATTTACACTTTGGATGGCACTTTCACAAAGTGAATTTACTCCTGTATGATAATGCCCTCATACAAAAATCCTGACCTTGAACGCAAACACTTCAACAAGACTTTTCAAGTTGATTTATGATTTACCTCAACAGGGAAATGTACCAAAACTAAGCATTTAAAGCGTCAAACTATAACAATTATATTGAAAAAAATCCATCTTGCATCGATTAATGTTCAAAATGTTATGGCCCCCCTAAACTGGTTCTGTGCCCCACCTTGGTCACCCCATTCAAAATGTTCTGGACAAGCCACTGCTTATATGCCACCCTCTTGAAAACGCTACCAGAAGCGTCTGATAAGTGCTAAGCAGCAAACATCAACTGGTATCAAACGTCCCGTTGCAGTGCCACTACACGCCCTGTTTCATCTGCAGACGCTAAAAGGACAACACTTCCCATCTGGTATGAGTTACGACGTTAAACTGCTGGCTCAGCATTTTGTTTTATTTTGTTTTGTTTTCTAATTCAGGGGGATGCTGACTTAATTGCCGCCTAGCTCTCTGTGCTTGGCTAACGGTTGAACTAGTGTCCTGTCCCCTGGGGAAAAAATAACACACTTGTCTTAGATTTGGAAAGATAGTCTGGTTGACATTGATTTGGGGTGAGATAAAGGCACATTTGACTCCAGTAACTACAGTGGACATTTACAGTGCCTCCAACCTAAATGTTTGAGTTCAGAGGTTTTACTCAGAGTCGGCTATCCATCAGACAGAGAGGTCTCCTTCAAGACATCCATGGTCTCAGCTTCAAGACACAAACATGGAAAAAGTGATTGTCTACAAGCAATGGTCAACAAGTAATCCCCAGTCAGGCCAAAGCCACAGCACATAGCACTACACACACAAACATCTGCATGGGCCAAGTCCTTACACTGCCAAGTATGCATCTGTGGGTGGGTCGCCTATCTAAATGTTTACTCACTCTGCTGGCCACCACCTCATCATATAACATTGAATGCATACTGATAGTCATTCCTCCATTTATGGAGTGTATGCTAAATCCCTTTTCATGGAATCTCTATAGAGCAAAGAAAGACAACTGAGACCAAATCAATGCTGCTACTGGTGCCAAGACCTGCCAAAGTTGGCAAAGAACACAGAACTGTAGAAACTGCTCCATAAAAATTGCTTCACAGTTCCCTAAGTAAGTCAAGAAATTACTCGGAATGCACTGTGGGAATTGGTTTGTTTCATTAATCGTTGTGCGAATTGAAAAAGACACGTGTCAGTTATCGCACTCACAGGTAGTAATTTCCCCATAACTATTTCCACACTAACACTGGGGAAAGAAGACACCCGTTTTAAGTTGAGGTGCACACAGTCTCAGTGTATTGCCAATCTTTACAATATTCCCCTTTTTCAGTGATTGTGAAGCCCAGACCCGACAGCTCTGAATTATGTGTTGCTGATTCCTTCTCTCAACTACAGTAAGAAACGTAGAAACAGCTGCCTTCTATGTAGTTACCACATATTTCAGCATGGCTGTTATGTTTATGAAGTCATTCTGTAGGGGGATTTTACACACAATGACCTGCTGGCCAGCAACTATTCCAGAGGACCTTTTCAGTACTTCCTGTGCACTTGTATTTTATAGACTTGTAGTATTGTACTCTGGATGAGGATCATAATGTAAAATACCACCACGGATCATTTGTTTCCTGCGTTTGAATTTGACTGCACTGGGTTGCATCCCAAGTTGACCTAATTCTGTACCTGAGGGAATTTTGTACTTCTGTAGTTGTCTACTACTTCATCAGTCCTTCTTTGACAGGCTTGCATGTATATATAGAGGGGGGTAAACAAAAGCCATGTCCAAATAAATGCCTCTCTTTAGTATGGAGGAGTGCACAGACACTTAACAGCTGTTTCAGGCACATACATTTTCACAATAACATTCATTGCCTAATTGTCGGCCTTCACTCATTGGGCATACTTCAGTCGCTCCGTATCCCCTATGGACTTTCCCATGCCCTCTATATCTTTCCCCATGTCTTAATCTTTTCATTCTGTCAAGCGAGCTCTCGGCAGCCTCAATGCCATTTCCAAGGTCTGGGCTTCATGCTAATTGTGTGTGAATGGTTTGGTTACCTCCCACCTACATAATGCACCTTGTTTCCTCAGCTCAAATCTGGACTGGACCATTTGCGGTCTCATTAGAACGTAGGGGGAGACGAAAGAGACTGTATAAGCCATGCCCCGAGCGTTTGATGTAAACTACGATACAATAAAAACGTGATTAGGGAGGTCTTGTTTTTCAGGGAAACGGGTAGCTTAGTTTCGGATGGGAGTCAGTCACTGCATTGAATTGAATGACTTTATTTCTCCAGAAGGAACTTCAGTTGGGGCAAGTCAGATATGATACAGATAAAGATATATAGTAAACATATAAACAGCAACATTCACACATGATGGGGGGGGTTACTAAGCTAACAAATGGAAATGTTTTAAGATGGTCATAATATGGATCATTTAGCTATTTTAATTTTAATATAAGGACCCCTATAGGTATATATAAAAAAAACTAAAACATTATTTGATAAAATATTACATTTGGCCATTACTACTATAGCCCATAGAAACGCATGGAATAATACATTCATAAATGGCAAATCAGACAGTCCAAAAATAAATCATAAGAAACAAGGTTTTGAAGTGTCTATGCTATATAAAAGAAAGCTTTTTGGTTTTTTTTGACACATATTTAACCATTTTTTTGTTGGCACAAAACTACTTCCATTCATTTTTTTAACCTGTAACGGTTACCTTCAGACAAGACACTCGTAGAGCAAAACGGAGAACCCCATCGTGTTAGTGAGAGTCTCCTATTCCCATAGTAGGGTCATATTCATTTGCAGCCAAATCGGTTCAGATGCTACAGACTCCTGGTCTGACAAACAGCGCTGTAGCTCTGCCTCTTTCGACAACAGATGCAGAAGGCCTACATAGGCAAATGGATTGAGACGAGGCCCATGCAAAAGAAAAACATCTCTCTAGCTTAAACGGATGGATTTCGACGGGGATTATGCATATTATGCGGATTCAATTTACGCACGGTTGAATTAGCATAATTGACAAAACCCGTCAGTTCAAATGGCAGTGCTGTCATGCAGTTTCTTTTGGCATTATCCTCAATGACATCTTACAAAGTAGCACAACGACTCTATTGCTAGCAGTGTAATGAAAAGACACAAGAGGTTTTAAGGTTATGAAAATCATAGCTCAGAAGTGGATGCTTAGCCCCTTCCGTGGGTTTAGTGAAAGTACCTCGGTGAAAGGCGCACATAAATTGTGCTAATTGTGTCCACGTAGACCCCAAATTGGCTGTTTTTCAACCATTCGGCACTGAGACTACAGCCACGCACCATTACCATCTATTCAATTGGAGTTCCTTTGATCTTCGCAGAGGGAACAATGGGGAGCACACAGCGATAGAACCAATAGAAGAGAAAAAACATCATCAACAATTCAAATGTGCCCAATTATTGGACCACAAATAAAAGCCTAATTAGCATAAATTGCTCCCACATTATTGCTATTTTTAAATTATATATTAGTTCTTGTTTTTTTTTTCTCAGAATTTTCGGGTTAACGTTCACTTTAAACAATTCAACGTTGGTGTAATGTTTGCTGTGTGATCATGGAGATGCTTAATTTCATAGCGAAATAGCGGCCTAATTAAAACTGGTGGGTAAATATTTACTTTACTGCAATATCCACGTCTGCTTTTGTTTTTTTTGGGACACATAACTCATGCTGTCTCAGTTGCAAAAACCAGATGATTTTGTTTCTTTGATTCATGGTCAGAGTGCTGTCGGCGAGGGCAATTATTACAATATGAAGTTAGGTATTGATTTAGACTCCTATCAGGGAGCCCTCAATGAGACATCAGTGACTATGATGTATTTCTCCTCTGATGTAATGAGCATCGAGGCAATTATAGAATGTTATGAGAGAGTCTGTGTTGACTCAATAAATGTTCCTGATTGTAGCTCTTGCCAATTAATTAATGGAGCACAGGAGACCTGACCAAATATAGATATGGAGCAATGGAAAAATACCTCTCTTACCAAGTAGACTAGAAGTAGGTGTGAAGTTAATTGTAGGCAGCTATTGAGATGAATGTGTTCTGAGCATGATGTCAGGACCATTCTAGGAGAGGACAGTAAGAGTAAATGAAGGGTTACTTGTTTGGGATGTGAAGATACCCATTCTATTGATTACCAAAATACCATTGTAATAGATGGGTTGTTTTTTTTTTTTTTTCAAATACAAAAACCTGTCCAAACGTAAATGTCCTCAGTCAACCTCTTGTTTTCACAGACTAAACTACGTATCCAAAAATGGATAAAACAGCTTTGAAAACAGCTCTATTTCCTGATGATTAATTGACCTGGATATCATTAATGATAGGGCTATATTGTTGGCTCTCCTCAAAAAGCGCGGAGAATAGCATTACGTTCTATAAAGACTTCCTTTGACGCCTTTCGGTTGAAACCTCAACCTAAAAAGACGGTCAAATGTCTACTCCCACACAATTAGATGGAGTGAGCTGAAGTTTGAGCCTTTGACTTCCAGTCTCTTTTGTTCTCTTTTGTGGGTTTGGTTTAGTTTTCATTACACACTCCGATTCATGTAACTCCAATTTATAATAACCAGTTCCAGCATGGAAGGTTACAATAATAAACCGTAATTCTTTTCTCAAGTTTGAATGTTTTCCTTGGTCACTGTTGAAGTCACCGTGCCATTAAAACGCCAGAAATGACTTCATTGTGATTTCTATCCAACTTTGGCGGGAAAAAAAACATATTGTTGTCTATTGCTCTACTGACATGATAATTCAGGTCGTTCTGTGGTGTTAAAAAAAAAAAGAGAAAAAAAAGCCTTTCTAAATTGTGGGATGTGTTTAAATGTTGCATGAGGATGTTGAGAATGCATATCATACAGTGCCTTCAGAAAGTATTCACACCCCTTGAGTATTTGCACATTTTGTTGTGTTACAGCCTGAATTTAAAAGAGATAAAATGTTGTGCCACTGGCCTACACACAATACCAAATGATGTGTGGAATTATGTTTTTCCAAAATATTCCTAATGAATAAAAAATGAAAAGCTGAAATGACAGTATTCAACCCATGTGTTATGACAAGCCGTTCAGGATTAAATGACAACTTACTTCACCTCAGTTGAGCAGTGAATTTCAAACACAGATCCAACCACAAAGGCAAAGGAGGTTTTCCAACGCTTTGCAAAGAAAGGCAACTTTTGGTAGATTGGTTAAAATACAAGAAAAGCAGACATTGAATGTTCCTGGTGAAGTTATTAATTACACTTTGGATGGTGTATCAATACACCCAGTCACGACAGAGATACAGGCGTTCTTCCTAACTCAGTAGGACGCACCAATTGGTATCACCTTGTTAGTCAGTATGTGTTACACATGTGCTGGTTGCCATCTCGTTAGTTGGAAGGCGTTTCACCTGTGCTGACCCAGTTGCTATTTAAGAGTGGCTGGCCCAGTGCTCCTGTGGTCTTGAGAGATATGGAGGGTCAGCCCCTTTAGGTAGCTCACCTGTTTTGATTTCTAGAAAAACATTTCTTTGTCTGATTTCTCTGCTCCAACTTTTTTGGTTCGCTTCCTGCCTTTAAGTTTGGTGTGGGTTTTTATTTTGTTTGCCTTTTCTTGGGCAAATTAAGTGGGAGCCCATGGTTGGTGTCTTTTAGGTTCCAGTTGTTGTTGCTAGTCAACTTTCAGTGGACACCCCAATGAGTGTATTTCAGAAACCCTTCTAAAAATCCAATATGTTTTTGTTTTGGTTGTTGGTCCGTGAATCTTTGTTAGTTCCCCCTTCTTTTTGAGCAACATTTTTGGTGGGGAACGTAACAAGCACCTTCAAATGTTTATCAATGAAGGCAAACAATAATGTGAATAAATGAGTCTTAATGCTTTAGTATAGATGTTTAAAGCTCAATGCGTCTCTTGTAGCCGTGGCTGACCTGAAGCTGATCTTCTCAAATCTGTCCCATCGCGATTGCCAACATAAACAGATGACTCTCAAGACATAGTATAACTCTGCTATTTCAGAAGAGGGTGATAAACGCATATCCAATGTGGTACTAAAACAGAAGAAATTACTTAATAATAGCTAATGAGACTCGTGCTATAAAGAGCATTGCTTTCTGTGGATTTTGGTAGCCATACAGGGTTCACAACACTAATGTTAAGGCTTGACTACACAGTTTGGAGTGATGCTTGGTCTTCAATCTGCTAGTCCTGGTTCAGGTCTTCATGTCTCCAGCTGTGAACACTCAGTCGTCCAAACTGCTTATGCGGGCAGCTTTGAGAAGATCCGTAAAACAGCACACGAATAAAATCCTCTCGGAATGGTTCAATAACACAGGTTTTATGGCATGAAAAAAAAGCATCAGTCTTTTGTTAGTGCTGCAAGGAGATACTCTTATCAAAAGAGTACGCTGAGCTATAAATCAAAGACATGGTTATAAAAAGTCCCAATTAGAAACGCATTGTAATCGTTGCACAGAGTTCTAAAGTATGATACAGGGCTATGAAGATGTACAGTGTGTATGCCTGAATGGTCGCTAACAATGTGAAATCCTTGTTTGACGTGTTTAACCTCACAATGCTCCCCTCACCAACTGAACTGTCGAAACATATTCTGATTTTGCCTTCTCTTGGCAAGGTGAAACAGCCTTCTCTATTTCAATTCATATTTCCTCAGCAACATTAGAAAGCCCTGATTCGCTAACATTTTTATTGAGCAATTATGGCTTAACAATTCCAAATTCATAGCAAGTGTCATTAATTACAGTGCATTTATATAGTTGTTACACCGAGGCAGGTACAATGTAACCACATTGCATGTGGACATTGTTGCTTGTAACTGAGAAACCTTTTGGGGGTTTGAATAACATTGGCATGTGTACCTGCATTGTGCTGTGGTTACATTCTACATACTTATGTAATTATTTAGCGACACTTAATGTAAAGTGGGACATTTGGGGTACTAAAACAAAGATACCACAGGTACAGCCGAGAAAATGATTTTGGATTCAGTGTTGTCTTTGGCTGTGGTATGGTTCTGAAAGGTAGCCGTTCCTACAGCAATTATCAAATGACTGCGTAGTGGCAATGAGCAAGTAAGAGGTTTACCAGGGAGTGTCTCGAAGTTCAACAGGTTAGTTAAGGAGGCCTACCCCGAATATTTCCATGCTATTAAATTCAGTGGTGAGATTCTTGTGAAGAGCCTCCAAACTCTGCACCTGGTTCATATTCCATCTGCACAATCTGCTTTCTTTGGACACCACATCTTCCTCTTATTTGATTTCAGCTCTTTGAGATATAAAATACACGCTGATACTTAAGTGTCTTAGGGGACGTCTCGAGGTAGAAAGCAGCATTTTGAACCGTTTGGAAAAGTGATTTATTATATGCCTTTGGCTTCAGCGTACAGAATCTCAGCATTAGAACTGTTCCGGACGAGACAGAAACGCACAATGTCTGCCTTACTATACAATTACTGGGACCCATTAATGCTTTTTTGAACAAGTAAACCTTGGAGTCTGTTCAGGTATTTTTTTTTATAGACTAGATCAAAAGATTTATGGCACCATATTTACATAAAGATGCAGAAATGGAGATTTACATATTACTGTATCAGTCTGTCAACGTTTACATCCTCTGTAATTTCCCTCGGATTTAGTGGAAGTGGCTCCGAGGTTAACTGATTGCACTAAATGATGGTGCTCACTGTTGTTATCTTGAGTTAGACACTACAATACGTTTGGTTATGCTCCCTATAGTTTATGTGTCCATGGGGTGGTATATACTGTAACCACTATGAAACCAACTCAGTGACCTTGTGGGTTAAAGTGTCTGCCAGAAGGTTGGGAGTTCGATCCTTGGCCGAGTCATGCCAAAGACTGTGAAAATGGGAACCAGTGCGTCCTGGCTTGGCACTCAGCATTAAGGAAACAGATTGTGGGTAAGGTCCTGCAATACACTAGCGTCCTGTTCAGGGGGTTGTAATTTTACATCAAGCTGCCTCACGCTACAGAAAAAGGAGATAGGCTCCTGCTCCTAGGAGCCATTCCGGCTCGCTTGTTCAAAGCTACATACTTATGTCCACCATGATAATCACTGCAGAGTGAATAACTAAATAAATGCATGTAAAGTGTACAAGTCAATACTGTCTGTTGGCCTTGGAACTGCAGTAACCTGCTCGGCTAGATGATCAGTGGATTGTAACTACATTCAGTATCTTCTACAGACATCTGAGAATTGTTTACAAAAAAATAGTCCGTTCAACCTTTTGTGGTTTACTTCTTAGAAAATTGAGTTGTACACTGACCACAGTGACGCAATCATAGTTATGTGGTCCAATAATTGGGGATACTATGCCTCCTGAAGATTTAGCGGTTTTCCCAAACTCTGGTCCTTTGGCTTCTTAGACAAATCTGTACTATATGCTGAGATATAATCCAGCTGAATACCCAGACCAGGCCAGGCCCAAGTCCTGAATCTGTAGCCTCCTTCGATGAGGCACAGCAATTAGATGTTTCCTCATGAAGACACTGTAAGGAAAAGGGACTGCTGTTGTCATGAGTTGTTTTCTTCTTAGCCGTTCAACTTTCCCCACATCATAGCCTTTCCGTGATAGAATACACTTGGTTAAGACTGTTCAAGTGATTGTTTATCTGGTAATGTAGTTGGTGGTAAGAAGTACTCCTCTGAGAAGTGTGTGTGTGTGTGTGGGGGGGTGGGGGGGGGGGGGGGGGGGGTGTAAGAGCGACAAGAGGGGCAGGAAGTTTGAGAGCAGCCAAGAGGCCTGTTTTCCTGGCACACAATGACAGGAAACGCTGCCACACTATAAATGGAAGCTGAAAAAGTGGTAAAACTCAGTCAGCAAGGCCTCGTCCACCATTCTATAGGATTTATTGGTTTCTGCCTCTCTGACAACAGTTCCATTGTGATGATGAAAAGACATAAAGAGGGAGAGAACAGAATACCAGGAATATTGGGCATGCCGACCTGGTTACTCACTCTCAGTGGCCATGTGTGAGTGCAGATCCTCACCTTGACGTCGATTTAATAACTATGAACGTTGTTATCAATCTCACGAAGTCTAACCATGCACATTGGAATTACTTACTGGCATGACCTTTGAATGACTCTGTCTTACCGTACATAAACAACCAATTCAGTTTTGAGGCATTTTTTTTTTTTTTTTTTTTTTGTGGAGTAGTCTCTCTGGCCGACATCTCTGTTCTACAGTTTAAAGGTTGACACTCCTGCTAAACGCATCACATCCCTCACCTTGGAGAAGCCCTCCCTGTCTGATGCTCTGTGGCATTCTCCCAGGAGTACATGAAAAACCTTAGAGCCTCCCCAAAAGTCAAGGACAACCAAAGTGAGGAGAACAGGCTGAGGGAGAGAGAATCTCCTTGGCCGAGTAGCAACAATTTAAAAATACAAGGGCGAAGACAGTTCTAATGACAAGTTAGAGGGTCACAATGATTCAATGCAGAAATCAACACACTTTTTGAAGTAAGACTGCAATGGAGGGATGCTAAATGATGTTTATGTTGCCAGTCAGAGGTCTCTGAGGTGAAAACAAGTAAATCAATATTTTGTTTGGATATGTGTCTCTCATCTCTATCCCTGGGATTAACCTTTGACCTCTTATGAAATGGACAAGAAATGGAGGGGGTTTTGAAGACAGATCTTTGTCTTGGAATTTTGACATGCTTGACAACATACAGTGCATTCGGAAAGTATTCAGACCCCTTTACTTTTTCCACACTTTGGTATGTTACAGCCTTATTCTAAAATGGATAAAATTGTTTTTTCCCCCTCATCAATCTACACATAATACCCCATATTGCCAAAGCAAAAACAGGTTTTTAGAAATGTTTGCAAAATTATTTTAAAAAACACGACTGAAATATCACATTTACATAAGTATTCAGACCCTTTTCTCAGTATTTTGTTGAAGCACCTGTGGCAGTGAATACAGCTTCAAGTCTTCTTGGGTATGACAATACAAGCTTGGCATACCTGTATTTGGGGAGTTTCTCCTATTCTTCTCTGCAGATCCTCTCAAGCTCTGTCAGGTTAGATGGGGAGCATCGCTGCACAGCTATTTTCAGGTCTCTCCAGAGATGTTAGATCGGGTTAATGTCCAGGCGCTGGCTGGGCCCTCAAGGACATTCAGAGACTTGGCCCGAAGCCACTCCTGCGTTGTCTTGTCTGTGTGCTTAGGGTTGTTTTCCTGTTGGAAGGTGAACCTTCGCCACAGTCTGAGGTCCTGAGCACTCTGGAGCAGGTTTTCATCAAGGGACTCTCTGTACTTTGCTCCGTTCATCTTTCCCTTAATCCTGACTAGTCTCCCAGTCCCTGCCACTGAAAAACATCACCACAGCATGATAATGCCACCCCCATGCTTCAACGTAGGGATGGTGCTAGGTTTCCTCCAGACGCAACGCTTGGTATTCAGACCAGAGAATCTTGTTTCTCATGGTCTGAGAGTCCTTTAGGTGCCTTTTGGCTCCAAGCAGGCTGTCATGTGCCTTTTACTAAGGAGTGGCTTCCTTCTGGCCACTCTGCCATAAAGGCCTGATTGGTGGAGTAATGCAGAGATGGTTGTCCTCCTGGAAGATTCCCCCATCTCCACAGAGGAACTCTGAAGCTCTGTCATAGTGACCATCGGGTTCTTGGTCACCTCCCTGACCAATGCCCTTCTCTCCTGATTGCTCAATTTGGTCAGGCGGAAGAGTCTAGGTGGTTCCAAACTTCTTCCATTCTTCAATGCTGGATCCATTTTATAAAAACCTGTTTTTGATTTGTTATTATGGGGTATTGTGTTTCAATTGATGAGGAAACATTTTTTTTACTCCTGAACTACAAAATTCTACTTTGACAGTATGTAGATCTGAAAGCACTGTATACAGTGCCTTCCGAAAGTATTCACACCCCTTTACTTTTTCCAAATTTTGCCGTGTTATAGCCCAAATTAAATGATTTATTAAATTTAGATTTTGTGTCACTGATCTCCACATAATACCCCATACAGTCAAAGTGGAACTTTGTAGTTCAGGAGTAAAAATTTGCATAACAAATCATATGGGGAGGCAGGGTAGCCTAGTGGTTAGAGCATTGGACTAATAACCGAAAGGTTGCAAGTTCGAATCCCCGAGCTGACAAGGTGCAAATCTGTCGTTCTGCCCCTAAACACCCACTATTCATAGGCCGTCATTGAAAATAAGAATTTGTTCTTAACTGACTTGCCTAGTTAAATAAAGGTAAACTAGATATGATGTTGATGATATGATGTTGCATGGACTCATTCCATGTTCAACAATAGTGGTTAATATAGTGTTTTTATGACTTCATCTGTACCCCACACATGCAATTATCTGTGTGGTCCCTCAAATAAATAGTGCATTTCAACCACAAAGTCAAGGGAGGTTTTTCAATGCCTACTGTATTGGTAAATAAAAAAAGCAGATGCTGAATATCCCTTTGAGCATGGTGAAGTTATTAATTATACTTTGGACAGTGTATCAATACACCCAGTGCTACAAAGATACATGCTTCCTTCCTAACTCAGTTGCCGGAGAGGAAGGAAACTGCTTAGGGATTTCATCACGAGACCAAAGTTGATTTTAAAACTGTTACAGAGTTGAATGGTTGTGATATGAGAACTGAGGATGGATCTACAACATAGTTACTCCTCAATACTACAGACATGGGTTCAATCCCAGGCTGAGTCACAACTGGCCGTGACCGGGAGTCCCATAGGGCGGCGCACAATTGGCCCAGCATCGTCCAGGTTAGGGGAGGGTTTGGATGGGGGGGGGCTTTACTTGGCTCATCGCGCTCTAGCGACTCCTTGCAGGCTGACTTCGGTTGTCAGTTGAATGGTGTTTCTTCCGACATATTGGTGCGGATGGCTTCCAGTGTTAAGAAGCGCAGTTTGACGGGTCATGTTTTGGAGGATGCATGACTCGACCTTCACATCCCCCAAGCCTGTTGAGGATTTGCAGCGATGAAACTAGATCGTAATTGGATCGCAATTGGATATCATGAAATTGGAGAGAAAAAGGGGGTAAAAAAAAATCCAACAGCTGTAGAACACTTAAGATGACGTCTCGACAGATAAGCGATGAGACAAGATCGTAATTGGATCGCAATTGGATATCAAGAAATTGTGGAGAAAAAGGTGGTAACAGCTGTCGAATGTTTAAGATGATGTCTCGACAAATAAGGTGAAAAACAAGGGGAAATTTAGATTTTTTTTATTCTCAATTATTTTTACACAATGATGTAGACTTATCTGGGCCATCTGTTTGGGCAGCATACATTCTCTGGGTTCCTCTCTGCAGACCAGAGTTGGATTTTGACTTTGTAACTCAAGTGGCTAAATGACAGTAGCTGCCTGCAACTGGTGCCAAGGGTGGGTCTAAGTCAGTGGGTCAGCTTGCCAAGTGGAGGCGCAGCTTGTCGTCCAGTGCTGTGTTAAAGCCAACAGATCACCTTGTTAAATAGGAACCTAGTAACCAAGGACATTGAAGTGACCAGGAAACTGCTAACATTCACCAAAAATAACAAGAAACCATAAAAGGTTTTATTTGCTTCTGTTATCACACATTATCTGCAACATCATAGGAAAGCGATATTCTGGCACGTTTTTGCAAAACGGTAAAATATCACAGTAGCTGATGTTTTTCTCAATACATTGCAGTCAATGCGAAAAGATGAGTCTTAAAAGTTTGACGTTTTTCTCATTGATCAAATCTCTCTCTCCCTCACCCTCTCCCTCCGCTCTATCCCCATCCCTCCTTCACCCTCTCCCTCTATCCCCATCCCTCCTTCACCCTCTCCCTCTCTCTCCCCTTGACTCACTCTCCCTCTTCTCTCTCTCTACCTCCTCCATTCATTCGCTCTCCCTCATTCTTTCCCTGCCTCCTCTTCTTTTCATCTCTCTCTCTCCCCTCCTCTCTCTCCCCCTCCCTCCGTCACCTTCTCCCTCTCTCTCCCCATTCTCTCTATCACATCTCTGTCCATTCTCTCTCTCTCTCCTTATTTCCATCCCTGGAAGACAGGCAGACAGGAAGGCAGGCAGACAGACACAGTTTCAAGTCAATTTTAAAACGTGACCAATATCCTCATCAGAATTCATTCAAGAATTCATAACAAGGATCTTAGTTTCTAGAACTGCAAGACCATTGGTTGACTTCAAATTTCAGCTGCTGTGACATTTTTCCTTTTTTGCAAAAACGTGCCAGGATGACATTTTTAGGCTGATAATTGGCTGCGCTACCGTATCTCTTGGGGGGATTTCTGTCCTCATCTGCCAAAGACATCTTTCACTCCTTTCACAAGAAGTTCAATTTTTCCGCCGGTTCCTCTCCATGATCTACCTTAGTGCCTCGCTAAATTACTTCCTATACTGGCAGGAAATGTAGGTCTATTAATCAAGGTTATAGAGAACATTTCGAGGAATTGACCCCTCGCAAAAAGAACATGTTCAACAAATGTTCTATCACAGGTAACATTGGCTGCATAAACATGTATCTACTTTGTCATGCTTTATATCTGTGACAAATTGTAACTTGATGCAAAGATAACTGTATCATCAGTTTACAAATTATCATAATTTTCACAAATTAGAGGTAATTCATTCATAAATAAATAAGGGGGGCAACACTGAGCTTTGAGGTGCACCATAACATGGTTAGGTATACAATTGGATATTGACTTAAAATCATACCTCTCCTTACAGCTTAAACTGTACTGACTGACTGAATCTACAGTGGGGGTTTACTTGATCTAAAAAGTATTAAATTGAAGCCTAAATTGGTTCACATTCCCAGCCCTTAAAACTGCATCTGGGATTGAACCAGTCTAATACCTTTCCTCGGAGTTGCTCTCCCAACGTAAACAGAAGGCTGTTATGATTACTGTTGCTGCTAATACTTTAAATAGAACCCAAAGCATACAGATTATTGGACAGGGAGTGGAATGATGATCATTATGAACGCTATAATGGTCTCCTCCCAGTTTGAACTTTGCTGAGATATTTCTATTGGAACCCACCTGTATGCATGTCACTGCCTAATTCATAACTTTTTCATGTATTACTGAGCTATGTAAGGAACAGATTTGAAACTTAAACAAGACCACATGGACCAATTTTATTATTTTTTTTTTTTTTACCTTTATTTAACCAGGCAAGTCAGTTAAGAACAAATTCTTATTTTCAATGACGGCCTGGGAACAGTGGGTTAACTGCCTGTTCAGGGGCAGAACGACAGATTTGTACCTTGTCAGCTCGGGGGTTTGAACTCGCAACATTCCGGTTACTAGTCCAACGCTCTAACCACTAGGCTACCCTGCCGCCCCACCACATGGACCAATAGATACGTTGAAAAGATTTCAGTCTTTTAGTAAATGTGTACATCATCCTAAATAGGTCTCTGACCTATAAATTTGCTTTGAAAACATATTCACACAAGAACAGGAAACAAAATCTGCATCGCTAATACCTGAATTACTTAACTAAGCTTATTCTGTAAAGCACTGTGCATTGTTCACTGCACATTCTATAGAAGGACAACCGCTGTGTTTCACAGGCCTCATAAACCACTAGTCCTAATCAGCTTGTAAAGTGCTCAGAAAATTAAACGCTAGAAGGGCTTCTCCACCATTTGTGAATTCCTAGTACTTTATTTGATGTACATTACTGTGCCTGTACTTGAAAAGGCTCTTATAAAATATGATTGGTTCTTTAATGGGGGGGGGGGGATCTGATATTTTATACACTATACGGTCTGGATCTATTTGTGTCAAGAATGTTTTCTGTAATAAAAACTCAAATGTCGAACCTGTACAAACAAATGCAAACTTTTTTAAACAGCATTATTTGACTTATACTCTGTTTGTTGTGGATTTTTCCACCTAAATGAAATGGTCCCCTGTGTAAAAAATTAAAGGAGACACATACACAGAAGTAGTGCTGCTAATTTGACTCTTAAGGTGGTGCATAAACTCCTTGAATCTCCCAACTCCTGAGCTCAGCCCTACTGTACACAAGGGCCATGTCTAAAGTTTAAGCACATAGCTTGACTAAAACAAACTCATTATTTCAATTTCTCAATGAGCCCCGCTTTCTAACAGACAGCCCAGCGTGATCCATTATTTCAATATTTTGCTGCTTAATAACGCGCGGCTACGTGTCAATTATCGCGATAATACACTGCCACTTATTTTCGCGCATGACTAGGCTTGTCATGGCGATGGTTTTCACTTCATTTGGTCTCTTCAGTCCAATCTGAAGGGAAAACAATGCTCCATCTTCCCTCAATGACTTTGAACTACCCTCAAAACAAGTTTAAGATGCTGGTTCTCACACACGATGGCCTCGGAGGTGAGATTTGTGAATGGAGTGTCAGATTGAGAGTCTCCGGAAGGGAGTTCTAATTAGCTCCGATGTCCAAGACACTACAGGGCTCCACACCGCCTCGGGATGCTGAGGGGAGGAGAAAAAGGGCAGTGGTTGCATATGAATACTAATATCCTGCAGGACTAGCTGGTCAAAGTAATATAAAAAAAAACATACTAAAAGCTGAATTGAAATGACGATGAAGGGATCTGTTGACATGGATCATCAAGAAAGTTGTTATTGGCGTAGATCAATTAACAGGTGACAACAGGACAACAACATAAGGTCACACAGAACGTTTTTGGACAGGAGAATCCCCGTGTTTGAACTGCATCAAGCTACGCGGAAGTAGGGTTTCAGGGCTTGGGCAGCGCAGCATGACAACTTTGAAGTTGATTCTGATTGTATTGATGAAAAGGGACTGTGTCTTGGTAACTTGCGAAACCACATAATACTGGACATCAAAGACTCCATACTAATCCCATTGGATTATTCAATTAGAGGAATCAGGAATATTAGAAGCAAAACAACATGCGCATGCATGTATTTGAGTGACATGGAGAGTTCGACACATTACAAAGGGCTTGACCTATTGGGACACACCTGCGACATGAGTCTCTTTTTGTCCCTACCACCAATAATTCAGTAAACGGGTTTACGTGCAATCTTTGTTTTAAGCATTATTATGATTAACACAACCTCTCGTTAATATCGCTATCCTGGATACAGACTGTACAGTATGTAAAACAGTCCAGTACAGTTATAGGGCTTGGCAAGAACTTGCTTCTCCAATTTGTCTTGGTTCATTGCACAGGTTGCTCTTTGTTCATTTAATTGTCATTCCAGGGAACATTCTCCAGCTTGCTGAAGATTGGTTCACGATGGCAAGAACCTGGAAAAAGGGGCTGAGATATGATCGTAAGAGGACCGTGCACATGTCATGTGGGATGTGGAAGTGATTTCTGGCTCTTCTGTTATGAGGTCAAGCAAAGTCTTGGGGGGGAATGGCTTTCACTTCTAGACCAGCAAGATGTCTCATTGACTTTGGTTCAGAGTGTAACATCTTAACTGGATCATCTTCATTGAGGACTCTGATATACCTGAAAACGAATCGACTACATTCTTCAACTCCCGTTAGGAGTGTATCCTTTCGAATGTTCTTGGTTTCCCAGGCCAAAGAAAGGGTTGATAATAATATAAGGACGAGGCAAAATCAAAGTTTATTTCAGAAGCACAATATGGCACGATATGCACCGTATTTGTACATTAGTGATTGCTGAGTTGTTGCTGCTGACTGTTGCAAGTCATCCATCCAGAAAAGCAATGTATTGTTGTAATAATATTGCAGAGAAACTTCGTTTGACACCACGCTTTGGATTAGACCCACATTCTTCCGGCTTGAGAATGGATGCTTGTGGGCACCTTGTGGATAGTCCAACAACACTTAATGGAGCCTGCTGTTCTTCAACATAGTTTGGTGGAAAACCAACTGTCGGACCGTGAAGACAAAACAGGCGCATATACAATGGCGGGGTTGAAGAGTTCAGAGGTTTGTTATGCTTATGTCTCTACAAGCTAAGACGATGAATGTGGTGTTTAGGCTCTGGGCAACTCTGACATACCAAGCATACTGTGGTAGCAGCCAAGGGGATTGGGCCAGGTTTGTGTGACCAAAATAAAAACGCATATATGTCATTTAACTTTGCTACGGTGACCAATCAAATCATGGAAACAAGTCAAATGTGAAGGAATGACGTCTTTCAGGTTTGGTCTATTTTGCTCAATTGCCACTCTCAACAAAACATAATTTCTTAATAATAATATTATAGCACAGTTACTTCTGCCCCTAAAATTCGACAACATTTCAATGTGTTGCTTTTAGCATGTGATTTCATACCCATAAGCGCAGCCAAGTTGAACAATAAACACAATAACTTTCATTCCTCTCAACTTCAAAGTTGGCAATAACCTTCATTCTCAATTATTAATTACCCCCTTGAACCTTTTGCTGTATTCAATTATATTCCGATTTTGACAACATTTGGAAGTTTCCCAAGTTAAAAACAAAAAGTACATAATAATGCTGATAATCTAAATTCATCTAGGTCATGTCCCTGTTGGATTTTCCCACAGAAAATGATATTACAGTTGGGCTTTGATGGTAGTTACTCACAAGCATAGGATCTCTAACCAGCACACTCGCCAGAGAATGAGTGCTGATATAATCTTAAGCAGGACATACCTTTTTAGATATGGACATGGGAGAAAGTCAAAGAGCTTGTCTCGAGGGTCACGGAGCAACACGTTTAAATACAGGATATAACTAAACTAACTGTGTGTATGACACAATGGTTTTACAACTATTTTCATGGTTTTGGTTAATGGTCTATTCATTGGTCATTTGAGGTCCGGACACAAATGTGTCTTTCTCATTGGTCACTCAAAGTGTCAGTTGACAGTTACCAAGTCTGATTGAACTGCTGTTATTTGAATGTACTGTACTGTTCTACATTGACGCATTTGGCTATCACTAATGGTCCTAGTTAAAGGACTGCATCAGGATGACCAAATTATTATTTACATGAATACAAGCAGGGGTGGACTGGCTGGTCCATTTCTAGCCCAGTGGGCCTGTCTAACTAGTAAGAAGGGGCCGGTGTGTTAAAAATGCCAGGGACGATTTTTGGTCCAAGTCTGCCCCTGAACAGAAGTGATCACACACGAACACTCCACCACCAATTCGTCGTGACATGGACTCCAAGCTTGACACGACTCAACCCCCATGGCTGTAAAATAAAACGGAGACCATACATGTTGGTGATTGTGTGGCTGTCGTATTTTTTTATTTTTTTTATTATTTTTTTATTTTATCTCTTTCCTTTACGTTTCATATACACTCAACAAAAGACTGAAGCAGGAGCATTTTCATTTCTAAAAGTTTAGCCTTTTGATATGAATGTCAAAACAAATGTCAAAACATTAAAGGACATCCTATAGCCCGAGAGCAAAACCTCTCAAAACCCTTGGGTCATATTTACAGTATCAGGCGTCTTTCGGTTGATTAGCATAATGTCATTATATTCTTGTGGTTGTTAAGATGAATGCTGTAATCGTCCAGGAGCAAATGTAGCATTTCTTAATTTGGGTAATACATTTACAACCACCCTGAACTTAATCAGATTTAAAGTTCATGAAAATAAAGAATCCATTAATGTGCATAACCCATTCATTTGTGCGTTCCTGGATGAATCGAGCTGTTTGCCTTAAATATATCACTGACACTGAGTCTGGCCTTCCAAAAACCCTTCCAGCCTGTTAGCACAACCTGCCAACTACATAATATCTGCACCTGTTCACTTGATAACAAAAACACTTCCCTTTTTTTCATCACGTTTACAGTAACTGGTAGGCTCCGACTCACGGTTGGTTTTCTACACTTCCCAGGCACTTTGGAGTATGAAGTAATGACCTATTATGGCTACTTGATCTCCAAACAGTAACTGTTTTGCAGGTGTGATATGGATATCTGTGAAATGGGACTTGATCTCTGGTCACTGAACCTCTATTTACGTAGTGCTGAGTTCTCTGTTTATTGGAGATGATTTTAAGGGAGGAAATACTTGTCTAGTGATGGAACAGAAGATGTTATGCTGGAGGTTCATTGTTGGCACAACATAGAGAGGAACTGAAACATCAATGAGTGGTGTCAATGTTTGGTGAAACAAACCTATAATTGCCTATGTACTGTAGCATGTCTTGGCTTGGCTATATACTGCCACATGTCCCCTATCGATAATACTGATGTAGCCTTGATGAAAAGGCGTCCCTCTTCGAAAGCGACAGAGGGATGAACACGTGAAAGAGCACTGCCAGCGCAAATCCACTTCCTTCTCCGTGCCATCTCAACTGTTTCAAATCCGTTCAAAGGCTTGGATCTGTTATGGCAGGAGGGCTCCTGCTGAGGCGTCCTCTGAACTGCATGCTGATCCCTAACTCGAGCAGACATGTTAACTTGGGCAGAAGCAAAGACTTGACTACCGGCTCTGCGAACTAGAGATTGAAAGCTCTTTCTTCTCCTAATTGCACATTGTGAGAGTGATAGAGGAGGCGGCTTATGCCTCAAGTCTGAATTGTTCATGTACACAGACTTTGTAGTTCGTTTCGACAGCCACATAACCCACAACATACAGTAAGTAGGAGGAAGATACAACCAAGTCCGGTGGGTTACTAAACCAGTTGTGGTGCATCAACATCTGTGTTTACAACTACAATACAGGGTAACAACATTCAAAAAAAGTGTATATATTTATGACCACGAACCTGCCTGTTTTTAACCCATGTGCAGAACTGGGTGACAGGGGCTCATAGTCTATTGTCTATTATAGATACTTTGCCCAGTGCATCTCTCAAAGGTGAGAGATGTGCCAAAAGAATAGACCTACAGTACAAAATAGATGCAGATGTAGCATAAACAAGTCACACACACACACACACACCCACACACACATTTCATACAAATTTAAGACGTTATACGAGAAATAATACTCTTGGGGCTCTTTCTCATGCAGGATCATTTGTTACCGTAATTTCTTCTCCCACAGGAATTGGATGACATCATGATCTAGATGTGTATCATAATGGGTATTAGGCGGTTGCTTGGAGATGCTACCGCTGCATCTCTCCATTAGTTTCGTATGTCTTCATTTACAGTAGAGGCAACCTGTAACTGGGATGTAAGAGAAAGATCTCAAACCAGTAGTTAGCTCGTTGAACTGGCTTCTAACAAGTAGCTCTCTTGAACGTTTTACTCTCTGTCAGGGGAGAAGCTCGTGTACTGTAGTGAATACTTGTAACTACAGCTGAGTAGCATATGTTGTACATGTAAGTACATGCAGCTACTATACTATTACACCTCTCTCCTGTTTAGATATATTGTTTAAAGTTAATTCGAGTTGATCCAGGTCTAAGTAGTTTATACAGACTACTTCCACTGTGCAATCAGAGGAGTAGCACTCAGTTCCGTATGTCATTTATCAGTCTAGTCTTTGGGCCACTGGCAGAACACATGGCCTTCCACCCGGTACAAGAGCTTAATACGCACAGGTTTCCCACAGCAACTGGCCAGCTGTGCATGACGTGCAATTCGTGCATTTGAATAGTGTTTTTATCATTTGAATCAATGAAAGGCCATGCAATAATTCAGTACTATTTGGTAAGGACAGGAATTCTAGCCCAGACACAAATGGACCGTAACATGGTGGGTTCCAGTGCAACTTGTATACAGTTAGCCACTGTCGAGCAGTACTGTACTTGCGAGATGCACTCGCAGTACTGTACTTGCGAGATGCACAAAAAACCTTCAAGGGGTCATGTAGTAGAGAGATGTCATATTGGATCAATCCAATATTTTGAGAGCCGTTCGGCATAGATATCTTCCAATTAAGATAAACCACTTCAAAGCGGAAAGCAAAAAGGTCAGATGTAGGGTGAAACATCTTGAAATGTGGCATACAAAGGCAAGCGCATGTCTTTCAGTTCGACATCATTTGTCATTTCACCGATATGAATAACTTCAGCAACAACAAGGCACACCATGACACCCCATTAGCTCACGCTTGGCTGAGATAGCATAGGGGGAGATCTGGTTATGATGTTCTGAGCAACACCCAATGTGTGGAGTGTCCTACTGTGTCTCGCTTATGACCAAGCGAAGTCGTCTTCTACGGAAGATCAACCAGCTCCGCATCCGATGGCACCGCTCATTAACATTTCAACAGGCTTGTTTTATACCACTTTAGGGACGAGTTTGGAGAGAAGAAGGAAGAAAAAACAGATGGTATGCTGACCATCTCTCTTCCACAATATTACATCAATGTTCTGTAGATGCTTGTGGTTTCTCTAAATATCGGGAGGTTTGAGGGACATCTACAAAATGATTTAGCCTATAGAGTTCATGTTGACTAACCACCCAGTAGCTCAGTGTGTCGTTAGGGACCGCTTCACTTGGGGACCCTTTTCAGAGGGTCAAAACTGATGATTCTTTACAGCATCAAGAAATGGAGCCATCAGTCAAAGGGTGATAACTTTTTCTCATAGTAGTGAATGACACGTCATTACTGTACTGCTTATGTGCTGTAGATGATCCATTTTACAGGGAAGGCAAGGTAAACTGGCCTGCCTGATTATTCAATGTTTTTTCCCTCATGGGAGCGTAGACCGATTTGATGTCCTTAAGCCGAATCAACGTTCATTTTACAGGGGTAGAATGAACCGTTAGCTGAATCAACGTGAGGCCGTTGATTAAGTCAAGCATGAAAGGGTTAACTACTCAGGTGGAAGGGGAACCAGAAGGACTTGGTTCATGATGAGTGTCACTTATGGGAAAATCGCCTGTCTCTCATTAACACGCCACCCAGCGTGGCTCCGGGCGAGGACTTGACTTCCACCTGTTGCCCTGCCTTACCCTGCCGGACACCTGGCATGACGTGTCCCTTATCCCCTGTCCCGGGGGAACCTAATGCCAGGTGTTACCCCGCACGCACGTGATGCCGCCGCTCCATGTGACTACCATAACGCTCCCTCTTTATTGCCTTCCCCTCAAGTAAAACAATGTGTTTTTGACACAATTTACTGAAGTCAAGCCAGCGTGGCTAGGATTTCACACATGCTTCATTGTTAGGGCCTCGAGCGGTTGATCCAGAAGGGATATACCCCAGCTAGGCTGCAGGAAATCCCTGGTGAGCACATACTCACATCTTCCATTCAGTGGGTGACGAGGAGCTTATTTTTGTAAAGGGGTGCCCACACACCATAGCATAGCGCGTGTGTCCTTGTGGCATTGCATGCAGGCATGCGTTTCATGAAGAATGAGTTTGCGTGTTCAATGCTGGTTTGATTTTAGCTAAGGCATTACTCTAACAGAGAGTATTTTGCTTCTAATTTAGTTAAGCCGACAAGAACACCTGATCAAGACTATGATTCACGACAGGCCTCTTGGACCTACCGCACGGGGATCATACATAGCAGGGTAATAATTCCCCCAATGTTGTTCTAATATCCCTGAGTGAGGACCAATACTGTGTCCAAAAGGCTGCGAATGCAGTGAAGACTTGAGCCACAAAGAACGAAAAACAGTACGGGATCTGTGCTTTATTTTCTCATTTTGAAAACGAAAAGGGGAAGAAAAAAAAAAGCGTTCGTCCCAAGAACTCTTCTGTTGTTACAAATGAGACTAATGCAGAACACAGCCATATTTCCATGCATTTCTAGAGTCCCATTTCCTCTGGTCTGTGTGACCTCTGTTCACCCCCCCCCCCCTCCCCACACACCCTTTATTAGCAGTGAGACAGGCTGCTCAGTGACGGTAGCGGAAGCCCATTCAACCCAGTGGGGCAGCGAGCCAGACTCTCCATCCAAATGCCAGCTGCCTCCAACTCAATTTGTCAGATGGTTCGTTTCAGCAAATTTCATTTGGGAGAGATAGAGAGAGAAAAAAAACAAGACTTGATCTCCATCTACTCAGGATGTCAGGGAGATTATGCTCCGGTGAATGTCAGGAAATAGTCAAATAGAAAATGACAACATCTCTACATCAGTAAGAGGTAACAGGAAAAGTCATACCTGAGGTCTCTTTGTTTGTCCCTGCAGACTTTCAACATTAATGTTTTAAACTTCCCCTCTAACTGTTAGAGAAATTAGAGAGAGGTGTATGTGAGCATATGACGTATCTCTAAAACCGGCATTCGATGCAAGGCACGTTATAGCCCAGTGTACCATAGAGCCGACAATGTGACTTTTGAAGGAGATCGCTCGCATTCATGATAAATGCTGCGCATGACAGCTCAAGAATAAATGACTTTTTAAATGTATGTTAATAGTGTGCTGCACTATAATGTGCCTTGCATTGAATCCCAGGCTAAGTAGTGTAGGCATCAACGCTGTAGGGCTATTGACCGCATTCACTGGTAAAGCAGCTATAAAAGCATTGACACAATGGTGTTTCAGCAAGTGAACACTGAGGACATGACCTTTCAAAA
Source organism: Oncorhynchus mykiss (assembly GCF_013265735.2). NCBI lineage: Eukaryota > Metazoa > Chordata > Actinopteri > Salmoniformes > Salmonidae > Oncorhynchus > Oncorhynchus mykiss. Next base: position 34,369,616 of record NC_050571.1, on the reverse strand, counting down.
GGCGTGTAGTTTGGATGATTGTTTTTCTCCACTTATGACTTGTGTCAAAAGTTGAAGAAGGAAATAAGGTGAAATCCCTTTTCCGTTGGTGGAATACAAGCACACCCACTGGGCACACACTGGTTGAATCAACGTTGTTTCCACATCATTTCAACTAAATTTCTCTAAAAGACTTCAAGCATTTGGATGCTATTTTTCAAACAACTTTAATCATCAGAGTTTTTGACCTCTTTGAAAATGTGTCTCAATGCTCATCCATTGTAAAAAAAATTTTAAATTAAATTCAAAAATGGTGTCTTCTGGGAAAATGTCTAATACCGATCTAAATAATTCAGAATAGAGAATTGTCCTGTTTTCAGAACCCATCTGCAGTCCTGTGGGTTGACTTAACTGACAGAATAAGACAGACCGTTCGTATGAATTTACTAAATTGCTGTCTCAAGTATCATACCTCGTGGCAATTATGTAAAAACTGAAAACACAACCAGTAGGATAATAAAAAAGGTATTCAGAACAACACACCTCCTGCCCCCTACGCCAATGGTATTCACAAAGTTGATGGTTTGTATTTAGGATCATGTTTTACAGCTTTGCCCTTCTATTCTTTATTTTAAAAGCATCATATTTAATTGTGCAATATATTTTACATGTGATAAGGCTACTCAGAGGGCCAGAGATAATTACAGACATCTATGATAGTCTGAAGTATTCCACAGGGCTACTAGATGTTTTGTGATTGATTGCATAAAATCCTTGAAAGATACCAAAATTCGGGTAGTTTTACTGGTAAACTTCGAAAGCTTCCAGTAATATAACCCTTCCTTTGCAACCCTATCTAACGCGCAAAAGATGCACAAGTGATAAAAAATGATGCTTAGTTCTGGGTCCATTAGGCTAAAACAAAAATGAGATGCCAAACACGTGCTAAGTATTAATGACCAGCATCTGTGATGTCGAGAAGATGTCGCTAAGCAAGCCGCTTGCAAAGGAATCAAAGACACGTGCATGGCAGAGGGTTCGTGCAACAAGTTCAGCCAAACATTCAAGCCTGGCATTTGGCACCAGGCATGTAAAACAACCAAGGCCTGATTGAAAGAAGTCACTCAACACAGGGCAGCTGCTTGATTCAATTCTAATCATCCAAAATCTTGGTAAACTGCTATTTAGCCCGAATCGAGTTTCGCCCCCCAACCGTCATTGTTTGTCGTGAACCAGATTGAATGCGGCCTCAATCAGCATATGAAGTCACCAAGTGATAATGAGAAACACATTGGACTCATCATTTCAAAGACAACTGTTGAGAGAGTAGGGGTGAAATGATATGGATGTGCACTTGTTGAAAGCTTTTCTCTTTTGTAATTCATTTCTTGATGTTCCATTCCAACAATGAGATGGCGATATTTAAAACAGATTTAAAATAGATAGCATTGTAGCCTTATTTTTGTTGTTACTTTTATTTTGTCGTAATGTATCAAATCCAAATGTATTTGTGTAGTTAGTGCAACAAATACAACAGGTTACCTTATCGTGAAATGTTTACTTACAAGCCGTTAACCAACAATGCAGTTTTAAGAAAAATAAGTGTAGATAAAAATAGATAAGTTAAAAAAATATAGAAACAAGTAACAAATCATTAAAGAGCAGCAAAAAAGGCACTGCTACTGTTTGCAACCCGGGGACTTGTATTTTGAAAGCAATAGTATTCCCAGGGGCACCTGCACGGGTGTAGTTTAAACCCATTTTAACTGCTAAACCCACAAGTCCTCTGGTGGCGGTAGTGTTAAATATCTACAACAAGACATCGGGGTTACTGTATCAATGTCAAGGATCAGTCCTTTTTTGTTGAGAACAAATGTTGGCATGGTCTTTGAGAGTGTTTGTCAGATTGCATCACTCATAAATAACAACAGAGCAAATCAAATCAGACTTTTTTTTTTGCCCCTCAAAGCTCTCCATTCCCTCCTCACACCACAGAAACCACCCTTGACACTGTGTACTCTACATGTGCTTGGACTGCTTGGTTAAGAGTGAAGTTTATGTCAAAGACCCGCCGGGCACAGATGTCAATTTAACATCTATTCTACGTCGGTGCAACGTCACTTCATTGAAATGACGCGGAAACAATGTTGATTCAAACCAGTGTGTGTCTAGGTAGTGGGGACATTACATAAAAACAGACTTTATACTGTACCAAGAAAGAAACCATAGATGTAGGAGAGAGTGGGGTAGGGGAGAGTGGGGTAGGGGAGAGTGGGGTAGGAGAGAGTGGGGTAGGGGAGAGTGGGGTAGGGGAGAGTGGGGTAGGAGAGAGTGGGGTAGGGGAGAGTGGGGTAGGGGAGAGTGGGGTAGGGGAGAGTGGGGTAGGGGAGAGTGGGGTAGGAGAGAGTGGGGTAGGAGAGAGTGGGGTAGGAGAGAGTGGGGTAGGGGAGAGTGGGGTAGGAGAGAGTGGGGTAGGGGAGAGTGGGGTAGGGGAGAGTGGGGTAGGGGTGAGTGGGGTAGGAGAGAGTGGGGTAGGAGAGAGTGGGGTAGGAGAGAGTGGGTTAGGGGAGAGTGGGGTAGGGGAGAGTGGGGTAGGGGAGAGTGGGGTAGGGGAGAGTGGGGTAAGTTGAGCCTTTGTTTTGGATTCAGCTTCACTCCGTCAAGGGAAATATAAGTATTCTTTCTGACAAAGATAGCTTGTCCAAAAATATTGGTTTGGGATAAATTGAGCCAATGAACAGGATAAGTTAAGCTGCCTACAAATGTTTATACTGAATTACATATCATCACTACCTTTAGTCTATCTTTACGTCCCGAACACAAATTCAACACAAACACATTTTTTTGGTGTCTATTGATCATTTTAAGCATCTTTTAACACCTGACAAACACTTTGTACCTTTTTAAACACGTAATCATATCCCAGTGAAATCCTTTGCATTATGCCTGGGAAGAAAACAGTTACATTTGTTCAACTTGCCGGCTCAACCCTTGGCACAACTTACCCCATGATCATTAGCTCACAATAAATGAATTTGACTTAATTTGACACAATAAATACATTATTCTTGCTTCCGACTTTTTCCATGTGGTTTCTTTGTTCACAGACTCCACCAAATATTTGGTCAAATTATTAATTTGGTGTATAGTTTACTAGAAACAAGGTTGGCTTAATGGTTCAACTTATGGTTCAACTTATCTCACTCTCCCCTTGTTGTTTTTCACATTTCAGAAGGTCTACCATGACCTCCCTCAGGAGCATTGTGTCGCACTGCGGTTGGTTGCCATGGATCCCTTTTACTGCAGACCTAGGTTATGTCCGGACCAATACTGATATTTGGATCATTTTCCAAATGTGTTTGAATACCCCCATAAAACCCTAGTACAGTACCTGGTTCACCTAACAATCAACTGACTACCATGTATTTATCACTCTAGTTTTATCCAAAATATTACAGTTTTCATCTTCTATGGAAGATACCGCATGGCTAAGACAGGATCAAGTGGAATCCAGGGAAGATGGGAAACAGAATAGCCTGGAAAAAGAATGCCAGCTGGGCTAATCTGGTCCTGGATCAAGATTCGCACTCCAAAGCACAATTTGCTAATTTCTCAAAGCCACATCTTGATACCAAAACGTTGCTGGGATCTCGATGTGAACGTTCTCATATTAGAACACGATCTGGTTCCCATCACTGTTCAATTGAACTTGATGGATTTTGTTGGCAAGGCACTAATCATAGAATCAGCATGCATTTCACAAAGAGACTTTCAAGACCCATGCAGGAACAGAATGGAGGGGCCAGTCTTGATCTGAGACCTCTATTGAGAAAATGAACGTTTATTTTTGTTGTTTAGATGAAACATAATTTGCCATTTGTGTCACTTCAAAGTGATCCAAATGAAGTATTTATGAATTGGACGTACAGCAGCTTTGTTTACAAACTGAAGGTCAGATTCCTACAGCTAATTTTGACGAATATACTACCGTTCAAAAGTTTGGGGTCACTTAGAAATATCCTTGTATTTGAATGAAAAGCACATCTTTCATCCATTAAAATAACATCAAATTGATCAAAAATACAATGTAGACATTGTTAATGTTTTAAATGACTTTTGTAGCTGGAAACGGCAGATTTTTTATGCAATATGTGTACAGAGGCCCATTATCAGCAAACATCACTACTGTGTTCCAATGGCAGGTTGTGTTAGCTAATCCAAGTTCATCATTTTAAAAGGCTAATTGATAATTGGAAAACCTTTTTTGCAATTATGTTAGCACAGCTGAAAACTGTCGTGCTGATTAAAGAAGCAATGACATTGGACTTCTTTAGACTAGTTGAGTATCTGGAGCATCAGCATTTGTGGGTTCGGATTACAGGCTCAAAATAGCCAGAAACAAAGAACTTTGTTTGAGACTCGGTCTCAACCTTTGTCTTAATTGAAGACTCATCTCTTCAGTAGGTCCTATGATTGAGTGTAGTCTGGCCCAGGGGTGTGAAGGTGAACGGAAAGGTCCAGGAGGGGTGTGTGAATTTAAGTATGCTCTCTCTCTCTCTCTCTCTCTCTCTCTCTCTCTCTCTCTCTCTCTCTCTCTCTCTCTCTCTCTCTGTCTCTCTGTCTCTCTGTCTCTCTCTCTCTCTGTCTCTCTCTCTAAGTCTCTCTCTCAGAGGAGGAGGATCTGAGCCCTAGGACCACGCTTCTGATGACTCCTTGCTGTCCACCTGGCTGTGCTGCTGCTCCAGTTTCAACTGTTCTGCCTGCGGCTATGGAATCCTGACCTGTTCACCGGATGTGCAACCTGTCCCAGACCTGCTGTTTTCAACTCTCTAGAAACAGCAGGAGTGGTAGAGATACTCTGAATGATCGGCTATGAAAAGACAACTGACATTTACTCCTGACCTGTTGCACCCTCGACAACCACTGTGATTATTATTATTTGACCCTGCTGGTCATCTATGAACATTTGAACATCTTGGCCATGTTCTGTTATAATATCCACCCGGCACAGCCTGAAGAGGACTGGCCATCCTTCATAGCCTGGTTCCTCTCTAGGTTTCTTCCTAGGTTCTGGCCTTTCCAACCACATGCTTCTACACCTGCATTGCTTGCTGTTTGGGGTTTTAGGCTGGGTTTCTGTACAGCACTTTGAGATATAAGCTGATGTAAGAATTTATAAATAAATTAGATTTGATTAAAGAGTCTCGATTGAGAAACAGATGCCTCACAAGTCCTCAACTGGCAGCTTCATTAAATAATACCCGTAAAACACCAGTCTCAACCTCAACAGTGAAGAGGCGACTGCGGGATGCTGACCTTCTAGGCAGTTGCAAAGAAAAAGCCATATCTCAGACTGGCCAATAAAAATAAAAGATTAAGATGGGCAAAAGAACACAGACACTGGACAGAGGAACTCTGCCTAGAAGGTCAGCATCCCGGAGTTGCCTCTTCACTGTTGGCGTTGAGACTAGTGTTTTGCGGGTACTATTTAATAAAGCTGCCAGTTGAAGACTCTGTTTCTCAAACTAGATACTCTAATGTACTTGTCCTCTTGCTCAGTTGTGCACAAGGGCCTCCCACTCCTCTTTATATTCTGGTTAGAGCCAGTTTGTGCTGTTCTGTGAAGGGAGTAGTACACAGCGTTGTACAAGATATTCCGTTTCTTGGTAATTTCTAGCATTGAGTAGTCTTCATTTCTCAGAACAAGCATAGACTGATGAGTTTCAGAAGAAAGTTCCTTGTTTCTGACCATTTTGATCTAACCTGTAATCCGAACCCACAAATGCTGATGCTCCAGATACTCAACTAGTCTAAAGAAGACCAGTTTTATTGCTTCTTTAATCAGCACGACAGTTTTCAGCTGTGCTAACATTATTGACAAAGGGTTTTCTAATGATCATTTAGCTTTTTAAAATGATATACTTGGATTAGCTAACACAACGTGCCTTTGGAACACAGGAGTGATGGTTGCTGATAAAGGGCCTCTGTACGCCTATGTACATATTCCATAAAAAATGTGCCGTTTCCAGCTACAAAAGTAATTTACAACGCTAACAATGTCTACACTGTATTTTTGATTAATTTGATGTTATTTTATTATTTTAATGTCTAAGTGAACCCAAACTTTTGAACGGTAGTGTATGTTACTGATATTTTTCTCTCACACACATTCTAGGCTTATCTGTTCCTCTGATCATTCCCGACGACAGCAACACATCAACAATACAAAAAATGGTTCCAAAGGAAAACCATGTAGAACCCTTGTGGAAAGGGTTCCATGGAGAAGAACTCTCTGTGGAAAGGGTTGTAATATGGAATCCACAAGGGTTCTACCTGGAAATTTAAGAGGTTCTTCAAAGGGTTCTCCTATGGGGACAGTCAAAAACTTTTGGGGGTTTTAGATAGCACCTTTCTTTCAAAGAATATAGGCTACAAATACTATACAAATACTATATATCCCTCTCATTATAAAGGAGACTCATTATAAATAAGAGTTGAGTGATACAGAATAAAAGTGTAATTTGTTGATGACAAATGCGTGTGGTGTATATATACAGTATATATATATATATATATATATATATATATATATATATATATATATATATTTGGTCATATATTGGCTCCTGGCTGTAAGTTTTTCTGTCTGTGCAACAGCTGATGATGCACAGCAGTGCAGATTTGAAAACACCGGCGGGTCTGTTCCAAAGTTGCTTTGATGTTAATTGTGCTTTTGAATGAAACGGGAATTGTAGTCGATTTTCATTTAGCAAGGGATTGGGAATATTTTCCTAGTGTAAACACATGCTTTTTTGGACCATGTTTTAGACCCCTCACTCAGCAGTCAGCACGACTAGTGCCAGCGTGCTGGAGACGGGAGATTTGCCAATAATAACCACAAAAGCCAGCTATACGTGTCTACCCGTAAGCATGCACGCTAGCTAGTTCATTTATCTGGCTAGCAAACAGCTGATGGATCCACGCATTGCTAGCATACCGGTGGGTGATTAATACAGCCAAATAAATGTCCCTGCACTTACTTGCAAACTTTGCTCTCGTTGCTAACTGGCTACTTGTTTTCCTCTTGGGTGTTGAGTTTACTACTGCAACCTTTGGATGATGAATTTATCTTATAATTCAATCCTATACAATGGTTGACTTTTCCACCAAGTGTTTGCGCAATCCATCTGTTAGTAATCTATCTCCGTGGGCAACGATACAAAGTGCTACCACAATTGACCTGAAACAACAACAACAAAAAGTAGTTAGGTTAGCAAACATGGTAGTAGTTGTGGGATCGTTGGGTTGTGGCAATAGGGGAGGGGTTACATCCCCTTGTCTAACACCTAAGCAGCTGGCTAAGCCATAAGCACAGCTTTCTGGTTGTAGAGTAAGTTTCACAGGCTTACAACCACTAGCGACAACATAAACTTGATCTTCTCACACCATCAAATGACATTTTAGCCACAACAAATATTTAGTTGGATGAAGTAACACTTTGTGATGTTGACATTGAACTCCTTAATGTGCTGATTTATTTGGGCATCCAATATTCTTTACTCACTCTCTTCGTGGAACTACTGTGTTATTACCGGGAAACTATTGCTGGTTCTCCTCTGTGTGGAGAAGCAGAGTCCTGGACACCATACAAACGCCCTTCATCCAAACATGCAAATAGACCTATCCCTGGTGCTTCGTTTTTCCCTTCCTCCGTGTGTCCCACATCCTTTCATTTTTTTTGTGTGCTCTCTTTCAGTCCTCTTTCAGACAAACTTCTCTAGCAGACTCTAGACCGTTTTGGCTGTTTGTAATCGTACAAGTCTCATCTTGACAAGGCACCTCTGCAGAAAACCGAGGAAAGGTATCGCATGTGTGAAATGAGTCTGAATTCTTCCTTGGCCAGCCTTTTTATTAAATGTACCCTCAAAAGTGTGATCCAGTGATAGAAAAATCTTACAGCTACCACATGCGGTGGACAAAGTCCAAGCCAAACACTCCCACCGGTGTGTACTCCAAGACAGATGACTATAGGACTCAGGACCTGGCCAGCACAATGTAGCCCTATTCAGTATTTATTTTCATAGTTCAAAGCACTGGCAGCAACCCACTTGGTGTCTGCAGTCCGGCCCAATACACTCCTGATTGCTACAGTGAGCTTTTACAGGCCACAGAGGCATACACCATGTTTTGTGCCAGCTACCAACATTGCATCTAACCTCTCCCCCAAAAAATGTGGGGCTTAGGGGTAAGGGTAAAGGGATTCCATTGTAACCACACTTTACTGTGGGCAAAACGGCTGCTTTGTGCAGTTTGGCATAATCACAGAATCCACATTAAAGGGCAAGGTCTGTTTTTCACCAAAGCAATGATAAGTAATGTCTCACAGGCTACTGACTCAAAGGGCATACCATGGCTGTGAAGTTGATCCCTGTACTGTGTACTGGGTTATCCACACAATGCTCAACTCTACGAAGCCCAAGTGATATACTAGCTACCGTGTCGAACAAAGAATGAGGTAGGGTAAACAGACATCTAATGTTTCTGAAGGAATATACTGTCTGGGAATTCCCAACTCCATCCAGTGATTTCCTTCATGGTGGATAAGGATGGAAAATCAGTTCAGTTACCAGGTTGAAAATGTTAGGGGAAAAGATTGCAAACTTCAGCATGGAAGAGCACTGTACAAACAAAGCATGACACTGGAGAATTCAAATGTGGACCATACGTCTAGACCTTATAGAAATAACAATTGTATTGTAATGTGGACTACTCATTTCAGCAATAGAATCTGACAGAGACAATAATTGGTCTAGTGTTTTTATTGGAAAGTCTTGTACGTCTCCAGCACCCAGATTGCTGTAGATACTGTGTACAATATATTGTATTTGAATTGTAAATCTTTTCCACTGCATCCTCATTTTTTATTTCAGTGGTCCTTCTCATCAACATTAACCCAGACCTATCCCAAGTAGACCACATGTGGGCCGTTGAGGTGCCCAATTTCTGCGAGAAGTGGAAGCTGGCCAATGCATATAGACCAGTATGCAAAATAAGCCAGAGAGTACATTTTGCATGAAAGGGGGACTACAATGGACTCATTGCCCATTACTGTTCACTTGTGCCTATGCAGTCCCTTTTATCGTCAAACATTAACAACGTGAATAATACACCAAACTATGGTCGTGTCATTTGAATAACGACATGAAAAGAAGTGACTTTGTTGCACACTTGCTGAGTGAGCACTTCATTCTGCACATTTTCTCATTGAGAAGAACCAGAAATGCTTCTGCCATTGTTGATAATCAACTGGTGAAACATGAGTCGTTAAAGGCCTCAAACCATTGGAAAGTCATTTTTTCAGATCATCAGGAAAGGGCCTATCCTCCTTGTCCTCCTTTTTTTTGGCCTTTTTGTTTGGGAAAACACAGAATGCCAAAGTGTGAAATCCTTGAATGTAATTGAAACCCAAAGGGGCAAAATAACATTTATTTTGGATAATATATTGTTTTGCTTGAAACAAATATACTAGCTCATAATTCTGCTGACAGCTCAACTGGGCACATTGTCATGACTCATCTTTCTTTCAATTCATTTTTCCATTTGCTTTATCAACCATAGGAATTGTGACGTCACTGTCAGACCCAACAGATTACAGTATACCCCATAGAAGTATTCAATGCATTTCTTTGCATTTTCCCATTTAAAAGTGTCATTTTCTGACCATGCATGTCATATGATACAAATCAACTGTAACTACTGTAGACCTACTATATTCTCCTGGGACCCCACATTGGGAAGCACAATAACTTTCATTCAGATCAGGGTTAACCAAACTGCGGAGTCAGGAAGACCTTTCAAAGGACAACGCGAGCTCAGCGACAGATGTGCAGAATGAATGTAATTTAGCATGAAGCCACCAGCCCACCCAAGGCTAGATATATGGCATGCAGAATGGGAGCATGTTCTCACTTTTCCTTAACAAAGCAGAACTCTGTGAGTTTAGTTCAGTGCTTATGATTCATGTCACAGATGGGGCATAGTGGGGCATATCCAATTCATGACATCATTTGGTAAGGTTTCCTGAGGTTTGTCCACTTGAAGTTCATAAGTTCAACAAATGGTAAATTACTGATCAGTATTGATTAGCTTTGGTGCTAGCATGTTAGCTCCACATTATTTTCACTCTGAGTTAGTTGTTTTGATACAATGTGGTTTGCAGCCCGCCTGTGAGCAGTTTTCTGCCTTACATGTCCACAGCCATAACACTCATAGGCCAATATGACATCAGCGGTCATAAAAGTAGACCTTGCTACGCAACATTTCAGTCCTAAAATGATGCTCCCAAAAGTGTTGTATCCCCAGACTTTGCTTTAAGGTCTCAGTCATGTTGACCCTCCCCCTATCTGTCCAAAATTGGAAAATCCTATACAGGAGGATTGGAAGAGCAAAGAGCTACAAATTCCATGTTAAATTTATGATGTGGAAGTCGTTGAATTTATCTACATGGAGCCTCCTTGCTTACTGACAGAAGTATCTGTCAGGAGGAGGATTTGTCCATAGTAATTTATCACTCCCACAATTGGCTCTATATTTAAAACACCTCTCTGGAGTAGTGGACCGGTTCCAAGTGATGATTTAAACGTATCAATGCCTGCTCATTTGGGATAGATAAACAGGTGGTGATGACTACACATCATAGTGGCTTAATACTGTCATATCTAATTATGGATGTCGGAGTCATTCCATTAATAACTATGTGACATCGATTCCAGCCATTCGATTCATGCATGATGAAGCGTTATGCCTAAATATTGTCCATGACATGGCTAGGACATGGCCCAAATTAACTTGCTACCACGTCATACATAGCCCACCTCCCGCAACGATTATGGAATGTGGTGTGCTGGCTTGTAAGGAAAATGTATGGTGAGTGAAACATTAATGGGCATAAAATGTAGGCCTACGAAGTGTTACAAAGTGCGTATGAGCTCCCACCTACGAGAGAGTCGCACCCACGCACACTTCCCATCCCAGTGAGGCGGTTCCTCTTCCTCTCCCAGTGTGCTGTGGGTACATCTGGATAAGCCATATAATTAGGGCTTCACACGGGCAGAGAAGTGTGGAAACATGGAGTTTCCAGAAGACTGCAGAAGTGCTGACATCGGCAGTTCCAGTCAAATTCAGATGAATTGTTATTGGTGGTGGTTATCTTGCGCACACTTTTTGCAGTGCGATATAAAATGGTGCATGTAAATGAAGACATTCGTGAAGAATGTGAAAATAGTCAGAAACTGGTGATACAGAGACACCCGCGTATAAAGGGTGACATCATATTGCATTGTTTCTGATAACTGTTTTGGGATAACTGCTTTAAAATGCTAAAAATACTAGGTGTATAGTCATCAATTTTTCTGCAGCTATTTTAAAATAACAATGTCACTGAGCAAAATTGTCAAAGAGCCAGGGGCCACCTGTCCCATTGACAGAGATGCAAGGCGAAATTCCTTCTCTAAGATTCAGCCACCAGTTAATGTAAGACACTGAGTCTTCCATTTCGCTAGAAATGTTGAAACATACCCTTACATCACCATGACATAACTTCAGTTATAGAAAGCATATGTCAAATGTGTTTTGTAAAAACAACCGGTTCAACTCGGCTTTGTCTTCAGGCAAGATACTTTTTCAGCAATAAACCTTATAAACGGGGGACATCTTCTGTAACAAATAACACCAGGATATCCGAAGGTTGTCCCTTAACTTGTTGTTTTGTTTTCTCCTCCCTTCTTCTCGCTTTTCTTTTCCAAAGAGGGTGTAATCTCTTCCAGCTGTAGACCCCCTCCCATCTTATCTTTACATGAGGTGATGTTTCCACTCACAGGCTTCCCCACAACCTCTTGATCCAACGCCCGCTGTCAGGCAGAGATGCAGGGCAGAATTCCTTCTCTAAGATTCAGCCTCTAAGAGAGGTCCACCACATTAAAGTGTAATACATTTTCTCCCCTTATTTCCAACTTTGACAGGCTGGGGATACTGACATTTTCAGAGAGCGGACTTATTCATTTATTAATGTCTGTTGTCCAATGTTGATGCTTTGAAGAGATGGTGAGAAGTGCCATATGTCATCATACATATCTAATTTAATTCTAATGAGAATTTGCTTTCATTATTAAAGGGTTTGCATGTACAAACACTCCCAATGGATGGCTTAATTGGCACATATGATCAACTCCAAAGACAAAGTTAAATAATTTGGGAATGGCTGCTATCTGCCTCCCAGGACGACATTTCCCAAAGGCCTCCTCAGCTACTTCCTCTCTCAGTCCAGGTGAAAGCTGTTGTGATTCACCAACGATTGTCTCATCGAATCCGGTGTTAGTCATTAGGGATCAATTAGGCTTGCCCTAAATAGACTGACAATGCAGCACTAGTGACCAAACCCTCGGTTAACCTTTGGCAAATCTACATTCAGTAACAGGTGAACCTTGCATTATGTAAGAGTGTGGTCTGCTAGAACATCATAGATATGGTCCTGGTGGAGCAGAGGGAAGATTGATATGAAGGGTTAGGATGGAGAAGAGCCATGACACTGACACAAAGTGTGCTTCTACCCCACTGCTTCCACTTCCATCCAGCAGCAGCCAGCAGTGTATGCTTAGAGACTGCCACGAAATGTGTGCATAATTACCATGAATCACACTAATTCTTGTACCATGATGCGACCGCGAGGGTAAACTCTTTCCATGCTGCAGTGCGCCACAGTCCTCAAGCACAACTGTTCCTTTAGGACACAAACACAAAACAGAGCATGACTGCTTTTTGTTCCAGGAAATGGAGAGCCTTGATTCGAGTTTCGAGCAGCACTTTTGGACAGATGCTAATTAATTACAAACGGGTTATTCAAACAGTTTTTTTGTTCCATTCCAGAGACTCTGTCGTGGAAGGCCTCCAGGAGATACGTGCTGTACTGTGACAGGGACCTCCTGAGACTTTGGAGCAGACCCCACAGCTCCAGATGTGCTTCGAGGCACTGGAGAAGGACCTTAAAGAGGGTGTCGCACCATTTGAGCGGCTGTGATGTGGGCAGCATGAGGAACATAGCAGATGAACCCAGCTTTTCCCGTGTCTCTTTTGGCATGGCTACACTAATGGTTTTCAGGCATGACTGTAGATAATTAAAAACCAAGAGATATGTCATGGCTCAATTTTTGGTGCATGTCATAGCTGAAATATTGGCTTGGCCAATTCCGAGAAAATTGCATCAGTCGTGTAAAAGTGAATTACAGATGTACTTTGATACATGCATTATACATTTGTCCAAGCACACACACAGACAGCTCACAAAATGAATAATTTCTTAGTGGGTATTACAAAGTAAAAAGGGTAGTAAAGAAGATAAACAAAGTAACCATATGGTCTATGAGGCCATATTGGAAATAAAATCGCAAAAGGAGAACAAATGAACTTTATGTTCAACATGTGTCGTTTCTCTAATTTTCTGTCTTTATATTCTAAAGTTACTAATGTACCAACCTAAGACAGTGAAAGTTGAATACGTGAAAACTATTTGTAATGTCTAGAAAGTCATGAAATGTATCTTCCCGTATATAGTGAGGGTAACGAGGCTCTCCGGAAGGACTGTGATGATTTTCACATACTGTATGTCCCATCCAATACAATTCACAAAATTCTCTAAAGTTATGACTGACAAATTACTCAGTATAGTGCTCAATGTCACCCATAGGGTCATATAGGGTCACATTAACACATTAGGGTCATATGCCATGCCTTCCAAACTAGAGACACTACTACAAACCACGGGAATCATTAACAAACACAGACATCTCTCCACCAAATTGTTTTCACTGCACTAAGTACTCATTAAGTACATGAATGGTTTCCGGAGGTCATATCCCCCCAGTTCTAAGCCCATGTGCATTCTGATAGCCATATGGTTCCAATCATGGCTTGTTTATTTGTTAATTTTATTCAGCTTGCAGGAAAACATTGTAATCTTGGTGCACTTTCGGTGATACTTGATGCAAGGCAGCTCCGTTGCGGGCATTCGTGTCAGCGAGCCAAAGAAGCCATATGATAGTTGTGTCCATTAATGACCCAACATGTAAACATGTTGCCTCTCTGCACCTCACCGGGACATTGCGAGGCTTTAGCCGATAAGCGAAGCATTCGCTTGAAGCATTCGCCAACATCAAACCTATTCAATAAACAATTTGGGAACTAATTGAATGATACATGATACAGTATGTCGTGGCGGCTCAGGGGTACAAATCTGAAATTTGAAAGGATTACATGTTCAGAGTGCTTCTCTGGATTATGTTTATCATCATCTCAGGGTCATTGACCATGACAACAAGGCTATTGAATTGGGTACAGATGTGTCTATCTAAAATAGTAATCCTCTCTGGTTGATCACTGGGAAAGGGACGAAGACAAAATGACCATTTATTTGATTGAACTAAACATGGATTATGATGGGTTTGGGGACCTGATAGGAGTCAATGGTTGTCAAAGCTAATGAGTGTAACACTGGAGATGTTGGATCTGTTGCTGAGCGAATCAGATTGCTACTTTTACTGTGTGGTCAAGCAGGGGTCTATTGATGGCTTCAGAATCTTTACTTTTGCTAAAAGCTCTACTTTTCACCCCCTCACCATCAATTCAAGATTTAATTGAGACCTGTACTTGAAGATGAACATTTCAAGCTGTGGTTGATCTAAGAACATGAAGTATGTCAAAATTGTCATAGTGTTTATGAAGTAATTCTTACTATTGAATAAGTTATCATTCAGTGTGGAATACCGGGCTTTAAGACAAGAATACTGTGAATGGCCATTGTCATATGAAAGAGCTTTTCAAGTTAAAAGGCCTACCGTCAAACCAAATTTGCTTGGAAGATACAGTTTGATCTAAGGAGCTTAATATTTAAGAGTTATGTTTCAAAGGAAAGGTTGAGAACCTATTATGTTAAGAATTGAAGCGATGGTAGGATTATGTGTATATCCGTTTAATTCGCATGTAAAATGTTGTTCATTTTGGATGCGTTTCTTGGACGGACACTATCCAATAGCATTCAGTGAACTGAATTGTGTCACGCCTGCTCCCGTTCTTCCCCCTGGCACTCGAGGCCGCTGCGCTACTCAACATTACGCACTTCTACCACCATAATTACGCACACCTACTTCCCTCGTCACGCGCATCCGCGATCATTTGGACTCACCTGGACTCAATCACCTGTGTTATTTCCTTCCCTATATGTGTCTGTCCCCCAGCTCTGTTCCCTGCTTCCACATTAATGTCCATATGTCATTTTGTTACCCGTGTGCTGATGCTGTTCCTGTCTGGTTCCATGCCTGTTCCTCTTTAAATGTTTGACTCCCTATACCTGCTTCTCGACTCCAGCATTGGTCTTCACGGATTGAACCATACAGTATTTTTCAGATATGCACCAGCACAGCTAATTCTCAGTTACTTTTGATCCAGAATATTAGGAGTTATAACTGTCTGCACTAGTAATGATGTCTCCTCTGCCTTCAATGGCATAAAAGCCACATCACATATGTGGAGCAACAGTTGTGTTTTGATTTTGGTTTTGTTTTGTTTAAGTGACTATGAAATTTCTTCCTAAAATACAAACTCAGACCACCTGAAAATGAACACCCAAAGCTGTGTATGAATTTACTCCTTGAGCAGAGGAATGGCAAGGTTGAAATTATGATTTCAAAAAGTTCAGATTATTTTGCGAGGTCCGTTCAGCAGCTTCAGACTATGCTACTGCTGAATGTTTCGCTGGACTACATTCATTTCTTCTTTGAGCTCTGAGAGACCTCTGGCAGGCTAACCCAAGCACCCACCCATCACAGAGCATCTAGGAGCTCCACTGTCAACCAATGAAACAACGAGTCGTTTTTAGTCTCATTTCGTTTTCAGAAAGGCGAAAAAATGTACACGTTACCCATTGTCATCTGCCTGGCAGAACCATTGGCTGTGCCTCGCAGGGATTGGCTATTGACCATGAGGGCTGCGTTTGGTCGCTTTCTCATTGGCGCAGGAGTACAGGGTGAGTGTAGTCACACCCGAATGGGGAACAAAACGCTTCATTCAGTTCTGCCATTATTTTATATTGTTTCCAGATTCCTGCTAGCAGCTGGCGGGGTGAGTCTGGAGTTCTCTATTGAAGTTTTCAAGAGCACGCGGAGAGGTAGAGTCATAAAACCACAGATAATGAAAAAGAGGCTGGATGGAGAGAGAGAGAGAGAGAGAGAGAGAGGTCCTGTTATCTGATGACCTCAGCAGGCCTCAAGATCGATGTTTGGTTTTCCCAAAAAAAAGCCTGGAACAAATGGAACCGGGGATAAGGCTGGAACCCCACGCCCATTTGGAAGCAATTCTGGCTTCTGCCATCTGAAACTGCTTGGCTGTGATACCATCGCACATTCCCAAAAGTAATGGGTTTTGGGAGATCTTGGGAGACAAACGTGTCCCCTTTCTGAAGACTGTAGCAATAGATTTTTCAAATACTTTACAGAAAGGAGAAATAAATAGTTGAATTTCATAAATGTAGAGATGAAATGCAGAATTGGGAATGGCTGCCAGTTTTTCGGAATTAAAGGTGGAGTTCACAATAGCCTTATCACCAGGACCAATATGACTGTGGTTTCAGAGCAATACAGCAGTATTGAATCTGTCCCTAAATGACAAGCAAGTCCAAATGTTCCAGAGGTTATTCCAGTGTGTTGAATGAAGCCTCCGACTGGGCACCCTGCTATGTTTTCTCACCACAAACCTCACAGTTAACATCTATGCTGAACTGTCTTGTCGTGTTAAGCTAGAAGCAAAACTTCTGGTTTAAAAAACGAAGAGCCAAAACCAGGGGACCTGTCACCAAGAGTCTCTTAAAAAAGTAGTCCGGGTGCACCGTACAATACATCGATCAAAAGTGGCCTACAGTACTTCCCATCTGCTATGGAAGATATGTGAAACTCTGCATTTCAAAAGTCACTTCAGGACTCCCACTTAATTAAGTTCCCCGTGAGATCCCCTGACTTTGAAATCCCCACTTGCAGCCCCTAATGGATTTACACCTGGCACTCTGCATATCAAAAGTCACTCCAGGACTCCCACTTAATTCAGTTCGCCGTGAGATCCCCTGACTTTGAAATCCCCACTTGCAGCCCCTCCGTTCTGGTTCAAGTCTAAGGTGGAAATGATTCTCCGTCCCATTTCCTGATCCTCCTATCATATGAGCTGTCATACTGTACATGCAAAGCTCCATCAAAGGCATGATATGCATATGGTGGACGTATCGGCAACGTTACTACTGGGATTTAGCCATTCATGTATATATTTTTTTGTGTATCTGCATTTCGACAAAGTGTGTGAGATTGAATCTCTTTCCATCGACTAGTCCTCTTCCTGAGAGAGGGAAAAATCATTTCTGCACCTGCAGCAACGGCCTCCATAAAAGTCAGAGTGATTCCTATAAAAACACATACATTATTTCAGTATCAAAATGATACACTCAAAACATATTTTGTCGATTTTGGCTCCTTCCTCGTGATACACATATCTCATTCATTGTGAAGTACGTTAGATGAGTGCATTTTTAAAAGGACACCATTGTATTAAGACATTAATTAAAGG
This sequence comes from Oncorhynchus mykiss, assembly GCF_013265735.2. NCBI lineage: Eukaryota > Metazoa > Chordata > Actinopteri > Salmoniformes > Salmonidae > Oncorhynchus > Oncorhynchus mykiss. The sequence continues at coordinate 34,351,979 of NC_050571.1, read as the reverse complement.
ACCAGTGCAGTCAAAAACATGATTTTTATGTGTTTTATATATTTCCACACTATGAGGTTGGAATAATACTGTGAAATTGTGAAAATTATGATAATGCCCTTTAGTGTAAGAGCAGCTTGAAAGAAAAGCCTGAAGTTTGAGCCAGGCGGTAAATTAGTTAATAGACCAATAAGAAAGAGAGTTCAGTTCACTCAGACAGTCCTAGCAAAATTATTATAATTTTTTTTTTTTACCATTTTAATTGAAAAACAATCACAGTAAGGTACTCAATTGTTACCCAGAAATGATTTGATATTGAGATAAATGATTGCTTTGGAACTTTAAATGTGTAAAACACATCCAGCTGTCATCAACAGAAATTTCACTGGTCGCAGTAAAAACCTACATCCTCTCTCTCAATAGAAATTCACACAACCCGAAAGCAAGGCACTGCAACTGCATTTGTAATCATGCTGCACCAACACATGGCAAATCACTACGTTTTCTGGGGTTCGTTTGGTCATGAAAATAGCTTAAAGAAAAATATCCACTAACATATTTAAAACAGCCGCCCCCACACACCCTGTGAGCGTGCCTGTTTTCTGTGTCAGACTCAAAGACAACGCACTTCCTCTGCTTAGCCTCGTAACGCAACACAACTGGTTTTGAAATGTCCAACGACAACTGCAATAGAAAGGCTGTGAAAATATTTATCCTCAATAGGCCGATCAAGTTACTGTGAATTGGTACTGAGTGGGCTGTTGCCGCTAAGCTCGTCAAGGGTGCTGTGAGTACTTTACGTTTTTTACTAGTCCCGCTGATAAGGGGGACTGGTCTCGAAACCTCGTCGCAACCTTGGAATGTGAACGGCTCATATTCTTACATTAAAGCTGGGGCCATTGATATCTGTGGACCCTAACTTCAGTTATCGGAGAATATTAGCGTAGAAGGATTAAACCCATATTTGACCTATGTCAGAGAGCACTTATACAGTAAAGCAGTTATATACATACTGTTTGGACTACCATATTGGACTACCATATTTTGGCAACACTTTATTGGGAGGTCAGCTTGAAGAATGTTGCTTTTGATTTCTCCTGTCATCCCGGTTTCCGATTTTGATTGAACAGGGGGCCCCTGAGATATGATTGTCGAATATGTCAGCAAACTCATGCAGTGCAACTCTCACGTGGTACCGTAGCAAAACCAAAAACAGCCATCATTGCCATCTTGGCTTGGAGTGTCCTTTACCTGTTGGTAGCTTTATGTCCTGACTCTGCTCTCTTATGTCAGGGCTTATTTAATGTCTACAGTACATAGTCAACTTTAAGTGTATCTGCGTGCCTATCAAGATGGATTATCGAGGGGAAATGATTCTGAATGAATTATTTGATATTGAATGTCAATAATGCATGCCACAATATGAGAGACGCATGAAGGATCGCATGCAGGGGTTAGACATGGTTGACTTGGAATAAATGCTGGATTAAGTCACTAATAATTGAATTGGTCTCTCAAACAAGCATGGTGGATGTTTTGGAGTTTCAAAGGGGAAACATTGAAATAATTTGACACTCACCACAGTGGAGGCTTATATTTACCGATGTGTGCTAGACACAGGTGGAATGTCTTGTAAATCCAAAAGTCACAGACTGACTCAAACTGAACATTTAACATTTCACATATTTGTCTGTGTGTCCAATGACGGATTCACTTCATTACAGTCTCATGAATTGATCGGTCTTCTTTTCATATACACTCTATAGATGAGAAACATAACTGTACAGTGTCCATATTAGGAAAGTGTCGGCCAACCCATAATAGCTTCTTCAATTGAAAGCCTTTTCAACACTAAGTTATTAGAGAGGACAAAGAGATATTTTTCAGGTGAGATTAAGATAGCCTCATCAGTGCAGCAATGTTCCATCACCGTCATAGTAAATAAGAATTTGTTCTTAACTGACTTGCCAAGTTAAATAAAGGTTAAATAAAAATAAATAAATACAAATCACATTCACATCTGGTCTCTGACCTTCGGGAAGCAATAGAATATCCTGTTTAAGCCCTCAGAGACAGTGGATGGAGGATTAGGCTTTCTAGCCACTAATACAACCAAAGCAGCTCAAGATTTCAAGAATGTCTCACTCTTGAAAGCAAATGTCAAAACACACAATACGTTTCTCAGAGTAACAGTAGTTGGTGTTGTTGAAATGGACATCAAAACACATGAATCACTACCATTCACAGAGGATTTCACTAACAATAATGTTCTGGATCTCCGGCTCATAATGGTGAGGAATGTCATCCGGTTGCCAAAAGATAAAATTTTGCATAAAAACACATTATTTTGTTATGTTTAAGGTTACATTTTACCCTGCAATAAACTCTAAAGCAAATCATAATAATAAAAATTCAAACATCGATGCTCTGGTAGCCATAAAACTCCAGGTGCATCAGCGAAGGTAGGCGGCCAGACGGACCAGCCTCTTGTAAGAGGGTGCAGAACCCCACAGATTGTTTCTGAATCAAGCTTTGTTTGAAATCTGGGGGCTATGTTTATCCCATTACAACAAATCATTGACTGTGGGTACGAACGCATATGGATATATTAATGAGGAATGCCCACTGTGTTTTGCTGCAGGGTTTATGGCTTGTGAATGAAAGCTAAGTTTGGACATCGTTTGGAGACAGTCGTCTAGTGTTTATCTGCTGACTCGACATCGGCCCCGGAGCAGGCCTGCACGAGAACACCCTTACTGTGAACCACAGAGAGCACCACGTTCTCCGCTGGGACCCGGATGGCTTCACCCGCACCAACGACAGGCTGCGCTCCCGTGAAAAGGCAACAATGCCACACATGTTGAAAGGTTCGCAGCAGCCTTCTAGCGAAGCGACCTCAAAATATTATGATTCTGTTCATAAATCCTTCACTCTTTTTGACAAGCACAGTCTGTCGAACAAGGAAGAGTTCTCTCTTCCAATAACTCACAACGCACCGGTGAAAAATGGGCTTCCTCGAAATGAGCTGATAAGTGATATGAACTGCATCCCACTGCTGGCTTGCCTAAGCAGCGTTGGTCCTGGTCAGTCCCTGGATGGGAGACCAGATGCTGTCGGAAGTGGTGTTGGAGGGCCAGTAAGAGGCACTCTTTCCTCTGGTCTAAAAAAAATATCCCAATGCCCCAGGAAAGTGATTGGGGACATTGCCCTGTGTAGGGTGCCTTCTTTCGGATGGGATGTTGAATGGGTGTCGGGGTTCTACAAAGCTAACATATTGAATTGTTTTAAGATGGTCGTACATGGATCATTGAGCTATTTGATTTAGAATTCTGGTATTTTTTTTATTTTTTTTTTACAAATTATTTGATAAAATATTGATTTGGCCTTTACTACTATAGCCAATAAAAACCCATTGAATAAAACATTCATAAATGGTCAAAAAATATATGAAAAAAATCATGAGGTTTTGGAATAAAAAACAAATATAGCAAAAAAACAGATATCTCTAGCTTCAACTGACGGATTTTGATTTTGATGGGGACTTTTGTATTATGTTACTTAGATTGACGCACAGGTGCGTCAATAGACTCTTAATGATTAAAACCCTCCACAGATGTCCAAAGCTACACATGGTCACCAGTTGCAGTATTTTATTGAAGTAGAGTCAAGGTATCGCATGTTTGGAAGCCAAGGCACACTGGAGACTATTAAAATGGGTAACAGTAAAAATATTGAGTGCTTTCTTGACCTGATCCATTCTGAACTCATCATGTACTTGTTACTAATTACGATGCTGAACTGAACTTTCACCCATTACTGTGGACGGTGAAACTGAAGTTCCCTCAAATGGAAGTGTGGCTTGTGAGTTTTGACGAGGTGCTGTACTACTGTTGAGGTGCAGTACTACTGGAATATTGTCTTGGGAAGGAGGCCTACTGCAATAGGTGAACGTTTTGCCATACTGCTCCAATTTCAATCTAATTTATGAACCATAGTGGCAACCTCCTCAATGTGCTGCTCTGAAATAGTTGGACTACATTATTGGCTGGAAGTATCAATAGGGGATCAGTGGCAGAAGCTGCTGCTGGAGTTCAATATTTATCCAAGCCACTGAGAGGAGACGTAATGCATGAGACCATGAGGCCTTACACCAGACCTGATGATGAAAGAGAACTTCTCAGGAGACATCTACATATTGAATTCTGCGATCTGCTGGGCAAATTTCTGTAAATGAAAGTGAGTTAATGAGTTAATTGCCTCGGGATTGAAAGAAAATGTATTTGATAGGGCTTTGAAATAAAACCATTCAGTCCCGCAATGTATATCAATGGAATAGTGAGGTGATCCTATGTACTGTAACATTTGATGTTAAATCACGCATCGGTGCGCAGAATCAGGTTACTGACATATTTCCTGTGTATCATGTTTGCTGACTGTATAAATGTAGTAATTGAAAAACGTAAAACAGGGATCAAGCGCTACAATATTTACACAAAACACCTCACATATGGTCCAGATTGTTGGACAGCTGCTTTCAATTGCAGGAGCGCAAACAAAAGATTCCACAAATGAATTTGAAATGATGAGGGAAGGATGGAAACCTGAAAGCTTCTCTACACGACCTTCCAGCTTTGATTCCTGAGAAGTATAACGTCGAATCAATGTTATGTTTCCCCCTCCTCTCATTGTACTCAAATGACCATGTGCATGCAACATTCCTAGGGTTGAACATCACTTGAACCCCACAGAAATCCACAGAAAACAATGTACCACAACTGGAATCTCAAGCAGTTTCTGAAAATGATTACATGACTGAAGGTTCCATATTAGATCCCGATGTACTCGACTACTTTTGACCATTGGGTTATGGTCGAAAGTAGTGCACTATGTTGGGAATAGGGTGCCATTTGAGACTAAGACCTAGATGGAGAAAATGCGGTCTGCCTTGCTCTGACTCACAGCATGTTTGGGTAACACCAATAGCTGGTAATAATTTGGACAGTAGTGATCACACTCAGAATATTTGCCATTTCCATTGCAGGGGCTCAAACCATAATACTTTGTGGCTGTGGTAGCCTATGAGTCAAACCCTTTTTTAATAGCGTTTCACGATTTCTTTTTGTTTCAGCAATGTGTTTGATCATGCAGCTGCAGATAAGTCATCTCAGTCAGGATTCTTCTCTATTCCTGCACATTTGAAATGCCAGGAGATGGATCAGCTTGATGTGACTAGAGACAGATAAAGGACACTTTCAATGAGTTACCCACGGTTAGCTTGGGTGCCATGATGGCTGTCTGTAAAACAAAAATAAATGATTTGATGGGTATTATACTATACGATGTACTGTAAAAAAGTAGACATCCATATGTCATTGCTAACTGCCTCACTTATTTAAGGGTAGTAATGGGTTACTGGGGACAGTGTGTCTGCCTATAACCTCAGTTCCTCCCAAGGCTTTTCATCTGTCAATGTGATTTATCCTCTATTATACAACGGGTGGGTCTAATCCTGAATGCTGACTGGTTAAAACCGCTACTCTTCATCAGTAGACTGTTACATGCCAATGAATCATTGCTGTTGAAGCTGCATTTTTGTTTGATTATTTGAAGATGCCATCATTCTTTTTCCATACAGTCATGACTCCATCTTAGTAGGAGTCCTTTTCTAGAAGACTGTGAAGAACCCCAGCAAAGTGCCATGTAAGATACCATATCCATCCTGTTGCAGAAGGAAGATCACATGGAGATGGAGACAAACTGGTTCGTCTATCTTGGTGTCAGTCACGCCAGTTAGAAGTCAGTTTGGAGAAAGGCCGAGGACCAACTTTAATGGAAGGATGTTTACCAAGGATGTATACTGATTTACATCTAATTACCATGGGAGTGGTAATTCAGTGGTATGAGAGTAAAGCAAGAGGGCCGAAGCTGGCAGATCACAGAGAACATAGCAAACAAGCTGTAATCCACAAACCATTAACATTAGGTGCCACGGAACAGTAATTTTGTACTGGGGGCTTTGAATTACTTAGGGGTTTTCTTCATCAAAACATGATAATATTTGAGTAGCTAGATATATTCACTACAGATGTTTTCACAACAGATTTTGTTTCTGGGTTTTGACTGGGTAAAATGTAATGGGTAAAATGTACTGTGCCAGTCAACACATTTTACTAGAGGATCAATTCAAGATCACACCGTTATTATGACAAGAAACATACTAACATTGAGCAGGTTGTGTCACGACTTCCGCCGAAGTCGGGTCCTCTCCTTGTTCGGGCGACGCTCGGCGGTCAGCGTTGCCGGCCTTCTAGCCATCATCGATCCATTTTTAATTTTCCTTGTGTTTTGGCTTGTTTTTTCCTCACACCTGGTTTCAATTCCCTCAATTTCTTGTTGTATATTTAACCCTCTGTTCCCCCCCATGTCTTTGTGTGGGATTTTTTATTGTAGTGCTTGTGCACGTTCCCCGTGAGCGCACGGCGGGTGATTTTTGTGCCTATTTATCTTGTTGTTCTGGATGCCTTTGGTTTTGCGTAATACATCTCTGGCCCTGATCGACCACTATTGCTGCAGTTTGCGCGAGGACGTCCATCGGGAATTGGCCTGCAGGGACATCACCCTCACCTTCGACCAGCTGGTGGACCTTTCCATTTGGCTGGATAACCTGCTGGCCAACCGCGGACGTCCAGATCGGGTTCTGTCTGTTCCATCCCCCAGCACCGCTGCTCCGGTGCCCATGGAGCTGGGAGGTGCTGTGGTAGGGAGACTGGAGGAGGTTCCGGCTCGTGCACCATCTGTGGACGCAGTTGTCAACCTTCTCACCCAGAGCTCTCTGTTTGCACACATGTTTTATATGTTTCTTTTCCCCGCATTCCCAGCATAAGGCGTTCGTCGATTCAGGCATGGCTGGGAATTTTATAGACAGATCGTTCGCTCTTAGTTTAGGGATCCCCATAGTTCCTTTGGATGTCCTCCACTTCACCCGCCTCCTCGAGTTTATTTTTTGTGAAGAAGAAGGAGGGAGGTCTGCGCCTGTGTATTGACTACCGAGGCCTAAATCAGATCACAATGAGGTACAGTTACTCTTATCGCCACAGCGATTGAGTCAATGCATGGGGCGCACTTCTTCACCAAACTAGATCTCAGGAGTGCTTACAACCTGGTGCGTATCCGGGAGGGAGACGAGTGGAAGACTGAGTTCAGTACGACCTCAGGGCATTATGAGTACCTCGTCATTCCGTACGGGTTGATGAATGCTCCATCAGTCTTCAAAGCCTTTGTAACTAAATTTTCCAGGACCTGCACGGGCAGGGTGTAGTGGTGTATATTGATGACATTCTGATATACTCCGCTACACTTGCCGATCATGTGTCCCTGGTGCACAGGGTGCTTGGTTGACTGTTGGAGCATGACCTGTACTTCAAGGCTGAGAAATGCCTGTTCTTCCAACAGTCCGTCTCCTTCCTAGGGTACCGCATTTCCACCTCGGGGTGGAGATGGAGAGTGACCACATTTCAGCCGTGCATAATTGTCCGACTCCCACCACGGTAAAAGAAGTGTAGCGGTTCCTCGGGTTTGGCCATTACTACCGGAGGATTATCTGGGGTTTTGGTCAGGTAGTGGCTCCCATTACCTCACTGCTGAAGGGGGCCCCGGTTCATTTGCAGTGGTCGGCTGAGGCGGACAGGGCTTTTGGTCACCTGAGGGCTCTGTTTACCCCGGCTCCCGTGCTGGCCCATCCGAATCCCTCTTTGCCGTTCGTAGTGGAGGCGTCCGAGGCTGGGATAGGAGCCGTGCTCTCTCAGCTCTCTGGTACGCCACCAAAGCTCCAGCCCTGTGCCTTCTTCTCGTAGAAGCTCAGCCCGGCGGAGCGAAACTATGATGTGGGGGACCGGGAGCTGTTGGCTGTGTGGCCCATGAATCCCACTCCCACACTCCCGGCCTCCTGCCTGGTGGCTCCGGTAGTGTGGGGGCTGGACGCGGACATAGAGTAGGTGTGATGTGCAGAGCCTGCTCCCCTCCAGCGTCCCCTGGGAGTCTGTACGTTCTATCTGCTGTCCGTGACCGGTTGCTCTATTGGGCCCACACGTCAGCCTCCTCTGGTCATCCTGGGATCAGTCGGACAGTGCGCTGTTTGGTCGGGAAGTACTGGTGGCCTACCTTGGCTAAGGACGTGAGGGTTTATGATTCCTCCTGCTCGGTGGGCGCCCAGTGTAAGGCTCCTAGGCACCTGCCCAGAGGGAAACTACACCCCTTACCCATTCCACAGCGGCCTTGGTCGCACCTGTCGGTGGACTTTCTTACCGACCTCCCCCCTCACAGGGAAACACCACGATCCTGGTCGTTGTGGATTGGTTCTCTAAGTCCTGCCTTCTCCTCCCTCTGCCCAGTCTCTCTACGGCCTTACAGACTGCGGAGGCCTTGTTTACGCACGTCTTCTGGCACTACGGGGTGCCTGAGGATATAGCGTCTGATCGAGGTCCCCAGTTCACTTCGAAGGTCTGGAAGGTGTTCATGGAACGTCTGGGGGTCTCGATCAGCCTTACCTTGGGGTTTCATCCCGAGAGTAAAATGCAGGTGGAGAGAGTGAACCAGGATGTGGGCAGGTTTCTGCGGTCATATTGCCAGGATCGGCCGGGTGAGTGGGCAGCGTTAGAGCCCTGGGCCGAGATGGCTCAGAACTCGCTCCGCCACTCTGGGGTACCAGCCAGTTCTGGCGTCTTGGCATCAGAGTCAGACCGAGGCTCCTGCGATGGACGACTGGTTCAGGCGCGCGGAGGAGTTTGCACCGGGGGACCGGGTCTGGCTCTCGACCCGGAACCTGCCTCTCCGCCTGCCCTGCCAGAAGCTGGGTCCACGGTTTGTGGGGCCATTTAAAGTCCCGAGGAGAGTGAACAAGGTTTGTTATAGGTTACAGCTCCCCCTGATTACCGTATTAACCCCTCGTTCCATGTGTCTCTCCTCAGGCCGGTGGTGGCTGGCCCGCTCCAGGAGCAGGAGGTGCGGGAGGATCCTCCACCCCCTCTGAACATCGAGGGGGCCCCGGCGTACTCCGTTCACTCTATACTGGATTTGAGGCGTCGGCAAGTGGCCTTCAGTACCCCGTGGAGTGGGAGGGGTACAGTCTGGAGGAGAGGTGCTGGGTTCCGGTGGAGGACGTGTTGGACCCTTCAATGCTGCGGGAGTCCCACCGTCTCCGTCCGGATCGCCCTGCGCCTCGGCCTCCGGGTCGTCCCCGGCGCATTGTTGAAGCTGCACGTCAAGGGGGGGTACTGTCACGACTTCCGCCGAAGTCGGGTCCTCTCCTTGTTCGGGCGGCGCTCCGCGGTCGGCATTGCCGGTCTTCTAGCCATCATCGATCCACTTTTCATTTTCCTTGTGTTTTGTCTTGTTTTTCCTCACACCTGGTTTCAATTCCCTCAATTACTTGTTGTATATTTAACCCTCTGTTCCCCCCATGTCTTTGTGTGGGATTGTTTATTGTAGTGCTTGTGCACGTTCCCCGTGGGAGCACGATGGGTTATTTTTGTGCCTATTTATCTTGTTGTTCTGGATGCCTTTGGTTTTGCATAATAAATCTCCGGTTATCACCCAGTTCTGCTCTCCTGAGCCTGACTTCTCTGCCGCCAACTACGCACCCGCTACAGGTTGTTTGCTTTGTCATCCAGTATGTAGATATAAATCACACCAGAAATGAACCTTGAAATTGATCTTCAACACGTGCAAGAACATAAGGTTCTGCAGTTGCCCGACTGTATTTTCTCCACCTGGAGAAAAATGAATGTTTTGTTTAATAGAGAATGGACGGTTAGCTGCTTTTCAAGCATTCTGAACAGACCGACACAGAACAAACTCTCTCTGATTAAACTTTCAGGTAAAGATGATATTCTTGAAGGTTAAGCAAAACGGTGATTTGAGATGTGATTGATGTTTTTGGTCTTTTTTTTACATGGATTGGATTGGATGGATTTGAATGTACTGAACTCAAATGTAGTTGATACCATTGAAAACCACCATAATAAAGAAAATAGGTCTAACATTGTTGAATTATTTAACCATGTTTCTAAAAGGTTGAAAGTACAGTTACAAAACAACCATTTGGATAAATTGCAAGTACTAGCTTGAAATCAATAATGCCTGTCCACAGTGTCACACATACTGCAAGTCTGCTGCCCTTTAATGAAAACAAAAGTCCTCTGGGACACTGCTTCAGCATCTGTTGTGGTTTATTCCCTGCTATCACTATTGGCCACACAGGATGCTACAGGTTGAAGGCCTGAGTTCGGTCAAAACCTTTTCGTGGAAATATGTCCCCTAAATGTGCTGAAGGTGTGAAGTGTTCATCCCCATTTTGCCACTGACTACAAATCTTAGTAAAATGATCCTGGCAGGATTTCTCCAGCCAAACCAGCTTTGAACTATACAGAGAGGGAGATGAGATGGGAAAGCCACCAAAGGGTAAGGGGGTTGCAGCAGAGTCATTTTGCCTGAGATTTTCATTCCTCTTTATTTATTTTTATTGGCCAGTAACCACGTGAAAAAATATTATAGTGTACTATGCTCTAAACACTGGATTCACTGTAGTGTAGTGTTTTTGTGGAAGTATACTATAGTATTCACTGTAGTGTTTTTGTGGACATGACTGTAGTATACTGTAGTAAAGCTTATTATAGTATAAATACTGTAGTACAACGATTGTAAAAACTATTATGTACTATAGTAATTACTGTAGTGCTTTTGCAGATATTACTGTAGTATTTGGGCTCCCGAGTGGCACGGTGGTCTAAGGCACTGCATCTTAGTGCTAAAGGTGTCACTACAGACCCTGGTTCGATTCCAGGCTGTATCACAACCGGCCGTGATTGGGAGTCCCATAGGGCGGCGCACAATTGGCCCAGTGCCGTTAGGGTCTGGCTGAGGTGGGCCGTCATTTTAAACAATAATTTGTTCTTAACTGACTTGCCTAGTTACATAAAGGTTTAATAAAAAAATATTTCCCATATAACTTTTTTTCTTGTCTTTGACATAGAAGTGGGGGCTTTCTCCTTGAGGAAACTTACAGGGCAAATTCTAAGATTAAATGTTTCCTAACCTGTAGGAAGGTAGGAATGGCATCTGAGCAGAGAGTTAAGCGCCTCTGCTCTTTTCTATAACCTGTAGGGAACACAATATATGGTCTATACTTGGCATGTAGATTTCTCACTCATGGGTTGCACAAATTGGGATATGGGGAATGGGAATAGGTGTAGAATAGGTGTAGTACATTATCAAATAATGTATTATTACTATAGATAAAAAAAACTTTTTTTGGGGGGGGGGGGATTTCACCCCTTTTTCTCCCCCATTTCGTGGTATCCAATTGTTTTTAGTAGCTACTATCTTGTCTCATCGCTACAACTCCCGTACGGGCTCGGGAGAGACGAAGGTTGAAAGTCATGCGTCCTCCGATACACAACCCAACCAAGCCGCACTGCTTCTTAACACAGAGCGCATCCAACCCGGAAGCCAGCCACACCAATGTGTCTGAGGAAACACTGTGCACCTGGCAACCTTTGTTAGTGCGCACTGCGCCCGGCCCGCCACAGGAGTCGCTGGTGCGAGATGAGACAAGGACATCCCTACCGGCCAAGCCCTCCCTATCCCGGACGACACTAGGCCAATTGTGCTGCAGTACAGCGCCCTTAACCACTGCCCCACCCGGGAGGCCCAGTATTCTACAATATAGACTACTGGGCTATACTACAGAGTGTAGTACTTTTGTATATGAGTTAGGCCTACAAGTAGAGAAGCATGCCTGATTTCAGACCCTGCAGAGTACACCCAGGTGGACCCTTATGAAGGGAAGCCGTATAACCAAGCAGAACTGATTTCCTCATACAAACGTTCCCATGCAATGCGGTTCCACATCTAACGTCAGGTCACTTCCATTAAGTAGTAAAAGTTAACAGTAGAGTTTATGCACGTGAGGAGGAAGGGCTGAGTGGAATATCCTGTGTTTGCTGTGAGACGTCTGTCTAACGAGCTCATCTGCTGGAGCTACATGAGAACCGCAGTCAGACCATGTTAAAAGGGCATAATTTGACAAGCAGTTTGTGACTCATGAGTGAGGAAGTAACAGCTACTGTACACAGAATGGGTCGTTTCCCACAACAAAGACCTACAAACTAATATTCTTTCTTCACTGGTTTATTGGAGACCGGCCCACTGAAGATAAAAGCCGAATTAAGGTTGTTTCAAGCATAGCAGCTGAATAAATCAATGGTATTCCTCTGTGATATTGTTTGTTTAATTGGCAGACACTGTGGCTTTTTCACTAATATCATAACCCTAACTTCTGAAATGAATTAGCTGGTTGACTGTGAGGTGGGTTAGGGTCAAGCCGAACTTAATGCGTTATACATAGACCTCCTTTGAGGTAAACACAAAGGGAGAAAGCATCAAATAGTGTGAGAAACTTTCAGGAAGAGTGTTGTTTCGGAGTCCCACGTACCGAGGAGCAATAATCTTTGGATTTGACATGGGTTTAATAGGAAATGATGAAAGAACATTAACGGAATGGCTGTATTGCCTTGAGGAAAACCAAGCAACACACATGTTGACCCTTAACCCTCGCAGCAATTGTCTATCCCCCTCACGATTTTATTTATTTTATTTTATTTTACCTTTATTTAACCAGGTAGGCAAGTTGAGAACAAGTTCTCATTTACAATTGCGACCTGGCCAAGATAAAGCAAAGCAGTTCGACAGATACAACAACACAGAGTTACACATGGAGTAAAACAAACATACAGTCAATAATAAAGTATAAACAAGTCTATATACAATGTGAGCAAATGAGGTGAGAAGGGAGGTAAAGGCAAAAAAAGGCCTTGGTGGCAAGGTAAATACAATATAGCAAGTAAAACACTGGAATGGTAGTTTTGCAATGGAAGAATGTGCAAAGTAGAAATAAAAATAATGGGGTGCAAAGGAGCAAAATAAATAAATAAATACAGTTGGGAAAGAGGTAGTTGATAGGGCTAAATTATAGGTGGGCTATGTACAGGTGCAGTAATCTGTGAGCTGCTCTGACAGTTGGTGCTTAAAGCTAGTGAGGGAGATAAGTGTTTCCAGTTTCAGAGATTTTTGTAGTTCGTTCCAGTCATTGGCAGCAGAGAACTGGAAAGAGAGACGGCCAAAGAAAGAATTGGTTTTGGGGGTGACTAGAGAGATATACCTGCTGGAGCGTGTGCTACAGGTGGGAGATGCTATGGTGACCAGCGAGCTGAGATAAGGGGGGACTTTACCTAGCAGGGTCTTGTAGATGACATGGAGCCAGTGGGTTTGGCGACGAGTATGAAGCGAGGGCCAGCCAACGAGAGCGTACAGGTCGCAATGGTGGGTAGTATATGGGGCTTTGGTGACAAAACGGATTGCACTGTGATAGACTGCATCCAGTTTGTTGAGTAGGGTATTGGAGGCTATTTTGTAAATTACATCGCCAAAGTCGAGGATTGGTAGGATGGTCAGTTTTACAAGGGTATGTTTGGCAGCATGAGTGAAGGATGCTTTGTTGCGAAATAGGAAGCCAATTCTAGATTTAACTTTGGATTGGAGATGTTTGATATGGGTCTGGAAGGAGAGTTTACAGTCTAACCAGACACCTAAGTATTTGTAGTTGTCCACGTATTCTAAGTCAGAGCCGTCCAGAGTAGTGATGTTGGACAGGCGGGTAGGTGCAGGTAGTGATCGGTTGAAGAGCATGCATTTAGTTTTACTTGTATTTAAGAGCAATTGGAGGCCACGGAAGGAGAGTTGTATGGCATTGAAGCTTGCCTGGAGGGTTGTTAACACAGTGTCCAAAGAAGGGCCGGAAGTATACAGAATGGTGTCGTCTGCGTAGAGGTGGATCAGAGACTCACCAGCAGCAAGAGCGACATCATTGATGTATACAGAGAAGAGAGTCGGTCCAAGAATTGAACCCTGTGGTACCCCCATAGAGACTGCCAGAGGTCCGGACAACAGACCCTCAGATTTGACACACTGAACTCTATCAGAGAAGTAGTTGGTGAACCAGGCGAGGCAATCATTTGAGAAACCAAGGCTGTTGAGTCTGCCGATGAGGATGTGGTGATTGACAGAGTCGAAAGCCTTGGCCAGATCAATGAATACGGCTGCACAGTAATGTTTCTTATCGATGGCGGTTAAGATATCGTTTAGGACCTTGAGCGTGGCTGAGGTGCACCCATGACCAGCTCTGAAACCAGATTGCATAGCAGAGAAGGTATGGAGAGATTCAAAATGGTCGGTAATCTGTTTGTTGACTTGGCTTTCGAAGACCTTAGAAAGGCATGGTAGGATAGATATAGGTCTGTAGCAGTTTGGGTCAAGAGTGTCCCCCCCTTTGAAGAGGGGGATGACCGCAGCTGCTTTCCAATCTTTGGGAATCTCAGACGACACGAAAGAGAGGTTGAACAGGCTAGTAATAGGGGTGGCAACAATTTCGGCAGATAATTTTAGAAAGAAAGGGTCCAGATTGTCTAGCCCGGCTGATTTGTAGGGGTCCAGATTTTGCAGCTCTTTCAGAACATCAGCTGAATGGATTTGGGAGAAGGAGAAATGGGGAAGGCTTGGGCGAGTTGCTGTTGGGGGTGCAGTGCTGTTGACAGGGGTAGGAGTAGCCAGGTGGAAAGCATGGCCAGCAGTAGAAAAATGCTTATTGAAATTTTCAATTATGGTGGATTTATCAGTGGTGACAGTGTTTCCTATCTTCAGTGCAGTGGGCAGCTGGGAGGAGGTGTTCTTATTCTCCATGGACTTTACAGTGTCCCAGAACTTTTTTGAGTTAGTGTTGCAAGAAGCAAATTTCTGCTTGAAAAAGCTAGCCTTGGCTTTTCTAACTGCCTGTGTATAATGGTTTCTAGCTTCCCTGAACAGCTGCATATCACGGGGGCTGTTCGATGCTAATGCAGAACGCCATAGGACGTTTTTGTGTTGATTAAGGGCAGTCAGGTCTGGGGAGAACCAAGGGCTATATCTGTTCCTGGTTCTAAATTTCTTGAATGGGGCATGTTTATTTAAGATGGTTAGGAAGGCATTTTTAAAAAATATCCAGGCATCCTCTACTGACGGGATGAGGTCAATATCCTTCCAGGATACCCCGGCCAGGTCGATTAGAAAGGCCTGCTCGCTGAAGTGTTTCAGGGAGCGTTTTACAGTGATGAGAGGAGGTCGTTTGACCGCTGACCCATTACGGATGCAGGCAATGAGGCAGTGATCGCTGAGATCTTGGTTGAAGACAGCAGAGGTGTATTTAGAGGGGAAGTTGGTTAGGATGATATCTATGAGGGTGCCCGTGTTTAAGGCTTTGGGGAGGTACCTGGTAGGTTCATTGATAATTTGTGTGAGATTGAGGGCATCAAGTTTAGATTGTAGGATGGCTGGGGTGTTAAGCATGTTCCAGTTTAGGTCGCCTAGCAGCACGAGCTCTGAAGATAGATGGGGGGCAATCAGTTCACATATGGTGTCCAGAGCACAGCTGGGGGCAGAGGGTGGTCTATAGCAGGCGGCAACGGTGAGAGACTTGTTTTTAGAGAGGTGGATTTTTAAAAGTAGAAGTTCAAATTGTTTGGGTACAGACCTGGATAGTAGGACAAAACTCTGCAGGCTATCTTTGCAGTAGATTGCAACACCGCCCCCTTTGGCAGTTCTATCTTGTCTGAAAATGTTGTAGTTTGGAATTAAAATGTCTGAATTTTTGGTGGTCTTCCTAAGCCAGGATTCAGACACAGCTAGAACATCCGGGTTGGCAGAGTGTGCTAAAGCAGTGAATAGAACAAACTTAGGGAGGAGGCTTCTAATGTTAACATGCATGAAACCAAGGCTATTAC
Source organism: Oncorhynchus mykiss (assembly GCF_013265735.2). NCBI lineage: Eukaryota > Metazoa > Chordata > Actinopteri > Salmoniformes > Salmonidae > Oncorhynchus > Oncorhynchus mykiss. The sequence continues at coordinate 34,336,131 of NC_050571.1, read as the reverse complement.
GGTTACAGAAGTCGTCAAAAGAGAGCGCCTGGGGAATAGGAGTGGAGCTAGGCACTGCAGGGCCTGGATTCACCTCTACATCGCCAGAGGAACATAGGAGGAGTAGAATAAGGGTGCGACTAAAAGCAATAAGAATTGGTCGTCTAGAACGTCTGGAACAGAGAGTAAAAGGAGGTTTCTGGGGGCGATAAAATAGCATCAAGGTATAATGTACAGACAAAGGTAAGGTAGGATGTGAATACAGTGGAGGTAAACCTAGGTATTGAGTGATGAAGAGAGAGATATTGTCTCTAGAAACATCATTGAAACCAGGAGATGTCATTGCATGTGTGGGTGGTGGAACTAATAGGTTGGATAAGGTATAGTGAGCAGGACTAGAGGCTCTACAGTGAAATAAGCCAATAAACACTAACCAGAACAGCAATGGACAAGACATATTGACATTAAGGAGAGGCATGCTTAGTCGAGTGATCAAAAGGGTCCAGTGAGTGGAGAGGTTGGTTTAGGGTCACGGCGATTTAGACAGCTAGCCAAGCCAACCGGTAGCAAGCTAGCATAGGATGGAGTCTGTTGTTAGCCACCTCTTGCGTTCGGTCAGTAGATTAGTGGGGTTCCGTGTGGTAGAGGGGATTAATCCAAATCACACAACAACAACAAAAATAAGAACAATAGATATAGTTATAGAGGCCCGAGAAGAAAACATAATAATACAAATAAATAAATTGTCCGATTGTCTATTCAGATAGCAGCCGGAAAGACAGCTAACGGTTAGCGGGCCGCAGATGGGCGTTCAGGTAACGTCGCGACAGAGGAGCCAGCCGGATCTCATTCAGGTAGATAACGTCGGCAGTCCGGTTGTGAAGGCCCGGTGGGGCTCCGCGTAGGCAGTGAAACGGGTCCGGATAGGTGACTGCAGCACAGGAGTGAATGATGGAACTCAGGAGTGATTGACGGAGCTGGCTAGCACCGGAACAATCGATGTTTGCTCCGGAATCGACGAAAGCCGACTGTCACACGGATAGCAGCTAGCTAGCTGTGAGATCCGGGTATGAATGTCCAGAGAGCAGTTGAAATCCAGGGACATGGAGAGAAAAATTGGTCCGGTATGTTCCGTTCCGAGCCGCGCTGCGCCGTACAAAACTGGCGATAGATTTTCGATAGATTTTCGAGCTAAAGGACAGCCGATAACCACAAACCGTGGTTAGCTTCTGATTAGCTTCTGGATTAGCTTCTGGGCTAGCTCCTGGCTAGCTTCTGGCTAGTTTCTGGCCAGCCTCCTGGAGTTTCTGGCTAGCTTCCTGAAGGATTGCAGATCTGAGGTAAATAATACTTTTTTATAAATATAAATTGGTGAGGCTGGTTGCAGGAGAGTGTTTAGAAGATGAGTTGATGGAAAAAAAATAAAATGTATGTGAAAAAAGTTGTAAATATATATATATACAGGACACGACAAGACGAGGACAAAAGACGTCTGAACTGCTATGCGATCTTGGAACGATCATGATGCAAAGTGTTAAGAAGAGGGGCAAAGTGCAATTATTTTTACCGATTTGCCAACTCTAGCACATTTTCTGTCCAAGAGTGCTGCTACAGGCTCTTTGCCTGCCTTGACCAAACACATCATTCCCAAGACACTAGTAAAAACATAAATGTGACATTCTATACACCTAAACACTAGTGATCTGACATGCTGTATTGCATGGTAACGAGACAATTTTTCAGTCTGATCAACAGATGCCTACTAACAAGTAGTCTAGCCTACTATGCGCCTTGTCCTTCAGGCCAGGGTAAACGAAGCGGTGACGTGTATTTATAGCACATTTGTTTGTGAGAAAATGTGAATGGGATCACATTTGTTTGTGAGAAAATGTGAATGGGATCACATTTGTTTGTGAGAAAATGTGAATGGGATCACATTTGTTTGTGAGAAAATGTGAATGGGATCACATTTGTTTGTGAGAAAATGTGAATGGGATCACATTTGTTTGTGAGAAAATGTGAATGGGATCACATTTGGTTAATATTCAAACTCGGGCTGACTAGGCTACCTAGACGTTTTTCAATCAAAATGAGTTTATATTTAGACAGGCAAGTCAGTTAAGAACAAATTCTTATTTTCAATGACGGCCTAGGAACAGTGGGTTAACGGCCTTGTTCAGGGGCAGAAGGACAAATTTCTACCTTGTCAGCTCGGGGGATTGAACTTGCAACCTTTCGGTTACTAGTCCAACGCTCTAACCACTAGGCTACAATGCAGCCCCATTGATTGGAATTTATCAATAAACAAAATAGTTGACATAGACTGTGAGTACATTTTTATTAGGCCTACAGTTGCAGGACAACACGATGCAAACCTACATAAAGCAAGCTCAGCCCTGTGAATTGTATTATCCAAACCTGTTGCTTTCTCTGTGTGTAGTCCTTGTCGTCCCCTAGTCCTTGAAATATATAAATAATATGAACAAATATAAGGTTGCTGCAGTTTGACTGGGTCCGGAGTTTCACCTGGTTAGGTGAGGAAAAAACACGCCCACACCACCACACCACTCTGGGACCTGTGGTTCCACCTCTGGCTGAAATACCCAGGTGACATTGAGCCAACAGTTTGGGGAGAATTCCCCCACCTCACAAAATCAGACCTAAGCTACCTGTAGTCTCATGAGCGTGAAAGCCCTGGAACTGGTAGCTTAAACGGACAGATGTTTCTCTGTTCTCGCACACTCTACAACAGTAAATGTGTACCGCCTTCTCTCTCCACAATGACCAAAATGATCCTCAGATTTACCTTCAGAAGTTAACTGAGCTTCCTGGTGGCAATTAATAGCATCTGTTGCGAAGGGCTTGGGTTCCCATTAGGGAACAAATACAAATAGCTCTATTGTAATGGAAGGGGACGACAACACAGATTTAAGTGCATCAATACACCGTAAAGGCAATCATACTACCAACTATTACCCTTTGGCGCTCAAAGAGATGATGAATATTATGGACACTCTGGAATTTACAAATGTTTGAAGGCTTAATAACACAGATCTCATGAGATATAATTGGAGGAGGATTGATTATGTTCTGGTACCCTTTTCATTGGTAATAAAAGGGAAATAAATATTGATTGAGGATTAAATGTGATCAGATCATCAATTTACATCCTTCCATGTACAGTTGAAGTCGGAAGTTTACATACACTTCGGTTGGAGTCATTAAAACTCGTTTTTCAACCACTCCACAAATTTCTTGTTGACAAACTATTGTGCTGGCAAGTCGGTTAGGACATCTACTTTCATTTTTTCAACAATTGTTTACAGACAGATTATTTCACTTATAATTCACTGTATCACAATTCCAGTGGGTCAGAAGTTTACATACACTAAGTTCACTGTGCCTTTAAACAGCTTGGAAAATTCCAGAAAATGATGTCATGGCTTTAGAAGCTTCTGATAGGCTTTGACATAATTTGAGTCAATTGGAGGTGTACCTGTGGATGTATTTCAAGGCCTACCTTCAAACTCAGCCTCTTTGCGTGACATCATGGGAAAATCAAAAGAAATCAGCCTAGACCTCATAAAAAAACATTCTAGACCTCCACAATTCTGGTTCATCCTTGGGAGCAATTTCCAAATGCCTGAAGGTACCACGTTCATCTGTACAAACAATAGTACACAAGTATAAACACCATTGGATCACGCAGCCGTGATACCGCTCAGGACGGAGATGCGTTCTATCTCCTAGAGATGAACGTACTTTGGTGCGAAAAGTGCGAATCAATCCCAGAACAACAGCAAAGGATCTTGTGAAGATGCTGGAGGAAACAGGTGCAAGAGTATCTATATCCATAGTAAAACGAGTCCTATATTGACATAAGCTGAAAGGCCGCTCAGCAAGGACTGCTCCAAAACCGCCATAAAAAAGCCAGACTACGGTTTGCAACTGCACATGGGGACAAATATCGTACTTTTTGGAGAAATGTCCTCTGGTCTGATGAAGCAAAAATATAACTGTTTGGCCATAATGACCATCATTATGTTTGGAGGAAAAAGGGGGAGGCTTGCAAGCCGAAGAACACCATCCCAACTGTGAAGCACGGGGGTGGCAGCATCATGTTGTGGAGGTGCTTTGCTGCAGGAGGGATTGGTGCACTTCACAAAATAGATGGCATCATGAGGGGGGAAAATTATGTGGATATATTGAAGCAACATCTCACGACATCAGTCAGGAAGTTAAAGCTTGGTCGCAAATGGGTCTTCCAAATGGACAATGACCCCAAGCATACTTCCAAAGTTGTGGCAAAATGGCTTAAGGACAACAAAGTCAGGGTATTGTAGTGGCCATCACAAAGCCCTGACCTCAATCCTCTAGAAAATGTATGGGCAGAACTGAAAAGCGTGTGCAAGCAAGGAGCCCTTCAAAACCTGACTCAGTTACACCAACATATTGTGGGAAGCTTGTGGAAAGCTACCCGAAATGTTTGACCCAAGTTCAATTTAAAGGCAATGCTACCAAATACTAATTGAGTGTATGTAAACTTCTGACCCACTGGGAATGTGATGAAAGAAGTAAAAGTTTTAATAAATAATGATCTCTACTATAATTGTGACATTTCAGATTCTTAAAAAAAAGTGGTGATCCTAACTGAATTTTTACTTGGATTGAGTGTCAGGAATTATGAAAAACTGAGTTGAAATGTATTTGGCTAATGTGTATGTAAACTTCCTACTTCAACTGTAACTATGACAGACTTTCCATGAGGAATGGGATAATGGCAATGTAACCAGGGTTTATTGACTGATGCTGCTTTCTTAACAAAAACGAAGGAATTCACAACATACTTTTTCTTGCACAATACAGGTGTTTCTTGCACAATAAACTAATTGTATGAGATGCCTTTGAATGTGACTTGAGAGGCCTGTGTCGAGGTTCAGTGAAGTGGAGGTGTTGTTTCCTTCCTTCAACTCCTGGGGGCGGCCCGTCAGGAAGTCCAGGACCCAGTTGCACAGTGCGGGGTTCAGACCTAGGGCCCCGAGCGTGATGATGAGCTCGGGGGGTACTATGGTGTTGAAGGCTGAGCTATGGTTAACAAACAGCAATAGGTATTGCTCTTGTCCAAATGGGATAGGGCAGTGTACAGTGCAATGGCGATTGCATCGTCTGTGGATCTATTGGGGCGGTAAGCAAATTGAAGTGGGTCTAGGGCAAGGTACTGAAAAGTACGGCTCGCGGGCCGTTTCCGGCCCGTCGGGCACTTCAGTCCAGGCCCGCGAGACATAAAAAAAAAAAAGATTTGTGGTATCCAATTGGTAGCTACAGTCTTGTCCCATCGCTGCAACTCCCATACGGATTCGGGAGAGGTGAAGGTGGAGAGCCGTGCATCCTCCGAAACACGACCCAGCCAAGCCGCACTGCTTCTTGACACAATGCCCACTTAAAAAACAATTGGTCCCCCAAAAAATGCAACCCTCTGTTGAATTTTAGAATCCCGATGTGGCCCTCAAGCCAAAAGGTTTGCCTACCCCTGGTCTAGCGTGTCAGGTAAGGTAGAGGTGATATGATCCTTAACTAGCCTTTCAAAGCACTTCATGATGACAGAAGTGAGTGCTACGGGGCAATAATAATTTATTTCAGTTACCTTTCTTGGGTACAGGAACAATGGTGGACATTCTGAAGCAAGTGGGGACAGCAGATTGGGATAGGGAGAGATTGAATATGTCCGTAAACACTCCAGCCAGCTGGTCTGCGCATGCTCAGAGGATGCGGCTAGGGATGCCATCTGGGCCGGCAGCCTTGCGAGGGTGGGTTAACATGCTTAAATGGTCTTACTTTGGCCACGGAGAACGAGAGTCCACAGTCCTTGGGAGCGGGATGCGTTGATCACACTGTGTTATCCTCAAAGTGGGCGTAGAAGGTGTTTAGCTTGTCCGGGAGCAAGACGTCGATGTACATACGCAACATGGCTGGTTTTCCCTTTGTAATCCGCGATTGTCTGTAGACCCTGCCATTGAATTGCGATTCCACTTTGTCTCTGTACTGATTTGCCTGTTTGGTTGCCTTATGGAGGAAATAGCTACACTGTTTTGTATTCTACAATATTCAATATCCAGTCACCTTGCCATGGTTGAATGCAGTGGTTCGCGCTTTCAGTTTAGCACGAATGCTGCCATCTATCCACGGTTTCTGTTTTGGGTATATTTGAATAGTCAGTGGGAACTGACTAGTTGGGAAAAACATCCCCTATACACTTCCTGATGAACTCAGTCACCGTGTCCGTGTATATATCCATGTTATTCTCTGATGCTACACAGAACATATCCCAGTCCGAAGCATGGATTCTGATTGGTAAGACCAGCATTGAATAGACCTTTGCACGGGTACTTCCTGTTTGAGTTTCTGCCTACAGGAAGGGAGGCGCAAAATGGAGTCGTGATCTGATTTGCCCGAAGGGAGGGCAGGGAAGGGCTTGGTAGGGATCCTAGTAAAGAGAATAGCCAGATTTGAAGTTCACTCCGAATACCTCTTCTACGCCGGCGGCATCTTGAAGAAATAAATATTTAAAAAGGAATAGTTTCACCATATTAAAATGAGAGTTTGAGAGTACACATAACAGGGTTGACCTTAAAATGAGGTGTGGCTTGTTGGGTGCTTGATTTTTGGCTTCCCATGAGACTGATTGTCAATGTGTTCTGTAATTAAAGGTTAAGTTGTTACTCAGCTAGTTCTGCAGTCTTAAAGGGTGCATGTGATACCAAAGAGCCTACTAAAGTTGAATTGTTAAGACGCCATTGTTAAGACGCCAAAAAATGTATATCCTGTCACAGCCTCCAGTAATAATGCTGCAATGTATCGGGGGTTGGGTCAGTCTGTTATATCTGGAGTATGTCTCCTGTCTTATCCGGTGTCCTGTGTGAATTTAAGTATGCTCCTTCTAATTCTCTATCTCTCTCTTTCTCTCTTTCTCTCTCTCTCTTTCTCTATCTCTTCTTTCAGAGGACCTGAGCCCTAGGACCATGCCTCAGGACTACCTGCCCTGATGACTCCTTGGTGTCCCCAGTCCACCTGGTCATGCTGCTGCTCCAGTTTCAACTGTTCTGCCTGCGGCTATGGCTCAGGTCCTCCGAGAGAGAGAAAGAAAGAGAGAAAGAGAGAATTAGAGAGTGCATGTAATTGGATTACAATATTTTGTCTGATAGCGTATCGGATTACAGTATAACAAATGTTATATCAGATTACATGTAACTGATTACATGTAAGCAATCTGATTATATGTAATCAGTTACTCTCCAACCCTGACTGTGAGAAACATTGCCTTTCCTCACATCATTTTGACTATTGTTGTGAATAAAAATAAAATTGAAGAGTTGAAAACAGAAACAACACAAACACATGTTTGGTCATAATGGTATGAAATATTCAAATGATATACAGATTGGATTTGTTTTGTTCCACCTAGTTCTGGGAGCAGCTCTTCCTCAGGGGCAGAAACAAATGTGATTGGGTTAAGCCTAGGTTTAATATTGTACATAACAGTCTTTAGCTCATTACATTATTGTTAGCCTTTGATTTAGCACCATAACATAGACTGTGACATGCCTATTAAGATTCACAGCTCTCTGGCCCTCTGTGATATAAACCACTAAACAGGTTTATCCCCCCCCCCCCCCCCCCCCTCCTCTTAAGTGTTACCAAACACTATTATCAAGCATGTTCCATGAAAAAAGTACACAGCCATAGAGGTAAGTAGGAGGGAGTGTGAGTGTGAGTGGACTCTGGGACATCAGATGCAGTGATTATACATGAGGAGGAGAAAACACACATCCTCCTCATGCACTGCACGAAACCACAGAATGTTAATGCACTCACCTGCCGCTAATGGCCCCTTTGATGATGCCAGCGTGACACCGTCCTAGCTGGCAGGAGTTGTACCTAAGACCTGCTGTTGGCGCTCCCATTAAGAAGGCCCTACCTTTCTGTGTGTTGGGTAACACTCAGGCTTTAGCACAACTTTTGACCGACAACGGCGACGAGATGATGTATATGGCGACCGAGAATATCGGCAGAATTACACGACCACTAGGCGTTGATTACTTGTGGGTGGATGAGTGGGATTCTCCATGCAGACTGTAAATGATTGAGGAAAGTGTTTTGTACTCTGATAATCGAAAAAAGGTCTGTGGAGGTGATTTGAAGGCAATATGCCTCTCGCTGGTGCTAAGTGGAAAGTGTCTAAGTGAAATTTAGAAAGAGTTTGGCATACATAAATCTGGGGTGGAGGCAGTGGTGGTTGGGAATGAGATTCTGGTGATTTATTTTTCAGGGCCCTCTCAACAGGGGTGCCTTGCCCAAGAATGTGTCTCACTTACCCAGACACTCTGGTCCATATATGGAACAGTCTCACATTGGAAGAATACATGCATGCCAGAGTAGGCTGGTGGGAGGAGCTATAGGAGGACGGTCTCATCGCAATGGCTGGAATCGAATCAATGGAATGGCACCAAACACGTCAAATACACGGAAACAGCGTGTTTGACGCTGTTACATTGGTTCCATTCCAGCCATTACAATGAGCCCATCCTCCTATAGCCCCTCCCACCAGCCTCCTCTGGCATGCATGTATTCTTCCAATGTGAGACTGTTCCATATATGGACCCGAGTGTCTGGGTAAGTGAGACACATTCTTGGGCAAGGCACCCCTGTTGAGAGGGCCCTGAAAAATAAATCACCATAATCTCATTCCCAACCACCACTGCCTCCACCCCAGATTTGGCTAGCAGACAGGTAGCTACGAGAGTATTTGCATGTAATAGCACTGTTGTTGAGACATCACACATTCCTCACTGCAAACCACCATTATGCACACAGCAACGAAAGAAAGAAAGATCTGCGCAAGAGCTTGACATTTTCCCATGAGCGGGTCTGCCTGGGTAGAGTCAAGTTCAACACGTTGCCACATTGGGAGTTCTTTTAGTAACTCCAATTTGTGTGGTGGAAACATGTCTCTCTTGGAACCGACAACAAAGAACAGTGGGATTTATTAGTAAAGACAGACAACAACAAAAATCCATCACATCGGCACAAAGCTAATCAAGACATATTTTGCCTTTCGTTTTCCATTTTTGTTGACCTCAACTCCGGGGCTGGAAAAGCAACCGTTTCTAATCAGGCCCCCTGCAGGATTACGTTGGGAGAGGAGGACGAGAGGGAAGAGAGGAAAGAGCAATGCGGGAATGAAATAGATATTAAAAGGTTTATTGGGCCTCGCAGCTGTTTTTGATGATATAGCCTAATAAACAGTTAAAAAAAGAATTAGATCAGATAACCCCAAGGGGACGCTAATTACCTTATTTTTTAAAACAATGATTAGCTTTAGTAGCAGGTATTCACTGGGTGATTACTCTTCTGTAAACTCCCATCCTTAAGTTGTGCCTTGCAGTTTCTCCCTTCACTAGTCTCCTGTAGTGCAATAATTTAGATGCTCATGCAATACTTTGCAATAACTTGAGACATGGTTTGTTGACAATGTATGTTACTGAGGTGAGGGGTCTGTCTACATTGGGGTCAATTCAACTTAGTTTCAATTTCAACTTCAATGTGAATGGAAATTACAGTAAAAAATCATGTGTATATTTCAGTTTGTGAACTGCAATGTCAAATAATACCGTAACGCCATACCGTAACGCCATCTCAAATAACCCAATCATGAAATGTAGTTTGACTTGTCTCCCCCTTATATGCAATGCCACACATTCCAGCAGTTTCAAAAACACATTGTTTGCGTTGCACGATATACTGCATCACTCAGCGTTTGTCACGTCATAAGTGACATATTAATTATAACAGAGCAGAGGTAAGTGATGTGAGCCTTTCTGTAGATAAAAAGCGGAGCTCTGTAACCTTTGAACTGTCTTTGGATAGCCCTCGTGTAATGGATTGCTTCATGACAGTACAGACCTCCAAAAAATGTTTTTTTTAAATATACTGCCATAGCCATGCCATGCGGAGCCCTAATGCACTTCTCAGACTTGGAGATCAAGGAAATGGATTCATTCTGGAGCTCTGTAAACAAGTCGACAAATCTAATGGGACATTTTCAAACAGACAGATCTCCCTGAAGACGTTTTCATTATCAATGAGTATTTCTGGCTTGACTATAAATAAGGATATACAATATGAATAAAGAGAGTAGATTATGACTCTGCGGTAACTACTGGATGTTAGATATCTAACATAATCTGAAATGCTGACAAAGGTTGGATCATCTCATTATGTTGCTGAAATGCATTTAGTAGTATGTATGTAGAGATATATAGACATGTGATTTGATGCCTTATAGAAGGAAATTAAATTAAATGAAGGAACACCATTGTCTAAGAATTGATTACATTTTCAAGTCTTGTACTTGATCAGTTTGCATGAATCAGATTTACACTGTATGCGTAAGCAGTACCAGTAAAAATCAGTGGAGGCTGGTGGGATGAGCTGTAGCAAGACGGCTCATTGTAAAACTGGAATGGAATTAATGGAATGGAGTCAAACGTGGTTACCGTTCCATTAATTCCATTCCAGCCATTACAATGAGCCTATCCTACTATAGCTCCTCCCACCATCCTCTGATAAAAAGCCATTAAAAAGCCGACCTTTCCACTACACTCTATCCACAGTCCATTATTCAGTGAATATTTTGACAGTGTTTTAAGTAAAGAAAGCCATGAAGTTACAGATTATATGTGGCCCTAAACAGTTGGAAGGGTTAACTCTAGATGGTTGGACAGGTGTGTGGACATGAACATCCATGAAGTAAATGTACTGTGTCATTATTGATATGAAATGGGTTTAGCAAGTGTGGTTGACATTGATGTTGAGGAGTCAGTTCAACTTGTTGTACTTGAAAGGTGCTTGAATCGTGGGTGGGCAGAGTGAAGGGTGTATGGTGTGTCTGGGTTTTAGGATACAGTACATTTATTTGCATAAATTGACAGTAATTTCCATACAGTGAAGCCTACTCTATTTTTAAACCAACTTTGCAGTCAAGGCATACAAATACTGTACTGCTAAACCACTTGTCAATCAAATGCTTACAGTACAGCACACAAAAGTTCAGTAGATTCTGTCACATAAAAAATAAGAGCACCTTCTCTGTTTCAGGCACAAGTATCTCATTGTCAAGGGGAAACATTTGGCTCACCGCTCCTCCTTACTAACTCTGATTTAGTGGGCAGCTATGAGCTCTGTCACAAGCCCATTTGGTATTCTGATACACAATCAAAGCAGAAGTTCTGATGGATGGGTCTGTCGTCCAACAGCTAATCCATTCTTGTGGTCCCCATGATGCTCACTTCAAATATCGACTGTGATCTACTGCCGTTGACCTGAGATCCCGGGTCAAAGGTCAAATATACCATGAAAAATGTCCGGGACCTCGTGGGAACATAAATACCCCGTCGCTTCTCAGTTTACCTGTCTGACAAAACAAAGCCGCTGAGGTAGGAGGGTGGGGGACTGCGGAGGGTTTTCTCAGGAGTGACAGCAATAGATTTGTGTACTTTAATTTCTTATCCTGAAAGACGGGTGAGGATTTACACTATCCAGAAGTAGACAGCAAATACAAGCAGTTGGATAACTTATAGTACATGCTATTCATACTGAACACCAAATCACATCCAAAGGCTACACTGAAAGGAGTCCACAGGGAAATGAAAGGCCTTGAATAACAACAATGATGTGTAAGATCTTATTTGCAATGGAAAACAAACGGCACAGGCCTTGGCTCGGATGCTCTGACAATCATATTTGGAGTTACAGACAAAGTGCACGAACATCTTTTATTGAAATCGATTTAAAAAAAAGTAGTTAAGATGAATTGGGCCCTTGGGGAATCAGCTGAGATATTTGTGAATATAAACCCTGGTCATCCCCTTGAAGTAAACAAAGAAGTGTGATTCTCCCTTTATTGGGATCTTAGAGACAAAACAAAAGAACTCAGACTTTGCTAAATGGAAATGCATTGCTTAGTTTTTCCTTTTAACTGATGTACTCTGGTTTTCCTTACTGTCTACGGGAATTAGTTAGATCCTGCTTGGATTTATGCATTTCCAACCCCCTCTCTAAGTGTGTGCCATATTTATCGTCCATCCTTCAGGAGAGTGACCTCAAATTCCAATGGCACTGATTCAGTGGGGAGGGAGTGTGGATGCAGCCCCAGCCGAGAGCCAGCTCCAGCCTCCACTCCACACAGCCAAAGCAATAACATACAGCAGGCTGGGGGTATGATGGATGCCAGACGTGACGTCCCACCTTATCACTCCTGGGTGTTTCCATTCAAAACATCACTTCAATGTGTAAAAGATAGAAGCAAAGCCCTGTTCCTGACGTGTTTTTCCCCTTTCCTTCCTTTGGCAGTATTCCTAGAGTTTCTCCTTTGTCCTGAGCAGGAAGTTAGTCAGTTCTGCACAAGCACAACGCAGTGAAATGTTGACATGCAGAACAGCCTGCAGGGAACATAGTGGACCAGTTTGCGCACAACTAAAAAAACGGCCAAACTCAATAGTATTTCACACACAGAAAGAGCAATTTTGATTGTTTATAACTTGCCCTCTCTCCCCCCCCCCCCTCTCTCTTTCACTCTCTCTCCCCCCTCACTCTCTCTCCCCCCCTCTATCTCTCTCTCTCTCTCTCACACTCTCTCTCTCTCTCTCTCTCTCTCTCTCTCTGCAAAGCTACCCTCAGTTTTTCCAGTGGTTGAATGGAATGCATATTGGTGTACACTGCTGCCATCTAGAGATGCAAAAATGCTATATTTAAACAAAGGTACAGCGGTACTGTGAAAGTATGCTATACTATAAGGGCTTAACCATTAGGGATTGGAGTTGGATCCTAATTGTCATTTCCATTCTATAAAATGTACTCAAAATCTATTACAATGAGCTAAAGTATTAGTTTGTTCTTGTTAAATTTCAACATAAGAACTTATTGTCTCTATTTAGATATTGTCATAACATCAGTGAGGTTGGCCAATTTGTAGGATTTGTACAGTTAACAGTCTACATCTTGGTCTATTTTCTTACAGACATTTCCACAATGATGGGAGACCACAGCAATGAAAATGAATGAGTTTGTATCCCAGCATCTGGTGTATAAAACAGTGAAGACTGTTGTTTTCGGTAAATGCAACACAAAAAAAATGATTTTATGTAAGCATGTGTCAAAGCTTGTTTTTTTTTATGCCGTTGCCCACAATGCAGTAGTATATTGAGTGAATTATGTTGTTACGTGTTATGCTACGATTTATTTTTGTTTCCAAACCATAATGAGATCAAGGTCTGAAATGATTGGAAGCTTTCTACAGTCAGACATATCCATGAAAATATATTGCATTTACCATGTTAGCGCACAGAAGGCTGAGTTAGAATCTTTCATTTTGAGATCATCATCATTAAGTATACACTGTAATAATTTTTTGTCCATTTAGTTTTGATTTGTTGGTCTTCCTTGAGTCTGTCCTTGGGTTGCTTACTTACGATTGACACCACAATACTTTGACGACACAAACTAGCTCCGGGATGAAAGTGAATCCAGGTTAAAGCTATGATCTTTTATTGAGGTCACTCGTTAGATCCGCCTCAATCAGTGTAGAGGAAGGGGAGGAGACAGGTTAAAGAAGGGTTTTTAAGCCTTGAGACAATTGAGACATGGATTGTGTATGTGTGCCATTCAGAGGAAGAATGGGAAAGACAAAAGATTTAAGTGCCTTTGAATGGGGTATGGCAGTAGGTGCCAGTGCCAAGAACTGCAACGATGCTGCGTTTTTCACGCTCTACAGTTTCCCGCGTGTGTCAAGAATGGTCCACCACCCAAAGGACATCCAGCCAATTTGACACAGCTGTGGGAAGCTTTGGAGTCAACATGGGCCAACATCCTTGTGGAACACTTTCGACGCCTTGTAGACAATTTAAATATTTTTTTTATTTATTTCACCTTTATTTAACCAGGTAGGCAAGTTGAGAACAAGTTCTCATTTACAATTGCGACCTGGCCAAGATAAAGCAAAGCAGTTCGACACATACAACGACACAGAGTTACACATGGAGTAAAACAAACATACAATAATACAGTCAATAATACAGTATAAACAAGTCTATATACGATGTGAGCAAATGAGGTGAGATAAGGGAGGTAAAGGCAAAAAAAGGCCATGGTGGCAAAGTAAATACAATATAGCAAGTAAAACACTGGAATGGTAGATTTGCAATGGGAGAATGTGCAAAGTAGAAATAAAAATAATGGGGTGCAAAGGAGCAAAATAAATAAATTAATTCAATAGAGTAGGGAAAGAGGTAGTTGTTTGGGCTAAATTATAGGTGGGCTATGTACAGGTGCAGTAATCTGTGAGCTGCTCTGACAGTTGGTGCTTAAAGCTAGTGAGGGAGATAAGTGTTTCCAGTTTCAGAGATTTTTGTAGTTCGTTCCAGTCATTGGCAGCAGAGAAGTGGAAGGAGAGGCGGCCAAAGAAAGAATTGGTTTTGGGGGTGACCAGAGAGATATACCTGCTGGAGCGCGTGCTACAGGTGGGTGATGCTATGGTGACCAGCGAGCTGAGATAAGGGGGGACTTTACCTAGCAGGGTCTTGTAGATGACATGGAGCCAGTGGGTTTGGCGACGAGTATGAAGAGAGCGTACAGGTCGCAATGGTGGGTAGTATATGGGGCTTTGGTGACAAAACGGATTGCACTGTGATAGACTGCATCCAATTTGTTGAGTAGGGTATTGGAGGCTATTTTGTAAATGACATCGCTGAAGTCGAGGATTGGTAGGATGGTCAGTTTTACAAGGGTATGTTTGGCAGCATGAGTGAAGGATGTTTTGTTGCGAAATAGGAAGCCAATTCTAGATTTAACTTTGGATTGGAGATGTTTGATGTGGGTCTGGAAGGAGAGTTTAAAGTCTAACCAGACACCTAGGTATTTGTAGTTGTCCACGTATTCTAAGTCAGAGCCGTCCAGAGTAGTGATGTTGGAAAGGCGGGCAGGTGCAGGCAGCGATCGGTTGAAGAGCATGCATTTAGTTTTACTTGTATTTAAGAGCAATTGGAGGCCATGGAAGGAGAGTTGTACGGCATTGAAGCTTGCCTGGAGGTTTGTTAACACAGTGTACAAAGAAGGGCCATGGGTATACAGAATGGTGTCGTCTGCGTAGAGGTGGATCAGAGACTCACCAGCAGCAAGAGCGACATCATTGATGTATACAGAGAAGAGAGTCGGTCCAAGAATTGAACCCTGTGGCACCCCCATAGAGACTGCCAGAGGTCCGGACAGCAGACCCTCCGATTTGACACACTGAACTCTATCAGAGAAGTAGTTGGTGAACCAGGTGAGGCAATCATTTGAGAAACCAAGGCTGTCGAGTCTGCCGATGAGGATGTGGTGATTGACAGAGTCGAAAGCCTTGGCGAGATCAATGAATTCGGCTGCACAGTAATGTTTCTTATCGATGGTGGTTAAGATATCGTTTAGGACCTTGAGCGTGGCTGAGGTGCACCCATGACCAGCTCTGAAACCAGATTGCATAGCAGAGGTAATGGTCGGTAATCTGTTTGTTGACTTGGCTTTCGAAGACCTTAGAAAGGCAGGGTAGGATAGATATAGGTCTGTAGCAGTTTGGGTCAAGAGTGTCCCCCCCTTTGAAGAGGGGGATAACCGCAGCTGCTTTCCAATCTTTGGGAATCTCAGATGACATGAAAGAGAGGTTGAACAGGCTAGTAATAGGGGTGGCAACAATTTCGGCAGATAATTTTAGAAAGAAAGGGTCCAGATTGTCTAACCTGGCTGATTTGTAGGGGTCCAGATTTTGCAGCTCTTTCAGAACATCAGCTGACTGTATTTGGGAGGAGAAATAGGGAAGGCTTGGGCGAGTTGCTGTGGGGGGTGCAGCCGTAGAAAAATGCTTATTGAAATTCTCAATTATGGTGGATTTATCAGTGGTGACAGTGTTTCCTATCTTCAGTGCAGTGGGCAGCTGGGAGGAGGTGTTCTTATTCTCCATGGACTTTACAGTGTCCCAGAACTTTTTTGAGTTGGTGTTGCAGGAAGCAAATTTCTGCTTGAAAAAGCTAGCCTTGGCTTTTCTAACTGCCTGTGTAGAGTCTATGTCCAACGAATTGAGTCTGTTCTGAGGCAAAAGTGTGTGTGGGGTGCAACTCAATACTAGGAAGGTGCTCAGTATATGTGCAATATGGTTTAGATGAGAAGCCCCTGTATAGTTTGAATTGCTATCTGTATTTTGTTTGTCTGTATACTAAGGTATTTACGGTATGCAAATAGATGCAATCACACAAGAAGCAGGAATGTGGATTTGGCCATACCACATCCAAGGCTAGTGTAAAAATAACAGTTGCAAATATGATGTTGAAGAGAGATAGATCTCAATAGACATATTTTACTCATGTAAATCCACACTTAGTTTTTTTTACTTAAAGTACCAGTAAGAAACTATGTATTAAGAGAGAAATAGGCATTGGTCTGAAGCTGAAAAGAAAGAGAATTCACGTGAGCACCACAATGCCTACTCCACCCATGCTCTACCAAGGTTTTCCAGCACAGCTTTGACCTACTATAGTATCTTTGTTGGTATACTGTACTTCAAACAATGTTTATGCAGGTTGCTTAGGATTCAACATTTTTTAAACAGCCGAATTCATAATCTTAAAGGAAATTTTCCCACAATAATGTGAAAGAAAGTTGGGTTGGCCCTCTTTGATGTCACATACATTGCTGTGTTTTTATTTATAAATCACATTTCCAAAAAGTCCCACTGTACCTAACATCATTAGAGAATCAGCAGAGAATGCCAAGAGTGTGCAAAGCTGTCATCAAGGCAAAGGGAGGCTATTTTGAAGAATCTCAAATGTAAAAAAATATTTAGGTTACTACATTATTCCATATGTGTTTATTCATAGTTTTGACGTCTCCACTATTATTCTACAATGTAGAAAATAGTAAGAAAGAAAGAAAGAAAAACACTTGAATGAGTAGGTATGTCCAAACTCCGGGATGCTGGCCTTCTAGGCAGAGTTCCTCTGTTCAGTGTCTGTTCTTTTTCCCATCTTAATCTTTTCTTTTTATTGACCAGTCTGAGATATGGCTTTTTCTTTGCAACTCTGCCTAGAAGGCCAGCATCCCGGAGTCACCTCTTCCCTGTTGATGTTGAGATTGGTGTTTTGTGGGTACTATTTAATGAAGCTGCCAGTTGAGGACTTGTGAGGTGTCTGTTTCTCAAACTAGACACTCTAATGCACTTGTCCTCTTGCTCAGTTGTGCACCGGCTCCTCCCACTCCTCTTTCTATTCTGGTTAGAGCCACTTTGCGCTGTTCTGTGAAGGGAGTAGTACACAGCATTGTATGAGATCTTCAGTTTCTTGGCAATTTCTCACATGGAATAGCCTTCATTTCTCAGAACAAGAATAGACAGACGAGTTTCAAAAAAAAGTTATTTGTTTCTGGCCATTTTGAGCCTGTAATTGTACCCACAAATGCTGATGCTCCAGATATTCAACTAGTCAAAAGAAGGACAGTTTTACTGCTTCTTTAATCAGAACAACAGTTTTCAGCTGGGCTAACATAATTGCTAAATGGATTTCTAATGATCAATTATCCTTTTAAAATGATAAACTTGGATTAGCTAACACAACGTCCCATTGGAACACAGAAGGTGATGATTGCGGATAACGGGGCTCTGTACGCCTATGTAGATATTCCATAAACAAATCAGCCGTTTCCAGCTGCAATCGTCATTTACAACATTAATAATCTCTACACTGTATGTCACACCCTGATCTGTTTCACCTGTCTTTGTGATTGTCTCCACCCCTCTCCAGGTGTCGCCCATCTTCCCCATTATTCCCCAGTGTATTTATACCTTTGTTCTCTGTTTGTCTGTTGCCAGTTTGTTTTGTTCGGCAAGCCTACCAGTGGTTTTCCCCCTTGCGCCTGTCTTTTCTAAAGTTCCTGTTTTCTAGTTTTCCCGGTTTTAACCATTCTGCCTGCACTGACCCTGCCTGCCGTTCTGTACCTTGGATTATTGACCTCTAAGCCTGCTCTGACCCTGAGACTGCCTGCCATTCTGTCCCTTTTGGACTCTGACCCGGCTCACTGACCTCTGCCTGCCTTTGACCTGTCATTCTGCCTGCCCCCTGTTCTAGTAATAAACTTTTGTTACTTCGACACTGTCTGCATCTGGGTCTTCCCTGAAACGTGATATAGTAGGTCAAAGCTGTGTGCTGGAAAAACCTGCTAGAACATGGGTGGAGTAGGCATTGTGGTGCTCATTAATTTCCTTTCTTTTTCAACTTCAGACCAATGCCTATTCTCACTTAACTTAGTTTTTTGTTTTTAATGTCCATGGTTTTTAAGGTGCACTATACAACGTTTCCACATGCAGAGCCTGATTTGGCAGTGCTATTGTAACCTTTAATTCGGCTTCTGCCAAAAGATCTGGGCCTTAATGACACAGGTGGTGTGCTTGCATAACTGCAAGGGTTGATTGTTTAAACTGTCTGCTGGCTGTTGCCCTCTAATAGCTCAAATCCATTTTGAACAAAATTAAACGTTAAATTAACATATGTTTAGAATTTACCATGGATGGTGAAACGTCATTGTCTGCAGTTTTCTGGTGAATGACTCAATTGATTGTGACCGTCTTACATTTTAAAATATGACTCAATTACCATTGAAATCAAAATAAAGGAAAACAGTTTTAAGTCATTGACTTTTGAATGTCGTATAACTCAGCCATAGTAACTAAACAGAGATATTCCCATGTACACTAACGCATTGCAGAGTGACACATCCTATACATTTATAGAATCTGGGTTTGGGGAGGGGGCCATTAGCCCACTCTCCCCATCCCTAGCACTGCGCCACTGGAATGGCTGTGCAAGGCAGAGCTATTACCGGTGTGAAGCTAGCCACAATAACAATTTGCAGTTCGCCTTCAAAATAAAAGGTCCCCATTGAAAGGGATTCAAATGGATACAAATACTGGAAGCATGCCACATTTGGACTAGATAATGCTAAACAAGGTCGGAATGTTATATAAATTCAACAAAAGACAATTTGTTAATTTGACACAAAAATAAAAAAAATCTACTGAAATCACACTGTGGATGTACTGAACAAAATTATTAACACAACATGTAAATTGTTGGTCCCATGTTTCATGTGCTGAAATAAAAGATCCCAGAATTTTTCCACATGCACAAAAAGCTTGTTTTCGGCACAAATTTGTTTACATCCCTGTTAGTGACCATGTTTCCTTTGCCCAGATTAACTATCCACCTGACAGATTTGGCATATCAAGAAGCTGATTAAACAGCATGATCATTACACAGGTGAACCTTGTGCTGGGGACTATAAAAGGCCATTATAAAATGTGCTGTTTTGTCTCACAACGCAATGCCACAAGTTTTAAGGGAGGTAAGTAGTCAGTTGTACAACTGAATGTATTTAACCCAATCAGAGAGGTGCGGGGGGCTGCCATAATCGACATCCACATCTTCGGCACCCGAGTAACTGTGGGTTAACTGTCTTGCTCAGGGGCAGAATTACCTTGTCAGCTCGGGGATTCAATCCCACAACCTTTCGGTTACTAGCCCAACGCTCTAACCACTAGGCTACATGCACTTGCTGACTGCAGGAATGTCCACCAGATCTGTTGCCAGATAATTTCATGTTAATTTCTCTACCATAAGCTGCCTCCAATGTCGTTTTAGAGAATTTGGCAGTATGTCCAACAGGCCTCACAACCGCAGGCCATGTATAACCACGCCATGTTATCCACGTCGGCACCAACGATGTTAGGATGAAACAGTCAGAGATCACCAAGCGCAACATAGCTTCTGCGTGTAAATCAGCTAGAAAGATGTGTCGGCATCGAGTAATTGTCTCTGGCCCCCTCCCAGTTAGGGGGAGTGATGAGCTCTACAGTCTCACAACTCAATCGCTGGTTGAAAACTGTTTTCTGCCCCTCCCAAAAGATAGAATTTGTAGATAATTGGCCCTCTTTCTGGGACTCACCCACAAACAGGACCAAGCCTGACCTGCTGAGGAGTGACGGACTCCATCCTAGCTGGAGGGGTGCTCTCATTTTATCTACCAACATAGACAGGGCTCCTCTAGCTCCACAATGAAATAGGGTGCAGGCCAGGCAGCAGGCTGTTAGCCAGCCTGCCAGCATAGTGGAGTCTGCCACTAGCACAGTCAGTGTAGTCAGCTCAGCTATCACCATTGAGACCGTGTCTGTGCCTCGACCTAGGTTGGGCAAAACTAAACATGGCGGTGTTCGCCTTAGCAATCTCACTAGGATAAAGACCACCTCCATTCCTGTCATTATTGAAAGAGATCATGATACCTCACATCTCAAAATAGGGCTACTTAATGTTAGATCCCTTACTTCAAAGGCAATTATAGTCAATGAACTAATCACTGATCATAATCTTGATGTGATTGGCCTGACTGAAACATGGCTTAAGCCTGATGAATTTACTGTGTTAAATGAGGCCTCACCTCCTGGCTACACTAGTGACCATATCCCCCGTGCATCCCGCAAAGGTGGAGGTGTTGCTAACATTTACGATAGCAAATTTCAATTTACAAAAAAAAAATTATGACGTTTTCGTCTTTTGAGCTTCTAGTCATGAAATCTATGCAGCCTACTCAGTCACTTTTTATAGCTACTGTTTACAGGCCTCCTGGGCCATATACAGCGTTCCTCACTGAGTTCCCTGAATTCCTATCGGACCTTGTAGTCATAGCAGATAATATTCTAATCTTTGGTGACTTTAATATTCACATGGAAAAGTCCACAGACCCACTCCAAAAGGCTTTCGGAGCCATCATCGACTCAGTGGGTTTTGTCCAACATGTCTCTGGACCCACTCACTGTCACAGTCATACGCTGGACCTAGTTTTGTCCCATGGAATAAATGTTGTGGATCTTAATGTTTTTCCTCATAATCCTGGACTATCGGACCACCATTTTATTACGTTTGCAATTGCAACAAATAATCTGCTCAGACCCCAACCAAGGATCATCAAAAGTCGTGCTATAAATTCACAGACAACACAAAGATTCCTTGATGTCCTTCCAGATTCCCTCTGTCTACCCAAGGACGCCAGAGGACAAAAATCAGTTAACCACCTAACTGAGGAACTCAATTTAACCTTGCGCAATACCCTAGATGCAGTTGCACCCCTAAAAACTAAAAACATTTCTCATAAGAAACTAGCTCCCTGGTACACAGAAAATACCCGAGCTCTGAAGCAAGCTTCCAGAAAATTGGAACGGAAATGGCGCCACACCAAACTGGAAGTCTTCCTACTAGCTTGGAAAGACAGTACTGTGCAGTACCGAAGAGCCCTTACTGCTGCTGGATCATCCTATTTTTCTAACTTAATTGAGGAAAATAAGAACAATCCGAAATTCCTTTTTGATACTGTCGCAAAGCTAACTAAAAAGCAGCATTCCCCAAGAGAGGATGACTTTCACTTTAGCAGTGATAAATTCATGAACTTATTTGAGGAAAAGATTATGATTATTAGAAAGCAAATTACGGACTCCTCCTTAAATCTGCGTATTCCTTCAAAGCTCAGTTGTCCTGAGTCTGCACAACTCTGCCAGGACCTAGGATCAAGAAAGACGCTCAAGTGTTTTAGTACTATATCTCTTGACACAATGATGAAAATAATCATGGCCTCTAAACCTTCAAGCTGCATACTGGACCCTATTCCAACTAAACTACTGAAAGAGCTGCTTCCTGTGCTTGGCCCTCCTATGTTGAACATAATAAACGGCTCTCTATCCACCGGATGTGTACCAAACTCACTAAAAGTGGCAGTAATAAAGCCTCTCTTGAAAAAGCCAAACCTTGACCCAGAAAATATAAAAAACTATCGGCCTATATCGAATCTTCCATTCCTCTCAAACATTTTAGAATAGGCTGTTGCGCAACAACTCACTGCCTTCCTGAAGACAAACAATGTATACGAAAGGCTTCAGTCTGGTTTTAGACCCCATCATAGCACTGAGACGGCACTTGTGAAGGTGGTAAATTACATTTTAATGGCATCGGACCGAGGCTCTGCATCTGTCCTCGTGCTCCTAGACCTTAGTGCTGCTTTTGATACCATCGATCACCACATTCTTTTGGAGAGATTGGAAACCCAAATTGGTCTACACGGACAAGTTCTGGCCTGGTTTAGATCTTATCTGTCGGAAAGATATCAGTTTGTCTCTGTGAATGGTTTGTCCTCTGACAAATCAACTGTAAATTTCGGTGTTCCTCAAGGTTCCGTTTTAGGACCACTATTGTTTTCACTATATATTTTACCTCTTGGAGATGTTATTCGAAAACATAATGTTAACTTTCACTGCTATGCGGATGACACACAGCTGTACATTTCAATGAAACATGGTGAAGCCCCAAAATTGCCCTTGCTAGAAGCATGTGTTTCAGACATAAGGAAGTGGATGGCTGCAAACTTTCTACTTTTAAACTCAGACAAAACAGAGATGCTTGTTCTAGGTCCCAAGAAACAAAGAGATCTTCTGTTGAATCTGACAATTAATCTTAATGGTTGTACAGTCGTCTCAAATAAAACTGTGAAGGACCTCGGCGTTACTCTGGACCCTGATCTCTCTTTTGAAGAACATATAAAGACCATTTCAAGGACAGCTTTTTTCCATCTACGTAACATTGCAAAAATCAGAAACTTTGTCCAAAAATGTTGCAGAAAAATTAATCCATGCTTTTGTCACTTCTAGGTTAGACTACTGCAATGCTCTACTTTCCGGCTACCCGGATAAAGCACTAAATAAACTTCAGTTAGTGCTAAATACGGCTGCTAGAATCCTGACTAGAACCAAAAAATGTGATCATATTACTCCAGTGCTAGCCTCTCTACACTGGCTTCCTGTCAAAGCAAGGGCTGATTTCAAGGTTTTACTGCTAACCTACAAAGCATTACATGGGCTTGCTCCTACCTATCTCTCTGATTTGGTCCTGCCGTACATACCTACACGTACGCTACGGTCACAAGACGCATGCCTCCTAATTGTCCCTAGAATTTCTAAGCAAACAGCTGGAGGCAGGGCTTTCTCCTATAGAGCTCCATTTCTATGGAACGGTCTGCCTACCCATGTCAGAGACGCAAACTCGGTCCCTCAACCTTCAAGTCTCTACTGATGACTCATCTCTTCAGTGGGTCATATGATTGAGTGTAGTCTGGCCCAGGAGTGGGAAGGTGAACGGAAAGGCTCTGGAGCAACGAACCGCCCTTGCTGTCTCTGCCTGGCCAGTTCCCCTCTTTCCACTGGGATTCTCTGCCTCTAACCCTATTACAGGGGCTGAGTCACTGGCTTACTGGGGCTCTCTCATGCCGTCCCTGGAGGGGGTGCGTCACCTGAGTGGGTTGATTCACTGATGTGGTCATCCTGTCTGGGTTGGCGCCCCCCCCCCCCCCCCCCCCCCCTTGGGTCTTGCCGTGGCGGAGGTCTTTGTGGGCTATACTCAGCCTTGTCTTAGGATGGTAAGTTGGTGGTTGAAGATATCCCTCTAGTGGTGTGGGGGCTGTGCTTTGGCGAAGTGGGTGGGGTTATATCCTTCCTGTTTGGCCCTGTCTGGGGGTGTCCTCGGATGGGGCCACGGTGTCTCCTGACCCCTCCTGTCTCAGCCTCCAGTATTTATGCTGCAGTAGTTTATGTGTCGGGGGGCTAGGGTCAGTTTGTTATATCTGGAGTACTTCTCCTGTCCTATTCGGTGTCCTGTGTGAATCTAAGTGTGCGTTCTCTAATTCTCTCCTTCTCTCTTTCTTTCTCTCTCTCGGAGGACCTGAGCCCTAGGACCATGCCCCAGGACTACCTGACATGATGACTCCTTGCTGTCCCCAGTCCACCTGACCGTGCTGCTGCTCCAGTTTCAACTGTTCTGCCCTATTATTATTCGACCATGCTGGTCATTTATGAACATTTGAACATCTTGGCCATGTTCTGTTATAATCTCCACCCTGCACAGCCAGAAGAGGACTGGCCATCCCACATATGCTCTCTCTAATTCTCTCTTTCTTTCTCTCTCTCGGAGGACCTGAGCCCTAGGACCATGCCTCAGGAATACCTGACATGATGACTCCTTGCTGTCCCCAGTCCACCTGACTGTGCTGCTGCTCCAGTTTCAACTGTTCTGCCTTATTAGTATTCGACCATGCTGGTCATTTATGAACATTTGAACATCTTGGCCATGTTCTGTTATAATCTCCACCCGGCACAGCCAGAAGAGGACTGGCCACCCCACATAGCCTGGTTCCTCTCTAGGTTTCTTCCTAGGTTTTGGCCTTTCTAGGGAGTTTTTCCTAGCCACCGTGCTTCTACATCTGCATTGCTTGCTGTTTGGGGTTTTAGGCTGGGTTTCTGTACAGCACTTTGAGATATCAGCTGATGTACGAAGGGCTATATAAATAAATTTGATTTGATTTGATCCCAGGACCTCCACATCCGGCTTCTTTAGCTGCGGGATCATCTGAGACCAGCCCCCTGGACAGCTAATGAAACTGAGGAGCATTTCTGTCTCGAATAAAGCCCTTTTGTGTGGAAAATACAATTCTGATTGGCTGAGTCTGGCTCCCAAGTGGGTGGGCCTATGCCCTCCCAGACCCATCCATGGCTGCGTCCCTGTCCAATGTCGTTACTTTACTTTCATTATTCTGATGACTGTTATTATCGAATCAACTAACTATGTTTAATTGTTACCCGATAGGAATTTGGCCACCACGAGTGCGGTTGTTTAAAGAGTTACCATCTCCCGAGTAAAACTCAAAAGGTTTTACCTATCACATCCATAAAACAGCCAACTTATTAATCAGAACCTCATATCATTTCATCATTCTGAACAGTCATAACTTCCTGCATCTGCAAAAAACCCAGCCTTAAATATGATTCTGTACTACACAAATTGGTTTCATTATTTATTTACTAGCTAACTAAATGATAACACAGGAAAACATACACACTTAATACATGAGGAAAAGATCCCCAGCGGACTGACACAACATATGGCGGCTTGTTACACAACAACATTGAGAAGGAGAGAGAGAGAGAGACATAGAGAGAGAGAGAGAGAGAGATAGACTTATCATTGACACATTTTAGAAACTATTCTCATAGAAATCATATACTTTGCTCACGAACCGCCGCCCATTTTGAATGAGAAATCATGAATGTATTTACGTGTGAATGCCTTCGTTCACCGTTTATCTCTGTTGGAACCAGGCCTTCTTAGGAAGGGTGGTGGGCCTTTCAGCTGCACGCTTGTAAGGCTCTGATTGTCCAGACCCTAGATCTCCTCTCCTTTAATTTACAACAGGGTGTGAACTGTTAACCCCCCAGCAGCTCCCTCCTCCCCTCTGTGGGTGAGAGAGAGGGCCTGGTTACTCTCATCCATTGCCAAGCTGATCTGACCCATTTGGATCCTCACAGGACAGTCAAGACACCAGTCATGTCAAATCCATAGATTAGGGCCTAATGAATTTATTTAAATTGACTAATTTCCTTATTTATATTAACTGTAACTCAGTAAAATCATTGAAATTGTTCATATTTATATTTTTGTTCAGTATATTAGACTTTTGAATTGCATTGGGGGCATACTTACAGTGCATTGCGAAAGTATTCGGCCCCCTTGAACTTTGCAACCTTTTGCCACATTTCAGGCTTCAAACATAAAGATATAAAACTGTATTTTTTTGTGAAGAATCAACAACAAGTGGGACACAATCATGAAGTGGAACGACATTTATTGGATATTTCAAACTTTTTTAACAAATCAAAAACTGAAAAATTGGTCGTGCAAAATTATTCAGCCCCCTTAAGTTAATACTTTGTAGCGCCACCTTTTGCTGCGATTACAGCTGTAAGTCGCTTGGGGTATGTCTCTATCAGTTTTGCACATCGAGAGACTGACATTTTTTCCCATTCCTCCTTGCAAAACAGCTCGAGCTCAGTGAGGTTGGATGGAGAGCATTTGTGAACAGCAGTTTTCAGTTCTTTCCACAGATTCTCGATTGGATTCAGGTCTGGACTTTGACTTGGCCATTCTAACACCTGGATATGTTTCTTTTTGAACCATTCCATTGTAGATTTTGCTTTATGTTTTGGATCATTGTCTTGTTGGTAGACAAATCTCCGTCCCAGTCTCAGGTCTTTTGCAGACTCCATCGGGTTTTCTTCCAGAATGGTCCTGTATTTGGCTCCATTCATCTTCCCATCAATTTTAACCATCTTCCCTGTCCCTGCTGAAGAAAAGCAGGCCCAAACCATGATGCTGCCACCACCATGTTTGACAGTGGGGATGGTGTGTTCAGCTGTGTTGCTTTTACGCCAAACATAACATTTTGCATTGTTGCCAAAAAGTTCAATTTTGGTTTCATCTGACCAGAGCACCTTCTTCCACATGTTTGGTGTGTCTCCCAGGTGGCTTGTGGCAAACTTTAAACAACACTTTTTATGGATATCTTTAAGGTAAGGGCCGATTTCAAGGTTTTACTGCTAACCTACAAAGCATTTTGCTTTGCTCCTGCCGTACATACCTACACGTACGCTACGGTCACAAGACGCAGGCCTCCTTACCGTCCCTAGATTTACTAAGCAAAGAGCTTGAGGCAGGGCTTTCTCCTATAGAACTCCATTTTTGTGGAATGGTCTGCCTACTCATGTGAGAGACGCAGACTCGGTCTCAACCTTTGTCTTAATTGAAGACTCATCTCTTTAGTAGGTCCTATGATTGAGTGTAGTCTGGCCCAGGAGTGTGAGGTGAACGGAAAGGCACTGGAGCAACTAACCGCCCTTGCTGTCTCTGCCTGGCCGGTTCTCCTCTCTCCACTGGGATTCTCTGCCTCTAACCCTATTACAGGGGCTGAGTCACTGGCTTCCATGCCGTCCCTGGGAGGGGTGCGTCACTTGAGTGGGTTGAGTCATTGACATGATTTTCCTGTCTGGGTTGGATTGTGTCGTGGCGGAGATCTTTGTGGGCTATACTCGGCCTTGTCTCAGGATGGTAAGTTGGTGGTCGAAGATATCCCTCTAGTGGTGTGGGGGCTGTGCTTTGGCAAAGTGGGTGGGGTTATATCCTGCCTGTTTGGCCCTGTCCGGGGGTGTCGTCGGATGGGGCCACAGTGTCTCCTGACCCCTCCTGTCTCAGCCTCCAGTATTTATGCTGCAGTAGTTTGTGTCGGGGGGCAAGGGCCTGTCTGTTATATCTGGAGTATTTCTCCTATCTTATCCGGTGTCCTGTGTGAATTTAAGTATGCTCTCTCTAACTCTTTCTTTCTTTCTTTCTTTCTTTCTTTCTTTCTCTCTCTCGGAGGACCTGAGCCCTAGGACCATGCTTCAGGACTGCCTGGCCTGATGACTCCTTGCTGTTCCCAGTCCACCTGGCAGTGCTGCTGCTCCAGTTTCAACTGTTCTGCTTGCAGCTATGGAATCCTGACCTGTTCACTGGACGAGCTACCTGTCCCAAATCTGCTGTTTTAAACTCTCTAGAGACAGCAAGAGTGGTAGAGATACTCTGAATGAATCAAATGTATTTATATAGCCCTTCGTACATCAGCTGATATCTCAAAGTGCTGTACAGAAACCCAGCCTAAAACCCCAAACAGCAAGCAATGCAGGTGTAGAAGCACGGTGGCTAAGAAAAACTCCCTAGAAAGGCCAAAACCTAGGAAGAAACCTAGAGAGGAACCAGGCTATGAGGGGTGGCCAGTCCTCCTCTGGCTGTGCCGGGTGGAGATTATAACAGAACATGGCCAAGATGTTCAAATGTTCATAAATGACCAGCATGGTCAAATAGTAATAATCACAGTAGTTGTCAAGGGTGCAGCAAGTCAGCACCTCAGGAGTAAATGTCAGTTGGCTTTTCATAGCCGATCATTAAGAGTATCTCTACAGCTCCTGCTGTCTCTAGGGAGTTGAAAAAAGCAGGTCTGGGACAGGTAGCACAGTGGTCACTGTGCAAAGATTGAGGGTTATGCCATATTTTTTTCTATTGGGCTTGATTTTGATGTAAATGTAATCTCTGTGCCTGTGCACATGTATGCATGTTCAACTAGTCTACTCTAATATTGATGTTATGTTGAAACGGTTCAAATAGAGTATAATTTTTTTAAACATGTCTTACAGAAAATAAAGTGTGGTGCCTGGGCTTCTTCCTGGAATGGATTCTAGATACAGAAATATAATTCCTTTGCTTGTGTGTGTCATTGTGGCAGAACTGTTTCCTGTGAACTGTATCCCTCTCGAGGGATTAGACATTATGCTGGATTTCAAGCAAATGACTCATGATGAGCTGAATGGCAGTTCGATCATGAAAACACTCCTCCCACAGCTTTACAAGTATTCCTTGAACTTACTGTATGTTTCTTTGGAATGGCAATTTCATCCACATCTCTCATCATCTGCTGATCACCAGTTCTCTAAGCCACAGATTGTTACACCAGATAATGTGATTTACCCAAGGATTTTTGGTATCCATTACTGGGAGTTACAGGATGGGGGGTGGACACCCACCTGTCTCAATCAATGAAGACATACAGTACCCTCGCAGTTCTGCCCTAAAGCTGGTGTTCTGTCCTTGAGCAATTATTGTCTATTAATGTTCTGTATTATGTCGTGTTTCATGTTTTGTGTGGGCCCCAGGAAGAGTAGCTGCTTCTTTCACAACAGCTAATGGGGATCCTAATAAAATACAAAACAAATAAACATGTAACTACAGTTCTCTGCACTTGTGTCTCTATACCTGAGACACACCTTTTGTTGTTGTATGTTACTTTTATCATATAACATTCTTTTTGAATACCCAGTCCTCTTGAGTTAGTATTATATAGTGTACACTCCCCTGTATTTTAGAATTTAACAAATAAACATTCTTAGGATATCTGAATGTCTAGAATTTGTTTGATGCTACAGAGCTTATATAAATATATTATTTGAATCCATAAGAGCAGACAAATTTCAAAGAGAGAATAATCACATTTATTTTATGGTTGTTGGAAATCAGGGCTCTCCAACCCTGTTCCTGGAGAGCTACCGTACTGTAGGTGTTCGGCGTGGTGGACAGGGGAAGCTGAGACTCTTTGTGCTTATGGCGATGGGCTTGTCCTGCCTGCAGTGAAAGGACAGCTGTTTAAGACTCTGCCAAAATGGGTGTAGGGCTTCTTAGCCACCAACTGTTAGGGTCCTCTTGCAGAAAATGTGCTGGTACTGAATGTCTCATGGAAGGACATGGTTGTGATGTTAGCATTTTACACTTTTTGGGCAAAACGCCTTTGCTGGTAAAGTTATACACCGAATAGGACTGACTAGTGTATTGTTTAGGGACAATGAGGGGACTGCTTTTGGGAGGAAAGATCAGTCAACAAAGTGAATGGGCTGGGGGTGTGAAAAGTCTTAAAAAGGCAGTTCTTACACAGTGTGAATTGTTTTGTATAAAAGATTGAGCACAACCCTGCACAACCAAAAAACCCTTCCTCATCTCAAAGTACTGTCTATTAAACCTCCCCCAGCCCATTGACTTTGACAGATCATTCTTGTCAATAGTAGCCCTTGGCAGGGGGATTTTGTATTGTGTCTTTGTACTGTGTTTTGAGAATCTGCAGGGAGAAGAATGAGGTGGTTGTGTCATTGCTGTTGTAGTCTTGATTTTATACATTTCAGTGTCCCTTGCTGGTTTTTGTCCCACAATCTTGTTGTGCTCCATAAACGCAAGGTATGTCTGCTCCCTCATGCTCGTGTACCCAAAATCAAATGTAATCCATTTTTATTTGTCACAAACATGTGTACATGTGTTTAGCATAGGTTATTGCGGGTGTAGCGAAATGCTTGTGTTTCTAACTCTAACAGTGCAGTAATATCTAACAATTTCACTAAAATACACACAAATGTAAAGTAAAGCAATGGAATTAAGAATATAGAAATATTTGAGCGATATGAGATGAGTAATGCAAAATATGTAAACATTATTAGTGGCTAGTGTTACATTAGTAAAGTGGCCAGTGATTCCAAGTCTATGTACATAGGGCAGCAGCCTCTAATGTGCTATTGATGGCTATTTAACAGTATTTAACAATCTGAAGGCCTTGAGATATAAGCTGTTTTTCAGTCTCTCTTTCCCAACTTTGATGCGCCTGTACTGACCGTGTCTTTTGGATGATAGTGGGGTGAACAGGCAGGGGCTCGAGTGGTTGTTGTCCTTGATGATCATTTTGACCTTCCCGTGACATCGGGTGCTGTAGGTGTCCTGGAGGGCAGGTAATTTGCCCCCGGTGATGCGTTGGGTAGACCGCATAACTCTCTGGAGAGCCCTGAGGTTGCTGGTGGTGCAGTTGCCATACCAGGCGGTGATCAGCCCGACAGGATGCTCTCGATTGTGCATTTGTAAAAGTTTGTGAGGGTTTCAGGTGCCAAGACAAATTTCTCCAGCCTCCTGAGGTTTGAAGAGGCTTTGAGCCTTCTTCATCACACTGTGTGTGTGGGTGGACCATTTCGAAGTGGAGAGGTTGTTTCCTACCTTCACCACCTGGGGGCGGTCCGTCAGGAAGTCCAGGACCCAGTTGCACAGGGTGGGGTTCAGACCCAGGGCCTCAAGCTTAATGATGAACTTGGAGGGTACTACGGTGTTGAATGCTGAGCTATAGTCAATGAACAGCATTCTTACATAGCTATTCCTCTTGTCCAGATGAGATAGGGCAGTGTGCAGTGCGATTGCAATTGCATCGTCTGTGGATCTATTGGAGCGGTAAGCAAATTGAAGTGGGTCTAGGGTGTCAGGTAAGGTAGAGGTGATATCCTTGACTAGTCTCTCAAAGCACTTCATGATGACAGAAATGAGTGCTATGGGGCGATAGTCCTTTAGTTCAGTTACCTTTGCTTTCTTGGGTACAGGAACAATGGCGGACATCTTGAAGCATGTGGGGACAGTAGACTGGGATAGGGAGAGATTGAATATGTCAGTAATCACTCCAAGCTTATACCAAAATGCCCCCGCATTGGGATATTTTTACACCCAGGCACTGTGGATGGACTCCAGATAATCTGAGTTTTACAAAAAGAAAGCTAAAAAGAGAAGATGGGTAGACTAAATTGATTACATGGTCTGGAAGGTACTCTGTCATCCTCAGGCTACCTCTAACCACCTGTAACCCCATAAAACAAACACAAACCATACAAACACTACCCAATTCATGTTTATTCCAAACGTACTGTAAATTTAGCTATCTTAGCCATCAGCTTGTGAAAATGTAGGTTGTACACTTACCAGCGTGTAAACTTACCTTTACCTTGTGCAGAGCTAGGGGTTGAAAGCACATGTTGGTGGAATCAGATGAGGTACCACCTACAACAAAATACACAACAATACACAATTTAACCACCCCACTAATTGTATTGATCTCTATTAGACTTGCTAGCTAAGCATTCCTAACATGGACAATTCAATATTGTCAGCTTGCTGTTAGCTAACGAACATCACTAAATTGGCAGCAAGATTGCTAACCAGCTGAAACTGTCTGAGAACCAACTAACCAACTAAATCATAGATGATTTATATACACTCTTCATTGCTACAAACACACAGACAGAGAATGAGTTAGCTATATCAACAATTCTGTTTTTAGTAACGGGGTGTTTTCCAGGCAAGGGTGGAATAGATGGCTACCAAATTGAGATAACAAATAAGAGTAACATTAGCTGGCTTACGTTAGTTAACTTCAGTCAAAGATAGAACGAACAAACATGTTCTGCTGAAGGTAGCTACCAGTCTAGCAGTGACTGCTATGACATACGCCAAATTGATTGACAGTGTGTATACCAAAAGATAGCAATTATTCCAAAAGATAGCAACTAGTCCAACTAGGTTAGAAAGCTAGCTAGCCTTAGGTTACCGCTAATTGAGAATCTTCCATTTTGTTG
This sequence comes from Oncorhynchus mykiss, assembly GCF_013265735.2. Lineage (NCBI taxonomy): Eukaryota > Metazoa > Chordata > Actinopteri > Salmoniformes > Salmonidae > Oncorhynchus > Oncorhynchus mykiss. The sequence goes on along the minus strand of NC_050571.1, from coordinate 34,304,141 downwards.
TGATGGGGAAAAAATGGCATCACATCATTTCTCAGCTGATGGATACCCCATCAGAAAATCCCTCTGATAATCTTTGGTCACAGCATCATTCTTGATAGCCGCAAGCCACTAGGGGAATTGGGGTGAATCTCTGGTAGATAGAACAATGAAAGGTAATACATTTTCACGTTTGTTTTGTAATTAGCACTGCCAGGCACAGAACACCATACAGGCATGATGACAAATATTAGTGAAAAACAATGTTTTCAAAAACATCTTGCTTAGAGAAGTTCTGAGATGGCCGTTCAAAGTTAACAACGCCAATATTCAAGGTTGTGGGCACGCCCCCTCTACCTAGTGGGCGGAATCTGCATTCACTATGAATGCAGGGCTTTGTGGTTCACTATGAGCAAAGAATACACAGGGAGTGTATCCCGATTCTGCCAGGGAAATGAAAATGTGCGAGTTCTAGCTTGTGGTTTGTATGATTGTGATGTGTATGATAAAAACAGAGTTGTTATTATAGTAATGACTATATGCCGTAGCAGAGCAAGGGTGGAATTCCCATTTAAGCAGTCAGACAATTATATGTATTGAACATACATATTGGACTGTACAGCCTAAGCTAGAGACTGTAAACCCATGAAATGAGGTATCAGCCTACTCGGTGACACCTTTAGAACACAACTGTGTAAAGTTCACAAATATTAGCGTCGTAGCACTTATTGCTGGACTTTGAATCCAGTTTGAAATGGGCCACATTAAAAACGACAGTCAACCGACTATGTATTGACCATTTGTATTACAAGGTACAGCCTTACCTATGGATTTTGGGTGCATGGAATGGGGTTTCAGCCTACTAGGTGACAGTATATAAGATACCCAGTAATGACAACTTGCAAGATAGATCAAGTTTTAATCAGCGCCGACCGACGTGACTAAAATCATCATCTGAGCACAACAATAGATTTGTGAGCAAATGAATTGCAAACAGAACCTAAATATAACCCAAAACTAACACTGAATACATGTGAATGTATGTCTGAGTGTGTGGCAGCGTGCTGGAGAGGAGAGAAGTTTCCAGCAGAGGTTATGAGTTCTTGAAAGACTGTATCAACATCAGTTCAATGGATCCAAGACTTTCCCCTTTTCATTACTTCTATCAGGGCCAAGAAAATGCCTAACTCTTAGGCCTACCTTGAAAGCCCAGACAAGTACAATTCCCATATCTGCAATTTGTTTATTACCTTATCCTAAATCATTCAGTTTGATATTACCTCACCCACATCTACTATTCATAATTGCACACCTAAAGTACAAATAAATGGTGCGTATCCTGGTGTAGGAACAGGCAAGCAGTGCCATTAGACCATGCCATCTCCTCCCATCCATATATTTATACCCTATAGTATAAGCGGAACAGTAAAATATGTTAAAGGACTTTTAAATCACTTAATCTGATCATAAATCTTTATGTTGCCCTCTTAGCCTGTGGCACATTGGCAGGGACTTGGATATTGTGCCTGAAAGAAAAGGGGCCCTGTCTTTTTCCAAGGCCCTGCCTAATGTGGAAAAGAAGAATGAAAACAGCCTAGCCTACAGTACGAAGCACTGTGGAAACTGTCGTTCAGAATTGAAGGGGAGGGGTCCATGCCTGTTTAGAAAGGGACAATGTTTTTATGGGGTGATATAACTTGTTTTATTTCTAGCTTTCTCTAGCTTACTTTCTACAGGAGTGGTGGCCTTGGGTTCAGCTCCAGGCGCTTGGTGACTGCAAAGACCTGAAGAGTATCCTAAACGGGGTCTGGCTAACGGAGAAGGGTCCCAAAAGGAGCCTGGTTTGGACCACACTGAAGGACCCCAGAGCTCCAGCGAGGACCGCACTGACTACACCGCTGGTTCCAGGACTCCCATGATAAGAGCATGTGGTCTGGGGCTGGGGTTAACCCCGTCAAGGACATGAGAGCAGAATGTTTGACTGAGTTAGGGGTTTCTGGTGGAGCAGGCCCTAACTCATCATGGATATTATTTGGGAGGTGGGACTGTGAGTCTGTGAGACTGACGACAAGCTCTCAGAGTTATAGCGTAGCACAGGAGAGTTGTGTTTTAATTTGACTGAGTCAGCTCAATTTAAAACCAAGTACTATGCTGTATGTCTTTACGTGGTCAGGAAAAGCTCTCAGTACTACTGTGAAAATCATACCAACTCTCATTATATAAAACAAAGTGCAATCTATAAAGTATAATCTATAATTCTCGCCAATTTGTAATACAGATTCCTCACCACCATAACACTTTTTGTAACAACATGTGAGTGGGCTGTGTCACTCATGGTAAAGTATGACATTTTGTACTGCATATCCTTTTCAGATTGCAGGCTGAGAAACATGCTTAGCAGTCACAAAGCGTTCAACACTTGGCCTGCCCTGGTTCAGGCTTCCTGATACGCCTACCCATCCATCCATCCTCCATGACCCTGCGTGTTCATGTACAAGACACACAAGCAGGCCACAAAGCCTCTCTAGTATTATTTGGCACTGGACTCCTGCCAAGCTCAACCTTAGGCCCACAAATGTATACAACACACCAATTTCAATGACATGAGCGTCTGAACGCAGACGAGGATAAGCAATTAAGGGTTTGACGGGTCCCACTGGACCGTAAACCCTGGGTACCTGGGAGCATGTAGGGAATTTATTGCCTGGGGTCAAAGGGCAAGGTTGCACAGGGGTGACATTCTAAATCAAAGTTAAGAGCAGCAACTTGTGGAATAACAGGGTACTCTTGGGAAGGGAAGAGTGGGGACCATCATTTCAAAGAAACAATTGGAAAAATAGGAGGTTATTTTACAGAGTGTGAACCATTGCCTGTGTATATTGTTAAGCCAGGAAATGAGCTCCCTACGTGATGGTCTAACTATGATACCGGGGGCTGTAGGCTCACGGCTGACCAGATACAGCTGCTCCTCCACTGTGATTGCACCTGACTGGTGGTGGTGTGGTCCTGCTATAGCCTAGGGAGTAGTCTGAGTAGACTAGTCCCTCTTACCAATAACTACAACACATAATAATATATGCTCCTCTTATCTCATATCTTACTATCGCTCATATCCTCACCAACAAAAATAAATGGGCAGGACAATGAAAATGATGCATATCCATACTCACTAGATGAAGCAGTTGTGCGTTCTGCACTGCTGAGGGTCCGAGAATGTTCAACAACTGCGTGCAAAAGCATGGATCACATTCAAAAGTAATCAAACCCACAGTAATGCACAGATGGATGTGCTTTATTATCAGAGTTAATATTTGGCAAAACTGTCTTCACATTCATTTAGAACAAGTCATCAGACGATTAAGTGTTGCAGATCCCACATATGGTTCCCAGTCAGCTTCAAATGACTTTACACGGGTGTTAGTACATTATACAGTATGCCTGTAATGCAGTTCTCTGAAGCCAAAGTATACACCCTTTTAGGTCAATTTATCCAGAATATCAATGGAAATAATACAGTGCCCTCAGAAAGTATTCAGACTCCTTGCTTTTTCCACATTTTGTTACATAACAGTCTTATTCTAAAATGTATTAAATAAAATAAAATCCTCAGCAATCTACACACAATACCCCATAATGATAAAGTGTATGTATTGCAAATGTCTTAAAGAAAACAGAAATACCTGTTTTAGTAGAGTTGCCAGACGGAAGCCACTCCTCAGTAAAAGGCACATGACAGCCCGCTTGGAGTTTGCCAAAAGGCACCTAAAGACTCTCAGACCATGAGAAGCAAGATTATCTGATGAATGGAGCAAAGTAGAGAGAGATCCTTGATGAAAACATGCTCCAGAGTGCTCTGGACCTCAGACTGGGGTGAAGGTTCACCTTCCAACAGGACAACGACTCTAAGCACACAGCCAAGGCAACACAGGAGTGGCTTCGGGACAAGTCTCTGAATGAGGGGCCCAGCCAGAGCCCGGACTTGAACCCGATCAAACATCTATAGAGGGACCTGAAAACACCTGTGTATTTACGCTCCCCATCTGTGTATTTACGATCTGCAGAGAAGAATGGGAGAAACTCCCCAAATACAGATCTGCCAAGCTTTTAGCGTTATACCGAAAAAAACTCAATGCTGTAATTACTGCCAAAGGTGCTTCAACAAAGTACTGAGTAAAGGGTCTGCATACTTAATCAAGTAAATGTGATATTTCAGTTTTAAAATGTTTATAAATGTAACCGACCGGCTCGATTCAGTCTTATGTGGCAAAATTGTGTTTTTTTACATTGGATAAAAGTAGAGACTAGGCTAGAAAATTGTATATCATACGCTACAGTTGTGTCACGCCCTGGCCATAGAGAGGCTTTTTATTCTCTATTTTGGTTAGGCCAGGGTGTGACTAGGGTGGGCGTTCTATGTTATTTTTTCTATGTTTTGTATTTCTTTGTTTTTGGCCGGGTATGGTTCTCAATCAGGGACAGCTGTCTGTCGTTGTCTCTGATTGAGAACCATACTTAGGTAGCTCTTGCCCACATGGGTTTTGTGGGTAGTTGTTTTCTGTTTTGTGTTTCTGCACCTGACAGGACTGTTTTAGTTTTCGTTCATTCTCTTTGTTTTGTATTCAGTTTAAATAAAGATAACATGAACACTTACCACGCTGCACCTTGGTCCTCTTCTCCTCCCGATGACAATCATTACAAGTTGAGGAACAATGGGAAAGTAATTCTGCTTTGAATGAAACCTCACTTTTGAGAAAATTACCTTTGAATGTTTTGGTACACCCACTGGAGAGCTCTTCTTTATCTATACCCATTCAGCATCATTCAAGACCTCTTAAACTATAGCCCAGCCCATAAACTAATTTGAATTGTCATTCGTAAATTCAGAGCGTTTCGCTCTCGGAGCGTTCAGAGCGTACACTGGACACTCTAGCTGAGGAGTAGGTTTGATCCGAGCGTTCTGTCCTAACAGCAGTCAAGCACCCAAGCTAAATGCCTAACATGGACTATCTTGCTACTTACTTCCAGACACAAATGAGAGAACAGCTCACTCTGACCATTTTACTTGCCCTAGCAGAGCTGGTTAGGCTGTTTTTATGTTATCCAGAGCTTTGGTGACTGCAACTGTACTGCTGGCAACAATTTATTTATGTTTTATTGCCAACGTTTACTGACTCCGGCCATATTCAACGGGTGTTGAGCATTCATGAATTTGTCAGTTATTCTGCGCTCTGACAAACTCAGACGAGAATGCTCTGAAATCGGAGTAGATAGCCAGTACGAATTTACCAGTTACGTCTATCAACAGTTGTAACATTGACATCATGAACATTCTATTGAAATGGTTACTTGCATAGGGGTGTCACAACTTCCGCCGAAGTCGGCCTCTCTCCTTGTTTGGGTGGTGTTCGGCGGTCGACGTCAACATCAACGGCTTTCTAGTCACCACCGATCCATGTTTCAGTTTTGTTTTGTTTTGTCTGTATTAATCACACCTGGTTTCAATTCCCATATCATGTTCCTTATTTAACCCTCTGGCATGAATTTCTGTTCTGTCCGTGATTGTTGGTGTCTTAGTGGTTGTTGTAGGTGTTAGTGTGTATGTATTTTCCTATTTGGAGTCTTGCTTGACTTTTGTGAGTAAACTCCGTTGTGTTGCTCAAACCTGCGTCCTGCGCCTGACTCCGCTACATCTCTGCACCCAATCGCTGACAAGTGGAGTCTTTTGTTAAGACATGTAGCTAGCTAGCTAGCATGACGTTACTACCCTGCATGCATCTGCAGGTAGCTAACCAACCAGGTTCAATGTTAGATAGCTAACATTAGGCTATAACTAGCAAATGGCTTTGAGATATGAATAATATTAGTACACAGATCATACACGTAACGTTAGCTAGCGAGCCAGCCAGCTAATGTTAGCTAACAGTACACTTTAACTTGAAATGAAACAACTTTCTGACAAAATTAGAAACATGTAATGCTTGAAAATGTAGCCAGCTAGACTATGGATGGACGCTTCCCCCTCTCTGTAACGGATGCCATGATTTTGGGGAAATATGTTTGGTTGGTGTGATATACCTTAAACTGAATGAACATTTATTATTATCATGCAATGCATGGATGTATGGCTAAAATGTTTTCTGAACAACCATTGTACCCACTGTGACCCTTGGGTGGCACAGGAGAAAAAAAATTACACCGGAGAAGAAGGCTGGTGTTTTACGTGTTCCTAACCGATTGTGTTTTCTTGTTAGTTTCTTTGCGCTTGTAACTTATCTACCTAGAGAGTTTTTCATCTGTATTTTTTTGTAGCTGTCTACATTCCACCACAGACCGGGGACTTTAATGCAGGGAAACTTAAATCAGTCATACAACATTTCTATCAGCATATTAAATGTGCAACCAGGTGGAAAAAAACTCTAGACCACCTATACTCCACACACAGAGACGCATACAAAGCTCTCCCTCGCCCTCCATTTGGCAAATCTGACCATAATTACATCCTCCTGATTCCTACTTACAAGCACAAATTAAAGCAGGAAGCACCAGTGACTCGATCAATAAAAAAGTGGTCAGATGAAGCAGATGCTAAGCAACAGGAGTGTTTTGCTAGCACAGACTGGAATATGTAACGGGATTCCTCCAATGGCATTGAGGAGTACTCCACATCAGTCATTGACTTCATCAATAAGTGAATCTTTGACATAGATCTCACAGTGACCGTACATACATACCCCAACCGGAAGCCATGGATTACAGGCAACATCCACACCGAACTAAAGGCTAGAGCAGCCGCTTTCAAGGAGCGGGACTCTAACCCGGAAGCTTATAAGAAATCCCGCTATGCTCTCCGACGAACCATCAAACAGGCAAAGCATCAATACAGGACTAAGATCGAGTCGTACTACACCGGCTCTGAAGCTCGTCGGATGTGGCAGGGCTTGCAAACCAATGCAGACTACAAAGAGGAGCAGGACGTGTACTGCGAGCGTGCGCTGACCAACTGGCAAGTGTCTTCACTGACATTTTCAACCTCTCCCTGTCCGAGTCTGTATTACCAACATGTTTTAAGTGGACCACCATAGTCCCTGTGCACAAAAACACGAAGTTAACCTGCCTAAATGACTACTGACCTGTAGCACTCACATCTGTAGCCATGAAGTGCTTTGAAAGGCTGGTCACGGCTAACATAAACACTATTATCCCAGAAACCCTAGACCCAATCCAATTTGCATACTGCCCCACACCATAGTGCCCTCAAAGCTCATCAGTAAGCTAAGGACCCTGGAACTAAACACTTCCGTCTGCAACTGGATCCTGGACTTCCTGACGGGCTGCCCCCAGGTGGTAAGGGTAGGCAACAACACATCCGCCATGCTGATCCTCAGCACATACACTGTCCCCCTCAGGGGTGTGTGCTCAGTCCCCTCCTGTACTCCCTGTTCACTCATGACTGCACGGCCAGGCACGATTCCAACACCATCATTAAATTTGCCGATTACACCGGATCACCGACAACAACGAGACAGCCTATAGGGAGGAGGTCAGAGACCTGGCCGTGTGGTGCCGGGACAACAACCTCTCCCTCAACGTGATCAAGACAAAGGAGATGATTGTGGACTACAGGAAAAAGAGGACCGAGTACGCCCCAATTCTCATCGACGGGGCTGTATTGGAGCAGGTTGAGAGCTTCTAAACAGTTTCTACCCTCAAGCCATAAGACTCCTGAACATTTAATCAAATGGCTACCCAGATTATTTGCATTGCCCCCCCGCCCTTTTACACTGCTGCTACTCTCTGTTGTTATCATCTATGTCACTTTAAGAACTCTACCTACATGTACATATTACCTCAATTTCCTCGACTAACCGGTGCCCTCGCTCATTGACTCTGTACCGGTACCCCCCTGTATATAGTCTCGCTCTTGTTATTTTACTGCTGCTCTTTTATTACTTGTTAATTTTATTCTTATTCTATTCAGATTTTTTTTTTAACTGCATTGTTGATTAGGGGCTTGTAAGTAAGCATTTCCCTGTAAGGTCTACAACTGTTGTATTCAGGCGCATGTGACTAATAACATTTGATTTGATTTGATCACACACTTTTCAAGTCTCATGTCCATTTCACAACCTTTTGACCTTTCTGCCAAGCTATTGTTATTAAGGTAACAACCAACAACAGGTCAGAACTCAATAGCAGGAAGCAGTGGCCTGCTTGCCTACATTGCACTTGGCAGCTTTGCAACTGAGGTAACGAAGTTTAGCACTAATAGTCTTTCAAATGTTTTCCAATGCATGTTTCTGCTGAGTCATGTGTGCTCCAGGAATGTTTTGTCTTGAGCATCAAACAATGGTGGGAAGATAATTTGGTCGTATTTGTCGTGTTTTCTTCAGTCATTTGAACAAGGCTTGTTCCTGGAATTGGAGGAACCACCCTTGGTACTTTTTATTGGTTAAAGAGGCTTTACTCTCTTTACTCAAGGTTAAAACAGTGTGCGGGTAAGGAGCCAATAAAAAAAGGGGCTGTGTGAGGCTGCTTCTGCAGCCACCTCCCATACGAGGAAAAGTTTTACAAACCAAGTTAAGCAATATTTAATCTAGGGGCACATACCGGGATATGTGCTATACACTACATGATTGACGTAGCTTAGTGTTTGCGGTATGTGTCGAGTAGCAAGGTCATTTTGCAACGAATCCACACTAACTTTAGAAATGTCTTTAAACCTGTCAGGAGGCTTTCATGCCAATTAATCTCAGCAATAAAACGTGTTGCTAAAATACTTACAGCTTGGAATCCCGTGAAATGATGTTTATTTTACACCAGGACTTGTGAAACAGCCATCATCTAGCACTAATCTGTCTTCAGTCAGGTGTCATGTTTACAGGTTTACTATGAGCAAGAGGTTAAACTAGAATTTAGGATGTGTTGGGAACTGTCTTGAAACACACTGTTTAGCGCAATGTGTATAAAAAGCAAACTGAGCACAAAGATTACAGATTGACACTGTCTCAAACTTTTTCAACTAAATTCCAGCTATTCCAGTTGTCTGTTACTCGGCCTGGCAGAGTACACAGTACTGGCATTGTCTTTCAATTAGAATAGGGAGGGAGGAAACAGCAAATTAGAAATTGATGAGAGATTGTTATTATTTTCATTGTTAGCTTAATGTTAGTAAAACAAATATTGGAATTTCAGAGCTTTGTGGGGGAGATGTTTTCGCGTCATGCACTCTGACAGCAAAAACTTGCATCTGGCTATCAGCACTTCTGCAGGCAGGCCGGCACATCCCTGTTCCCGGAAGAAACTCCATTTATGTTATGTCTACAAAAACTAATTGAAAATGTGTGATCATTCCAAGTTCACGTTGTGTATATGCTTGTGCTACTACAATGTGCCCATGTTTAGGCTAAGGGTGGAGATTTCTTTATTTTTATTAGACCTAGCCACCATAGTTTTGAATAAATTCAAGGCCCTTTAATGCAAACGTATGTCAAAGCAGAATGGAAGTCAGTAGGTAACCCTGGAATAAGACTTAATTAATATATATATATATATATATATATATATATATATATATATATATATATATATATATATATATATATACACACTACCATTCCAAAGTTTGGGATCACTTAGAAATGTCCTTGTTTTTGAAAGAAAAGCAAATTTTTTGTCCATTCAAATAACATCAAATTGATCAGAAATACAGTCTAGTCATTGTTAATGTTGTAAATAACTATTGTAGCTGGAAATGGCAAATGTTTTATGGAATATCTACATAGGTGTAGATAGGCCCATTATCAGCAACCATCACTCCTGTGTTCCAATGGCACGTTGCGTTAGCTAATATAAGTTTATCATTTTAAAAGGATAATTGATCATTAGAAAACCCTTTTGCAATTATGTTAGCACAGCTGTAAACTCTTGTGCTGATTAAAGAAGCAAATAAAACTGGGCTTCTTTAGAATAGTTGAGTATCTGGAGCATCAGCATTTGTGGATTCGATTACAGGCTCAAAATGGCCAGAAACAAAGGCTTTCTTCTGAAACTCGTCAGCCTATTCTTGTTCTGAGAAATGAAGGCTATTCCATGCGAGAAATTGCCAAGAAACTGAAGATCTTGTACAACACTGTGTACTACTCCCTTCACAGAACAGCGCAAAGTGGCTCTAACCAGAATAGAAAGAGGAGTGCACAGCTGAGCAAGAGGACAAGTACATTAGAGTGTTTAGTTTGAGAAACAGACATGGATGGATGGCACCAGTTGTGCACCGGGGCCTCCCACTTCTCTTTCTATTCTGGTTACAGCCACTTTGCGCTGTTCTGTGAAGGGAGTAGTACACAGCGTTGTACAAGATCTTCAGTTTCTTGGCAATTTGTTTCTGGCCATTTTGAGCCTGTAATCAAACCCACAAATGCTGATGCTCCAGATACTCAACTGGTCTAAAGAAGGCCAGTTTTATTGTATCTTTAATCAGCACAAGAGTTTTCAGCTGTGCTAACATAATTGAAAAAAAGTTTTCTAATGATCAATTGTCCTTTTAAAATTATAAACTTGGATTAGCTAACACAACGTGCCATTGGAACACAGGAATGATGGTTGCTGATAATGGGCCTCTGTATGCCTATGTAGATATTCCATTCAAAAAAATCTGCCGTTTCCAGCTACGACAGTCATTTACAACTCTAACAGCGTCTACACTGTATTTCTGATCAATGTCATGTTATTTTCATGGAAAATGTATTATTATCTTTCATTCAAAAACAAGGACATTTCTCAGTGACCCCAAACATTTGAACGGTAGTGTATATGAGAGGAAAAGTCATCTAAACCCAGGATTTTTTTTCACTTTTCTAATGAATTAATTGGGATATTTCTAGCTTTGCACCATACATTGATTCTACTGTTTGGCTCCTTGTTCACAGCTGTAATATAATACATGTGGAATAAGTCCCTGCCGGTAGACTTTGAAACAACCCTTCAAAAGAATGTGACAGTCACAAAATAGTCTTGTCGGTTGAGGAAATATATATGATTTGATTCTTGGATTTCATTTCAGGTCGTTACCACTGCCCCAATTAAATGGTTATCTTGGTGCCTGATTTCATTTTAATTCCATCACTTCCATTTGATATGGAACACATGGCTGAGGTATTTTTTCAATTTCCACCAATATATGAAGTGAAATAGCATGACTTAGAAGTCTGTGGCTCCAAGTGATCTTTATAAAATTCAGTCTAGTGTTTTCTAATTAAGGAAAGATTGTATTTTCCTTGGGAAGATTAATCTGGTTGAGAGTCACATGATACAAGGGGCTATAAACAAAACAGACATTTATGAGACATGTATAAATATGAGATCATGAATCGTGATATAATTTGACTAAATAAATATTTAGGGAAATCATATCTAGCGTGCACTCTGTCAGAATGTCTCAGTGTCTTAAACCTTGTGGCTTTCTGAAAATGAGCCGTGAAGTGAGATGACAAATTACTTTTTTATAGGACTTTCCAATTCTATGTAACTCACTCCTTTGGTGCGCTTTCCAAGTTAACGTTAAAGGGGGGATGAACTTCCTGATTTGGCCATTAAGAAATGCAGCAGCCATGACCGAAGAAAGAGTTGTCTTGGGGGTGTGGTTTGATGTGGGTGTCTATAGTGTGTGTGTTTGCCCGTGACAAGCGTTTGTACATTCACTCTGCCAAAACAGTACACAGTTACAGTTACAGTCCCTAACCCTTGAAACACTCTAACCAGGTCTTGAAATTGCCTAGGCTAGCTACAGTAGTGCTAGCAAACTTATCATCGCCAATTAGCTTCAGCCGCTGGTGTGCGACTATGGCAAAGTTGGTTTGACAGTAAGGGATCGTAGAATTGTACATGGTTTTCTCATTAAATACAGTACTTTCAATATTTGTACATGGTTTTTGTACAGGTTTTTAAGTCTTTGAAATTTGGAGCTATTGACATTTTACTGATGGTTCCTAACTAGTCCCATGGGGATATCGAATGTCAAACCAAATTGACCATGGGCATTACGATTGGGTCATGTGCAGCTGCGCTACGAATACTTTGGGCAGGATGAAACAAACCCAACCCAAGGAAAACTGTTACGGTCCCTGTCATTCTGTGACATAACTTTTTTTCCTATCATCTCGAAAACTAAGTTTTGGACTAGACTGACCTTATGACAAAAAATTATCTGATTTTTGACACTAGAATACATGTTTCTGATTCATATCGATGGCACATTTCAAAACGAGAAGTTGATTTTTAGGGGCGGCCGCTCTTTAGTCAAAACTATACCCATCCCTCCCTTTCAGCCTGTCTCACTTCATAAATCAGTCAGCTTTGTGGTATAGGTTTGATACACAATAATATTGTAAAAAGGGAATTTGCCAATTGGTGTATATAGTCGACTGTCATGTTCAATTTGAAAAACTTAAAATACAGGTGAGTGGAAGGAAGTCCAAGGATTCCACCTTTAACCCCATTTGGTATGAGTAATTATGGCTTTGGTTAGCTTTCTGATCACAAAAATAACCACATGAATGCTTTACAGATTGAACTTGAGGCAAGGAATTAAGGATAACACCTACCTCCCAGACTTTAAAGGCCCAGTGCAGTCAAAACCTGTGTTTAATATATTTCCACACTATGAGGTTGGAATAATACTGTGAAATTGTGAAAATTATGATGATGCTTTTTATTATGAAGGCTGTTTGAAAAGACAGAATAACATTTCTGCCTGTTTTGGTGGGATGCTGTTTTGGCCTGCCTGGTGAAATCACCAGGTGGTAAATTGGTTAATAGACCAATAAGAAAGACAGTTCCAAACCTCTTTGCCAATCACAGCTAGTTTTCAGTTTTTCCCTCCCCACTCCCAGACAGTCATAGCAAAATTCTTGCTTGGGGAATTGCTTTGCTAAGAAGCTATGTTTGTTTATTTTTTACCATTTTGATTGAAGACAATCACAGTAAGGTACTTAATTCTGACCCAAAAATGATTCGCTATTGAGATACTGTAAAAAATGGCTGAATTAGACCTTTAAGATAAAATGTAATACAATCATTAAAGGAAACTGTCCAAACCATATCACCAAGGAGTGTTCTTTACAACCATATAATTAAGGAATAGCTGGTATGCAAGTAGAGGTTGAGTTTGACATGCAATGTGCACGGTTTTTCAATTCAACCGATAGTAATCAATGAAGAAGAATTGAGTGTAGTTTATGGTTTTTAATGAAGACATATTAAAGGCTTGCAAAGTTGATGTTTTGTTTACATTACCATTTATTTCGGCCACAGTGGAAACATCAACCCACTGCCCTCACACTTAGCCCTACAAATTATAATTTAGGATTATTTTATATATTCTTGTTTCTAGTCACATGGCACAAGAGCCATATAACCAGTGGGATTTCCTTGTCAAACGAAAATGACAAATATAAGTTTGATTCAGAATATAAATGACTTTTTTTTATACCCACATGACCATTAAAAGTGACAGTGACAAAAGACTGTTAAATAAATAGTGCTGTTCTCAGATCAAAGCCGTCATTTGAATAGAATGTCATGAGGTTGCTTCTCACAAAAACGTCTCTGAAGTCCGAGCAGTTGAACTACAAACTATTATTAACCCCTATAAAAAGCCAAGACTCTCACGAACAACATGTAATCGGTTTTGCGCCATGACGCTCACAAGCCACACAAGACTCATTAGAAGGTAAGGGTTTTTCTACAGTACATAGATCATACACAATTATTGCATTGTGATAGTCCCTGATGTTTTCCAATATCTCTCAGATGCATGTCTTGTGGCTATTCAAGTTTATTTCACACATTTCAAGATCAACTACAATTTTCCGCCCAGGACATAGTGTCTGTAATACTGTAATTTTTGTTAACCTTTATTTTACTAGGCAAGTCAGTTAAAACCTCTCTGGGATATGTGGGACGGTAGCGTCCCACTTGGCCAAAAGCCAGAGAAAATGCAGAGCACCAAATCACAGAAATTAAAGCTTGTGAATCCAGCCAACATCTCAGATTTCAAAAAGGCTTTTCGGTTAAAGCAAACAATGCTATTATCTGAGGATAGCACCTCCATAAACAAAAGAGAGAAAACATTTCAACCCTGCAGGAGCGACACAAAACGCAGAAATAAAAATATAAATCATGCCTTACCTTTGACGAGCTTCTTCTGTTGGCATTCCAATATGTCCCATAAACATCACAAATGGTCCTTTTGTCCGTCCATATATATTCAAAATGTCCATTTATTTGGCACATTTGATCCAGAAAAACACCGGTTCCAACTTGCGCAATGTGACTACAAAATATCTCAAAAGTTACCTGTAAACTTTGCCAAAATATTATAAACTATTTTTGGAATACAACTTTAGGTATTTTTTTAAAGTAAATAATCAATAAATTGAAGACGGGATGATCTGTGTTCAATACAGGAAAAAAACAAACTGAAGCATGCTTTCTGGTCATGTGCCTCTATCAAACAGTACACATGAAGTGACCCTCGTTCAAGATACTTCTTCATTACACAAAGGAATAACCTCAACCAATTTCTAAAGACTGGTGACATCAAGTGGAAGCGGTAGGAACTGCAAGCAAGACCCTTATAAATCTGGATTCCCTATGAAAACCCATTGAAAAGAGGGTGACCTCCAAAAAAAACTCTGAATGGTTTGTCCTCGGGGTTTCGCCTGATTCAAACAGTTTTAGAAACGTCAGAATGTTTTCTATCCAAATCTACTACTAATATGCATATCTTATCTTCTGGGGATGAGTAGCAGGCAGTTGAATGTGGGCAAGCTTTTCATCCAAAATTCCAAATGCTGCCCCCTATCCTAGAGAAGTTTTAAGAACAAATTCTTATTTTCAATGACAGCCTAGGAACAGTGGGTTAACTGCCTGTTCAGAATGACTGATTTGAACCTTGTCAGCTTGGTGGATTTGAATTTGCAACCTTCCCAATTACTAGTCCAACACTCTAACCACTACCCTGCAACCCCAAGCTTACAAAGTTGATGTCAAAAACTTCAAAGCTTCAAAGCACACGATTGTCATTGACTATTTGGATATTTATTTCCCACTTAGCAAACAATTTCTGTACTGACAGCATTCTTAATTTTTTTTATAAGTTTGATTGGGGGCAATTCCACTGCTGAGACTAAGATTTATCACCTGAAAATGTATGTCAAACAAAAAACAATGATTGCAAAGTTAAAACAACAACTACATGCACAAAGGGTACTTTTAACATTTATACTTAAGATATTATACATTTATACATTTATACTGAACATTTTATAAAAACACATTTACAGTGCAGGTGCAAAGTTTGGTGACAGAATGACATTTTGTGCAGTTGGTGCCATCATTCTGTGATCAAACTTTGCATCTGCACTGTTCTTCACACTCACACATGCAACAGCTTATGTCAAATTGTTTTGAGTTCTACTTGTAGTCCTAGCTAGCTACATTAGCAGAGATTCAATGATGATGAGAGACAAGCACTTCAATAAATAAGTAAGGGAGGCCTCCCGAGTGGCGCAGTTCTTGCTGTGCCACTAGACATTCAGGGTTCGAGTCCAGGCTCTGTCACAGCTGGCCACAACCTGGGAGACCCATGGGGCGGTGCACAATTGGCCCAGCGTTGTCTGGGTTAGGGAAGAGTTTGGCCAGTAGGGATGTCCTTGTCCCATCGCACACCAGCAGCTCTTGTGGTGGGCCGGGCACAGTACATGGTCACCAGGTGTACAGTGTTTCCTCTGACACATTGGTGCGGCTGGCTTCCAGGTTAAGTGTGGCTTGGTTGTGTTTCAGAGGATGGTCAGCTCTCAATGTTTGCCTTTCCCGAGTCTGTACAGGAGTTGCAGTGATGAGACAAGACTGGAACTACCAATTGGAGACTGTCACGTCTGCTCCTGCTCCTCCCCTCTGGCGTACGATGTTGCCAGAGCACTAACCATCAATACACACACCTGGCACTCATCATTATGTGCACCTGTTAATCATTATGGACTCCATTACCTTCATCATTTCCTCCCCTTTATATGTCACTCACCCATGTTCACTCACCAGTTGGTATTATTCTTGTGCATAGGCATTTTGCCTTATGCTAGTGTCGCGTTCTTGGTTTTGTTGTTTTATTAAAAAGTTTCACCTACACCTGCTTCTGACTCACCGCCCCATCATTACAGATACCACAATATTGGGGAGAAAATTGATTTTAAAAAAAAATTGTAAGGGTTAAATGCTAACGTTGTGTACATTTCCATGTAAATAGTGGATGATGCAGCAGAGTTCAAAATGGACGATGCAGCAAAGTTTATTTTTCCAAGGTAATGTACGTAACGAAGGTGTTTATCCCGCTTATACCAGTTACCAAAGAAAATACTACTTAAGCAAACGTTTTAATAAGCAAATTTGCACTTTCTCATCTTTTGTTTAGATCTATATTTAAGGACGCGACCCAGTTGTTCATTCTATGTGTTCCGTTGTCCTTTGCTTGCTAGCTAGCCAACTAGCTATGGCTAACACAGTCACAACCTCTGAAGCCAGAATAACAGCAAAGTAGCAGCATTTTAATTTTTTTAAGTTGTTTTCTATTGACATTGATTTGGATATATCCATAACAATGATCTGATGATGCCCAATTTCGCCTGGCATAGTGCCTTCTCATCAGGACACTCATCGACACTTCATTACAAAGAGATCACATTGTATATCAAACACTAGGCTAGAAACTAGCTAAATAGATTGTTGCTATAAAACCTGCCATAGTAAAAAATTAAAAATAAATAAAAAAAGATCAGTTGCTTAAAACAGCTGGTCAAACTAGAAATTTGATGTGTGAGGATTAGTGCCACTTGCATGATTAACTTATCTTTTAGGGAGTGAGAATGGCACCGGAGGGGATAGCCACCATTTTACTCCTGAACAATTGTGCTATTTTGTGTGTTTTTCTGCACTGTTTTTTGCACATAATGTTTCCGAAAAGAGCTTCTGGACATCAGGACAGTGATTACTCAACTCGAACTGGACAAGGATTTTTTAATTAATGAGTCGGATGAGAAGGATATGCTACTCTTCCCGGACCAGGCCCAAATCCCCGTAATTCGTATGAAGAGGAGACGCCGTTACAGAGGTCGACGAGCAGGATGCCTGGCAAGACTGTGTCAGCGAGTGAATAATAAGTCTTTACCCTCCATTCTACTGGCGAACCTGTAATCACAGGAGAATAAACTGGATGAGCTCCAATCAAGGCTATCCTATCAACGAGACATTAAAAGCTGTAAAATCCTATTTTCCACCGAGTCGTGGATTGTAAGGGCTGCATACTGGCGGCAGAGAAGTCAGGCGCAGGAGAGCAAAAAACTGTGTTACAACGGCGCAGTTTAATAATATAAATCACCGTAAACAAAACAATCAAATACAATGGGTACAAAACCCGTCGCACACCAGACATAACGTGCACAAGCACTTACAATAAACAATTCCGGACAAGGACATGGGGGGAACAGAGGGTTAAATACACAACATGTAATGATGGAATTGAAACCAGGTATGTGGGAAGACAAGACAAAACAAATGGAAAATGAAAAGTGGATCAATGATGGCTAGAAGACCTGCGAGGGCGACCGCCAAACGCCGCCCGAACAAGGAGAGGAACCAACTTCGGAGGAAGTCGTGACATGGATAATATACAGTTGGGTTGTCCGTGCATCGGCAAGGCAGAACAGCATCCTCTGGTAAGATCAGGTGGGTGGTGTGTGTCTTTTTGTCAACAACAGCTGCACGATATCTAAAATTAACCTGGTAGTCTCATGGTTTTGCTCACCTGAGTTAGAGTACCTCATTTATATTATTCTTGGCTGTCTATTTACCACCAGAAACTGATGCTGACACTAAGACCGCACTCAACGAGCTGTATAAGGCCAAAAGCAAACAAGACAATGTTAATCTAGAGGCGGCGCTCCTAGTGGCCAGGGAATGTAATGCAGGAAAACTGAAATCTGTTTTACCTCATTTCTACCAGCATGTCACATGTGCAACTAGAAATTTAGAAAAAAACTAGATTCACCTTTAATCTACACTCATAGCTCTCCCTCCCCCTCCATTTGGCAAATCTGACCATAACTCAATCCTCCTGATTCCTGTTTACAAGTAAAAACTCTGACAGGAAATACCAGTGAAGTGCTCAATATGGAAGTGGTCCGATGAAGCAGATGCTAAGCTACAGGACTGTTTTACCAGCACAGACTGGAATATGTTCCGGGATTCATCTGATGGCATTGAGGAGTATACTGTATCACATCAGTCACCGGCTTCATTGCAAACTATCACGGATTACAAAGGGAAACCCAGCTGCGAGCTTCCCAGTGTTGCAAGCCTACCAGACGAGCTAAATGCCTTCTATGCTCGCTTCGAGACTAGCAACACTGAACCATGCATGAAATCACCAGTTGTTCTGGATGACTGTGTGATCACGCTCTCCGTACCCGATGTAAGTAAGACCTTTAAACAGGTTCAAATTCAAAATGAACCAGGACTCATACTCAGAGCATACGCTGACCAGCTGGCATGTGTCTTCACTAACATTTTCAACCTCTCCCTGACCCGGTCTGTAATACCTACATGTTTAATAAAGCAGACTAGCATAGTTCCTGTGCCCAATAATGCCAAGGTAACCTTTCTAAATGACTACCGGCCCATAGCACTCACATCTGTAGCTATGAAATGCTTCACATCAACACCATCATCCAAGAAACTCTGGACACGCTCCAAATCACATACGTCCCCACCAGATCTACAGATGATGCAATCTCTATTGCAATCTACACTTCCCTTTCCCACCTGGACAAAAGGAACACCTATAGTTGAAGTTGGAAGTTTACATACATATAGGTTGGAGTCACTAAAGCTCATTTTTCAACCACTCCACAAATTTCTTGTTGACAAACTATTGTTTTGGCAAGTCGGTTAGGACATCTACTTTGTGCATGACACAAGTAATTCTTCCAACAATTGTTTACAGACAGATTATTTCACTTATAAATCCCTGTATCACAATTCCAGTGGGTCAGAAGTGTACATACACTAAATTGATAGTGCCTTTAAACAGCTTGGAAAATTCCATAACATGATGTCATGGCTCTTGAAGCTTCTGATTTCAGTCAATTGGAGGTGTACCTGTGGATGTATTTCAAGGCCTATCTTCAAACTCAGTGCTTCTTTCCTTGACATCATGGGAAAATCCAAAGACATCAGCCTAGACCTCAGAAAATAATTGTAGATCTCCACAAGTCTGGTTCATCCTTGGGAGCAATTTCCAATTGCCTGAAGGTACCACGTTCATCTGTACAAACAATAGTATGCAAGTATAAACACCATGGGACTACAGCTCAGTGTTCAACACCGTAGTGCCCTCCAAGCTCATCACTAAGCTAAGGACCCTGGGACTGATAATACTCCTGTACTCCCTGTTCACCCATGACTGCATGGCTACGGACAACTACAACACCATCATTAATTTTGCTGACGACAGTGATAGGCCTGATCACCGACAACGATGAGACATCCTATTGGGAGGAAGTCAGAGAACTGGCAATGTGGTGATCATGGACTACGGGAAAATGAGGGAAGAGCACGCCCCCATTCACATGGACGGGCTATAGTGGAGGTGATCGAGAGCTTCAAGTTCCTTGATGTCCACATTACTAAGCACCTATCATGGTCCGACCACACCAACACAGTTGTGAACAGGGCACGGCAACGCCTGGCAACTGCTCGGCATCCGACCGCAATGCGCTAAGGCGGGTAGTGCGTACAGTCCAGTACATCACTGGGTCCAAGCTTCCTGCCATCCAGGACCTCTATACCAGGCGGTGTCAGAGGAAGGACCTAAAATTGTCAAAGATTCCAGCCACCCTAGTCATACTGTTCTCTCTGCTACCGCACGGCAAGCGGTACTGGAGCGCCAAGTCAGGGACCAAAAGGCTCCTTAACATTTTCTACCCCTAAGCCATAATACTTCTGAACAGTTAATCAAATGGCTACCTAGGCTATTTACATTGACCACCTTATTTTTTTCTTATTTATTATAATGTTTTGCACTGACTCTCTTGAATAGGCTTGATGTACACTCACTGGACTCTAACCACACAATCACACATACTACAACACACTCACACACACACAAACACACACACATGCATGTTGACGCAATACACACACATTCACATTCCTTCACACTCTTCACATACACTGCTGCTACTACCGGTCTATTATCTGTACATAGTCACTTTACCTTTACCTAGATGTACCTCATTTACCTCGACTAACCCGTACCCCTGCACATTGACTCTCTACTGGTACCCCTTGTATATAACCTCGGTATTGTTATTTTATTGTGTTACAGTATTTTGCTTGTTTATTTAGCAAATTTTTGCAGGAGTTCTTGTGCCACAACTCCTGCATATTAACCAATCTGCATCCAGGACACAAACAACCCATTTTATAATTATTGTTAGCTGTGGTATCTCACAGATTATGATTTCCTTCCATTCTGTCAGATTGTTATTTCCTAGCCAGAGGGGAAAAAAATCGAATTAACGGGTTTAGATGTTTTAAGGGCATTTCACTGTATACTTTTGTCACAATGTCCTTTCATAAAATATAATTCCAACTTTACATTTTTAAAATATTTTGTATGGAAATAGCATTGTAATAATCATCTACTGGACATTTGTTCAATGTCTTTTTACGATACCTGCTGTCATACACACTTGGTCATGCACACAGTGTCATGCAGAGGCCAAAGGGATCGTTTACCCAAATTACAAAACGACATATTGGTTTCCTTACCGTGTAAGCAGTCTATGAGGTATGTCAGCCATCCATCCTTTGGTTAAATTTCCCTGGCACTATTTCCACATTTGTGCCACAAATCGTATTCAAGCAATGGGACCGATATTAGCATTTTTCACGCATCATGTTCAGATTATCTATACATGACTTTGTTGAGCTTTACAATCTATTTGAGATACTTTATGATGATTCGGACATGATATGCGTAAAATGCTAATAAAATAAGGATGACATTGTGTCATTTTGTAATTTGGGTGAACAATCCTTAACATGTCTTTTTCGATAAACTTATTATGTGCACATCTGACACAAGACAAGCTCATCTCACTCCTGAAGACACAGAATAGCCATATATCAAGAATGAACCATTATGTTAACTATTGCACACCTACTTTATTCAGTTTGATGCTGGAAACTGACGGCAAGAGTTACATAGAAAACTCACATTAAACAACATCAAGAACGACATTACAGAGTAAAGCTGTCTTCAGTTTATAAAATGGTCTCTTCCTGGTTGATCCCTTATTTAAAGTACAGTATATAGACAAACCTACAGGAGGATATGTGTGGTACACACAGTGTTTATGGTTGGATTAGTATACCATCTGACTCTTATGTTTCACAAGACTGCAGAGAGGCTACAATAACATACCTGTTTAACCATTAATATGCCATCTTTCTTCTTGCATCGTGATGTGGCAAAGCACATTGAACCTGGACATACCAATGTAAAAGAAAGCACAATATGGTCAGTATGGAACGCTCAATACTATTTACCACCATTTTTTCAGAAGTGTCAACAGGAAACATGTGGATTTAGGCGAGACATCCGTACTTGCACTTGTCTTGGACTTAAAAGTGCCCCTGTGCATTGACCAAGCAGTTCCCCTTGTCAGGTGGAGAGTGTGTAAGTTCCAGCCCTTCAAAAAAAGAAGATTTTCTACAACTATTGTAGTGTGAGACTGCCAGCTGTTAGGGTAAAGGCACTTTTCATGTCCTTGTGTTCAGCTAATGGTTTATCTTCCGGTTGTTGCAACACAGTTGCTTGACTTGGTCTGTAAACATACATGGTGGCTCGGATTTCTTTATGAATAATCTACCGGTAATGGACAAAATAAAGGAAACACTTACATTGATTGAGCTGTTATGGAGTGGGGTGCATTTTCCTGAATGGTTTAGGTCCTCTCAACCCCTTAGAGGGCATGGTAAATGCCAAGAAATACACAGCCATTCTGAGTGATCAACTTCAACCTATGGTGTATCATTTTTTTTCCTGATGGGAGTGGTCTCTTCCAGGATGACAATGCCCCCATCCACAGGGCACGAGTGGTCACTGAATGATTTGAGGAGCAGGAAAACAATGTAAACCATATGCCATGGCTGTCTCAGTCACCAGATCTCAAGCCAATTGAACAGTTATGGGAGATTCTGGAGTGGCCTCTTAGACAACGTTTTCTACCACCATCAACAAAACACCAAATGATGGAATTTCTCGTGGAATAATGGTGTCATCCCTCCAGTAGAGTTCCAGACACTTGTAGAATCTATGCCAAGACGCATTGAAGCAGTTCCGGTGGCTCGTGATGGCCCAATGCCCTATTAACAGACTTTATGTTGGTTTTTCCTTTATTTTGGCAGCTACTTGTATCTCTTTATAGTATGGCCCAATCTCTGATCTCTTTTCATAATTATGATCTACCATCTACCATAGATATACAATTATCTCTGACTAAACTATATGGCACCGACAATACTCAATTTCAAGAGGGCACCCACAATTCTATTTTTTTTTTATAAATTGGGGGGGGGGGGGTCATCTTTAATATTGCAGATAGATTGGCTTCAATCAATGTAATTAAATGCATAATTTCCAATCCCACATGTATTTTTGGGGTATATATATATACATATATATATATATATATTTGTTTTCATGTATTTTCCTTCTTTATTATTTTCCCCTAACCCTACCATCCCTCCCCAAATTGGAGTAAACTAACGGACAACAATACTTGGGCTTCTAATTCCAGCTCATACATACTTTGCATCACAAATACCGTGGGCGGTGTAATATAATACTGCAGTAAAATGCTCACGTGAAATAAAAGGACAAGCAGATGTAGACCAATGCAAAGCCTAATTTAGATGAGTCAGGCATAATGGATGTTCCATTATAGCTACCCATAAAAAATGTGCCAATGCGTTGGTCTACATCTGCCGGTCCTTTTATTAGACTTGGTATCCAAAAAATGGTATAAACTTCAGAATTTTACAATTGGTAAATAAATAATAAGTGTGAATAAGTAATAAGTGTGAACCTAGTGTATCATTAGCATCAATATCTGTAGTTAAAAAAGCTGTCCGGTGCTAATCAATCTCAATTAGAGACTGTTTTGATCAGTGACCTTTGACTTGTAGCTACAGGGACGCTTGTTTGGCTACATCTTCACTACTTTCCCAAGTTTGTCTGTGTGAGGTAAAACCAACGGGCACTCAAGGATCTCTACACTGGAGCATGTTCAATGTAACACAATTCGAGGCTTTGGCAGACGCCTATTATGATTACTCGTCGATTACTCACCCGAGCTGCCAACCTAACCCCTGATTCAGATGACCATCCTACCCATGCTAGATTATGGAGACGTAATTTATAGATCGGCAGGTAAGGGTGCTCCCGAGCGACAAGATGTTCTTTACCATTCCGGCCATCAGATTTACCAGCAATGCTCCTTATAGGACACATCACTGCACCCTGTGCTCTTCTGTAAACGGGTTATTTTCAATCCCAGCCCCCATCCCCGCAGGAGGCCTTTTGCCTCTTGGTAGGCCGTCATTGTAAATAAGAATTTGTTCTTAACTGACTTGCCTAGTTAAATAAAAAATAAAATACAATTGTAAGCGCTCCTCTGGCAAATTCAGTCTTTACCACTGTGTGACATCACATCCTTCAAAATGTATCTCAGTAACCATATCATCCACATACAAGAAAGCTCCTGACCGCATTGAGTCAGTCGGTAATGAATAGTAGTGGGCAAGGTGGGATTTTCTTAATGATCAAACTGGTTTGAGAGAGCGAGAGAAATTACGATGGATAAAGGAGTTTTTGGGGGGGAGGGGGGGGGGGGGGGGGGCAGGGGGAGATCAGCTTTAATATTGCAGATAGATTGTGGCTTCCATCAATGTAATGGTCTGCATCATTCCAATCCCCCATTTAAAACAAATCTATATATATACAGTATATAAAATGTATTTAAAATATATTTTCCCCTAACCCTACCATTCTCCCCTAATTGGAGTAAACTAATGGACGACAACTCTTAGGCTTCTACATACTATCTACATTTTACAGACACAGTATAGTTTTTGTTTGTTTTTTGTCCCATCCTACCCTCAACCCCTCCCATTTATCACTGAACACCATCCAGTTAAAGGAGAATTAATTAAACTATGGTCACCTTGAATAATTAACTTCAGATGATTCAGCATTGATACTTAATAATCTACTCTGAGCTACCTTCTATGTCAGAGAGCCATACTGTATACGATAATTTACATTTAGCAGACTCTCTTATCCAGAGTGACTTAGTTTAGTGAATGCATACATTTTTTTTGTTCTGGTCCCCCATGGGAATCGAATCCACAACCTTGGCTATGCTCTACCAACTGAGCCACACTGAGCATCTGTCTTCGTAAGATGGATCTCTGCCATGTGATATATCACTTCCCTGTCCAATACAACAAAGATAGGAACCAGACAAAGTTGATGTTTTCATATCATACGATACATCCTAACATTGAATCATGGGTTTGTGAGGGACTTGATTTATGCTTCCATCCACATGTTGGTAACCTTCTGAAAACCAGACATGTACTTGATACTCTATAGACTATCTGTAAGGGTAAAATGTTTCCATATACCCATGATACATGCATGGTATTGCAATTTGGTGGTGGGTCAGACAAATATTACTTGTTGGCTTTAATGGAAGCTGATATTTGTTGTGTCTGTGACTGCAAATGGTTTTAAAGGAGGAGCATGAATGTGAAGTCTAAACCAGCAAGCTGATGATAGCTGAAGGAATACAAATACAAATAACACATAACCTGGAATACAAATAACCTGGAATACAAATAACAAATAACCTGGAATACAAATAACAAATAACCTGGAATACAAATAACCTGGAATACAAATAACAAATAACCTGGAATACAAATAACCTGGAATACAAATAACCTGGAATACAAATAACCTGGAATACAAATAACCTGGAATACAAATAACAAATAACCTGGAATACAAATAACCTGGAATACAAATAACCTGGAATACAAATAACAAATAACCTGGAATACAAATAACCTGGAATACAAATAACCTGGAATACAAATAACAAATAACCTGGAATACAAATAACCTGGAATACAAATAACCTGGAATAAAATAACCTGGAATACAAATAACCTGGATGAAAGACATATGAATAACCCCACAATGGACATTAAGGCCTTTTTGATTTATTTGAATATCTTAGTTTTAACCAAAATATTTGAACGTTTACAGTACAGCACTTAATTTAATGATACAGTGTAGGCTAGTAAAATCATCTTTTGCGAGCTGACCTGGAGTTTGATAGCAGTATCTCAGTGCTGCAACACGTTAAATGCTGTCTTATGGTTTTGCTGCTTAGACATATAAAAAATAATATTTTTGAATGTAAATCTCCAGTCAAATGTACTAAAGGGATACTTGGGGATTTTGGGAATGAGGCATGCTAGCAGATACCCACCAACTTCCAGTCATTGCGCTAATACTAGTTAGCACTGGCTCGCAAAACTACCTCTAACATCCTTCATACTGGACACAGAGACTGGTATGTATACAGAGAAATGGTATCCACGACTACGTGGAAGTAGATAAAGGGCACAAAGGCCCTATAGCCCAAATCTCTAAATATCCCATTAACACCAGGGAGAACAAACACAGGTATGTGCTAAAAAAAATAGGCCTAACAACTGACCAGTTTTCAGTGTCCTTTATTAAATTCGCCTAATGATGTTGAATGTTAAACAGATATCACAGAACACACAATGGACATTTTAGAAAGGGTCGATAAAAAGAGCTACAGCTGTTGCTTCATCCTCTTGCTTGACCCTACAATGCACTTGAGGGTGATGGTAAAATATGACCCATCGCCGTGCTCATAGCTTGCACTTCTACAGTTGTTTTTTTTGTCACAGTGTCGTGGCCTCGCCTTAGGCCAAAAGATAGGAACGTCTCATGAACTTACTACTATCCATAGCCTGTTACATTGGTGATGTGACTTGCATTAGACCCAAGGACAGTTGCTAGACAAGACTAACTGCTTCAAGACTGGTCTGGAGATAGATTTGTGTGTAAATTTGACAACACACACACCTTTGGTTTTAATACTCTCATTACAACGTGAGGCATTATAATTTGAATACATCAACACTGAATGACACTGGAAATGTAGCTTGCTGCCAGTGAAATTTCATATCTGAAAAATACGCTTTGCACCTCAATGAATGTAATCCAAGTCAAACAAACGTCTGCATTGAGGGGTTTCATAGCCAATAAAGAACTCCTGGAGTGGACTAATATTTCATCAAGAGAAATACACATTATAGCACTTACATTGTTTTTGTAGCAACTGAGCCATACTAAATCAATGTAATTCAGTCACCAAAATCGTATGATTTAGAGGGTGACTTTCCAGCACCCACCTTGAAACTACAGGCTATGGCTTTCCATCATGATCCATACATAGAAAGAAGAAGTTGCCTAAGTTTAGAAGAGAAATCCATTTGTTACGACACCGTATGTCACCACCAATAGCTTTTAAAGATTACAGTCTGCCATTTGTAAAACTGCATGTAATGGCTACAAAGACTGCGAATCAATATGGGGTCAAATCATAAATCATAATCATGAATCCTAAAATAGGGTTTTCGGGAACATGCTTTGCTTGCACATACAGAACCTCACAAATCCAGAGAAATCATTGATGGAGAAGAAGCAGGTACCCAGAGAAATGCTAGCTTCCTGAAGTAGAAAGGGCTTCAACAAATGTCTTCATGACTCAAATCTGAAGTAAACGAGACGAGTTGCCAGTACTTCACGGTGCACCATGTCAACCTGGAAATGAGTGTTGTTTTTCATATTTTAATTCGGTATAGCACCTTCTCAGCAGTTATATTTCAGTTTATTGATGAAGAGAGATTAACTCACATCTGGAATAACAGGCAAGCTGGTCCTTATTGCAAACAGTAGTTATTACACCAAACAAACCCACTCCAAACTTCCAACAGAAAAAAATGTGAGATGAAAAAAAAGGGGGGGGGGGAATTGGGGAGAACGGGTTGGGAGAACATAACCTCAATGATTAGCATGGAATACATCTGTATTCTCTGTCATAATGGACGATAAGAGAGTTCATAATAATCAGCAAGTTCACTGTTTAATGTTGCGATGGGTATGCCAACATCAGGGTCTTTCCAGCGTCCTAATAAGCCGCACTTGATTGGAAATAACACTATTAAATGCCTTGTTCCTGCAAATGATGTGTTGGTGGCCCCTGATGGAGTCCTTGTTAATTGGGCTATAACTTCCCTAACTGGCATGGATCTCATTGCCTAATTATTAGCCTTGTGTGATATAAATCTAAATCCCTCAAATTTAGTTGTAGGTGATTGGAGGGCGACGGAACATGTGCGTTTTTAGTTTGTTTCAGATTACAGTAATACACATTTTTTTCGAAGCATTATCCCAAATTCTCCTACATGTTCGGAAGAGATGGCAAGCCATAGCTGTAGTTGGAAAGTCTTGTTTCACACACATGTATTTAGATTGGGCTAAGAAGATAGAAGTATGTATAGTCAAAATGTTTTGCCAGAGCTATTGGCTATGTGGACAATTTAACTTCAAATCCTTAGTGTTTGAATAAGCATAGGATGTGAGGAAAGAGAACCACAACATGTTCGGTGGGTCTTGCGTCTTGCCAAAATCCACCACTAATCATCATTTCTCGGGGATAAAATAACTGGAGTAAATAAAGAAAAAAATTAAGTAAATGCTCCTAAATTGAAACCTTCCCAGCGCTGTGGTGTTGGAAATGTGTATGTACTATTTATTTGGATCAATAACAGTAACACGGTACATGATTAGCCAGTGTCTAATTATATAAATACTTTGGGAGTCCTTGATTCATTATAAAAATAAAATAATCTCTGTCCTAGGCAGGTTGTGTTTATAGAGGTGTGGAAATGTATTTTTCATTACACTTGTTTGTTCATGTGGTAATTCCATTGTTGACTCAAGGACAGGACATTTTTTGGGGGATGGAATGTGAAACTGGAGACACCAAAGTTTGTCCTTTTCATTCAACACATGGCCATGTGCGGTGAGTTTGTCTAACCCCCTGTGGGCTAAATTTAGGGGAGAGAACAGGGGCTAGATATACTATGCTGTGTTCAGGTGTGTGCATGTGTGAGTGTGTTCTTGAGTGTGTTATTGTAAGTGTACATGTTTCTATGGCTTTCATTCCAATCACTAAAAATTTAGTGAATTCAATTACCTTAATATGGACTCACTCAGGTGGAGTTAAAAACCAGAGACAATCCAGCACCTCTGGGTTTGACTGGTGCTTCTGTCTGCTCCACCTGCCTCATGCAAAGTTATCTTTGCAACAGAATAGATGACAAGAGGCCTAGCCAGAAGAGTAATTATTATTACTTTAACGATGTTGGCTAAGTTTAGCAGTCTTACATAGTGGCAATGACAGCACATGGGAAAATGCTCTGGAAAGAAAACCCAATTTAGCACAACGTAACATTCTTGGTAACAAAGTATTTTTTGTTGAGGATAGACTTTTTTTTAAATGACTCAAGCTGTGTTGACTTGCTGTTAGCTCCTGGCAAATGTAAAGACAGTGACATTCTTATAGTAAAATCAGTAGGGGGGGGGGTGTCAAAACGAGGCAAATATTGCTCTACTCTGAAATAGACATCTAGTTTGCTCTGTCAGCAGAGTTCCATCCAACAGTTGCACATTATGCAACTCTTCACACAGGCTAGAGTAAAAGGCCACAGTATGGGCTACAAGGGGTAACCATGGCAAATAAATGTTTACTTGCGCACACGTTGAGACAGAGCACCACTGTTATCTACACTTTTTTAGTACAGTATTGAAACGTAGGCATTAAACTCGTTTTATTAATCTATGTTCATGTGAAACATCCGTAGAATACTAAATTATGAAGAACGGTATGAGCAGTGCAGGTGTGGTCAATGTCTGTCAAGCCTGCTACCCCTCGGTAGTGGACTTGGAATCCAACCAAACATGTTAACTGAAGCCAATTTTACAGTCCTAAATTATATGCTTGCTTAGAAAAATATGGAAAATTCAGGGAGTAAAGGGGGAGATTTGCCAGGCGAATCCCCTTACAACGTCTGGGGGGACCGTCCCCAGCCACTTGCTTCAGACATAACATTTTACAACAGAAGAAACACAGCAAGATGAAAGTCGCTCTGTCATCCACACAAAGAGAAGAGTTCCTAACTGCCAACTGTAATAAGAAACTAAAGTGGACACAATTGCAGCTGACAAGAAGTTGAGGAAGATTAAGTTCCGTTGCATGAGTGTATCCAAAGCCTTCAAAAAAACAAATCCTTTTTGGTGGTTTCTGTCGATTAATTTGTAAGGCGAATAATACTCCTCTATTTCCTCTGTAGAACGCAGCCCTACGTTTACACAGGGCTATAGTAATGGCACTTCATATTTCAGCCACGATTGAAAGGACATTTTGACCATTTTAAAGCATAACTACTGTTAGAACACTGTCTGTTCATAACGTGTCAGTTGTCATATAGCATACTTTGATAACACAGATCCATAGGAGTAGCATGACATGACACCCTCACAGTTAAGTCATAAATGACAGAACCAACCAGGGCTCATGAGATACGGTATATGTTCCATGGGACAGAACAAACAAATCGACTAATGATTACACTGTCATGAGTGGGTAAAGCTGTCTCATAGCATCCATACATTCATTTGTGCAGTCATATACAAGATATGTGCATCATGTCAATTATATTGATAGAGCCCCTTCTGTCGTTGAGCCAAGGACTCGTCCGCAGACTGCATTTCGTTTATGACGAATGCAGATGTCCAAGTGATTATTTCTGTTTATTTTCTCGGTGGGACTTGGATTGAGCTTTGACCAGATTTACGCACAAAATAAATGGAAGGGACGTGAACTCCATATGCAATCTGTAATTCTAACGCATTAGCTTCAAATTAGCATAGTTCTACATCAAAAGCGTGAGGCCTCTGTGGGATGTGCTGGTGACACATATGGTAACATTTCCCCGGGTAAAACACACACACAGGATGCTTCCCATGCACATCTTTCAATGCACATCCCTATCACCATATCACTGACTAATTATGTGTTTGAACGCCGCAGAAGCTAACCCCCTCTTCCCCTCTTCCATCAATTCCACTGAATTGAGGTTGATTGAGAAAGTAGGAAACACCAATGCTTGGAAATCAACCTCCTTATTTCCTGGTTTTGGCGAGAGGAGCCCAAATAAAAACTTGTGATTATGCGAAGACCTAAAGAGAGAGTAAATGAAGTCAAATTGAAACCAGCGCCCACTGAGGCCCAGGACCATCTGGGGGAGTGTTGGGTTGCATCGTCTCTCGCAGGCCTGTGGTTAACCTCACGCGGCAGTCTGCAATGCCTCACGGCGCTGTCCTCAAGTTTAACTATCAGCATGGGAGGAACACAGTCAAGTCCTAATGTCAAGTCACACAGTAAACACAGACCTCCACTGTCCCAGAGTGCACTTAGCTTCCCACCACACTATCCTTGTTTTTTTCTAGTCAGAGAGGGAACCCTTGACGACAAAATAGCAAGATTGAATGTTTCACTTATTTGGCCTTCTTAAATTTTAAGTATGTTGTGATTCCATTATTTATGGTTTTTGCTTGGGGGAAAAGTAATGGAAGACGGTGGATGTTTACGTATCTATCTGTCAATGTTCTTGACGTGGACTGTATAAATAGAGATTTATGACATGCATTTGTCATTTTTACTAACAGGGAATACACTGTAAGTGAAAGCCACGCCGCCACGAAGAGTGATGGTCACAAAGGTAAAGAGTGATAACTAATCGTAGAACCCAAATAAGCCATCCGTGCAACACATTTTTAATCCATATTTGCAATGAATCGGCCACTCAAAAAGTACACCCAAATGTGTTTTCAATGTTTTTAACACTGTCGGGGAGAAGGTGAATGCATCCAAGTTTGGGTTGTCACATTAATATCACGAGAATCTTTGACATTCAAATTGCATCTGACAGTGAACTTCCCGAGGCACAGATGTATCGGCTTCAGCCCAAGCAGACACTCACTCCCATACCAGACAACTGAGCAATCATTTGGAAACACTGGCAACTGTGAGCTTTTCATTCTCAACCAGACTGTTTTAACCTCTTCGTAATCTTTTGTCAACCCTGGCGTTGGTGATGAGACCGGATGAATGCACTCACATGTTTTGAACTTTAATTGAAGGGATAAAAAAAAATCCCTATGATTGAGCACTGTTGACATGTTTAGCCTCCATTGAAACATTACTGTTCAAGATTTGGACATTAGAATTCACTAAGTCCAGCCAGCACAGCCTGGGGTTATCCCTCGTTACGTCTGCATTGCTCTCTGGGGACTAAGGCCCCGCTGGGTCCTGCTTCTGACTCCAGCTCTGGCCTTAGTTGTCTGCACATCGGACCACACACTCTCCCTGTATCTCTCTCTCTCTTTCTGTCTCTCTCTCTCTGCTTTTCTCTCTGTCCCTGAGAGCTGCGCGACCGTGCTGCCAGGGCTGACTCTTTTGATTTGAGTGCAGTACATGTGGTTGAAATCGGAGGCCCTCCCCGCTGCCAAGCCACAGGCCCCGTAATGGGGCACTGGTACAGGAGAATGAGACATTGTTCTGGGTGCAGTTTGGAGGAGGAGCTCTCGGCAAGTCTATAAAAAAAATAAAAAAGTAAACTCTTGCTGAGCAAAGCTCCGGGGGTCAAAGGGGAGGCCCGTAATCTCCCAGTAAATCCCGCTCAGGCTAACAGCGCAGGGAAAAAAATGTCTGGGAGTCATTTTCGATGCCTACCTGCTCTCATTTGCATAACTTAGAGGGACTGCCATTCTCTCCAGACGACACGTGTTGTTAATGCTGTATGCTTGGGGTCAGTGCCGGGTTGCATGAAATACTGTAAGTTCCTCCGGCAGTGTTGGAATGTGGTCCTGCCACGTTGTCAATAGTACACTTTGGGATGTCACCAGGGACATTACCAGTGACTTAAAGATATTGTGTAACTCCGGTCTCAACTAAATAGACGTATGTATATCCAAAGGAAAACAAGTTTATTGGCTTGTGAGGTCCAGATTTCAGGAATGTTTCTCCGATCTCTGCCCCATCCAAGTTCTTCCTCAGTCTAGAGAAAAGGAATGGATCATTTCACTGCTTATGCTCAGCCACAGGACAAGAGTTCACAAGGTCACAGGCTCAGAGATCTGCTAAAGGGTCACAGAGTACAATTTGAGGTAAGGGTTGATATTTTGGTAGGTGAACTCCCTTTTGTCAGTAGTATGCTCAACTTCATCTTTATCTAACAGTCTTAGCATAGCTGCTGATCTCTATTTAGACTATTTAAAGTCAGTTCAGAACAAATTCTTATTTACAATGACGGCCTACCACGGCCAAACCCTTTCCCGGACGACCCTGGGCCAATTGTGCACCGCCCTATGGGACTGTCAATCATGGCTGGTTGTGATACAGCCTGGAATCGAACCAGGGTCTCTAGCACTGAGGTGCAGTGCCTTAGACCGCTGCGCCTCTAGGGAGCTGCCGTAGAGGAAAAACCTCCTAAAACACAGCCAAGTTCAACTATGCTGCTTGACCAACGTATGGGCTGCTTTAAAACATGACTATTCAGAGGAAAACATCTGGAATTGATCTCCATGTTGTTCCAACATTGTGCACAAACCGGCATCAGGATGTAGCAATGTGGTCCTGACAATTTTGACTTAATGAAAACGTTTTTAGGGGAATGGTGACTGTGCAAATGTTGAGCTGATTGCTCATACAGCCATTAGCCCACAAAGTCCCCCCAGCAGACATATGGGCGTAATAAAATACACATATTGTTTTTTGAATCTAAAACGGGCTATGAGGCTTGTTTAACATATTGTAAACTGCCAAAACCATTAAACACAAATGCAATGGCTCTGGTGGCATTGCTCATTAACATGAACAGTCAAATGTACGCAAAGGGATCACTGGAAACTCATACATTGTCATCTCGAATTAGGACTGCTGCCAGACCCTCAGAACGCTTGGTGCCGTTGGCTCCTGAGGCTTCCCACACAGATATTCTCATGAAGCCTAATCAGCAGAACAGCACAAAACACATTATAAAGTCATTTTCACCCATCGCAAAGCCATAAACATGAACATTACAGTATTTAGTTGAGATGGTAATGGACGTTCTTGCTGTAAGATTCCCTTCCTATATGATTTGACTTTTATGACACGGGCATGTAAATAAAACCCTTTATAGCGAGCAGGATGTTGGGAGGTGACGACAAACCACCGTGAAGTGAACATTCAGTGCTCTATCATATTTCCATCCAGTGTGTTTAATGTTCTCTCTTTGAGTGTACATGTGCAACAGTAGTCACCCAGTCTGACATCCAGAGCCAGAGAATTGTGTTTGTTTGGCAGAATTTCCATATAGCAACTGGGGTTAAAGTGCCCCCGAAGCAGCAGCTGAAGAGGAGACTTCAACAGTAAACACATTTTTTTACATTCAATGTGGTGAGCAGCATGGAAATGCAAAATAAGACTAGCATTTTCTCTATGGAATAAGATCACAAATTGATAAAGTGAATAAGTAGGATGGAGGTGTCCAATTCAATCAATTGCAGATAATTGGAACGACACAGCGGGTTAGGTTTGTGTTGTATTTTAAGGGCTGGTTTTGTGTCTGCATCAATAACAATGTCAACGATAGTAACACCTCGAATGCCACATAGTACAGTATGTCAGAAGTGAGTTGACAATGGCTGTCATGACAAACATCCTGTCAGGCTAAGTCATGGTTTTGACAAAATTGTGACGATGTCGTGTCATGCTCGTTATGTCATAGTTATGACAGTATTGTGACGGTGTAGTGTCATGCTGGTTAAGTCATAGTCATGACAGTATTGTGACGGTGTAGTGTCATGCTGGTTAAATCATAGTCATGACAGCATTGTGACGGTGTAGTGTCATGCTGGTTAAGTCATAGTCATGACAGCATTGTGACGGTGTAGTGTCATGCTGGTTAAGTCATAGTCATGACAGCATTGTGACGATGTAGTGTCAGGCTGGTTAAGTCATAGTTATGACAGTATTGTGACGGTGTAGTGTCAGGCTGGTTAAGTCATAGTCATGACAGCATTGTGACGGTGTAGTGTCATACTGGTTAAGTCATAGTTATGACAGTGTTGTGACGGTGTAGTGTCATGCTGGTTAAGTCATAGTTATGACAGTATTGTGACGGTGTATTGTCAGGCTGGTTAAGTCATAGTTATGACAGTATTGTGACGGTGTAGTGTCATGCTGGTTAAGTCATAGTTATGACAGTATTGTGACGGTGTAGTGTCATGCTGGTTAAGTCATAGTCATGACAGCATTGTGACGATGTAGTGTCAGGCTGGTTAAGTCATAGTTATGACAGTATTGTGACGGTGTAGTGTCAGGCTGGTTAAGTCATAGTCATGACAGCATTGTGACGGTGTAGTGTCATACTGGTTAAGTCATAGTTATGACAGTATTTTGACGGTGTAGTGTCATGCTGGTTAAGTCATAGTTATGACAGTATTGTGACGGTGTAGTGTCAGGCTGGTTAAGTCATAGTCATGACAGTATTGTGACGGTGTAGTGTCATGCTAGTTAAGTCATAGTCATGACAGCATTGTGACGGTGTAGTGTCATGCTCGTTATGTCATAATTATGACAGCATTGTGATGATGTAGTGTCATGCTGGTTAAGTCATAGTCATGACAGCATTGTGACGGTGTAGTGTCATGCTGGTTAAGTCATAGTCATGACAGCATTGTGACGGTGTAGTGTCATGCTGGTTAAGTCATAGTCATGACAGCATTGTGACGATGTAGTGTCAGGCTGGTTAAGTCATAGTTATGACAGTATTGTGACGGTGTAGTGTCATGCTGCTTAAGTCATAGTTATGACAGTATTTTTACGGTGTAGTGTCATGCTGGTTAAGTCATAGTTATGACAGTATTGTGACGGTGTAGTGTCAGGCTGGTTAAGTCATAGTCATGACAGTATTTTGACGGTGTAGTGTCATGCTGGTTAAGTCATAGTTATGACAGTATTGTGACGGTGTAGTGTCAGGCTGGTTAAGTCATAGTCATGACAGTATTGTGACGGTGTAGTGTCATGCTAGTTAAGTCATAGTCATGACAGCATTGTGACGGTGTAGTGTCATGCTCGTTATGTCATAGTTATGACAGCATTGTGATGATGTAGTGTCATGCTGGTTAAGTCATAGTCATGACAGCATTGTGACGGTGTAGTGTCATGCTGGTTAAGTCATAGTCATGACAGCATTGTGACGGTGTAGTGTCATGCTGGTTAAGTCATAGTCATGACAGCATTGTGACGATGTAGTGTCAGGCTGGTTAAGTCATAGTTATGACAGTATTGTGACGGTGTAGTGTCAGGCTGGTTAAGTCATAGTCATGACAGAATTGTGACGGTGTAGTGTCATGCTGGTTAAGTCATAGTTATGACAGTATTGTGACGGTGTAGTGTCATGCTGGTTAAGTCATAGTTATGACAGTATTGTGACGGTGTAGTGTCATGCTGCTTTAAGTAGTGTTACCACACACTTAATCCGCCATGTTCATCATACTGGTGTGACCAGGATTTAAACTGTACATTAACAACACTTGGGTTTTCATAAGTAGAACTTGTTTTAAGATTACCTTTAACAGTAGTGAATGGAGCATAGAAGTTTCATATCATTAGCTGCTAACTTTCAGCATCTCTTCTGCACTCGCTTTTTAAAGTGGAGGATAAAGCATGGACTGTCTGGAAAACCAGCTGTTTCCTACCTCTTGGCATGCCTCACAAGGTGATTTATGAACTGGCCAAGAGAGGGAGGCTGAGGGGTCCTCCAAAAGTTAAGAGCATTAGGTCACAGTAGCTACCACCAGTGTTCCTGGCGGCTCAAGTCATTCCCGTTATTCTTCGCCACTGTACGACACCAAGCCAACATGTGTGAAGGATTACTGCAATAGCAGATAATCAATTCAATTTACAGCAAGACTTGATGTGATTGATGCTTCTATGCTTCCCCAGTGTTAGCCCCATCATTAGTAATATGGTTACAGGTGTTGGCTGATCCATCTCCATCACAGACGCAGGTGTCAGCACTGGTCATAAACACGGCCGAACAGAAGTGGTACAACTGAGTTTCCCTCCTCGCACGGTTTGCCCTTTGTGCTGAACTCAGAGAACGTATAGAATGTCCAGGTCACAACAAGACACTTGACTGATGAGGCCAAGAAGAACGGTTTCAGTTTACTGCAAGCTAGAGTTTGTCCCAGTGGAGAAGAACAGTACCATATGGGCACAGTAGGACACCAAGTGCATGTCAGGCACAACCAAATGCAGTTACTCATATGAACCACAGACATTGGTCCCAGTTGACCGAATAAGATTTATCGAGGTTTGCGTCGAGGTGGCAGGCCAATACCAATTTGATTTCATTCGTATGGCAGCGCTATAAGCTGCATCAAGAAAGCTGTTACCGGTAGTGTTAGCACATCGTGAATAAAACGGTTTGACACTGACAGATAGTGTTGACAATCGCATCACAGTGAAAAGGTAACCAGCAGAATAACCTCAGGAACCAAATCAGTACACACGGCTCCCTCACTCCAGGTACTGCGTACCCAAAACCATATTTAACAACCTGGTTCCACTAGAACTCATGTATAGGGAAACTAGTGTCAGTCCTTGTGGGTTACTGTACAGCGCTAGAGGCCATACTTACAGTGCAGTATTATATCTGTTGCATTTCACAGCCTCAGTGCTCCAGACAGGGAAGCGATGTTCATGACACCCCGTTGGTTTGATTTACTCTGACGTTAATAAGTGGTATGAAACAGAAGGACTCACCTATATCCAAGGATTACATTTCAGGATGAATGGAAGCATTCAGCAGGCATTACCCGGCATGCCTAGTGCAATATGATGCTGATGAGGAACCTCAGAGGAACTAATGACTGTTCTCCAAGGACTCGACTCAACAACTGTGTCAACGACTCTGCAGGACTCGCTGAAGGAGCTGAATGAGCTGA
This sequence comes from Oncorhynchus mykiss, assembly GCF_013265735.2. NCBI lineage: Eukaryota > Metazoa > Chordata > Actinopteri > Salmoniformes > Salmonidae > Oncorhynchus > Oncorhynchus mykiss. The sequence goes on along the minus strand of NC_050571.1, from coordinate 34,266,817 downwards.
AGGAGGGGACGGAGCTGAAGAAGCTGAGTGAGCTGAAGGAGGTGAAGGAGCTGAAGGAGCTGAAGGAGCTGAATGAACTGAAGGAGCTGAAGGAGCTGAAGGAGCTGTATGGGAAGTTTATATTTGGATGTGGTGCATTTGTCCAGAAACAACCATTAGTCCCTAGACTTCATATAGAACTGGAAGAATTGGGTTGGTATGGGGAATATGGTACTGACTCCTTTTCCCTGGGTAGTCCTCTGACAAATATCGCTGCCATGTACCCAGCCTAAGCACAATATTTGTGCACTCTGTTTACTGTGAAAACAATAAATCTAGTACCCCCTCCTGTTAATAGTACCTATCTGTTCATCGACATGTGTCCTGAGCACACTTGGTTTAGAGAGAAGTTAGTCTAGTTGATGAAGGACGATTACAGTTTGACAGGGCCTAAATACATCTAGGCTGGGTCCTAATTTATAGCCGCACCGGGAGAAAGTGCCAGAGTGTATGAGAAGAGTCAAGAGTGCTTAGACAGAGGGGAGCAAGAACTCAACACCTAATTTATTTGGACATGTCAAGAGGTAATGCCATCCAGTTCATTTGTCTCTAAACATTATTGCTCAGTCTAACAACTTCCAACAGCCGGGATACTATATCCCTTTACACTGAATCTGGAAACTCTTTAAATGATGTCAGAAACAGTGGGTGAATATAAACACAATGCATACAGTAATAACATGCAATTCTGTGGGCGCTCACTGTTTCCCATGCATTTTGCTGAATGGCTCATTTTGAGAGGTATGTGAAGGTGCCTGCAATTTGAAAAGGGCAGCGCAGTTCTTTTTTTTTTTACTTAGTTGAAATCGTGATAGAAATACTGTGGCGTCAGTGGTTTTTATCAGTATTATTGTTGATATAAAATGTAATTAGATGCAATCTAATGTGAACTTATAAGGGTCTCTGTAAACACACTGTGCTCTTATTTGGGGGCTAGTCCGGGATGGGGCTTGTCCAGGATGGGGCTTGTCCAGGATGTATGTAAGAGAAGTAAATGTATGTATCATGTAAGTATAATTACTATTCTTTGACTAATTTGACAATGTTCAATGTTACTTCATAAGATTAGTTCTTACATGATAGCTGGGCAGTTAAGTTTCCTGTACATATTCATATAGTATTGATCACATGGTGTAGCATTGGTTAATTTGATCTCTTTCATTACACAGTACTATTGTTTCATATCGCTCAGTCCTCTGTTCTGGAAGGCCATATATAACATCACAAATGTAAATGGATACCATTTCAGTTTCAAATGTTGCATAAGATAATGCACTTCTTGTGAATTAAGGAGTTGTTTTGCACTGTTCTTGTGGAGATTAATATGAACACGAAGTTTTCCATTCTATATTTCCCTCCAGGGATCAGGCATGTGTACGGCTTGGTTTATTTACCACGTTTTCCATGTGATTAAATATGTGGATAATAAATATATGAGGGATAACCCTCATTTATGCTAGTTAAGGATTTCACACCTGCCAAACTGCTGGCAGTTGTGAAAACAGTAAATAGTTGGCAGAGCAGCAGAGTTAACTGAAAATAATGCCATTGTTGATTAGATGCTCTTTCCATGAATTAGGCTATTTCCTCTTGAACCATATGGTCTATCCACTAACAACTCATGGACACTATGGACACAGATATTTAAAAAAACATGAATACGGTATATGAATAAAACAATTTAAAGTTATTACAGTATAAATTACCAAAATTACCAGAGATTCCGGTAAAATGTTTAAATTAACAGTAGCTTTGCAACCCCAATTACTGCATATTACCATGTGTTTATATTTGTTTCATGTAAGACCCAATGTCTCTTGAAGCGCATCGGACCGTATTCCACCAGTGCCTTTCTAACCTGCCTCTTCCTGACTGTCTAGACAGTGGTAACATGAATATTAATAGTTGTTATTTTGGGTTTCAGGCTGGTGTTGTGTTATGACAGAAGGTACATCTGTCTTCATACAATAATATGCATCAACAAGGCCTTAGTGTGTTGCAAAGGAACTTTTAGCATTGACATAATGGTTGGCTGGTAGCATATAGACCTAATCAAATTGACTGAGTTGATAGCCTGTCTTATTTACGTAAGTAAGGGAAAGGGCATACCTAGTCAGTTGCAGAACCTACCGTAATACATTCAACCGAAATGTGTCTTCCACATTTTAACCCAACCCCTCTGAATCAGAGAGGTGCAGGCTGCCTTAATCAACATCCACGGCGCCCGAGGAGCAGTTGTTGTTGGGGCTTAACTGCCTTGCTCGAGGGCAGAACGGAAGATTTTTCCACCATGCCGGTTCAGGGATTCGAAACAGTGACCTTTCGGGTTACTGGCCCAACACTCTTAGCTGCTAGGCTACCTGCCGTAGATGAGCAAACACAGGTAGCTTTTAGACTTTTTACTAGCTTTCAATCCAATCCAATCTCTCTCGTAAATCTCTCTCTTAAATAACCATGCTTCATTCTATAAAAAATATGTCATTGTCCATTCATAAATAAATCTACAAATAAATAAATCTGCTTAATAAATCTATGCTGTCAATAATATTTTTCACGAACGTACGTTTTACCTAATGAGTGTTTTTAGTTCAGCACTGGCAATCTGACGGTTAGGCGAAACACAGCCAAGTAAACTCACTGTAAACGTTCCTCCTGCTCCATCATCACATTAAAATTAAGCTCAGAGTTTAGATCCATTTCAAACCTTTCATGGACAAATAAAGAAAGACACATTTCAATACCCCAATTGGAAGGAGTGACAAGTTGTGGTCTTTTGGTGCTGAGATGAAACATGTGTAACATACTTTCAGCTCAGGCCCTGCACAAATACATTTAATGCCCTCTCTTTTAGCAAGTCATAAAAAAAAATCACAAAAATAGCAAAGGTCTGGAAAGAAATCCAACTATTTCCAGAAATATTCTGCACTATGTTGAACCTATGGAATTTAAACCCACAGCAAGGCTACACCCACTAGGAGAGGGAAGTGGGTTTTGGACTCAAAGGGATTGTGGGTACATGGTGGATTCCTTCTCATTGTGTCTGGCTAATCCCTGTTCCAGGTTACACCATACCACTTCCTCCCCTCAATCATCTTGATCATGTGACATCAATGATCTATTGCTTTTAGAAAGTGTTATTAATGGCCCTGCTAAGAGGGAAGGAGAACAGTCCTTACAGGTCAGCGAGTGAATGTGTATTTATGAGATCTGATTGATCTCATGTCTATCTCTGAGGACTAATAATAAAATATAACCTAAATTCAAGGGCCAAAAACATGGGGGAATTTGACATGAGTTTATGGTTACTGGCTGTAACGCAGTTATCAGTAAAACATAGAGTGTAGATGTAATGTGCGTGTCAGATTTCTCCATATCATCTTCATCCATTCCCCAACAGTGCTGTGACCTTTCCATTGTGTTAATGATGGAGGATTAGTTGATTTCCAGTTTTGAAGTCTTGAAATATGCAAACAGATGGATTAAGAGTACATTTATATTGTAATACTTCTGACAGCCAACTTTCTAAATCAACACATAACTTGGACTTCATAGCATTCCCAGAAGGCATGGATTATTGAGTCATTGTTAGTTTTACACTTAAGACATGACTGTCATTGCGCTGTAGAATTTGTGAATTTTGTCTCTTGTGTAATACATTCATTTATACTGGATTAAGTATACATTTTTGTTAACTAGTTATGTTCCAACATTCCCTCCATCTTGTGCCAATATCAGTTATTATTAGCTCTTGGTTCCAATAGTATATATATTTTTCAGTTGGACAGACTCTCTGCAAGGTTTTGTATATCTTACCATTATATGAATATCCTTTTCTGACTCAAATAGGATTCCCTCAAGATTGCTCTAATGTCCAAAATATGTCAAATAAAAATGTCTTGATATTAAACTTTTAAGTTGCATTAAGTTGCTTTGTAATTCTGTCATGGAAATACATGCATTTCCTATTACCAAGTAATATATGGTTTCTATGCCTTTAGTTTTCGATGTGGGCCAATTTATCAGTGAATTCTGAAAAGCTATACAAGGATTGTTCAGTAGTGTTTCTAGGGAGTGATATTGGTTCTTGTAGAATACATTTCATTTGATTTCATATTGTTTAAAAAAATTTTTTTTTTTAACTAGGCAAGCCAGTTAAGAACAAATTCTTATTTACAACGACGGCCTACCGGGGAACAGTGGGTTAACTGTCTTGCTCAGGGGCAGAACGGCGGATTTTTACCTTGTCAGCTCAAAGATTTGATCCAGCAACCTTTTGGTTACTGACCCAACACTCTAACCACTAGGCTACCTGCTGTTAAATCAAATCAAAATGTACAGTGAAATGCTTACTTACGAGCCCCTAACCGACAGTGTAGTTTCTAAAAATACGGATAAGAATAAGAGATAAAAGTAACAAGTAATTAAAGAGAAGCAGTAAAAAATTACAATATAAACAGGGGGGTGCCAGTACAGAGTCAATGTGCTGGGGCACCGGTTAGTTGAGGTAGTATGTACATGTAGGTAGAGTTAATTAAAGTGACTATGCATAGATGACAACAGAGAGTACCAATGGTGTGGAGAGGGGAGGGGAGGGGGACAATGTGAATAGTCTGGGAAGCCATTTGACTAGATGTTCAGGAGTCTTATGACTTGGGGTTAGAAGCCATTTAGAAGCCTCTTGGACCTAGACTTGGCGCTCCGGTACCGCTTGCCATGTGGTAGCAGAGAGAACAGTTTATGACTAGGGTGGCTGGAGTCTGACAATTTTCAGGGCCTTCCTCTGACATCGCCTGGTATAGAGGTTCTGGATGGCAGAAAAGCTTGGCCCCAGTGATGTACTGGGCCGTTCGCACTACCCTCTGTAATGCCTTGCGATCAGAGGCCGAGCAATTGCCAGACCAGGCAATGATGCAACCAGTATACTCTCGATGGTGCAGCTGTAGAACCTTTTGAGGATCTGAGGACCCATGGCAAATATTTTCAGTCTCCTGAGAGGGAATAGGTTTTGTTGTGTCTGCTTCACAACTGTCACGGCATGGATGGACCATGTTAGTTTGTTGGTGATGTGGACACCAAGAAACTTGAAGCTCTCAACCTGCTCCACTGCAGCCCCATCGATGAGAATGGGGGCGTGCTTGGTCCTCTTTTTCCTGTAGGCCACAATCATCTCCTTTGTCTTGATCACGTTGAGAGAGAGGTTGTTGTCCTGGCACCACACGGCCAGGTCTCTGACCTCCTCCCTATAGGCTGTCTCGTTGTTGTCGGTGATCAGACCTATCACTGTTGTGTCATCTGCAAATTGAATGATAGTGTCATGCCTGGCCGTGAAGTCACGAGTGAACAGGGAGAACGGGGGGCTGAGCACGCACCCCTGAGGGGCCCCTGTGTTAAGGATCAGCGTGGCAGATATGGTGTTACCTACCCTTACCACCTGGGGGCGGCCCGTGAGGAAGTCCAGGATCCAGTTGCAGAGTAGGGTGTTTAGTCCCAGGGTCCTTATCTTATTGATGAGCGTTGAGGTCACTATGGTGTTGAACTCTGAGCTGTAGTCAATGAATAGCATTCTCACATAGGTGTTCCTTCTGTCCAGGTGGAAAAGGGCAGTGTGGAGTGCAGTAGAGACTGCATCATCTGTGGATCTGTTGGGGTGGTATGCAAATTGGAGTGGGTCTAGGGTTTCTGGGATGATGGTGTTGATGTGAGTCATGACCAGCCTTTCAAAGCACTTCATGGCTACGGATGTGAGTGCACCAGAAATAGTCTGCTCCAAGCTGTTGCGCATGCAAAACTCTGCTGGCACCCAGCCATCCACTGACGCGATGTGATCGTTTTCGCTCATTTTTCAGAATAAAAGCCTGAAACTATGTCTAAAGACTGTTCACACCATGTGGGAGCCATAGGGAAAGGAATCTGGTTGATATCCCTTTAAATGGAGGAAAGGCATGCAATGGAACAGGGAGATTAATTTATTTTAGGCACTTCATGGTTGGATTTTCCTCAGGTTTTCGCATGCAATATTGTAAGGGATTTCCTCCTCTTCTTCCGAAGAGGAGAGGCGAGAAGGATCGGAGGACCAATATGCGGCGTGGTAAGTGTCCATGGTTCTTTTAATAAGAAATAGTACACATGAACAATTTAATACAAAAAAACTATAAACGTGGAATGAACGAAACCCAAAACAGTACCGTGTGGTGAACAACACAGACACAGAAACAAACACCCACAAACAAACAGTGAAACCCAGGCTACCTAAGTATGATTCTCAATCAGAGACAACTAATGACACCTGCCTCTGATTGAGAACCATACTAGGTCGAAACATACAAATCCCCAAATCATAGAAAAACAAACATAGACTGCCCACCCCAACTCATGCCCTGACCATACTAAATAAATACAAAACAAAGGAAATAAAGGTCAGAACGTGACAGTACCCCCCCCCCAAAGGTGCGGACTCCGGCCGCAAAACCTTAACCTATAGGGTGGGCGTCTGTCCGCGGTGGCGGCTCTGGCGCCGGACGTGGACCCCACTTCACCATAGTCTTAGTCCGCCTCATTGTCCGCCTCCGTGGCTTCCTAACCACGGCGACCCTTCTAAATGACCCCACTGGACAGAGGGGCAGCTCGGGACAGAGGGGCAGCTCGGGACAGAGGGGCAGCCCCGTACTGGCTGACGACTCTGGCAGATCCTGGCAGACTGGCGGCACTGGCGGCTCCTTGCAGACTGGCGGCACTGGCGGCTCCTTGCAGACTGGCGGCACTGGCGGCTCCTTGCAGACTGGCGGCACTGGCGGCTCCTTGCAGACTGGCGGCACTGGCGGCTCCTTGCAGACTGGCGGCACTGGCTGCTCCTTGCAGACTGGCGGCTCAGGACAGACGGGAGACTCTGATGGCGCTGGTCAGAACGTGGTCAGAACGTGACAAATATCAGTTCTGTTATACTCACAGACAATATTTTGACAGTTTTGGAAACTTTAGAGTGTTTTCTATCCTAATCTGACAATTATATGCATATTCTAGATTCTGGGCCTGAGAAATTGGCAGTTTCATTTGGATACGTTTTTCATCCAAACATCAAAATACTGCCCCCTACACTCAACAGGTTAATTCTAATTCATATTGATTTTCACAGAAACTTTTAAAATGGTCATTAATCGCATTGTTATTTTAAATTAAAGCATTTGCATCTTTATTTTTTTAAATTATAACTGGTTTGGGGTGTATTCATTTTGTGAGAGCTGCGAGATGTTTACCATGTTTATTTGCCATTAAGTAGTATGCTTTATTTGACTTTAACCTTTAGTTGTTGGCTCTCTTCCAAAGTAAAAGATTGTATCTTAGATTTACTTCTTTCCTTGTAAAGAGTTTTATGGTATTTTTCTAAAATACTGATTTATTTTCTGTTTTCTTTCATTTTTATTTCTAACTCAGATTGAACTTTTGCCAAGTATGAGTTTATCATTCACCTAATGTACGCCTTAAAAGCATCCCAAATTATATTGGGGGTTGGCTTTTCTCTGTCCTCTATGTCTATATTTATAATGTGAAAGGTTTTTACATTTGGTCAATTTTGCCATTTACATACAGTGCGTTCAGACTCCTTGACTTTTTCCACATTTTGTTACATTACAGCCTTATTCTAAAATCAATCTACACACAATACCCCATAATCACAAGGCAAAAACAGGTTTTTAGAAATGTTCCATTTTAAAAACGTAAATATCACATTTACATAAGTATTCAGACCCTTTACTCAGTACTTTGTTGAAGCACCTTTAGCAGCGATTACAGCCTCGAGTCTTCTTTGGTATGACGCTACAAGCTTGGAACACCTGTATTTAGGGAGTTTTCCCATTCTTCTCTGATCCTCCCTTTCTTCGCAGATCCTCTCAAGCTCTGTCAGGTTGAATAGGGAGCGTCACTGCACAGCTATTTTTAGGTCTCTCCAGAAATGTTAGATCCGGTTCAAGTCCGGGCTCTGTCTGGGCCACTCAAGGACATTCAGAGACTTGTCCCGAAGCCACTCCTGCATTGTCTTGACTGTGTGCTTAGGGTCGTTGTCCTGTTGGAAGGTGAACCTTCGCCACAGTCTAAGATCCTGAGCTCTCTGGAGCAGGTTTTCATCAAGGACCTCTCTGTACTTTGCTCCGTTCATCTTCACCTCGATCCTGACTAGTCTCCCAGTCCCTGCCACTGAAAAACATCCCCACAGCATGATGATGTCACCACCATGCTTCACCGTAGGGATGGTGCCAGGTTTCCTCCTGATGTGATGCTTGGCATTCAGGCCAAAGAGTTCAACCTTGGTTTCATCAGACCAGACTTGTTTCTCATGGTCTGAGAGTTCTTTAGGTTCCTTTTGGCAAACTCCAAGTGAGCTGTCATGTGCCTTTTACTGAGGAGTGACTTCCGTCTGGCCACTCTACCATAAAGGACTGATTGGAGGAGTGCTGCAGAGATGGTTGTCCTTCTTTAATAAGGTTATCCAATCTCCACAGAGGAACTCTGGAGTTCTGTCAGAGAGAGCATCGGGTTCTTGGTCACCTCGCTGACCAAGGCCCTTCTCCCACGATTGCTCAGTTTGGTCGGGCGGCCAGCTCTAGGAAGAGTCTTGGTGGTTACAAACTTCTTCCATTTAAGAATGATGGAGGCCACTGTGTTCTTGGGGACCTTCAATGCTGCAGACAATTTTTGGTACCCTTCCCCAGATCTGAGCCTCGACACAATCCTGTCTTGGAGCTCTACTGACAATTCATTTGACCTCGTGGCTTGGTTTTTGCTCTAACATGCAATGTCAACTGTAGGACCTTGTATAGACAGGTGTTTGCTTTTCCAAATCATGTCCAATCAATTGAATTTACCACAGGTGGACTCCAATCAAGTAGTAGCAATATCTCAAGGATGATCAAACAGGATGGACCTGAGCTCAATATCGAGTCTCATAGCAAAGGGTCTGAATACTTATGTAAATAAGGCATTTCTGTTTTTTATATGTAATACATTTGCAATATTTTCAAAAAACCTGTTAAGGCTTATTAAATTGTGGAAAAATGGAAGGGGTCTGAATACATTCTGAATGCACTGTATTTAATACATTTTGGGTCTTGAAGATGCGCTCTGTTCATTCTTCATATTCTTTCGCTAAGTGTATTTTCTGTTGGTGCAATTAAGCATGATCCAGGAGAATTATCTGATATCTATACGACATGGATTTTTGGACCCAGTAAATAGTTGAGAGCATTTTTTTTTAAAGAATGTAGCCAATTCTTGAATAGCTTTTCTTACTTTGAAAGAAAAGCCTTTGGAGTTGGGAATAGTCATCTCCAGGTGTCCTGTCAATTATTTGCAGAGATTACTTTTTTTCAGATTCCTTGAATTTGACTTTTTATTGCTACGGCTGTCAATCTAATCTTATCGGATGATTTAGGTCGCCTGCTACAATAATAGTCCCTGTCTGGATTTGATCTAATATAGCTTGAATTCTATCTAAAAACACCAGATTTGACCCTGGTGGGATATACAATGAAATCTATGTGTACTTTTCACCATGTAAGGTATGATTCAATATTAGAAAACAGCCTTCTTGTCTCTGTGCAGGGACATAAGAGAAAGGGTGTATTCTTATTTATCAGGATGCCTACACCTCTGCTGTTACTACAGTAGGTGGCAGCATAGGCCAATCTAACCCAGCTCTTCTTTAAATATTACATTTCTCATTTTCTTCTGTAATTCTTGCAGGAAAACCACATCTGCTGACAATCTCTTTAAGTGTTCAAGAACTATATGCTTTTTTTTTCATCATGGAGCCCTTGCACATTCCTCGCAATACGTTTTATTTGTTTGGTCTTTACTTTGTAAAAATCAAGGTCTGTTCTGTCTATCTTTGAATAACCAGATAAAACATAGCAGTTTCTTGTCATTGTTGCTAGCTATCTGGCCATCCAGAATCACAACAAATCACAAACTTCTGCCCCAGTGAGGCGTGCACATCTTTTTTGTGACGTTGTCACCTAACCCATCTGTTATTCATTATTTAATTTCATGGATCTGGATTACTATGGTGTTTCACTAAAGGCCAGTAAAATGTAATGCCAACGATCACCACCAGAAGACCAGCTGGCCAGGTTGATGTTAGCCTGAGAGGACCGCAAACCTTGATCCAACAATGTACAGTAAACCTCTTTAGGCACTCCATATCATAAGGAATGAGGAGCCAACCTATTTCCATATTGCACCTGGATGAAGGTTAATGCTGTTTGGCAGCTTTCACGGTCCAGAAAGACTCAAAATAAGCAGAACTTCAAGCGATTGCCAACTAAAATTCGACTATGGTTTCTCCTTTCCTGCAGAAGTGTGTGCTGACGTTTGATTAATTATTGTTAACAATAAAGAACAGACAACCGAGTAATAGAAGCTTATGACAGCAAAGGAATGAAAAGACTGACTTGAGGTCCTTGAAAGATGGAAGTGGTCTTCAGTTTCAGTGCCAAATGCCAGCGTGGCTCTCCATGTTTGCTGTTGCCAGTCTCCACCCTGCATTTATGGAAGGTAAAGAAATAGTGTGTCGGTATCAGTTTTACACAGTCTGAGAGAAAACATACTTCTCATGTCTACGTAGTGCATTCATGCAATTGATGATTGTCATAAGTACATTTAAAGGCATTCAAATGGCAAACCCAGTCCTCTACACTCTAACTTACAGGATAAATGCAGGGGCACCTTCATTTCACTCACCTGGGCCGCTGGTCAAACAAAGCATTAATTTCACCACCTCTCAGAGTCAGGTGAGGCAAATCAAACTATAACCAAACACAACTCATTTTACACACTGACGCTAGTTGCTGGATTTGTCAAAATACAATTATGATCAAACCTCATTGTTCAGATAGCTAACCATTCTTTCCATCTAAATCATTGGTCTGACATAGCTACTGGAGATATTCAACAGACTTATGAACCCCTGAGACCAAGCAGGACTCTGTCAAGCCTAGACGCTAGCGGCCAATTCAGCCAATAGAGGAGAGGATTCCATGCTTCACACTCATGGCCTTGAGCCAACCCTCTCTCTGACTTTGCACTTTGCAGTAGAACAGCTCCCCCATGACCAGAAGAGAGAACAACTGACTCCCAGCAGAATGTCCACTACTGCTCTATTTTAATAGACATGTTCACGGTAAACACATGAACAAATACCACTAATCCAAAGAAGCCAAATGTGTGCAGTGTGTTTCCAACAACTGCCTGCTGAAAAATGCACTCCGAGTCAAGTATTTTATCCGTGGAGAAAAACAGGAGATCCTGGAGTCATCTGTGCAAACAAGCTCCTGAGGGAGAAAACAAAGAAATGGGTTCTGGAATGTAGGGGTAACATATGAAAGCCAGCAGAGGTTTGGTGCAGGAGATGCGTGTTGACAGTTATGCTGTCAAGACAGATACCCGTGATTGTCACCAGATGTGTGCTCCCCTGCATCATACAGTGTATCGCATGACGGAGTGAGCGAATGAAGAGACTGCTTTTCGCTGTGAAACACCCAATGGCTCGCGGTGTTAATGGCAAGTGAAATTAGTATGCTTCCTGTCTGCGCGCAAGGCCCAGGACAGTTTCATTTTAATGCCTTCCTGTGTTTCTTGCAATTCAACAATTGGTAAACGCATCGAGGAAGCAAATTAACTGCCGTTATTTACGAGACACGCAGTTAGTGTGGAAATCTGGCGTTTGGACATGACATGTGATGTAAAAATGGGCCTGAGCCTCGACAAACTCTCCCTAAAGAAAAATACATTATGAGCCATTCCATTCCCCTAATGTCTATAGACACACCTACCTGGGCTTGCAGCTCAGGGTCTGTTTTAATCATTCCTTAGGTCACTGACCCACAGAAAATTTAATTTATCTAGAACTTTGGTATTTTTCTTACAAAGAGCCTGCTCACAGTATTCCTTGTGTATATTGGAAGAGTGTACGCCAACAGCTAGTGGTTTTCATTCAAGCCACCATATTTTTCTAGCAGCTTTATTTTTTTTAAAACATTGGCATGGATATACACTCAGTGGACAAAACATTAGGAACACCTGCTCTTTCCATGACATTCAGAGTGAAAGCTATGATCCCTTGTTGATGTCACCTGTTAAATCCACTTCAATCAGTGTAGATGAAGGGGAGGAGACAATTGAGGCATGGATTGTGTATGTGTGTCATTCAGAGGGGTAAAAGTGCCTTTGAACGGAGTATGGTAGTAGGTGCCATGTGCACCAGTTTCTGTCAAGAACTGGAACGCTGCCGGGTTTTTCACACTCAACAGTTTCCCGTGTGTATCAAGAATGGCCTACCGACCCAAAGGACATCCAGCCAACTTGACACAACTGTGGGAAGCAACATGGGCCAGCATCCCTGTGGGATGCTTTTGACACCTTGTGGAGTCCATGCCCCAACAAATTGAGTCTGTTTTGAGGGCAAACGGACTCAATATTAAGAAGCTGTTCCTAATGTTTTGCACACCCAGTGTACAGTATTTTACCATCTGTCTACTTCACAAATTTCACGTTGAATTGATTGTTTCATTTCATGTGATAAACGTTAAACCTTAAGTTAAATCTGCCAATTATGAAATTAGACCCAAGGCAGAGTGAATGAATGAACATAAAGTCAACAGAAGTACACATGCAACACATTTAAAACATGAAACTCGGAATGGGGACAATTATCTTTCACCTCTGGAATGGAGGACTGCTGGTCAACTGTAAGGCTATTATCAAATGACTGGGACTTAAAAAATATTCCCAAAGAGTCATAAAGAGACAGCTGAAAGCTATTGCAAAGCTTGGGAGGTTCGGAAAAACCTACAACCATCCATTATATGCATAATTGTTTTATTCTGAAATAACCTTGAAATGAGGGTAAGAACAGCCGGGAGATAGACGGGGGGGTCAAATAAAGTAATTATAAGGCGGTTGTTTATACTGGCAACAAAGATGGAGCAGCATTTATGACTCCATTGTAATATCGCCCTTGAAGGAAACCATGCACTTTATTGGCACCTTGGGGGAAAAAAGGGAGTCACCTCAGAGAATTCCGGTTTGGTTGAAAAACGCACATTTCATTTCACACTACATTAGCAATCTAATTACGTGTTGAAATGTAACACCGACAGGGGTCCTCGGGCATTGAGACATGCCACGCCTCGCAGGACTCAGTGGAGGCACAGCATGGCTGCTCTTCCTGCTACTGTTGGGGCTGGGACCCCACGCCCACCCTACCAAGCTCGAAGCAGAGCCGCCTGAAACCCAAGATCTGCCTTCATAAACGCCAGCAGCTGAGCCCAAGCCATGAGCTGTCAGTGAGCATTAGGGTGATCTCTCTATACCTGACACACAAGCAGGCTCCTCAGGGTGCCTTTCACAGTTACATCCCCAGACTGTCAAAAGATCAAGCACCACTCATACCCCAACAACAGACTCGCCATTCAGTGGGGGTTCCATTCAAACCTGATGGGAGATTTTTCTGCATCCAAAATTAATTTCATGTCTGTGTTGAACAGGAGAAGTGTAATAACAAATGTAACAAATGTAACAAATGTAACAAATGTAACAAATGTTAGGCCATTTTATAATAAGGGATTATGCACCACAAGGGGTTTTCACCCCAAGTTACAAGGCCTTATGAAGTCAGACCTCTACATTATATTCGTTACTGCCCTATTATGAATGGTATTTTCCTCACATACTTTCCCAAAAAAATTTGTTCAGGGAGTCAGATATCTGTGAGTCCGCAAACCCCACACCATCCAAGGCCTGCAATTGTCTGAGAGAAGTTTGCGTTGGACACGCTCCACATCACCTCATGTTTGAGATTATCGACAAACCACCCAGAAAGTAGGATCCAAAATGATTTTTTTAATACATTTGTCAAGCATCGCAATCCCACCTCCGACCCCCCTTAACATTCACTCTCCAAGGAGCCCATATCCACTGAGTAAAGAGGAGATCCCTGGATGGTCTCCATGACCACTGTTGTTTTTCTACATTATGCGTTTTAATGAATATCACAGAGGATTTGAGAATCATCTCAATGTTTGTTACCCCAGGGGCGGTTTCACCCTCATTATCAGGGAGGGAAATTGTATAGAAATGTAAGGGTTTAGAAAGGTAATGATTAATAAATGTAAGGGTTTACAAAGTTAAAGATTAAGAAAAGTAAGGGTTTAGAAAGGTAATGATTTAGACAAGTAAGGTTTAGAAAGGTAATGATTAAGAAAGGTAATGATTATGAAATGTAAGTGTTTGGAAAGGTAATGATTTAGAAATGTAAGGATTTAGAAATGTAATGGTTTAGAAATGTAAGTGTTTGGAAAGGTAATGATTTAGAAATGTAAGGATTTAGAAATGTAATGGTTTAGAAATGTAAGGGTTTAGAAATGTAAGGATTTAGAAATGTAATGGTTTAGAAATGTAATGGTTTAGAAATGTAAGGGTTTAGAAATGTAAGGGTTTAGAAATGTAAGGGTTTAGAAATGTAATGGTTTAGAAATGTAATGGTTTAGAAATGTAATGGTTTAGAAATGTAAGGGTTTAGAAATGTAAGGGTTTAGAAATGTAAGGGTTTAGAAATGTAAGGGTTGAGAAATGTAAGGGTTGAGAAATGTAAGGGTTGAGAAATGTAATGGTTTAGAAATGTAATGGTTTAGAAATGTAAGGGTTTTGAAATGTAATGGTTTAGAAATGTAATGATTTAGAAATGTAAGGGTTTTGAAATGTAATGGTTTAGAAATGTAAGGGTTGAGAAATGTAAGGGTTTTGAAATGTAATGGTTTAGAAATGTAAGGGTTGAGAAATGTAAGGGTTTTGAAATGTAAGGGTTTAGAGGCTCTGCAAGTTGTTTGTGCATGTGCTTATCTCAGATCCAATCAGAGGGAGACCTGAACGTGAAGTCATAGCAATTATCCTCAGATGAGTACTGTACTCTGCATCTCCACAGACCACAGGAATGGCACTCAATTGCCGTTCACAGCCCTATAAGTTGTGTCCCGGTGGAGGCCAACATCTTCTGTTAGAATGGTCCTTGGGCGCTCCCATACCACTTGATCTGCTACTCTCAGAGTGGGTGAAACCAGGAGGATGATGTGTGTGTGTGGCCCCTGGGCTCGTGTCCTCAGCCTTGCATACCTACCTCCAGCCTGCAACAGGTACTCCCTAAATCTGCCCTAACATTTACCCTCTGTGAAACAAAACAGCTGGAATATGCGCATTACACTGGCTCAGTTGGGGTGGGGGAAGGGGGTGCAATCGCTGCCACCATGGGGGTGGGAAGAAAATCAAGTCTATTTTTTTAACTACTCTTACTCCTGACGCGTTGCATTACTGTTTGCTGCGAAGCACTTCCTAAGATCAGCATGTACACTGAGTGAGTCTGAGGGTGGAAATGAACACTGTGTCATGGTGAAAAAACACTGGCGGTATGGGCAATCTCTGGCGGGCTTCACAAACCCAGCAGCGTGATTGATGCCTGAAAGTGAAACCTACTGTAGCCAGTAGTTTGCTTCGCATAATTCTGCTCTAACTCACCCAGGGGATGGCTTGGGAGGAAAATAAGAAAGTGCCCACCATACAGGAATTCTTCAATATTACCAACAATAGTCTCAAAACATAAGGCTCCCGCCTCCCGAGTGGCGCAGTGGTCTAAGGCACTGCATCACAGTGCTGCTAGCTGTGCCACTAGAGATTCTAGGTTCGAGTCCAGGCTCTGTCACAGCCGGCCGCGACCGGGAGACCCATGGGGCGGCGCACAATTGGCCCAACGTCGTTCGGGTTAGGGGAGGATTTAGCCGTCAGGGATGTCCTTGTCCCAACTCCTGCTGGGTGCAGTGCATGTTGACACGGTCACCAGGTGCACAATGTTTCCTCACTAACATTGGTGAGGCTGGCACACAGAGGCACACAGCGGGCCCACCTTTTAACGAATGGTGTTACACAGAATTAGATAATGCAGACTCCGTGACTTCTCTTTAAGTGTATTGAGATGCATTTAGTTAAAGTTAGATTTAATTTAAGAACTGCAAATCTGTCTTTTTCATGAATTAAGTGACATTGGAAGTGAAATACAATTATTTGTTGCTGTGGCAACTGAGACCAACTCTTTTCATTTGTTTATCTGCTAATGTGTTTTTCTCCACAGCCTACCTGAATCTACATGTTTGTCTTAATACAGATTAAGACCCAAAATAGTCAATTGGGTGTTGTTGCTCAATGGAGAAGGAGGGGGGTGATTGACATGGGAACAATTGACCTTAGGGTAGCATGAAAAACCAGGAAAACAACCCTTCATGACAGATGTGGTGAGCAGAGAAATGCAGCAATGGGAGTTCAGTCCACTTCCAGTCAAATCACAAAGGCAATCCCAGACATGGGACTTAAAGTAATGGGGAAAAAACCTTGTTTTTAGTTTTCCTACTAATCAGTGCTGGGGATAAACGTTATCTTAGAATTCCAAGGGCAACAGGAAGACCCGATTGGGTTTCAAAGGAAGTTGGTGGAAATTTGCGGTCACAACTGAAATCTGGAACGCCCAACTTGACCATAAAGTGAACTATTGAAAATAGTTCAATAAACCACATTCCACATATTGTTATGGTGACATGTACTTTATATATTTTGTTATGGCTGGATGACGTTTGATAGGGAATTGAAAAATATCTCAAGTTCACTATATTTATACTTGCATTGCCTTGATTGGTTGGTAAAAAAATGTGTGCTTACTCCCATAACTTAATGTCTTGCTCAAATCACATTGTCAGGTGGCATGTGGTTTGCTGTTGTTCCACCCAATTATAGTAGAAACCAGCTTCAAATATACATGTGAGTCTTCCCAATACAAACAGTGTTAGACCAACCAGCTAATTTACGCAGCCACATGCCATAGGAAATGGTGTGTGAGTGCATGTAAAGCATGTCCCAACTGCTCATCAAATGCCAATATAATTCATCCCACGGCTCACAAGGGCCGATGGCATGCAAGGCCGAAACAGTGCTCGGAGCAACACAGACTATTGAGGTTATAGAGTTCAGAAAACAAACATACAGTAGAATACATCATGTGACGTGCGAAGGGAACACTCGACCAAGGGTTTACCATTTATTCCATATCCAGTAGTCGGTCACACAAAGTGTCATTTTCTTGATTCGCCCGGCTACTAAGTCATTCTGAAATATAACCTCGAAATGTAGCTGAAATTTTAAATAACAATCATAAAAACAGACCTAACTAAGTTGTAAAATTTGGGGAATTTGCAATTTATACAAATATTGATTTATAAGCATGATTTGCTGTTGAAATGTTGCCCTGTCAAGCTCAAGTCATCGCATGCCAAATGGAGGGCAAGTCTCGCCAAAACACTGGAGCCAGTCAACGACTTCTCACTATTACACGTCCTTTAGGTAAAGCCAACAGTTAGAAGCTGGTGCCACACACACAGACACGCTCACACTGGGAGGAAATGAAAGCGTGGGTGTTTGACAAGAACACAGACATAGAGCGTGTTGACCAGTCTGACACCGCACCCCGGCCCTACATAAACAACAAGCAAGACTGAGACTGTTTCATCTGTTGGGTCTTCTTAAACCAATCAAATCATGGAGTCCTCCCTGAGCTCATCTCGAGGCCCGTTTTATTCAGACTGGTTTATTTTTCGGTTTACGCCAATGGCTACATGTTTTCTCATCATCGTCAACACTTTCTGAGTCGTCAAACTGGAGAGGTGACATCATCGGAGTTACAACTCAACAAAACAAAGAGCTCCTAAGGAGTGCAGTTAGTGGTGAAGTGTATCATGGGTGCATATTTGAGCGCCTCTCACGTCAGAGCCCTTATGAATGTAATTTCTGAGAGCAATAGTCTTCTGGCCTGAGCAACACTTGACAAGGTACCCTCATCCTCCATTTACGTCGGATTAAACAATCTCGACCATGCCAAATGAAACAACACTTTCGCTCTCCTGGAAGACATATAAACGTCAGAAAAAGTCATTCAGGATTAAGATTTCAATTTCGTCTGGGAATAAAATGCTGAATCAAAACTAGCTGAAAGTCTCCATTGTTGCGATGGAGTAAGGGAACCGTATTTTCCAGCCACTGTGGTTCTTTATGGTTGTCCAAGTCTAATTGCTGAATACTGTGTCTAGATTGGATTTTCATGTGAAAGTAGTATTTCCATTGCTATTCGGGCACCGTCGACACAAGCTTAAAGCAAACATTTACTTCAAATCCTGAAGTTGTTTACAAACTATCTACGATGGATTGTAATTGAGGAATTTGATGAACGTGCATACAACATGCCATCATGCTGTTTTCCGGTAACGTAGTGTGTATATTACTGAAGTTGTGTGTTTTCTCTTTTTACACACGCACAAACACCAATCAGGATTGTATTGCGCTGTATTATTTTCTAATTAGAGTGTATACACCACATTCATCCACTATGAATGAGCTATTCATATTCATAGTAGACTGGTCCATACGTCGTCAATAGAGCATGATTTGGACAAGCACTGATAGCACAACACAAGGCACAGTGTATGAATAGCTGGTGAGACTACATATGGACAAATTAGCCCTAGGCTACTGGTGTACTGTTACTACAACAGTGTCCAATTTTGTCACAGCATATCAGATACACATTCTTCTCCTTGACAAAAAGCCTGGAGGCGAAGAAGTTTAGTGTACTGGATGTAGGCCAGGAGAGGATATTCATAAACATATAAAAAGCAGATTTAAACCAGTGATAAATACCAACAAAGAAGCATGTACTGTGCAGACGACTCTTGTTTTTGGGAAACAAGCAATTCGGTTAGATTTTGTTCTGCTCTATGAACACAGTAGAAGTATGATCTGTCTGTACATGGCATCATTGATTGTGTGAAATCAAGTGTCATAAATGCAGCCAAAGAGGAACTCAGTCGGGGTCCCTCAACTTACTGTTGAGCATTAGAATAGCAGAATGCACAAGGTGCAATTTGAAATTTGGTTGTGCAGTTTTCCTCTTGTTATGTCAGTCACTGACAGTGGCAAAATGTGTAGAATTGCAGGAAATTAGTTGTGAAACTAGTCTTTTGTTTCTCTCCACCCCATGGAAAAATGAGGAGAATTGCATGAAATTTGTAAGAACATTTCAAAAAACGTCTCTCTGCCCCATGGCAAAATGTGTAGAACTGCAGTTTTGAATTGCAATTGTTACTGTCTGTTTATTTAGCAGAAAGTCATTGAATTGATTAGCTTCACTGGCTCCTGGAGCACCTAGTATTCAGGTATTCAACTCATATTACCCCCAAACCAGCCATTGCGGGAAAAGCTCATATTTTACAGGAAGTTGAAGAGGTTTAGAGTGCCATTACCATTGTTAGTCTTGTTGGAGTGACTTTGTTGCAACTGGCGTCATGAGAGTGAATACTTATCTTCTTTTGTGTAAAAAATAAATGACCATTGGAGATGGTCTTCAAACTAGACTAAATCGTTTTTTTTTTGTTTTTTTTTCTCTTTGGTAAGTTGATCTAGCTAATGTATCAAAAAATATCAAAAGGTGTGGGTGAGGAAATATGTGCTGTTACAAATGCTGCGTGTTTACATTGCTATTTTTCCCTCTCATTGCTGGTCTGCAGCCACCATGAAATTGGTTTGCTATAAATGGAAACCGGGTTGAAACCCTGTAGTTGTTCTATGTGCTCAGTGTCCATGGGAGGTTCTGTCAAGGTTCTGTCAAGGTTTTGTCTGTGAGGAAAGTCCACTAGACGACTCTACCAGACGTAAAGGAAGGGAAAGGCATTGATCTCCCTCCGTTTCATACATCTGCATCAATCTACTTTTTGGGGGGCTGGTTGGAAAGCAGACTGCATGTTCAAAGACCAACAGAGAGTTGTTTCAGCTTGCCATTTTCGGGTGCCTCAAGACTGTGCTTATCTGTTGTGACTGTTCACTGGCATGTGTTTAATAACGCAGTTGTCCTTTCAAAGTGTTGTGGGAGAGAGTAGATGCAAATGTAGTGATAGCACTTGTACAAGAACATTCTGATAAAATCAGAGAAAGTTCAGAGGCAACACTTCACTTGATTCTCACTAAACCTTGCTCGCAAAACCCACATAACACTGCTGTAATAATGGCACGCCACATGAGGTTAGAGTTCTGAGAACTCGTGACATGAAGAAGCTAGATGGTTAGTAGTGCACCAAATCATGCCCTTGGAACTTTTAGAACCCTTGTCTGAATTCCCTTCCCTTTACATCCAAGGGGACTCGTTGGACAATGGACAGTTTTTATAACAGGGAGAAAATGCATTTTTTTACTCAAGGATCTGGGGCCATAGAGGGTTGCTGCGAGTCAGTCTGTCTTTACTGTGGACTCTCTGCGGACAGTTGGTGCAGTGGTATCATAAAAATTCCTCATATAGACAGGAAGAAATGAAGATCTGTACTCAATCAGAGATCGCTTGCGAAAGTCAACGTCAAAGTCTCTGCCTCTTTGAAGTATTCGGAGAGGTCAGGCCACAAATACTTTTTTTGTGTCTTATTCGACCATTTGCCCTAACCCTCCAGAGATGGTGTGAGCTCCTGTCTGCAACTGGGTCTGCATCCTTTGTTTGGCCAAAACATCATGTAATTTAGAGACCTCATCACTGGTGCTTCTCAGTTTCGATTAGGCGAATGCACGGAACTTGCAACGCCATGACCATCAAAATAATCACTGTATTACTTCTAATGACTATACAGTCTTTCTCTGGAAGAATTATTTTTTTTGGAGTCAATGAATATGGCAACCAATTTGTGCTTTTATGAATCTGTGGCGCCAGTGTTTTGACATCATCAATGCCATTCTAAACGCTAACCGTAAAGCAATCGCATGACATGGCGATGCTTAGGAAACCCTATTCTCATGCAACAAAAAGCATCTATAATTCATATTTTACATGATGTTGGGACAACAGTATGATTAAAAACTACCCAGGGGACTCAAAGGGCCTCCCTCTTCAAGATACAACCCAGGGTTGTTTTCAGGCATTAGAAGGCAAATTGCCTGCTGCCAGGCACTCCTGTCAGCGATCTGGCTCTGGATCACGCGCCTGCTCTCGACTGCTCCCCTGGCTTGGCTACATCACGGCTCATACTCCAAATCTGCTCCGGAGATTGTGGCCCCATTGGAATGCATTCACAACCCCCCCTCACTCTCACTCTCTCTCACACACACACACACACACACACACACAGAGAGACACGCACACACACACACACACATACACACACACACGCACACACACAGACCCCTCATGCTCTCCCCAAAGCGAGTCCTCAGCGCTCAGTCCTACAGAGGACCATTAAAAGTGGAGGACTGAGGACCCCAACCACAACCACCACACACAACCCACCAACTCTCATGACCTTTTGTCAGTCTAATTTATCTGCTGGTAAATAAGCTTCAGTGCAGGACAGATGTGGCCTGTAGATTCATGTTAATCTACTGTCTATTAGGGTGTCAAATGATATTCCTGAATCAGCTCCCAGTGATGGTCCAGAGGATGTCGACTACCAGAGGTCAGCAGTAGAGACATCAATTCTTCCAAAAACAGTGGTAATTGGAGAACAGATGGCTGCCCTTAACAGTGTGTTCAGTAACCTGGGGGTGAAGCTGAGGGGGGGGGGGGGGGGGTAGTTCATTATTAGAGCGAGAAACACCAAGGGTGTCATCGGCCAAAGTTACACCAAGGGAATGGCGTTTTAAGTTGACTGCCTTCAGCAGCAGCCAAACAAATAGCGTTTCAAATTGTGATCCAGAATGGAAAACACGGTGAATACTTTTTCCTTTTCACCTCAAAACGTTATCCATTCAGGGCTGAAACCGAACTCGAGATGTTTGCGCGGAACCTGAGCTTTGCATGCGTTGACGTCAATGGGAAACGTGCTTGAAAGTTACATTAAACATGCATGTGCAGTATCTCAAGTAACATTTCAACTCTCAATGATTACCAAATGGTGGCATTTTGTATTTTTTATTCGATAGTGTAAGATCAGACATGTTTTTTTTTGTGCCATTATTAACATATGGAATAGTGTTGGAATGAATCTATGTGCGCAGGTTAGTCTGCGCATCGAAATCCTTGAGAGGTACCACAAGTACGTACAGCTCTGTCCACTTGCATTGATGCGAGACTCCTGAAATTATTAAATTAATCCAATATTAGAGTGGAAGTGACAGAATGAGTGGTCTTCAACAGCAATGTGATGAAAGCCAGACGGTAAGGCGGTTCCAAAATGGTTTTGTGAGGTGGAACAGACACATGGAATAAAACCTATTAACTTATTATGATAAAGGTGACAAAAAGGGAAGGAAACTTGGATGGACATTTCACCAACCTTGCTTAAAGTGCAAATGCCAGTGATGCAGAACAACAACTAAATAAAACTAAGCGCAAAACTAAGACGAGAGTTAGGCTATTGGCACCCTGTTCCCAATATGATGCACACATTTTTTGACCAGGTCACATTAAGCTCTGGTCAAATGTAGTACACTATGTAGGGAATAGGGTGCCGTTTGGAAAGCATCCTTACTTTCAAGTGTACTGTTAAAGCAATGAGTCACAAGAGCCTGTGACACAGTGTTCTAAGGGGCTGTGGATTGATGACAGCTAAGGGGTGTTGTTTATAAGGTGAAGGCTGACTTGTTTGCTAGCAAGCCAACTACAACTAGCAAGCTAGCTAGGAACACAAGGGTGCAACTTCCTAGCAAACCAATGAACAAACTACTGTAGCTAGCTAACTGGTGAAGTTATGGAAAACAACATCTATGTGTCAGCACTCAAACATAGCTATATGACTCAGTGGAAAGCATTCTGTTTCACAGAGATTGGAACCAGAAATTCCAAAAGACCCACCTTGCATTCTAATGATGTCGCTCTACATCTACAAGTTTGCCAATTGGGTCCATAGAGAGAGTCTAAAGACGATGGAAGTCTAAAAACAATGATGTTTGGCAGTTTTGGGACATTAAGAGGTGAGTAATGTTTTAACACCTAAACACATCTTGCAGTGGATATCAAACAGTCATATTCCCAAATACATGTTCTTTTAATCAGCATATGTGTTGAGTTAGCCTAACGAGCCAATTGAGGTCATTTGTCATTGAGTGACCCCTTCCAGTTGGCCTCATCCAAGTAATGTATATTTCCCAGGAGGCCAAACTTTGCGGGTCACTTGCTTTCCAGGGCATAATCACACACTTAAGTAGGACAACTGTTCTGGTAGAAGATGTTGTTTTAATGCATTTGGCTAAAGAAGGGAATTTCTGGATGCATTGTGTGCCAATCATCACTTACATGCGAATGAATGCTCGTCACACTTAGGTTCTCCGAGTACCAAAGCAACACCTCCGATGCCTCCATAATGAAGAGTGTCAAGGAAACACATCTCATGCTTATTGTCCAAAATAGGGGAGGGTTGTCTAACTTTCTTTTGCACAGGGGAGGGTAGTGTGTTTTTTCTTCCATCCTAGCCAAATTTCCTCATCTGTTTGTATGCGCCTCCCCTATCAAGGTTTTTTGGTACTTCCCTTACGCACTGCGCTTTTCCCTGAGCTTACTATACCACAGGTCAACATAGTTCACCAATCTAACTGTCTATCCTGCCCTCTATCTACCATTCATAGTGATAATATTGTTGTTTATTGAATCTTTATTTAACTGGGCAAGTCTATTCAGAACAAAGTCTTATTTACAATGACGGCCTACCTAATAGTGGTAAGTAGGTGGATTGTTTGGCCAGAGCAATAGGCTAACTACTGTAGCAATCATACCCCACATACAATCATTCAATGCTGCACCAATTTTCAATATAAATTCACAAGATTTTTGAGGAATAGCTGATAGACAGTGGAGAAGCCAGATGCCTCAGTGTGCATGAAATCATAGTGAAGACATGAGACACACAGCTCAAAAATCTCCCCTATTGATCTTGGTCACAGACAATACAATTATTCTACCTAGACTAACCTACAACACCCCGATGCAATTAATTATTGCATTGTTGTTTTCAAGTGAATACAAAACTCTACTCTAGGCTGTAAACTACAGTGAAAAAATGTAATTTGAACGTTTAATTCCATTCATTCCATTTGGATCAGTTGTTGGTCTACTGTCAACAGTTTATAAGGTCTAAAAAGGCCCAGTAGCAGGACAGTCTGGCTGTATTTTTACTTATGATACTGCGATGCGCTGCCTGTTGCGGATCATCATTCTCCCATGTCGCCCTATAATAATGTGGCTACTGGCCACATAGGCCTATGCTCCCAGAAGGCCCAGTTATTCAGGAAAGCTTAACACGTGCTCTGCCTCCTCTCAGATTCGAGTGGCTATTCCTCTCGCACCTAGAAACTAACGCTTCAATATAGCCACACTGTTTGTCATTTCACTTTTCAAATGTATTCCCTTTCATGTGTGGCTTGAACACAATCAGTCACAACGTTTGAATCTGATTCGGCTACTTCAAAAGTCTCCTGTAGGCTTCCTGCACATGTTTGTCCACTCCACTCTAACATGCTGTCATTGCAGCATCCAAAGTGTGCACCGGCCATTTGATGAATGGACAGAGATCTCTGTCACAAACTACCAAAAAGCGTAATGGCATTCAGAGATTGTCATGCCAAGCCTTCGATACTGGGTCCAAGGTAGCGAAGGATGTATTTTCTGTTTTTCGAGATTGATAATACCGTATTTGATTGTGATGTTGAAGATGCAATCCATTCATGTTGAAGCACCCAAAGTCAGTAATCGGTATGCAGTTATGCTTTTTTAACTGGTTGTGTGGTGCATTGGCACAGAAACCTGTTGGTGGAGGATTCCCTGCATACATTTTATATACAGTAATTATAAATATAGCTAGCATCAAACTGTTAAATCTGACTTCCCCGTAGCTGATCATTGTCTGCAGCCGGCTCTGTACGTAGTCTTAATGAGACCGGCAGGGTGAGTGAGCTGGTCCATGGTGGTCGGCGAACCCTCAACCTTCTGAGCCATAGCCCTGCATGGCATTGACCGTGTCAAGAAAACATGCTGCATTAGCAGTCGATATTCACGTTTGTAAACACAGGGTCGCTACAGTTACCCCCCTTCAGCAGTTAAAAAAGTGAAAGTATTGCAGCGCTGTCATAACAACTGTGGGATATACATTATTGAGCTAGTACTGGGTATAAACAAGCTACGTTTCCAGTTTGTTTGGATTTGTTTGACGAATTACATAGAATGATATATCTGTGGATGAGGAATAGCTCGGACAGCAGAAGTCCATATGTACCAAAATGCAATATTGCATCAATGGCACTAGCCTATGTTGTTACAATCTAAAGGATTGCTTCAGGCGACTGGACAAGATGAGTTGCAATAAATGGTTTTCCCATGAATTGGAACAATGTGTCCAAACACTAAAGAAATCCCAAATTGATTCATTTGTTATTAAATATAGGACAAAACATAGAACGAAAGACCTTTAAACTTACATTCATTTACATTAAGGCCATTAAATGACAACATGCAGTAGTGTTTGTGATTAAATACTAAGTCACATTTGTGGTTGTGGGACAGGGACAGGGACAGGCAGAGCGTGGGTCTGGTTAAACAGATGCGTTCACTGTGATACAAGCTCAGTGGACCCTTCGGCTCAGAGCAGAAACACAAACAGAGTGCTCTCTGGTCAGGAGCTGGCTGAGGGCAATAAATTGAATGAAAAGGGAACCAACTCAAAGGGGAAACTATTCATCCCAGCCCTATAACTCTTCCTGCTCCTTTCCCTATTATATTTTACGTCCAGCTTTGCGGTGATTGCATTAGCAGGCCCGACGCGGCCTTGAAAGAACAAAGCCGCCTTAGCTGGAAACCCAGCTAGAGCTGTGGAGGGGAGCCCGGAGCTCTGGACCAAGTAGTGATGGCCCCCGGGATGGGAAACGGTCTCCAAGTCCTGACACGGCACAGACATGTCCGGCTAAATTATGACGTTTTCAAAGGGAGGATGACAGCCCCTAAAGCCACAGACCTGCGTCAGCATATGGGCCCCACTTCGGGGAAGTGAAGGCAGGTCACCATATGTGGTGCGGTGAGACACTAGTCCTTTACAGACAGACGCACTATCTCAGACTCCAATGGCACAGTAGCCATCTTGTTGTTCCAAACCGCTCTGTCGCATCAATGACCGGATGATACTGAGATTATAAGATGAATGTGCCTCAGTGATGAGATATTGAGGTCATGCCTTTGTAGGCACCACTTAAGTAAGGGGGAAGTGTCCTTTTATCATTGGAACCTTGGTTACCTCTGGCTCCCACAGAGTATACTTTGACACACTTAGGCTTACTGTACATGATTAATTAAAGAGGCTCAACATTCCTTCACTTCAATCAGTATGACTATTTAGTTGTTGAGTTCATGGATACGATCTGCATACTTCACAATGGATGAATTATCATAACGATTGTAATTATCTATTCATGGGCTCCTCTTCATGTTTACAACATTTACGTCCATGTTTTTCCTCACTACGTTTCTCCAGAGGAGAAAGGGTGGAATATCAATATGGTTTACATCAAGTCCGAAAGTAAATTATTCTTAATTAGTTACAGGACGCACATAAGCTTGGGGGTATTGAAAAAGCAAGCTGAGGTTACAAACATATAATGAGGACTGCAGTATAGCAAAGAGGGTCACATTATATTACATGCACTAAGAATGAACAGATCTTTGCATCTGCCAATTAATTAGTAATTAATCAACAAATGTTTTAACAGATTTCACAAAATAAAAGTTCTGAGTTTCATGACGTATTATATTTTAGTGGTCAAATCTGCTGAATTTAGCATTAAAGACTAGTTAATATGGAAATTCTGGCAAGCATGGGTGAGACTTCAGTCTGAGAATTAATATATTTTTCCATTTTACTTTTTGATGTATTACTAATGGTGAATCATATACTAAAGGAAAAAAATGTGTTTTCTATAACCTAGAAGCATTCTTCGGCTCTCCCCATAGGAGAACCCTTTGAAGAACCCTTTTTGGTTCCAGGTAGAATCCTACTATTTTCCACATAGAACCCTTTCCCCAGAGGGTTCTACATGGAATCCAAAAGAGTTCTACCTGCAATCAAAAAGGTGTTTCCTATGGGGACAGCCGAAGAACCCTTTTGTAACCCTTTTTTTCTACGAGTGTACGGTAAATAGGAACATTTCCAAAAGCAGAAGTTTTGTCCCCCATCTTCTGATAAATTCAATCGTTCCAACAATAACTGAGGTTTGTCAGAAATCCTTGGGTATTTTCACCTAATTCAAGCATTTATTCCTTTCTCACCAGAGTGCCACTCGGCATCTCTTTCTTCAGCTGCAAAAAATATTGATTTATTGCTTTGATATGTATATGTTTAACACTCTTTATAGAGTGTATGTGTCACGGCTTTCTTCTGTTGAAGGAGAGGCGGACCAAAACGCAGCGTGGTTATTTAGATACATCTTTAATAAGGATGAAAATAGAACAATATAGAAAAACAAGAACCGTGAAAAACCGAAAACAGCCCTATCTGGTGTAACAAACACAAAGACAGGAACAATCACCCACAAAACCCAACACAAAACAGGCTACCTAAATATGGTTCCCAATCAGAGACAATGACTAACACCTGCCTCTGATTGAGAACCATATCAGGCCCAAACACAGAAACAGACAAACAAGACATCCAACATAGAATGCCCACTCAGATCACACCCTGACCAAACAAAACATAGAACATACAAAGCAAACTATGGTCAGGGTGTGACAGTATGTGTACTGTTATAGAATATTGATACAGACTGAGAATTGAAACCGGAGTAAAGTTGTGCCCAATCTGGTAAAACCACAGCAGGAAATCCAAAAGGGAGCTATGTCTTGATAAGACTTGTCTAGACATTATCCGAGTGGGAGCAATTGTTTGAAACAACCTTATCGAGAAAAAAAAACATTACCTCTACAGCAACAACAAACTGGTTTGTTTTTGCTTTGCAGGCAGTGTGATGAAGCCAAGGTGTGAGGTAGTCATTTCATTTTCATTGCCCACTTGCCTTGTTACAGCAATACTTCCTTTATGGTATCAAACCTTGCCAATCCTGCGAAACATGGCGGAATGTGGGGGTGTGCTTGGTATTGCTTAGAGTATTATGTTTATGTACTTCGAAGCTGTTGAACTAGCAAGCTAAACTCATTCCCCCCTAAACTAGTATCTCATGAACAATGTGAATCTCCAGAACGTTTTTTTTTTAGGGACAGCTTAGAATTATGTAAGAGTGAAGGTCCACACATTCAATGAATGCAAATTATAGTAGTAAAGTGTATGTTCAAATTGGTGGCCAAATGGTGTAGATTTTAGAAGAGCCATGAAACTAATAACATCATATATGTCATCATCATATATAAGACTGAAGTTTTTTAAAAAAGAGGCAATTTGGGAGTATCGGGGCTCACCATGTTTAAACATTTCTTTATTACTGAAAGTATCAGATTCACAAATCAGACATGGGCAATAACCCCTAAATCCCCTCGTGTCAATGGTGTTAGCGCCTGTATTTGACATTTACAAGGTTATTTCATGGCGATGGAGCTCCAAGCCAGTCAATGCAATCAAAAAATATGTGACTAGATCCACAGTGGTGATGACCTCACATGTTCAAGTTGTGTCCAAAGTTGCAGGATAATTGTAGCCATGAAATAGCTAGTCTCGAAAAAACCCAACGCTAGGCAACAGTTAGAGGGTCTGGTTTCAATGATGGACGCTTTTGGCAACTTCAATATTTTTGTTGATTTTTTTTAACAAAAATCCGGGGCTGGTCTTTTTCAGACAAACAACTCTCCCAACAAATCACGGCAGACATGCCAGAACGTTGCAATTTAAAAACAACGTTTTCAGGCTAAACCTTTGCAGTTGTTTTAGTGAAAGTAGTTGATGCAAATTAGCCACTTGTGAGATGCACTCGTTAAACATAACATCTGTAAGCTCCATCTTGTTAGCTACTTTTCTGTGTTTTATTCAAGCGGATAAACTTGTGACGCAGTTCCTCTATACCAAAAGAGTCCATCATTGAAACCAGGCCATAGTCACTGTTTCCTAGGGTCAGGTTTTCGAGACTATGAAATAGCATAGCAATGAGTGACTAGACCATGCTTTTTAAATTGTGAATGCAGGATGATAATGGTCTGGCTGTGGATGGGCCATAAATAAATGCCAGATCACACCGGAGTTTAGGATCTGTGATTAGGCTTGTGGCTGGATAAAGAACACATTGGCTCGTGCTGTGCTGAGAAAGCCTGCTTCGAGGAGACCGTATCCCTACGCCTAACATGAATATCTGATGCAAAATCCTCATGAGTTTATATCCTACTACTGTTAATTTTTCCACAAATAGCATTTTTGATTGAAAATGATCAATGCCAGTTTCTGCCTTCCAAAGTATGTGTCCACTGGAAACCAGTTGTTACAGAAACAAAGGAAATGTACCTACCTCGTATAGCACACGGTTGTTTAGTCGATGTAGTAGATCACTTACCGTATCTATTATAATGACAAGATAGTCGAGTGACCCTCTAACAATGGAAATACACGTACGAGATCAGGTGGGACCATTCTAGCCAATGAGAGGGCAGATATGTGTGTGAACAACAGGCCCATCCAATTTTTTTTTTTTTCATGTTGTCGAAATGCCACGTGTGTCCACTTATATCAGTGAATTCGTAACAACCTAACCATTATGAAACTTCTATTCAATCAAATAAACCTCACATTGCAAATTATCAATTCAATTTTTTGTTGACCATATTCTACACTCTCATTGACCTCCATTAAAAAATTCCTCACTTAGTGGTCTTATTTTCGAGGACATATTTTGGACGGAGTAAAGCATCTTGCTTCGCCTCTTCCTCTCTGCTTATATTATGTTATATTATGGCCGTAGCTGCTCTCAGGTAATCAGATAACCATGAGCTTCAATGAGGAACCAGCACCAGGTTGAAAGTGTCCAACTTTACTGTGTAGTCTTCATATTTACTCATACCTATTTTGTGAAACTGAAATAAAAAGAGAAAGAAAGTGCTTGAATAGGCTACAGCTTTAAACACAAGCAAAGAATGGAATATGTTCCAGGATTTAATCAATTGCGTTGAGGAGTTTACCACATCAGTCACCGACTTCATTAATAAGTGCATTGACGACGTCATCCTCACATTGACAGTGCATACATATCGCAACCAGTGGGCTTGGATTACAAGCAACATCCACACTAAGCTAAAGGCTAGAGCTGCCGCTTTCAAGGAGCGGGACACTAATCCGGACGCTTATACGAAATCCCGCAACGACCTCCGACAAGCCATCAAACCAGCAAAGTGTCAATATGGGACTATGATCGACTCCTACTACGTCGGCTCGGAAGCTCGTCAGATGTGGCAGGGCTTGCAAACTATCACGGATTAAAAAGGGAAAAACAGGCGTGAGCTGCCCATTGATGCAAGCCTACCAGACAAGCTACATGCTTTTTATGCTCGCATCGAGGCAAGCAATACTGATCCAAAAATGAGAGCACCAGCTGTTCCAGACGACTGTGTGATCACGCTCTCAGTAGCCGATGTGGGTAAGACCTTTAAACAGGTCTTAACATTTGCAAGGCCACTTGGTCGTACAAAATACAAGGACGCGTACTCAGAGCACGCGCTGACCTGCTAGCAAATGTATTCACTGACATTTTCAACCTCTCCCTGACCAAGTCTGTAATATCTACATGTTTCAAGCTGAGCATCATAGTCCCTGTGCCCAAGAACGCCAAGGTAACCTGCCTAAATGACTATCGCCCCATCGCAGTCCCTCAATGTCAGCAAGTCAAAAGGAGCTGATCGTAGACTACAGGAAACGGAGAGCCAAAGACCCCCTATTCACATCAACGGGGCTGTGGTGGAGTGGGTCGAGAGCTTCAAGTTTCTCGGTGTCCACATCATTAAGGATCTATCATGGTCCACACATACCAACCGTCGTAAAGAGGGCACGACAAAGCCTCTTTCCCCTCAGGAGGCTGAAAAATATTGGCATGGGCCCTCAGAGCCTCAAAAAGTTATTTAGCTGCACCATTTTTTGTATTTACTACTTATTAGGACCCCCAATTAGCTGCTGCCGAGGCAACGGTTACTGTTTCTGCGGTCCAAACAGGAAACAACATAACAAATAAAATACATAATATACATAAATATGCATAGCACTACATTTATATTACAATTTAGCCATTCAGCAGACTTTCCCACCCATAGCGACCCACAGCTAGTGCCTTAATTTTAAGATAGCCAGGTTAGACAACCACATATCACAGTCGTATCCCAGCCACATATCACATACATAATACAAGACATAATACAATGCTAAATACAATACAAAATGCATACAAATGCCTGTGTGTCTCTTCACAGTCACCGTCGTGCAATAAAACGTTCTTTTATCTGGTTTTTGAACCTGGTTTTATCGCTGGCTTGAGTTACCTGGGGTGGCAAAGAGTTCCATTTAGTCATGGCTCTATTTAATACTGTGTGTTTCCCAGCCTCTCTTCTAGACCTGGGGACTGCGAAGAGACCTCTGGTTGCATGTCTTGTGTGATACCCTTGAGTGTCTAAACTGTGTGCCAACTGCTTGAACAGACAGTTCGGTACATTCAATGCATCAGCACCTCACACGAAGACCAATCAATCCATTGAGGGCATCTTGACTGGCTGCATCACCACTTGGTACGCAACTGCTTGACATCGGACCGCAACGCGCTACAGAGGGTGGTGCATACGGCCCAGTACTTCACTGGGGCCCGAGCTCCATGCCATCCAGGACCTCTATACCAGGCGATGTCAAAGGAAGGCCCTAAACATTTTCAAAGACTCCAGTCACCCAAGTCATTAGACTGTTCTCTCTGCTACCGTACGGCAAGCGGTACTGATGCACCACGTCTGGACCCTGAACAGTTTCTACCCCCAAGCCATAAGACTGCTAAATAGTTAGTTAAATAGTTAACCAAATAGCTACCTGGACTATCGGCATTGACCCTTTTTGCACTAACTATTTTCACTCATCACATACGCTACTGCTATTGTTCCACTAGGAACTAACCACTAGGCTACCTGCCTAACCACTAGGCAGGTAGCCTATTGATTAGAGGGTTGGACTAGTAACCAAAAGGTTGCAAGATCAAATCCCAGAGCGGACAAGGTAAAAATCTGCCGTTCTGCACCTGATCAAGGCAGTTAACCAACTAAGCCGTCATTGAAAATAAGAATTTGTTCTTAACTGACTTGCCTAGTTAAATAATGGTTTAAAAAAATCATCTATCCTGTTGCCTATTCACTTTATTCCTAGTTATATGTACATAATTACCTCATACATACATCGAGATCGACACTGTACTGGTACCCCGTGTGTACAAAATATTAGGAACACCTTCCCAATATTGAGTTGCGCCCTCACAACAGCCTCAATTCGTTGGTCCATGGACTCTACAAGGTTCTGGCCCATATTGACTCCAATGCTTCCCGCAATTGTGTCAAGTTGGCTGGATGTTTTTGGGTGGTGGACCATTCTTGATACACATTGGAAACTGTTGAGCGCGACAAACACAAAAGCGATGCAATTCTTGACACAGACTGGTGCGCCTGGCCCCCACTGCCATACCCCGTTCAAAGGCACTTAAATATGTTGTCTTGCCCATTCACCCTCTGAACGGCACACATACAGAATCCATGTCTCAATTGTCTCAAGGCTTAAAAATCCTTCTTTAACCTGTTTCCTCCCCTTCATCTACATGTATTGAAGTGGATTTAACAGTTGACATCAATAAGGGATCATAGCTTTCACCTGGATTCACTTGGTCAGTCTATGTCATGGAAAGAGCAGGTGTTCCTAATGTTTTGCACACTCAGTGTATGGTTATTGTTACTCATTGTGTTGTTATCATTACATTTATTATTACGTTACTACATTTCTTTTTTCTCTCTCTCTGCATCATTGGGCCCGTAAGTAATAATTTCACCGTTAGTTAACACCTGTTGTTTACAAAGCATG
This sequence comes from Oncorhynchus mykiss, assembly GCF_013265735.2. NCBI lineage: Eukaryota > Metazoa > Chordata > Actinopteri > Salmoniformes > Salmonidae > Oncorhynchus > Oncorhynchus mykiss. The sequence goes on along the minus strand of NC_050571.1, from coordinate 34,233,662 downwards.
TGACAAATACATTGATTTGATTTAAACACGTGCCTGTGAAATACAGTTAAAGTAATAAATGTAGCTAATTTCTTCCATTCAAAATTATCTTGAGAAGAATAGGGCAGCTAGGATGTAGGCCTACAGCATATAACACTAGCCTAGCTAGCATTTTTAGCATGAATAGTATATTTTGTTACACAGTTGCAAAAATGTCGATCTCAATTTTCTAACAGTAAATAGCTATGCATCCAACCACAGTTTCAAGCATTAAAATAAGAATGTTAACTTACAAGCAATGCTTTCCATGGCACTAACAGAGTGGATGGGAACAATTTGAACAAGAACATTTGAAAATGGAGCACCTGAGAACCTTAACTCCTGTGACTCGTTGAGCCAATAGGGAAACACTAAGTGATTGACTGTGAAAAGCCTGAATATTTAAATTGTCCATTAGATGGCAGCTCGTCTTCAACTGCTTTGACATGACACCTTAGACCTAAATACATTTCTATTCAAATTGTTAGAATCATGAATGACTGTGTGGTTGGAAGCAAGGCTATTATAGTAAACAAAAACTGAAATGACAACTAATAATGAAAAAACTCTTTAGTAACACTAAAATAAAATAATTAACAAACCCCTTTTAAAAACTAAAACTATACTGAAACTATTATTTCTGACTCCAAAAGTATTAACCTGTATTAACTGCACCTGTTTGAACTCGTTACCTGTATAAAAGACACCTTTCCACACACTCAATCAAACAGACTCCAACCTCTCCACAATGGCCAAGACCAGAGAGCTGTGTAAGGACATCAGGGATAAAAATTGTAGACCTGCACAAGGCTGGGATGGGCTACAAGACAATAGGCAAGCAGCTTGGTGAGAAGGCAACAACTGTTGGCGCAATTATTTGAAAATGGAAGAAGTTCAAGATGACAGTCAATCACCCTCGGTCTGGGGCTTCATGCAAGATCTCACCTCGTGGGGCATCAATGATCATGAGGAAGGTGAGGGATCAGCCCAGAACTACACGGCAGGACCTGGTCAATGACCTGAAGAGAGCTGTGATCACAGTCTCAAAGAAAACCATTAGCAACACACTACGTCGCCATGGATTAAAATCCTGCAGCGCACGCAAGGTCCCCCTGTTCAAGCCAGCGCATGTCCAGGCCCATCTGAAGTTTGCCAATGACCATCTGGATGATCCAGAAGTGGAATGGTAGAAGGTCATGTGGTCTGATGAGACAAAAATAGAGCTTTTTGGTCTAAACTCCACTCGCAGTGTTTGGAGGAAGAAGAAGGATGAGTACAACCCCAAGAACACCATCCCAACCGTGAAGCATGGAGGTGGAAACTTTTCTGCAAAGGGGACAGGACGACTGCACCATATTGAGGGGAGGATAGATGGGGCCATGTATCGCGAGATCTTGGCCAACAACCCCCTTCCCTCAGTAAGAGCATTGAAGATGGGTCGTGGCTGGGTCTTCCAGCATGACAACGACCCGAAACACACAGCCAGGGCAACTAAGGAGTGGCTCTGTAAGAAGCATCTCAAGGTCCTGGAGTGGCCTAGCCAGTCTCCAGACCTGAACCCAATAGAAAATCTTTGGAGGGAGCTGAAAGTCCGTAATGCCCAGCGACAGCCCCAAAACCTGAAGGATCTGGAGAAGGTCTGTATGGAGGAGTGGGCCAAAATCCCTGCTGCAGTGTGTGCAAACCTGGTCAAGAACTACAGGAAACGTATGATCTCTGTAATTGCAAACAAAGGTTTCTGTACCAAATATTAAGTCCTGCTTTTCTGATGTATCAAACACTTATGTCATGCAATAAAATGCAAATTAATTACTTAAAAATCATACAATGTGATTTTCTGGATTTTTGTTTTAGATTCTCTCACAGTTGAAGTGTACCTATGATAAAAATTACAGACCGCTACATGCTTTGTAAGTAGGAAAACCTGCAAAATCGGCAGTGTATCAAATACTTGTTCTCCCCACTGTACATTGGTGCGAGAAGTTTAAATCAATCCCAGAACAACAGCAAAGGGCCTTGTGAAGATGCTGGAGGAAACAGGTACAAAAGTATCTATATTCACAGTAAAACAAGTCCTATATCGACATAACCTGCTCAGCAAGGAAGAAGCCGATGCTCATAAACCGTCATAAAAAAGTCAGACTATGGTTTGCAACTGCATGGGGACGAAGATCGTACTTTCTGGAGAAATGTCCTCTGGTTTGATGAAACAAAAATAGAACTGTTTGGCCATAATGACCATCATTATGTTTGGAGGAAAAGGGGGGGCTTGCAAGCCGAAGAACACCATCCCAACCGTGAAGCACAAGGTGGCAGCATCATGTTGTTGGTGCTTTGCTGCAGGAGGGACTGGTGTGCTTCACAAAATAGAAGGCATCATGAGGATGGAAAATTATGTGGATATATTGAAGCAACATCTCAAGACATCAGTCAGGAAGTTAAAGCTTGGTCGTAAATGGGTTTTCCAAATGGACAATGACCCCAAGCATTCTTCCAAAGTTGTGGCAAAATGGCTTAAGGAAAACAAAGTCAAGGTATTGGAGTGGCCATCACAAAGCCCTGACCTCAATCCTCTAGAAAATTTGTGAGTAGAACTGAAAAAGCGTGTGCGAGCAAGGAGGCCTTACAAACCTGACTCAGTTACACCAGCTCTGTCAGGAGGAATAGGCCAAAATTCACCCAACTTATTGTGGGAAGCTTGTGGAAGGTTACCCAATACATTTGACCCAAGTTAAACAATGCTACCAAATACTAATTGAGTGTATGTAAACTTCTGATCCACTGGGAATGTGATGAAAAAAATAAAAGCTGAAATAAATAATTCTCTCTACTATTATTTCACATTCTTAAAATAAAGTGGTGATCCTAGCTGACCTAAGACAGGGACTTTTTACTAGGATTAAATGTCAGGAATTGTGAAAAACTGAGTTTAAATGTATTTGGCTAAGGTGTATGTAAACTTCCGACTTCAACTGTAGCTCCTAACACTAAAACACTATGTTTATACACCTTCAACTAACAAAAAATTTGCATATCAGGTCTGAAAACTAACTGAAACTAAACTGAATTTCTAATAAACATCGAAAAACAAATAGAAATAAAAACTATCATATAAACACAAAACTATAATATCTTGGTTGGACGGAAAGCCAGGAAAAACATTGTCTCTTTGCGGGTAAGATTAGAAGCCACTGAGAAGGTATTTATGATTTAGCGAATGGCAGTGATGATGACAGCTTGATTTCAGTCATCAGGTTAAGCTACTCACAGTATCAACACCACAAAGGTTATTTAAATATCCAATATCAAAGTTAAGCTTTCTTGATTGATTCTCATAATCATTGGTTCTCTATAACTCTCACTTTCCCACTTTTACCACAATAACAATGTATTAAAATTGATGAGGTTCATACATGAAACCTTCCGTGTGAGGTTTTCATTTATCTTGTGGTTTAACTGTCAAGACTTGTCATATCCGAAACCACAAATCTATAAAATACACCAGTTTCGTGTTACCTTGATGCAAACAATTATCCCCACAAGATTTCTCGGATTTAGTACTTTCAACCACTGCCTTTTCTTTGTACCAATAGATTTGGGGCCGTAGATGAAAAGTATCAAAGAAAGCTAACATGTTAAGAGGTAGAATATGTGTGCACAGACTGCAGAGAGGAAAATGAAACCTGCATAGATGCTTAGAGAGCCAGTCCAAATCAAACAGACACCGTGCCAAGATTTTGGCCTCGGCCAACATCCATCATCCAGCCAGGACTTTATTATGAACATGTTTTGGACATCTGATGATTCCAGAAAGGTGCAAGGAAGTTGGGTTTTTGGGATGTAATTGCAGTCAGAGGGCCAGACAAGACTGTGAGAGAGGATATTAAAAGGGGTTGTCCTTTAAGGGTGGAGGGCGGGTTGGACTATGTCGTGTTTGCAGACAAGGGATTTCACCCTCAGTCCAACTGATCCACAGCCAATTCAGAGGAAAGGGCTTTTCTGTTCCAGCCTAGGCGTTAGCTGGTACGCTCACAGGGTTGGGGAGTAACTGATTGCATGTAATCGGTTACATGTAATCTGATTGCAAAAAACTGTAACTGTAGTCAGTACGTTACCAGCTAATATATTGTAATCAGATTACAGATACTTTTGAAAAACTAGATTACTTCTTGGATTACTTTTAAATTGTTGTTTAAATTCATTAAATTCAGCATTGAAAATAGGCCCAAGTATAAGTTTGTTCGACCTGAGCGAGTCTGACCACAAGTCATTATCATGACACACCAAATGCATTTGATGGATCATTTTTGTCTTCTTCTAATGCCTCGTAATCCAAAAGTTACATTACTGATTACAATTTTGGACAACTAACAGATTACATTTTGAAAGTGACCTACCCAACCCTGTACGCTAATAACGTGTAAGTACCTTATTCGTGAACTAAGGAAAACGGGAAGTTCGCACAATGGAAGTTATGGCAAATACTGTTTCTCACGGTCCAATATGTTAATTCAATCTGGCCTTTACTATCAATAGACGCAACAATATCCAAATATTATTCCAAAGGAGAAATCTGGAGAGCAATACTTGAAGCCAGAGAGATGAACTCGGGACTTACTGGATGATCATCATATGTGGATTCATTTTCTCTTCCGCCCCAGACCAACTTGTTGCAGTGCCAAAAGCCTCTCCGCTTGTGGAAATCAGGCCTGGAGGCAGAGTCATTAACAGCTGCACACATCACAAACGCACAGTACTGTCAATCTCAACGGAGCTGTGGATTCCATGTGTGAATGAGGTAATTACACCAATACCTGCCCTATGATAATGCTATGGCTCATTTAGCTCTTCCTACAAACAATTCCCAGGCAAAATGTATAGTCGGAGAGGAATTTTCCCCAAAGAATCAGGGAAGTTTGTGCTTCTCTGTGCAGTGAGCGGAGGGGGAGGAAAATCATCGGATAACACCAGCTGCAACGGATCAGAGTTCCCCTCCTCACTGCTATAAGAAACCCCTTATTCTTTTTGATTTATTGCCTCAGAAACGTTTGCCTATACAAACGGCTTGCGGGATTCCTTGCTTGCCTCCATTCAAATGGGACATGAACCAGGGAAACAGAAAGAAGATCCCTAGCAATGTATGCCATCACTCTACAGAGAATAACCTAACTCTCGAGCCTTTTGGACAAGACTAAAAGGGTGTATTAAATGCCAAATACCAATTGTTCTGGCAGTCAAAGGACCTCACAGGATGACTTGTGATAACCTTCTGGTAGCATCATGCAAAGTGCACTACACTTCCTTGTAACCCGAATGGATGGATACAGTCTCAGCCCCGCAGTCATTAAACTCATTCCCCAGCCCTCACGTCTTTGCCATATGGGATGCATTGAGCTATGACAGCAGCTCCGCTCTCATCCTGAACCAGGCACAGAGAAATCAGCCTCTTTCCAGGTTTTTTTTTGCCCACACAACAGGAGCAGAGGCCCTGATTTGGCAGCATGGATCATTTTGAGGCCAAAATGTGTAAAAAAAATGTCTCTTTCATAATCCTAGTGTACATCACCATTGTGTTTATTATTGTTACCGCTATTATGAATCATTTTCTATCTCTATTCAGACAGGATGCAGGTATATACACATGTACCGTAGTTTGAAAATGACCATCAATTGCAGCTGCAGTCTAGTTCTCTCTCCCGCCGGACCTCGAGTTGGTTCAAGTCCGGATAGATTCTTTATTGCACTGAAGAGCACCTGCGTTGCATCCTCATAGCAAACAATGGCAAGATTGAGTGGCCGTCAATAGGCCCCGCGGTAATAACCCCAAGCTCCCTGACTGCAGCAGCACTACTTCACCATAAGTGCATGTTCAAAGTTATTGAGCTATTTGTTATATCTAAGAGCAGCTTCCCACCAAAAACTCCCCATGCTGTACTATGCTATCTCGTGCTTTGAGAAAGCCAAGATGTCTCTCCCCAATAACTTTCCAATCCAAGTGTAGTACATCAGTGTTGATAGCAAGCAGCGGAGTAATGACATCACCAATCACTATTAGGAAGCCTCCTCAGAGCATTTATTTCCTTGCATACTCTTAACACGACGCTGTGGTTCAACTCCTCCTCTAAACATTTCACATAAATTCATGACTCACACTTTTTCCATGGACTACTGCTGCTCTCCCACACACATCACAGGGGCCTTTTGCCATAGTCTGTACACTATGGCATTAATGATGTCGTAAATGAGGACTGTGTTTGCCTGGGTTACGACATGTCATGGAATAGGGCCACACTTAACATAATATAGGTCTTATACCAGTGTAATAACCAGTGTAATTGTCACAAGGTGGGAAAGTGACAGGTTCGTTTGGGTCTGGGTCGAGCAGGCAGAGTGAGGAGGCAGACAACAAAAGCCATTTTCAAAGATTTAATAAATACATATAAGGCATGGTTTCCAACCGTTTCAAAATGTACTTTTGCTCATGTCAGTTACTGGCCATTCTCTGGCTGAAGAACACATTAGAAAAATAATACATTAGAAAATGAATACACAAACAAACCAAAAAGACAAACCAACAGGGGCATAGGAAGAGGTGCAGCCCAGGAGGCCATTTTCTTCAAACAGTCCAAAGATTTTTATAACTAAACCAAGATAAACCACAGCTTGTCGTTTCCAATAGGAACAAATTGGTCATAGTGGGCAAAGCCAAGCACGTGCTAGTGATATCCTATTGGCACGTTCTAGTATACGTTTACATATTTCCGTTAGGGAACGCTTACTCTGTGAAGTGCGCGTGTGCAATAACTCCATTCGCCTTTGCACTCCTTCTAAACAGCGCAATTTTTAAAAACCTTTACAAAGGGTAAAGTCTACAAAACTTAGTCCACTCTGTTCATAACAGATTATAGTTTTGGGAACAAAAAACTGTATTGAGATCAAATGTTTAATTGATGAGAAAATGTGCAGAATTTCGTCAAAAATTACTCACATATCATCTTCTCCAACTGCCCGGCAGTAGGCTTCCTCTCACTACCATATCTGGTAGTGAGTGAAAACTCCAACCGGATGCTTCACATTTATACATCCAGTGAAATATCTGTCTCATGGTTCTATCTGTGTCACAACCATCAGTGGCCACCAAACGCTTGCCACATGCTCTCTGCAAAACAGGGCTCCACCGTGCCTCTGGACTGAATCCTTTCCTGTGGGCAGCTGCCTGGAACACAACCACAAGGGGGTTTAAATACAAGTAGGGAACATCAAATTAATCAATCAGATTGCTTCCTGCATTAACAAAGTAATTAGTCACACCTGTAAGCCTGTGACATAATCACCCTGTAACAAACTAGTAATACGTAAATACACAGTCATTCAAGTCCACCATATTTCAGGAATTCTGACTTAAATTGGTATAAAAATGTTTGTATTTAGTACAGAAGTACTATGTGTGTAGGTAGTGCTTTTCGTCTCAAGTGGAAGACCATAATAGGCAAGAGTCCATGGATAATGACACTTTCAAACGAACACATTTCCGTAAAAGTAAATGTAATTGAGAACAAAATAGGCTAAATGACACTGTATGTTTCATGTTGTCCCCCTCTGAAATGACCCCTCGTAACCCCTAGAGCAAAAGGCTCTACAAAAACGACAGATGTGAAACTATAGATCACGATCCACAATAAGAGCGGAGTTAACCTTGGAGGTCTGGGGAAGCAGTCCGGTTCAAAGAACATGGGTCTTGAGCTATTTGTTTTGGGAGGCTTTGCTGAACAGGACCTGCTGAGTTTCCAAAGCTATATCTCAGCCATGGCCCTTTTCCTGCCCGGGTTCAAAGGTCACTGTTGTCTGTTGCCATAGACACAATATAGGGAAATTATCTTGCTTTCCAGCTTATGTGAATATTTGCACACACAACAGATTTCTAAAGGGAGTGTTTATGCTTAATAATAAGTGCAAGGAGTAATGATGGTTGTTGGTGGTCAAAATAAAACATTAACAGAACAAGACATTGGTGTTTTTTATTCAACCACCAATGCCAATTTTGACAGTAAAACAGAGGCCTTTTTATTGCACTACTGTTTATGTTATCTTAGGTGGCCTCTACCATACAGAATCCCAAATCATCCATTAAACAAATACACATCATAAAAATATGCATGGTAGGCATATCCGAAACACTTTTCCAAGCCCAAATCCTCTGGGAACTTTTTTTCTCTGAATGGTCTACCTACAAAATTACATGTTGGATGAGAGAGTGCCTATTCTTCCTTATTCTTCCAGTTCTCATGCCTCACACGTGTTCTCCAAAATGAAAGGTTTTGATTGGACTTTTTTCCCGTTTTGAAGTACTGATAAACGGCTGAAAGCCGATCTTGAAGATGGACATTGAATTTGATGTTTCGCAGTCCAAAGCAATGCCACATGTATGAAACAGGAGAGGCCATTCACTTTTTACTTCTCTTAAATGTGTCCGTTCCTCAATGACCAAGTGTCTGAGTTTGAACTCGAAGAGGCCTGATTCTAATATGCTGTACAGTGTTTGACAAAGGCTTCAAGGTGTGACATCAATCTATCTTGGATATTCTGCAGCACAGAACAACGATCAGACACATCTGTGCTTGTTTGAATAGCATGGACTGGGCCGAGCCTATTGGCTTTGGGTATTGTGTTATATAGGATTTTATACTCTTATTGCTCACACTTCAGGCCAATATTGCATTGAGAGTATAGACATATTTTCTCTGCAATAATTGTTTCCATATTCTTGGTTCTTCTGGTTAATATTGAGCTGTGTTGTTTATTGTCTTAGAAGCTCAAGAAAATGTTTCCTGGTAAGAAAACAGCAGCTGTTGGTTCAAATCCAGATTCTGCTGCCATAAATAATTTAGGACTATAAGGGCGAGTGCAGGTTTATGTCAGATAAACACAGGTTGTGTGGGGACAATGTATGCTCATTATTCCGGCAAATGTTGTTCTTTCCCCTTCAACTGCCATGTCTAAGCCAGCATTAGCACAGCCAATGGCGTTTGCCCTCACATTAGGACTGCAACTCTGCAGTCTTCCCAAAGCAAGAGTCCGCCAAGAATCCTAAGAACCAATTTTGGTTTCCAGCATCAGTCCGTTCCAATGGACAAATCAAGCCATTTGCCTCCAAGGAGGAGGGAGGAAAATGCACGCGGCAGTCCATTTCAAAGGTTTATGTTTCTATTTTTTCGACAAACCTACTGAAAGATGGGGTGTTGTTTGTCTTTCTTTCTTCAGAACTTATGGCCCGATATATCCGTTGGGTCATTCCAGATCTTCCAACCTCCAGTCTATACCATAACAACACTGAAATTCATATGTTCTCAGAGATCCCAGTGTTACACACATGTGAGACTTTTCCCTTGGATTCACACGTTGTCTCCCTGACGGAAAAGTTGAAGAGGGGAAAGGCCCACCCAGGATTTGCAAAAGCACCTCTCACTTTCACCTGGCGCCCAAAAACACAGCAGTCATGCTGATTACAGGTTTACAGCAGATCTCAATTAGTGTTATTATTGGGTATGAGGCCGTTTTTCTCATTACAGTCTTCTGTGTGCTAATTTCATTGTTTCCACACTCAGGCCTTTGTCCAGGGAGACTTTTATTAACAGGCTTTTTGGTTACGTCAATGAGAGGATTTTGAATTGCACACTCCAGAATGTCCAGAGATGTTTCACCGGCCAAGTGTATATGTAATTTTTATGGAGCATTGCGAGTTGTCAGAGCATGTGTGTGTGTGTGTGTGCGTGCATGCATGCCTATACATGAGATAATCGTCCTGTCATGTCAAACACATTCTCGGCAGGACAATTGACAGCTGATGGGGGGGGGGGAGTGAGGTTGCGTTCTTGTGAGTGAGGGGTCCACTGCCTCCCAAATGGAGGACAGACAGAAGCTGGAAGGACAGACAGTGGACCGCTGTGAGAGCTCTGGATCCGCCTGAACCTTCCACCTTCACAGAGGTCACAGCTTACAGTGGGAACGCAGCCACCTTAGTCCGATTCCAATACATGCAACTTCAAAGGCTCCTCGGGCTATGTCCTCCATCCTTCACCAGCCCTCAATATGTTACATTCTGGCCCTCACTCAAATCGTGATTGCTTCCATAGTCAAGAATTAGATTTGGGGGAGTGTGATTGTTTTTGGGGAAAACACTTGTTTCTTTGGTAACTATTTCGATGTGCATGATAATAATGACAATACAATAAAGGAGTTACTGTTTTCACTGAATGGATAAGAGTGCTCAGATTTGGAACGGGGTGACTCCATACATGTTTCTATGCAACCTGGATACTGTCACTTTATTGCAGTCTATTAGAAATGAATAATATTTTTATCCATGTTAACCAAGTTAACAATAATCTACTACTTAGTTAAAGTTGCACTCTGCAGAAATCGCTCTGCCATTTCCTGGTTGCTAAAAAATTCTAATACTTTGTCTAATTTTAGTTTATGTGACAAAACAAGCTAGTATAGTGTAGAGAATCAAAGTATCATCTAAACCGCTGTGAAATATATTTTCCATAAACCAAAATATTGTATTTTCAGCCGTTTGAAGCTGGTGTACAAAACCGAAAGTAAAAGACGCAAAAATGAAAGTTAAGAACTGGAAGCATAGAAATAGAGCACATTATGCCACTTCTTAGACTAAGAACGCTTCTTAGAATAGAGAACATATGCCGCTTCTTAGACTGGCTTTCAATGAGAACTACATATCTATAACTCACATTTCGATATGAATTTGATTGGTTCGCACAAAAACATACATATTGCCACTTTAACACCATAAAGGCTTCAGTTAACAACCACAGATTCACATACAATAGCTATGCAGCAGAGACATCGTTAATGTAATTTTTTTCATTTTTAGTCATTTAGCAGACACTGTTGTTTACAAAGCATTTTTCATTTTTTAAATTTAACTAGGCCAGTCAGTTAAGAACAAATTCTTATTTACAATGACGGCCTACCCCAGCCAAACTCTAACCCGGACGACGCTGGGCTAATTGTGCGCCGCCCTATGTGACTCCCAATCATGGCCGGTTGTTATACAGCCTGGACTCAAACCAGGGTCTGTAGTGACATCTCTAACACTGAGATGCAGTGCCTTAGACCAATGCGCCACTCGGGAGGTCTGTGACAAATACAATGTGATTTGATTTGAAACAGACCTCAGTTTTTTCCTTTACAAGAGCAATTATAGTTTTCACCTAGTCGGTTCAGGGATTCGAACCAGCGACCTTTTGGTTACTGACCCAAAATTCTTACGCGCTAGGCTACCTGCAACCCTAATCACCTCCAATCTGTTACACCAGGGTCTTTCCACCTGAAAAAGCACCAGAAAGAGGTGTTCGACATCCACTATCTCAGATTGTTCTGAAATTATTTTTTGTAGTTAGTAACAGATATGATTAGCATTGCAGAAACATTATTTTGTTTAAATATAATTTGGTATTTGAGATATTTAGCTAATTGACTGCACTCAAATGTGTCATTTTATTTATAGGATTCAGATAATATTGAATAACTATAGTACCCAACATCCAATTTGGACCAAACATACCAATTGTCAAAATCCACCCACAGACCCCCATGCCAATCCCACCCCAACAACCACTATACAGTATAAGTTATCTTGGTTTGACAAGTAGTATGAAGCTGTGGCTTGGGAGTATTGCTGCTCCATACTATGTAATGTATACCTCTGTGAATCTGGTGATGTTTTTTCCCCTGTTAAGAGAAATTAGTAAACTGATTTGCTTTTATGGAGGACAAGCTTGAATTGTGAGGAAGACCACACAATTTATTTCATCATGAGCCAAATCTATTGGTTTTCTACCCAAAGCTGCAAAGAAAATGCTGTGATCTATTTAATAAACACAATAGACCAGCAAAATCGAAAAGAGTGTGGAGGTATAGCAGGAACAGTGGCATCTAGTGGTCAAAACTTGGTACTTTCACACTCCTTTCTGGTAAATAATGCAAGCGACTTCAATTACTAATTTCTCTGAACACGGTGAAAAAAACCTAACCAGATTCACAGGGAATACATTACATAATATGGAGAAGCAATACTCCAAGTCACAGCTTCATTCTACAAAAACATAGAAAATTGCTACTGTTTGTTGGTTATTGGCTTGGGATTGGCATGGGGTGTGGGAGGTCCGTGGATGGCTTTGGACAATTTCTTTGGATTCCCCATGTCTTACTCATTGGTAGGAAAACTTTTGGTCCAAATTGGATGTCGGGTACTATATTTATTGAAATAATCTGCATCCTGTAAATTAAAATGGCCAATTTGGGTGCAATAAATTACCTTCATTTCTCAGAGATAACATTTGATGTATTCAAAATAATGTTCCGGGAATGCCAATCGTACCTGTTTCTAACTACAACTTCAGAACAATCTGAGATGATGGGTGTTATAGCTTGATGAAATGTCATGGAACACCTCACTAGTCTTCTCGTGGAAAGGGCATGGATCGTCTTGTTCTGACAGATTTCCTAGTGTTGACCCTCCCCAGCAGCATGCCCAATTTCTCTGTCTGTGTATAGAAGCAGAAGGTTTGAAGTCATCATGGTTGGACCTTGGAATAATATATGTTGTTCTACCCCAGAGTCCAGAGCCAACTACATCCCTCTGCTCAACATCCAGTGGACTCTTCCCGCTTTTTACTGCCAAAAAGTCTCTGCAATGTCTGTTACTCAGGGGGTGGCAAACGTCAACCGCTACCCCATGACTCCAATCCATAAAGGTTCATTGATAATGAAAATACCTGAAAAGAAAATACCCTTTCATAAATAAAATTGTAAGCCTAAACAGGGAGGATTTAAAAATCAGGGTATGCCACAAAGAAAATACACAAGGCCTTTAGATGAATGGATATTCTTTATACACAGTTCTATAATTGTTGTTTCTCTTTGGGAAGCGTGTGGGCTTTGTCGAGTTGGGCCTTAGCTCTGTGACAGAACCATATAGGATTTACAGTAGCAAGGTAGTCCCTTTTCAGTGTCCATTTATTCAATGTGTTTTCAGTGTCTGACACATTTTTATATCGTAGATCGGTGTTTCTGAAACCCCACCCCCATCCCTCCACAAACTGCCACCAGTTGCCTATCCATCAGTTACTTCGCTGACACCAATTCAATCATTTCTCAAATGCTATTTTTAGGAATCTAGGCCCTCAACGTATGGACACATTAGCTAGCCAACTCCCTGATACAAAAAAAACTGTTTAGAAGCAAGTGGGGAGGGATTTATGTTATTTTATGTTCTTCAGCTATTGACGACCTGATAAGTGTCAACAATTAGGTGTCAACACGTCAAAGACAACAATGGACAGAAGAGATGACGGAAAAGATTCAGCCAGAGTTAAGATGGTAGCTTAAAGAAAGTAACATCTGCATCTGCACCTTGACTCATGATTTTTTTTTCTTACTTATCTTTCTTCTTATGTACTTCTCTTGCCATTTGCTTGGAGCATCTTTTCCATCCCAGACAGCTGGGCTGGGTTACAGACCGCTTGACCACAGGCCGACAGACAGACCGGTAGATGCAGACGGTTCAATTCTCATGTCACCCGTCTGCGTGGCAGAGACACAGGGGCAACAGGAAAACCATTCGTGCCTACCGCCCCCACTTCTCTGCCCCTGTAATGCCATGGATATTTTTCACATTGCTACTACGGTCACTGTGCCACGCACCATATTTTGCGCCCCTAATTTGCGTTATTCAAAACATACTTCTTGAAAACCGTGTGAAGGCATGGGAGTGAGGTTTTCTTAATCATGTTTTTTGGAGACCAAAAAAAGCAATGGGCTCCCTTGCCTTCCCTTGAAGGCCTTTCTGGGAGAGGATGGGCTGTGTCGTGTTAGTATGCAGGGACTCGGGGAGGCTCAAGTTTTCCGATTGTTTTGCAAATGTTTTAGAGTTTGTTGTCATACCTAATTTTGGGTGAAAGGGGAGGCTGCATTCCTGTGGTGGAGGAGACGGTCATCGGAATAGTCAAGGCCCACTCTTCTGCTGGGGAGTAGACTACTGTGTGTTGAGCAGAGCAGCAGAGCAGACAGACAAGGTATCCATAGAGAGAAAACCCTGCTGACAGGGGTAGACAGGTGGGAAACATTGTAATAACATCGGAGATGGGGGTTTGAGGTGTGTGTGTGTCCATTTGTGCGTGCGCACGCTTGGGAGCGTGCACACTTCCATGTTTGTGTGTGTGTGTCCGCGTGTGCATGTGGGCGTGCACACTTCCCTGTTTGTGTGTTCTGGCATACCCTTCTTTCATCTGAGCTCCCTGCTGCTGAAGAATCTCACTCAAAGTACTGAGTTCATTTTCTCTTCAGCGTCATTAAGAGGTTATCAGGCAGCTGTGCACAGGGAAGAGAAGGTTTTCTATTCTGTCAAAGCATATTTATGTATAGGAAATAACTCGTATGTTTTACTTCAGCACACTGAAGTGAAAAGTGTTTTTAAGTGCCTTTATCTATAGGTTTGAATCTGCTTTACAAAATACGTCAAGATGTCCAAATAGAATATGCGCCTGTTGGATTTTTATGAGGGAGAAGAGGGGGAAAAAGAGGGGGGTTATCTTGAATTCAACTGATATTCTGATTCAGTGGACGGTGTGGAGTGGAGCTCTATAATTGAAGACACATTTGAGAGATGTCTCAACAGCTGCCAAAGAGCTCCACAGACAGCAACACTGGTGAAAGAGGGACCTCTACTGGCTTGAGCCTTTTATTATTATTTTGTTGTTGTACCCTCATGTTGTTTCTGTGCCGATAGAACCTGATAGCCAGTTGATGCCAGATACATGCCAATCAAAGGAACCCCTTTAAAGGTTTACGACCTGGCTGACCATATTCTCATTGTGACAACTATTGTCATGGCTCTCTTCTACATTTAGTAACACATACGTGAGTGCTTATGCCCTATGGCAGACAGAGGCTTTAAAAGTCCCCTGTATTTACATATTTGTATCATGTACTTGAGCTTGTGTCCTCAAAAGTGAGTACATCTCAGCAAGAATATTGGACCTCTCTGAAATAATAGTAAAATAAATATTGAATGCTTTAAAAAAAAGTGACCCTACCCTAAACGCCAAATAATAATGAAAACATAAACTGGATAGCAGAGAACATGCCTACTGTTTACTACCCTCACTCCTAGGACAGACCAGAGCCTTAGATATGCAGTTCTAGAAACTGTTCTTCATTTGGTAAGCATTACATGGCAAAGTAGCCAGAAGGTTGTGGATTCACAGGGTAGGGTAAAGAATAAAAATATCTCCATCATCATAAAAGCACTGCATGAATCGATCATCTTATTTGCGGTCCGGAAGAAAAAAATTGCTTTTATAAACACATTTCATGCAATTCTACCTCATTTTACGTGACTGGAGAGAAGCAGAATCTTTTTTAATACCGCAACAGAGCATGACAACAAATGAGCGCATGTTGCAGTACCAACGGCGTTTGATTTCTATACAGGTCATTGTTAAAAAAAGAGGACAGTCTAAGTTTGGACAAGTGCTAAAGTTGTCTATCAAGTGTAACAATTGAGCGGAACAGAACCAGTTACAACTGAAGTATCTGATCATCAATCAATTCGAGAAAAAAAAAGCCATTTGTTTTTAACATAGCAGCCACATATAATTAGGTGGGTCTATATGCACTTAACTTTTTTTCATTTGGGAAACTAGCATTTTCTAACTTATTCTATTTTATTCGATGATATTGTCATTACAAAACATGTGTTGACTGTGATTAGGGCATGGGAATATACAGTAAGAGCATCTGCTAGACTAAATTAACAAACTAGGCGTGCATAGCTCACCGCATGATCCTCAAATCAAAGACTTGCCAAACTCGTGTTTCTAAAAGTGAATTCAAATGCACTGTAGAATGACTTCATAGCCTAACAAGGCATTTTTCTTGAATTATTATTTAATTGTAAGTAAAAAAAAACATTTTTTACATAAAACGTTACACAGCCTAAATCAGAGATTTACAGGCACGTTATTGAAGTGCTGTTGTTGATGTGTTTTTGAAATGCTGGGCGCTCCTGCCAGCCTGTAACGTGTCACAAATGCTTCACAATTGGTATCTTAAATGGCAGGCTATAGCCTTGAAATAATAATAATAATATAGCCTAAATAATTCATTTTCGTTCCTTCTTAGTTGCTCCCAACTGATTTAGAGTTAGCATGTAGTTTAATAGCCTGTTTAAAAGTTGATGGTCAATTGAAAGTGACTGAATCACACATTACTTCCCAAGCAAAGTCGTTTTTTTTTTTTAATAAGATGAAGTGCAGCCTCCAAATGTCATAAAGACAAATTCCATATGCACCGGAGGCACGTCTTTCCCCGGTGTTTTACAGCTTGTTTTTAACATAAAGCATTGATGACTAAAGCATTGTTAACTGGTTATAGATCGCTTTATATAATCAGGTCCATACATTTCTTTTCACTGACAATGAGATATTTAAGGAGTCCATGGTGTCTGGCGGAATTGGCTGACAAAATCTACGGACAGTAAACTATGATTTCATCTGTCAAAACAGGTAGACCTACCTGTTCTTTCTTGAATAGGAAGAAATAGGTTCCAACACAAAGCCTTTCTTGCTGTAAGTAGCCTAAAGTCAAAATAAAAACGAAAGACTGTTTAAATTAATTAGGCCTTCTCGAATGATCCTACTTTCAGCACCCATGCGCTATCCATCTTCGCAGCTGCCGCTTCAGAGTAATGTAAGTTATGCATATTAATTGAATATGGCTTATTGTGAGGTCAATAACTCGGATAAATAGCTTCATCCATCTGTCAACTATAGCAGTAGCAAGCTTACCTCCGGTCCTCCTCCTCATCTTTGCGCTCTCTCTCGAACTGATCAGGACATCAGTAGGCCTAGTCCGCGCGCACAGATATTGAATTCTTTGGACAAATAAACAAATATTTTCAGAAGAAGCCTTTGACTCCCCTGCTGAAGTGTCACCGTACACAGCACAGCCATTGGTTAGGCAGCACAAAAGGGTTTACATCAGCAAGAGCAGGGCAGGCCGGGGCTCATGATTGGGCTAGCCTATCCATTGCCGTGTGTAATGCAGTGTAGTTTTATATCCATCCCAGCAACGCAAAAACTCAGGAATGACATTTTCTTAGAAATATAACTTTGCCATGTGCTTCTCCGAGCATACCCTTATAAGTCCAGGCCTATAGTATAGGCCAGGGCTACTCAACTCGTACCCTATGAGGTCCGGAGCCTGCTGGTTTTATGTTCTTCCATGATTATTAGTTGCACCCACCTAGTGTCCCAGGTCTAAAATCAGTCCCTGATTAGAGGGAAGCAATGAAAAAACGAGGTCCAGAGTTGAGTTTGAGGGAATATGCTATGGGTCATTTGATTGAAACCACACTCGGTGCACCCCATATTGCGAGCCTATCGGAGAATCAGGGATGAGCGGCAGCATCGGGCACACAGAGCTATAATAAGCAACTAATTCTCAAACACTGAGCAATAAGACATTTCAATCGATTACAAATTACATGACCCACCCCTGGACTCAATTTTAAAAAAATACTCGCTGAAATTGAAAAAGCATAACCCTCCCCCATTTTCCTCTGGGTAACAATTGTGTAAATTTCGACCGCTCCCTTACTAGTTGTTGTTTATGGCCATCACGTGAAAAATAAGCGGGAAATCTACATTTTGCCATAACGTTCAAGAGGTTTTAAGTAACTAAACATGCCAACATTTGCAATCTTGTTTACGACGGCACACCTTATGTCAACATTACATTTGTTGTGTGTAACAAAGCAGTGTTAAAAAAAAGGTTCTGCAATGCTTTGATACCCAGTATCCTGATACCCAGAATCCTCCTGCTTTTATCAACACTCTACAAGTTGGTGGACTATCATCGTGATTTAAGGGGTCCCGAGAAAAGCTTTGCAGCTGGTCCATCTAGCGGAAATCGCTCAATTCTGCCTCTTGGGCAAGATTCATGAGAATAAAACGTCAACTGGCCTGAGAAGAGGCCTTACTATGCACCATGATATATTTCCCCAAAGAGTGGAGGGGGCGGTAAGGGCGGGAGCTCGTTTTTAATGGCTAGGAGGAGGGAGAGGGAGGGAAAAAAGGGAAAGGACAAGAGCCATAAGACAACCCCCCCTTTAGTGATGGCTGACAGAACCTCCAGATTTCCCCCCCAGGATACTTAGCAGGCTCTTCCCTCATTCCTTCTTTTATTGTTGAAAAAAATTCCAGTTGGGTATCAGGAGTGGGAGGCTCGGGAAGATGAAAAGAAAAGAAACACGCTGAGCAGAAATGATGCTTCAGAACCTGCCTGGCACTAAGGTATTTAGACCCTGTGAGAAAATAGATTACAGATGGCTGCTAAAGTTGCAGTGCAAAATATCTCCAGTCTGGTGCACCTTGTATCCCTTATGGGTGCCAGCCAGATGGAATGATACCTTGCTGTTTTCACGTTCAAACGCAAATTCAACTCATAGCAAGTCATTGTAGTAGACAGGGTTCCAAAAGTGACTCAGAGGTATATGTTACTCAACACCTGGAATGACATATGAAGGGATGGGTACAACTCTATTGCACACAATTCCATAGCAAATCCAAAAGGATTATAACAAGCCAAAATGAGAGGACTAGAAATTCAAAAGTAAGGGAATGTATCATACATTCCTGAGGGTCATATACTTTAACTTTAAACCTCTGAGATTTTTGTTGGGGTCATTCTCTTGTGATTTACCGACCATTTGCAAGAATATTGGCGATTTTTACAACTTAATTAACAATGAAACGTGTAAGGCGTAAAATCAAGCACTACTTCTTGCCAGGGTAAATAGCCAATTTTGCTAAAACTAGGCCTACGGTCCTCTGCATAACACGTAAAAAGCCCATCTGTCTTCTAGACACACTAAGAGTTGGAGGTGCGCTGACATACGTCTTATACAGCAGTAAACTGAGTCGTTTCTCCCCACCAGCTGAAGGTTGTAATGACCCAGCCTACGTCACTTCACCCTGTGGCCTGGCTGCCTGACTAGCAGGCCCGTGGCGGGCGTCCCATCACCCCTCCCCCCAAACCCACCTAGTCACCCCCCGGTCACCCCCCGGTCACCCCGCCAGCTGTAAAATAAGCTGCTCCCGCTCGCTAACAGTGGGGGGGTCAACGGTGTGTCAACAATTCTCCGTCGAGCCATGAGTCCTCACCAACCCCTTCTCTGTTTGCACCCCGAGCTCTGAAGGAGCCCCTATCCTCTTTGTTTGGAGAGCGCTATCCTCTTTGTTTGGAGAGCGCTCATTGAAGCTGGACAAAAGGAAGCCGCTGAGGTGGAGGGGCTGTGGGTGCTTACTAGCACACTGGATATCAACGCCACTACTATCCTCACTTGACAGAGCCACTCACTTGTTTTTACGGAGCAACTGTTCTGCGGGTGATGTCATTGTGAGTTTAAGAGTTTAAGACTAAGAATAACATCTTGCTTTCGGTAGTGTTGGTGCCACAGGGATGTTCATGTGGAAGCATAGCGCCACGTGGGTGTCACAGTTTGGCCGGGTGGCCCCTCTCCAAATCCCAACGCCTAACCCCTTGTGTGTGTTTACACACTCCAGGGTTAAACATTTATATATCCCTCTAAACACGGTGTCAAACAACCACATCATTCCACTCTGTTGTGCATTAACATACAGACGACGACTTTGTCTTTTCCTCCGAGAGAGACAGAAAAAGCCCCCCAAACCATCCACAATAATGAATCTGGTCTAACCAAAAAGTGAGACCTTTCAGTAAACAACTTTCACCTCGTTTAGGGTGAAACCTCATCTGTGAGATCGTGAGGAACCAGACAGGTCTCAACGTTCTGGCGATATTTTCTCTTTAATGAGCAAGAAACCTCTGCCAGAAGCCATATGTCTGTCGCTTGTTAGAACCAGAGGTCAGGAACGAGTTGAGAAGTGAAGTGTTTTCTGAGGAGACACGTAGAGGCATTCCTTAACATGAACCCTGTGTCCCCCATGAAGTGGAACATTTACAAACAATCAAACAACTCCCAGCCACTTCTATTTACAACCGCTAGGTGTGAACTTCACGCTTAGACAAGCAGCCGAATAGACAAACGCACAGTACACACACACAGCAAAATACAAGTCTCTGGGTCTCACTTTTTTTGGGGGGGGGATTTATCCTGGTGTAAATGTACATGTGTTTTCCCTGGCTGCGACTAAGGTTAAACATAAAAATGCTATTCTTGTCATACTTATAATGGTGCCATTAATAAACCCCATAAAGAGTGCTCTTAGAGGTTGGGTTCTGCATGGTCGGGTTTATAACTTTTTATTGTGTGCAAATTCAACGAGTTTCCAGCTGCCACACATAGTTAATCCTTGGCTACACCTTTGCCTTCCAGAACACCTTAAGGTCATGTGACTTTACACCTGGCGGTGACACGGAATCCTCTTGTGGGTGACATAGAAAGGAAATAGACCACGTCTTCGAAACAAACCCCTGGCGAATTGGTGAATGAGACGAGTGAACGTGCATCATCAGCTCGTGTTGTTTTCTGCTCATCAGCTAGAGTCATCATCAGGATTGGTAGAGTGACAAGACAGGTGTGTTTATATGTTTTTCCTTGTTGATTACTATGTTCCACCAGTGTGTCTGGAAATAGACAATGACCGGAACGTGTGGCCAAACAGGAAAGCACTGTGCAAAAGACATTAGACTGTGACACAGCTGCATATCACTCTCCAGTACAGTCATGGAGTGCTTTCAAGACAGGAAGCCCAGCGGTTAAGAGCGTTTGGACAGTAACCAGAAGGTTGTTGGTTCGAATCCCAGAGACGACTAGGAGAAAAATCAGTCAATGTGCCCCTGAACAAGGCACTTAACCTCAATTGCTCCTGTAAGTAGCTCTGGATAAGGTCATCTCCTAAAATGACGTAAATGTCAAATGTAAGACAGGTAAACAAACAATGACAAAAACAATAGAACAGTGAGGTTATATGGTTCTTCGCAACAGTTGGATAGCAAGCAACAAACAGCCAAAACTGAGGAGTGCCTACGCTGGGTTGAAGAGAGGAAAAAAAATATTTCATGGTTTTCTAACCTCGGGGAGGTTTTTGGTATCAGTCGACAGCGTGCCCCCTCTGAGAATGCAAAATAAACTATAGGTGAGCCCAGCCAAAGGCAATGACCATAAACCACACACACACACACCTACACAATTTACAGTGAGAAGAAAAAGCATTCTGGAAAATTCTACATCTGCTTTCTCTGCAAACGTTCATATAAGTAACGGTATGATATTTTTTTTTATCTCCCTCAAATTTAAGAGTCACAACATGAGTCCGGTCTCCCGTGTGTGACTCGACCGTATAAATCATGTAAAATGGTAATAGATTTTTAGCATGGTCGCTTGTCTCGCTTCCTATATCTCCAGCTAACTTCCTTTTCTCTCGGGCTCACTAGAGACTACACTAGAGGCGAAAGAAACGTACACCTATTTAGGCGAGGCGCTGGCTAGCAGAGTAGAACACTTGAACAACTAAAGGAGAGCGGCACACTCTAGGAGCTCAGATGCAATAATTGAAATAACCTAATAACCAACGTTTCGACAGAGAAGCTGTATTCATCAGGGTATAATGACAAACACTGCGGGATGACTAGTTTATATGGTGTCAACGGACACACACAGGTGTCTGTAATCATGGCCGGGTGGGGCCTGATATCATTGGTTAATTCTCAGATATAAAAATAACATACCAAAAACATAAATGATAACATAGGATCATAGACACAATTTGGCTACATTAGCCTACAAACATTATTTACAATGGATAGCAAACAATAATCACAAGAATGGCTATAGATCAAAGTCTGCATATAGGAGCAAGGGTCTTTAAATGTAAGATCTAGGCAACCTCTCATTTTAACAATAAAATGTCGAGGTCATCCCCTCTCCTAGGGGGGGTGACGTGTTCTATGCCGATATAACGTAGAGTGGTTTGCTTCCAAAAAGTGGGCCACAACTGGATAAGTCAAGTTTAGGGCCAGTCAGAAGGGAACAAAGCAAGGAGACCACTAGCAAACACCTACTCCAGTCATTAGTCATCACTTTCCATTGGTTTAGAAGAGCAGCCCGTTGCCTGGGACACAGCCATACAGAGAACAGACTGCCTGAGAAAACCAGAAAGATCCATGCCCAAGAAATATCAAAATTCACTTAACATAAGATTCCCTAGATCCTAGGCAGTCATATTACTCATGCCATGTCCATTTAGACCAGTGCTGCACAACTCCTGTCTGTAGTCAGGGTATATTAGTAGTACCTTCTCATTCATTCTAAACCTTGCCAGCGAACTAGCAGTCAAACTCATCAATTAGTAATACACAGCAAGACGCAACTCTCTACAGCCCCTGAAGACTAGAAATGTGCAACCCGTGGCCCATGGTTTGGACAAAGGCAGTGTAGGCTATGCTTACTTGGTGGGTGGTGAACTGGCTGGGTAAGTCCTCATATACAGCCCTCTCCATTTGTCGACCTGGGTTTGCAGGTCAGCCATCTCATCGGATTCCCATTAGGGAATTCTGCAGAATTGGAAAGGGAAGGAAACAAGTTCACATGGAGATGTGTGACTGAGAACATCCTGTGTCTATAACCGCTGTTCCCAATTACATTAGCTATGTCTAAGATAACTGTTATGGACACTATTTTGCTGTCACATAACTGAACTGACTGTCAATGGTATGACTGAGGAAGAAACACTGATCAAAGATAAGTTGTTAAAGGAGGCCTGAGCTCATTGAGGACAAATTGCTGTTACCTGTCACAGTGCTGGCTGTCAGTGTCCAGTAGGGGGCAGCACAGGATCTGGGTGTGGCTCTCTGAGCCCTGTGAGCTCCACCTCAACTCCTCTACCTCCTTCTCCAACCGTTCACCTGCTGAAACAGAGCCGTCTTCTCCTTTGACAGGCAGTCTTGGAGTCTGTAGTTTTTATTCAGATATCAAATCTGGGGTTATGCACTTACTGTGTCCGTCCATCTGTCTGTCTGTGCTACATAACCAATGACAACAGAGTGATGGGTAGAGCATAGCTACCTCTTGACGCAGCACATCCAATAGCGCTGCTGTTCACGGCCACTCAAACTGCTCAGCCGCCTCCTGGAGCTTCCTCAGGCTGCCCTCGATTTCCCGCTGCAGTTCCTGCACCTTCCTCTGATTGGCATCCTTCCTGAATGTTGCATGAACAGCCAATATATCCAACCAACATGTTATCCCCCTGCTGACGTGATTTTCTTGCACTATCAATCATGAAAACATTATTTTTTAGAAAGACTATGATTCCCCAGTTTATCTTTCACGGGCAAACAATGAATTTCAGCTCTAGGAAGGGTTTTGAGCTGAGCTCATGTGAAACTCCCCTCTCTCCATCATCCCCATAGTGCCAGAGTACCGCTGGAGTCACGATGTGATAACGTATTCTGACCGTCAGCCAACTTTCCAAACGGGGGATTCAAAGTCAGCGAATTACGGCACAGCATGCTTAAGGGCGTGTGTGTTTTCGCTGACATAGAATCACAAATTCAAACTCAATGTTTTTATTTGACGTGTGACAATATGACTAGCTGGAGATATGTTCGACATGTTTTTAAAACAGTGGGGTACCGCTTCACTTTGTGTTTGCAGGAGATGGCAATCAAAAGTTAGGAGTTTCATAAATTTTTATGTGTCTTTGCTGAGACTGGCTCTACTACATTATGTCCATTTGTACAGCTGGCTTAATACTGCTGCCATTTTTTTTAAATAGTATGTCTTATGTGTTAAACATTCAGGGGGGTTAGGGTACACACACACAGCCATTTTACTTGCCATTTCCCACAGTGCAGAGCCGTGTAGGCCTACCTGTACAGCTGCGCTTGAAGGCCCCTTCGAAAGTGCAGCCCTCTGCAGGGCCTCAGTATGCAGCTCCTCCACCAGGCCTTCCAGGTGCACCTTCAAGCTCTGCCAGTGCCATAGCTCTGAGTGGACCTGTTCCAGCTGTAGGCCCAGCAGTGCAGCGTCTCTGGAGCTCTCCTACACCACAAGATGCACCCGTTGCTGCAAGAACACAACCAGATCCTTGGTGAGGGCCACATAAACCACACAGACAGAAAGGCAAGAACACAAAATATATGTATTCAACACATGCTATGGTAAAGACTCTTTCAGAAATGGGAGGAATGTTCATGACATTTCCCTTTATTGCACCATTAGTATTCACGTCATCCACTAGACAGATTCTGGAGATGTTACCAGAGTATTTTCCATAAACACCTATAGATAAAGGTGGCTAGCGAGCCCATACTTGATAGTTGAAAAGAATTAAGATTTGACAGGAATGTGTCGAGGCATTTTGTATAGCTTCGATTGCATCGGAATGTATTGTTTTTGGCATTGAGATTCTACGTTTTGCCAATTGAAGGTAGACCCTTAGAAAGATATACTAAAAGTAAATGATTCCTAATCCATGCAATTAAGATCACTTTATTCGTCAATTGTACACAATGTCGAACCTGTTCATGATAAATCCTGTAGAGCAGTTGGTCATGTTTGAACATTAGCTATGTTGATCTGCTCCTCTTGGCAGAGCTGTCCGGACAGAGCCTCCGGCTCATTCTGCAGGCTCCTCTCTCTCACTGGCCACCAGGCATTCCCCCTCCAGCACTGCCGTACCAAAAGAAGACGACCCTGTGAATGGAAATCTTGTCTCCTCCTTAACCACCATCCCTCCACATCAGAGGACAACTTTCTCTTACGTATTCAAATGATTCTCTCAGTCACTGTACAGTAGGTTTGGAATTTGAACACTGTAAAATGTGATAGGATATACAGGATTGGTACATCCGAACATCACACCTGCGGGACAGGTACAGGATGGCAACAACAACTGCCCGAGGTACACCAGGAAAGCACAATCCCTCCATCAGTGCTCAGGCTGTCAACAATAGGCTGAGAGGCTGGACTGAGGGCTTGTAGGCCTGTTGTAAACAAGGTCCTCACCAGACATCACCGGCAACAACGTCGCCTATGGGCAAAAACCCGCAGTCACTGGACCAGACAGGACGGGCAAAAAGTGCTCTTTACTGACGAGTCTCGGTTTTGTCTCACCAAGGGTGATGATCGGATTCGGGTTTATCGTCAAAGGAATGAGCGTTACACAGAGGCCTGTACTCTGGAGCGGGATCGATTTGGAGGTGGAGGGTTCGTCATGGTCTGGGGCGGTGTGTCACAGCATCATCGGACTGAGCTTGTTGTCATTGCAGGAAATCTCAACGCTGTGTGTTACAGGGAAGACATCCTCCTCTTTCATGTGGTACCCTTCCTGCAGGCTCATCCTGACATGACCCTCCAGCATGACAATTCCACCAGCCATACTGCTAGTTCTGTGCGTGATTTCCTGCAAGACAGGAATGTCAGTATTCTACCATGGCCAGCGAAGAGCCCGGATCTCAATCCCATTTTGCACGTCTGGAACCTGTTGGATCGGAGGGTGAGGGCCTTGCAGGTGCCTTGGTGGAAGAGTGGGGTAACATCTCACAGCAAGAACTGGCAAATCTGGTGCAGTCCATGAGGAGGAGATGCACTGCAGTACTTAATGCAGCTGGTTGCCACAAGAGATACTGACTGTTACTTTTGATTCTGACCCCCCTTTGTTCAGGGACACATTATTCAATTTCTGTTAGTCACATGTCTGTGGAACTTGTTCAGTTTATGTTTCAGTTGTTGAATCTTATGCTCATACAAGTATTTACACATGTTAAGTTTGCTGTAAATAAACGCAGTTGACAGTGAGAGGAAGTTTATTTTATGCTGAGTTTATATATGAATCAGCTTATGTATTGCTTTGTTTCATGTGTCAGTTCCTTGCCAGGTGGGGGAGACAAAGCACAGCTATTCCTCATTTGTTAGTACTTGATTACCTGCTTCCATGTGAGGTTAATAAACATGTCAATCACTACCTTACATCACACACATGTGTGGAACGTATAAAATAAACTATTTAGAGTCAATGGTTGGATCCTTGTGAGATCTGAAGGTTCAGTAGTCAAGGAGGAACCATTAAATAACTGAGGCTCTTCAAAGGTCTCATACCGAATGCAACTAGGACGTGTTGATATTGGAGTTTGATGAACAATTAATTCAATGACAAGATGTTCAAAAATTGCATTTATTTAGAAAAGAAAACCACCATGCTGACTTCTGCCTCCGAACACAAAACTCGTAGATAGAAAATGGCAATTGGACATCTACACAGTGTCTGCTAAAACAAATAAATAAAATATTTCAGGTCTGTGAAACAACATATCTTTCATAAAAGAAATCCGTGACAAACCCATCCCATGATTAGAATGACCTGATTCAGCAGTTTGTTTGTTTTGAATTATATTGGAATTTGTTGGACATTTCTCAGACTTTCACTATGTAGTACTCGGTCTTTTACAATCATTTTGTGATTTAAAACTGTATGGATTACCTTGGATGTCCAACAACTGTAGATATACCATCAGTGCATTGCTGTAGGCATAAATGTACAGTATCAGTCAAAAGTTTGGACACACCTACTCATTCAAGGGTTTTTCTTCATTTTTGACTATTTTCTACACTGTAGAATAATAGTGAAGACATCCCAACTACGAAATAACACATATGGAATCGTGAAGTAACCAAAAAAAGTGTTTCTTTGAGATTCTTCAAAGTAGCCACCCTTTGCCTTGATGACAGGTTTGCACACTCTTGCATTCTCTCATCCAGCTTCATGAGGAATGCTTTTCCAACAGTCTTGATGGAGTTCCCACATATGCTGAGCACTTGTTGGCTGCTTTTCCTTCACTCTTTGGTCCAACTCATCCCAAACCATCTCAATTGGGTTGAGATCGGGTGATTGTGGAGGCCAGGTCATCTGATGCAGCACTCCATTGCTCTCCTTGGTCAAATAGCCCTTATACAGCCTGGAGGTGTGTTGGGTCATTGTCCTGCTGGACAAAAAAATATATTGTCCCACAAAGGGCAAATCAGATGGGATGGCGTATCGCTGTAGAATGCTGTGGTAGAAATGCTGGTTAAGTGTGCCTTGAATTCTAAATAAATCACTGACAGTGTCACCAGCAAAGCAACCCCACACCATCGCTCCTCCACTGTGCTTAACGGTGGGGACCACACATGCGGAGATCACCCGTTCACCTACTCGTGTCTCACAAAGACACAGCGGTTGGAACCAAAAATCTCAAAATTGGACTCATCAGACCAATGGACAGATTTCCACCGGTCTAATGTCCATTACTCATGTTTCTTGGGCCAAGCAAATCTCATCTTCTTATTGGTGTCCTTTAGTAGTGGTTTATTTGCAGCAAATCGACCATGAAGACCTGATTCACGCAGTCTCCTCTGAACAGTCAATGTTTTGATGTGTCTGTTATTTGAACCATGTGAAGAATTTCTATGACTGGTCACTCGAATGAACTTATCCTCTACAGCAGAGGTAGCTGATTCTACCGTTCCAGTTTCATTGTAGCACTTGATGCTTTTTGCAACTGCAATTGAAGAAACATTCAAAGTTCTTGAAATTTTGCAGATTGACACGAAGGTCAGTCAAAGTAATGACGGACTGTCATTTCTCTTTGCCTATTCGAGCTGGTCTTGCCATAATATGGACTTGGGTCTTTTACCAAATAGGTCTATCTTCTGTATACCAACCCTACCTTTTCACAACACAACTGATTGGCTCAAACACATTAAGAAGGAAAGAAATTCCACAAATAAGGCACACCTGTTAATTGAAATGCATTCCAGGTGACTACCTCGTGAAGCTGGTTGAGAGACTGCCAAGTGTGCAAAGCTGTCATCAATGCAAAGGGTGGATACTTTGAAGAATCTCAAATATATTTATTTGTTTAACACTTTTTTGGTTACTACATGATTCTGTGTGTTATTTCATAGTTTTGATGTCTTCACTATTATTCTACAATGTAGAAAATAGTACAAATAAAAACCCTTGAATGAGTAGGTGTGTCCAAACTTTTGACTGTACTGTATATTTGATTATTTGTTTTGATGTATGGAAAGTTCTAGTTTCAATTTGACTTACATAAAAGGATAACAAAAACACCAAATGCCATTTGCTGTGACATTACCTTTGTTAATTAAGGTAATAAATATTATTTAAAAGTTCCGCTAAACTCAAAAAGGTGCAAAAATTGTTTTCATTATGATACAATTAATACAATCACTATCTTCACTGAGGTTGTGGTCTCTGGAAGACTGGAAATAAGAAGGACAAACTGAGTGACACAAAGAGACAACAGATTCATGAGCGCTTCCGGTCATATCTGGAATATTTGTCTCTCCAGAGACCACTTTTCACAAAGATAACTGCTTCTCCCGCAAAAGAAAAGAAAGAGATCATAAACACTCAATCCTTCCACCCAGATGAACAAACCAGTGCAGATGGGGTGACAGCTGCTTAATACCTTGGTTAGCTAGGACTAATTCAGTTAAATGTAACAAACTCCAAAGCTGCAGCACACTGTTCACTGAGACCTTTAACTAATGACAAACTACACTAAGAGAATGTATGGTATCAGCACACCCAATGCAGGCATACAAAAAACACATTCAAAACTAGTTTTGGCCTATACGGCGAGCTCATTTCCTTCAACAAGAGGACGCGAGTACATTTTAGCGCAGCTATACAAAATAAAGACCAAAACAGGATGTGACTCGGTAAACACTGGGGTTCGTCCACATTTATCTTTGAACCATAATTACAGAGCAGCCCTCGTTTCCTACTCCAGGTATAGAAACCAATAGAATACCTGGTAAATCCAGGCCTAGCAGTATTACCCATGGTTATAAGTAGCCTAGATCTTAATTTGGCCATGAGTCCACCGGCTAGCCCTAATCCTGGGCTGTCTAACGAAGGTTTTTGATGATTTCTAAACCTTGTCCAACAAATCGATGCTGACTTTGTTTTAGAGAGAAAAGACGACACTGGGTTACAATGATTTCTAGACATTTTTCAAAAGGAACAGAATATGCTACACTAGGCTAAACAACAAAGCACAAGAGGCCAGTATCAAATGAAGGTATTTGAATAGCTGAGTCATTAGAATTGATCACTGCAATAAGTGACAGTGCATTGTATAATATCAATGTATGCTGTATGTACGTTAGTATTGAAAGGTTTCAATCTGAGAGACTAAAGCTCACAGCTTTCAATATGCTCTTCAAAAACAACACATACTCCATACAAAATATCCTGTGCTGTCTGCACTTGGAGGGAGAAACTTTCCTCAAGACTGACCAGCACGCTATTGTACAACGTCAATCCCAAAGGAGTAACAACATTTGTCAGTTAGATATCTTTGTCACAGGAAAAGCTTCCACCTTTCAGACAATCCCAATCCCTCCCATAGGTCGATCTGAGTCCAGGTTAACATTGAGTTTGACATTTTTACAGATAAGATGGACTTTTATGATTTCAACATTATAAAGATTTTGACTCTCAAAAGATAAGCCTGTACAGTACATGAATGGAGAAGACTCAAACATGGAGCAAACAAAAAGTACATATGAAAGTCAGCACATCCACCTGAAGTCAGTCTGACGTTCCGCATGACAGTTAAATCAAATTATTGCACTGGTTTAATGCGTCTGTGGATGGGCGGTCATAAATATACAACAAACAACAATAATAGTAATCATAATGACAATAATAATAATAACAATTCTAGTAATATAAACAGTTCAGACTTAGTCCCCCACCTCACGCTCCCAATTTTACCACTGCTGCCAACTAAAGTCGTCGTTTGATCCGAAGACCAAGAAGAATCCCAGAATGGTTGCGAAGATCACTACATTGCCTGTTAACACAAGCGCACATGCTCCCCAGGCAATCTGTAAACAACAAACATGAATAATTCAGTACGCACGTTACAAAATTCTGCATTGCACACTTTCAATCTGTAGTTTGGACTGAGCAAAACAAAGTCCCTTTTAAACTGTTATTTAGTAATGGAGCATTTATTGTTATTACACAAATGGTAGCCTATAAGATTTAAAAGGAATGGTCCTTATTCCATTTGTGTAACAAGAAAAATGCATGCAAATAGAAAGCAATTACTTTAACAGCAAAGCTAACGCAATGTTGTAACTGCACAGGTATAAGTGCAAAGTGTTGCCAAACACCACTTAGCCTACACACGCAAAAATCCCAAAAATGTGTACTTACAACATCGGCTCTGGCGAAAATTATTGGCAGGCCGAAAGCTGAAACCACTATGCCTGTTGTGAGAAATAAAGCCAGCTCTTTGCAGGCGTTGCTTGCCGAGTCTGTGTCGTCAACAATTCTCCGGGAGATGCCGTAAGGGATTGGGGCGAGGATGTAGAAGAAGAGGAGGAACAAGGGCCAGTATTTACTGTGAAGAGAGAAGTTCCCAGCAGTTATGACTGGAAGAATACTAAATCTGGGCGGCATCATATTACAAAGGCCTGCATCATGACAGTCAGGTTGAATATGATGGAGATACTTACTCATACACTGGAAGGGCACATCCTAGCATCAGGAACATGAGTCCAATGGCCCCACCAAAGGACAGGCTGATCAGAGCTGGAAAGGAGTGGTAAAGAAACTAAGCAGCTGTGTGTGTGTAAGACTAAATCCTTTGGTCATAATTGATAATCTGACCGTTGGCCTAATGCTTGGGCGAGGGGATGCTGATTATTTTCAGCTACCATTTATTATGTGAATTGGTGGCTAGGTGCTATTATTAGCGTTTGATTTGTAAACATCCAGGATGTCATGTTATTTAGCTAATAGCTAGCTAGCTGGTGAGGATTGAGACAATGCTATAGCTAGCTAGTTGGTGAGGAGAGACAATGCCATTTCTGTCGAAGTATAGCTAATCTTAGCTTGAAGTCATCGTTGCATAGCTTGATAGCATTCTTAGTTAGCGCCATCGTCATTGCCTAGCTTGACATAACAACCAATCAATAACAACACAGATTTGGCCGGAAGGCAAATATCATTTCTAACGTGGATTTCATTGATTCAGAATGGCAATCATTAGCTAGCTCGCTTAGTTCACCATTCGAAACTACGCTACCAGAACTAACCTGGTGCCAAGCTAGCTAGCAATAGCTATACTGCTTCATCTCTCGTTGATATGTAGCTAGCTAAGCGGCAAAATGTTTATTTAGACAGTTAGCTAGCTACACCAGTATTTGTCGGCCTGTCAAAGCTAGTAGACGTTAGCCTAGCCGGCTAACTAGCTAGTACTCAGTTGTTAGCTTAATAGCTAGCAGCACATGCATCCTTTCAGCGTTTATATATGTGTGTGTGATTTATGACTTTTGTTGCAATCCAGTTAATGTATTATCTTAAAGTATGATAGTAACTTCCTCACCTTTAATTCCGGCCATTTCTGTAAGACATAAAGTTGTCACACAGTCCACAACAACACACCCTTGCTACTGGATCAAACCGTGCAAACGATTTCAAAGAGCTGTCTGTAGCTAGCATCGCGCATGCGCGAAACCCGTCACCCAAAACAAGAAATGTGTCTTTGAATAAATGGACAATAATCAATTTATCGCAGACAAAATCATCTGACTTATGCATCTGTATGCTTAAACCCCACCCTGTATCAGTATCTATACATTAGCTCATTATCCTTGTGTTGATGAGAGAGCTTATTCTTAATACTCTGTTAATATCAATGCCATTTTTATTGACAAAAATGTAATAAGCTAGTGTATTATGCTGTATTGTGATGTTTGTCTTTGTAAATTCATGGGAATTCCTTTTGTTTTCTTTAGGTACAGTTGTGATTCTATCAACCCGGAAGAAGAACATTTTGCTTCCGGCTACAGTTTCGCATGCAGCGAAACATGTCGAGTGGAGGAGGCTCCGTTGCTTCGCTGTGGACTGAAGTGAATCGCTGTGGACAGAATGGAGACTTCACTCGGGCCCTCAAAGCTGCCAACAAAAGTAGGCTTTTGCTCTTGTTCACATGTTTGTAACTGTCAAGCTATGAGCTATTGTTTGAGGGCTGACTAGTTTGTTAGGCAGTTGGCTAACACAGCTAGCTACAGCTGTTAGCACTTAGCTAAAGCGTTAACAGAAATATGCAACTATACGTTACTCAAGCCAATTGCTAACTAGTTTCTGTTTATATTTGAGTAATTTTGCCAACTGACGAGTCGGAGTCGAGCGTAGATGTTGTTGAGGACAGTAATATCACATTTTGACCAATATTAATTATTCAACACTGTGACGTGTCCCAATTAGCTAACTACTAGCTTAGCCACACGATAGCAACTACCGTGCTATACGCTTAGTTATCACTTTATTTTATTTAACCTTTATTTACCTAGGCAAGTCAGTTAAGAAATAAATCTTATTTACAATGACGGCCTACCGGGGAACAGTGGCTTAACTGCGTTGTTCAGGGGCAGAACGACAGATTTTTACCAGCTCGGGCTGTCCCAGCGCTCTGACCATTAACGTTAGGCTACCTGCCGCCCCATCTACCAGGAAACTGTGATTACTAGATTTGAGCAAAAAATATTTTTTCCATGTGCACTTCAAATTGAGATTTTATTACGTTATAGATAACTAGTTTGCTAGGGTTGACCTGAAGAAAAGGTATACATTTTAATGTAAATTGTAATCCCGAAGTGCATTTCTTCCACAGTTTTGCATGAAGTCAAGGAAGACGTGACAGCCCTTCACTGTAAAATAGTTTGCCTAGTGCAGAATTGCAGTTTCAAAGAGGCACTGAATGTCATGAACACTTATTCAAAAGTACTTGGCAGGTATGTTGAATATGACAAATTACTATAAATGACATATTGTTAGATTTTGCATTGCTACAAGATTATCAAAATGTATAAATACTTGACTTGGTCAGAGAAATTCCTGGTTGTACCCTTTTACAATGTTGAACACTTGATTTTTGTTCTTTCTCAGTGAGCTTATTGTGTTTGAAAAAGCCTACTGTGAGTACCGATTGAACAGAGTTGAAAGTGCCCTGAAGACCATTGAAAGTGTTTCAGAACAAACAGACAAGCTCAAGGAACTCTATGGCCAAGTGGTAAGACTTTTTGAAAATAAGACATTACACGAGTTGTTGTTAACGCTGCTTGGCTGTCTACCCTTCAGTGGATAATCCTTCCAGCCACTGTAAACTGGCCCAATGTACTGGCCTCAAGTCATCACTAGTTACCTCAGCCACAAAGTAATAATTATCACATTTATCTGTGAAATGCTCACTCACAAGCCCCTAACCAACAATCCAGTTCAAGAAATAGAGTTAAGAAAATATTTACTAAAATAAAGTAAAAAGTAACACAGAATTACATAACAATAATAAGTCTATATATACAGGGGGCCTGGTACCGAGTAGATGTGCGGGGGTACAGGTTAGTCGAGGTAATTTGTACATGTAGTTAGAGGTAAAGTGACAATGCATAGATGATAAACAGAGAGTAGCAGCAGTGTAAAACAAGGGGATGGTCTGGGTGGCCATTTGATTAATTGTTTAGCAGTCTTATGGCTTGGGGGTAGAAGCTGACTTGTGTGACTGGAGGGTTTGACCATTTTTGGGGTCTTCCTCTGACACCGCCTGGTATAGTGGTCCTGGATGGCAGGAAGCTTGGCCCCAGTGATGTATTGGGCTGTACGCACTACCCTCTAGCGCTTTATGGTCAGACACCGAGCAGTTGCCATATCAGGCGGTGATGCAACTGGTCATAATGCTCTTGATGGTGCAGAACATTTTGAGGATCTGTGGACCCATGCCAAATAGTTTGTCTCCTGAGGGGGAAAATGTGTTGTCATGCCCTCTTCACAACTGTCTTGGTGTGTTTGGACCTTGATAGTTTGTTGGTGATGTGGACACCAAGGAACTTGAAACTCTCCACCCGCTCCACTTGAATCTCATTTATGTAAATGGGGGGCTGTTTGGCACTCCTTTTTGTGTAGTCCATGGTCATCTCCTTTGTCTTGCTCACGTTGAGGGAGAGGTTGTTGTCCTGGCACCACACTGACAAGTCTTTGACCTCTTCCCTATAGGCTGTCTCATAGTTGTCAGTGATCGGGCCTACCACTGTTGTCATCAGAACTTAATGATGGTGTTGGAGTTGTGCTTTGCCACGCAGTTGTGGGTGAACAGGGAGTACAGGAGTGGACTAAGCACACACCCCTGAGGGAACCGGTGTTGAGGATCAGTGTGACAGATGTGTTGTTGCCTACCCTTACCACCTGGGGGCAGCCCGTCAGGAAGTTCAGGATCCAATTGCAGTGGGAAGTGTTTAGTCCTAGGGTCCTTAGCTTAGTGTTGAGCTTTGTGGGCACGATGGTGTTGGAACGCTGAGCTGTAGTCACTGAACAGCATTCTCACATAGGTGTTCCTTTTGTCCAGGTGGGAAAGGGCAGTATGGATTGAGATTGCATCTGTGGATCTGTTGGGATGGTATGCGAGTTGGAGTGCGTCTAGGGTTTCATGGCTACCGATGTGAGTGCTACGGTGTGTTAGTCATTTAGGCAGGTTACCTTCGCATTCTTGGGCACAGGGACTATGGTGGTCTGCTTGAAACGTGGGTATTACAGACTCGGTCACAGCGAGGTTGAAAATGTCAGTGAAGTCACTTGCCAGTTGGTCTTCGCATGCTCTGAGTACACGCCCCGGGTTTTGAGTTTGTTTTCCAGTGATTGCACGTTTGCCAATAGACCCGATGGTAGTGGTGATTTACTTACTCTCCTACGAATCCTAACAAAGCATCCCAACCTTCTCCCTCGGTCTCTCCTCCATTTCTTCACGCGAATGACAGGTATTTGAACCTGTTCTCTGGAAAGCAGTATATCCTTAGCGTGAGACTTATTAAATCAATTGTGGTAACTGGTGACAACCCTGGCCTCCCCTTTTGTTCTCACCTTAGCTGTACCGTATGGAGCGCTATGATGAGTGCAAGGCTGTCTACACGGACCTGATCAGGAACTCCCAGGATGAATACGAAGAGGAGAGGAAGACCAACCTATCAGCAGTGGTGGCTGCTATGAGCACATGGGAGAAGGCTTCTCCGGTGGGTCTTCTGCACACAATTAGAACAGACTTCTATTTATAATGGTCCTCTGAGACACTTGGTTATTGAAGCCCTGGCATCCTTAATCTTTCCAAATGTCATTCCACCCTGTTTTTGCAGGATGATCTTGGCCTGTCTGAGACTACATATGAGCTGAGCTACAACGCTGCCTGCACTCTAATTGGTCGAGGCCAGCTCACGGAGGCTCTGAACAAACTACAGGAAGCAGAAGGTCAGGGCCACAGACGTATTGCAATTCATCCTGCTACATAATGTAGCACTTAAGGTTTTTGTCCAGTCCTTTTGTGGTTAATGTTGACTATATATATATATTTTTTTCCAGAGCTTTGTCGGGTTTTCTTCTCAGAGGATTCGGTGAGTGCTCTATGCCTGTGAAATAAATATGCCCACAATGTCATGGCTGAGCGTACAGACAGAAATGTCAAACTTTTTTTTCATGTTTTGAATCGTAATTGGCTTGTCTGGTTCGTGCAGGATATAACTGAGGAGGACGTTGAGTCGGAGCTGGCCGTCATCCACTCCCAGATGGCCTACATTATGCAGTTACAGGGTCGGACAGAGGA
Organism: Oncorhynchus mykiss; assembly: GCF_013265735.2. NCBI lineage: Eukaryota > Metazoa > Chordata > Actinopteri > Salmoniformes > Salmonidae > Oncorhynchus > Oncorhynchus mykiss. Next base: position 34,197,905 of record NC_050571.1, on the reverse strand, counting down.
GGCGCTGCAGCTCTATAACCAAGTCATCAAGCTCAAGTGAGTGTTCCTCCAAAGTGGAATCAATTGAGCCATTACATTCCATTGTAGCTGATGTGTAATTGTAGGCACAGGAAGAGAATAGCGGAAGCGGTGTCTCATAATTTTTTTTGTTGAATCCTAGGCCGTCAGATGTGGGACTTCTAGCTGTGACTGCTAACAACATCATTACGATTAACAAGGTGGGTACATGCATGACCATTCCCTGTACTGCTAGGAACGACTAAACATTGAAACAGGCTTTGCTGTTATTGACCGTGTTCTCTTATTGTTTGAACCCATCGTTTTGATCCTGGGCCAGAGCTGTTGCTCATATCCCTTTTTTCTCCCACAGGACCAAAACGTGTTTGACTCTAAGAAGAAGGTGAAACTGACAAATGCCGATGGCGTTGAGTACAAGCTGGCCAAGAAGCAGCTACAGGCCATTGAATTCAACAAAGCCCTGTTGGCTATGTACACTAACCAGGTATCGGATTTGAGTACATTAACTCTTCAGTTGTATTTTTACACGTAGTTATACAGTCTGAATAGGTTAGACTGGTATTCCAAACAGTCATTGATGACGTGCGTTACATTATACCCCACAGGCGGACCAGTGCAGAAAGCTGACGTCAGGCCTCCAGTCCCAGAACCCAGGCCACCCGCGGCCAGTTTTGATCCAGGTGGCTCAGCTGTGCAGAGAGAAGCAACACTCGAAGGCCATAGAGCTGCTTCAGGTACTCACTGTGGGCCAAATCCTAACTTGAGATAAGTGTAGTTGATGTATGAATATAAATAGGACATTGAAAGCTCTTCCTTTGCCTCGCGAGTGGCGCAGCGAGCTAAGGCACTGCATCGTAGTGCTAGAGGCATCACTACAGATCCAGGTTTGATCCCGGGCTGTGTCGCAGCTGGCCGCGAACGGGAGACCCATGAGGCGGTGCACAATTGGCCCAGCATCGTCCGGGTCAGGGGAGGGTTTGGCCATGTTGGACGGTGTTTCCTCCGATACATTGGTGCTTCTGGCTTCCGGGTTAAGCGAGCAGTGTGTCAAGAAGCAGTACAGCTTTGCATGGTCGTGTTTTGGAGGACGCATGGCTCTCGACCATCGCCTCACCCGAGTCTGTGCAGGAGTTGCAGTGATGGGACAAGACTGTAACTAATAATTTGGATATCACAAAATTAGGGATAAAAGGGGGTACAAAGTGCGCACACAAAAACTAAAAATCTTCCTTATCCTGCAAGTATAATGCTAACTGTGTGATTCTGTTTTTAAAGCGTTTTTCAGACCAGCACCCAGACAGTGCATCTGGTATCAAATTGACGATGGCACAACTCTATTTGTCTCAAGGTAAACTTCTTTCCAAATCCTTTTTTTTGTCACTGGGTAAAACACCCCAAAAATAAGCCTATTGAAGATAAATTAGATTAGATTAGTGCTAAACATTGCCTTTACTGATGCCTGATACTGTTATCTTTTCATTTGTTTTGGCAGCATTTAATTCTGTTGTGTTTGCGCATATGACAGACTACAAGTTAACCTCATAATAATTAAATGTATCGGTGTCTTCTCCAAAGGTCACGTTACAAAAGCATGTGACATCTTGAGGTCGATCGAAGATTTCAAGCACAAACAAGGGATGGTTAGTTTTTATACTCTTCTGTTGCTCTTAATCTAATCATAGATGTAACATTTTCTGAACAAACATTACAAGGATCATAAGACTAAGAAATTGACATTGTTTTACAGATCTCAGCTCTGGTATCAATGTACAGCCACGAAGAGGACATTGACAGCGCAATTGATGTCTTCAGCCAAGCTATTCAGTACTACCAATCTGAACAGGTATTATACCCCTTTGACATGGAATGTGACGTCTTGAAAGCACCTCGGCTATGGCATGTTTGTTTGTCTGAAAGGGTACACTATGGCTTTTTAAATACCACCACGAAACCTTAGTAGTTTCGATAGTTTTGAAGTGCCACTGAATGGACATTTAACTTGTCAGTAAAGGAATTCCACTTTTGAAGCGGGAATAACATCCATCACTAGGCTACCAGAACTGTCAATCAAATGATCTCGTGCTGCCTGTGCCCACCCTGCTGCCTGCACGCAGACCACTCGCTCCACTTTGACGTTCATTAAATACAATGACTTAACAATACATTTAGTAGAAAGAAAACACATCTATGTACCCTAACATAAAAAAACATCAATCAGCAATGTTTATTGTTGTCAGGGGAACAATACTGAACATCCTATGCAGGAGCAGAATTCTGCTTGGAAAAGTTAGATGCTTCTGATGATGCCCTTTTAAAAAAATGTCTGAAAGGTTATCAACTGTCGCTATCGACCCGTTACTAGCGGTTTCCAATGTATGAAAGGGGTATAAGTAGACGAGCACCTTTTTAGATTCATCACAAAGTCGATGTAACTTTGAAAATGTGATGCCATAGTAGTGCACTTACTTGTCAACTGTTGTCTTCTGCCATCCCAGCCTGGTTCATCTGTTCACCTGGCGCTCGTACGAGAGGCCGCTGATTTCAAGCTGAAGTACGGACGGAAAAAGGAAGCCATCAGTGACCTGGAACAACTGTGGAAGTGAGCAACGTTCTGTTTCTGTTGTGCGGTGGTGATGCTGGTGAATGTTTTGCTTGCTCTGGGCTTGATATTCAATGTAATAACTAGTCCCCCTCCCGCTCCACAGGCAAAACACCAATGACATCCACACTTTGGCACAACTTATCTCGGCTTATTCTTTGGTGGATCAAGATAAAGCCAAGTCGTATCCTTTCTTTGCTCTCAGTATTTTAAACTACACATAAGTATGAGTCTGAGTATTTGAATGACTATCGCTGATTAGTGCAGTTTTAAATTCACAGTCAAGTCATTTTCTAAATATTTTTATACCAATTGTTATCATTAAAGTACATAGAACTGGCTAGTAAATGGAAAGGCATGTTATATCCTTAGCCATTTGTCCCAGCCTCAGCAAGCACCTCCCCTCCCCTGAAAGCATGTCGTTCAACGTGGACGTAGATGAGCTGGAGAACTCTCACGGAGCCAACTATGTCAGAAAGAAGGCTGCTAAAGTAACAGGGGAGAACCCACCCAAAGAACAAGGGTGAGGAGACCTGAAGCTTTTTAAAACACTTAATTAAGCTGCATACTACCTGTTCTACACATTCTATGTACATAGGCTTTCTCTCACTATCAATATTATCTCTCTCCACAGCCAGGGGGATGTTAAAAAGAAGAAGAAGAAGAAAAAGAAGGGTATTGCAAGTTGTGTTGTATGTGAATATCTGCATGCTGTGTGACCCAAATAATAGTTTTATCTGATTTAAATAAAGTCAGCATCTCTGAATGGGATGGGGAATCACTGTTTTTCTCCTGCCTCTGTTCAGGCAAACTGCCCAAGAACTACGACCCAACAGCGAACCCTGACCCGGAGAGATGGCTGCCCATGAGAGAGCGCACCTACTACCGGGGCAGGAAGAAGGGCAAGAAGAAGGAACAAGTGGGAAAAGGCACGCAGGGGGCCACGTCAGGAGCTGCATCCGACCTGTGAGTAATGCATCCATGTCTCTTATTGTTGGTCACTTCCACTAACACTTAATATATATGAGTCTAATAGTTTAATTCAGGAAAAATCAACACAGACCTGTCTGATTCCCGATTTGTTCATGTGGGACCTTTTTATATACAGTCGTGGCCAAAAGTTTTGAGAATGACACAAATATAAATTTAACATTTTCTGCTTCATTGTCTTTAGATATTTTTGTCAGATGTTACAATGGAATACTCAAGTATAATTACAAGCATTTCATAAGTGTCAAATGTTTTATTGACAATTACATGAAGTTGGTTCAGAGAGTCAATATTTGCAGTGTTGACCCTTCTTTTCAAGACCTCTGCAATCCCCCCTGGCATGCTGTCAATTAACTTCTGGGCCACATCCTGACTGATGGCAGCCCATTCTTGCATAATCAATGCTTGGAGTTTATCCGACTTTGTGGGTTTTTGTTTGTCCACCCGCCTCTTTAGGATTACCACAAGTTCTCAATGGGATTAAGGTCTGGGGAGTTTCCTGGCGATTCCCCGAGCCACTTAGTTAGCACTTTTGCTTTATGGCAAGGTGCTCCATCATGCTGGAAAAGGCATTGTTGGTTACCAAACCATGGTTGGGAGAAGTTGCTCTCGGAGGATGTGTTGGTACCATTCTTTATTCACGGCTGTGTTCTTAGGCAAAATTGTGAGTGAGCCCACTCCCTTGGCTGAGAAGCAACCCCACACATGAATAGTCTCATGATGCTTTACTGTTGGCATGACACAGGACTGATGGTAGCACTCACCCTGTCTTCGCCGAACAAGCTTTTTTCCGGATGCCCCAAACAATCGGAAAGGGGATTGATCAGAGAAAATGACTTTACCCCAGTCCTCAGCATTCCAATCCCTGTACCTTTTGCAGAATATCAGTCTGTCCCTGATGTTTTCCCTTCTTGACACCAGGCTATCCTCCAAAAGTCTTTGCCTCACTGTGCGTGCAGATGCACTCACACCTACCTGCTGCCATTCCTGAGCAAGCTCTGTACTGGTGGTGCCCCGATCCCACAGCTAAATCAACTTTAGGAGACGGTCCTGGCGCTTGCTGGACTTTCTTGGGCGCCCTGAAACCTTCTTCACAACATTTGAACCGCTCTCCTTGAAGTTCTTGATGATCCGATAAATGGTTGATTTAGGTGCAATTTACTGGCAGCAATATCCTTTCCTATGAAGCCCTTTTTGTGCAAAGCAATGATGACGGCACGTGTTTCCTTGCAGGTAACCATGGTTGACAGAGGAAGAACAATGATTCCAAGCACCACCCTCCTTTTGAAGCTTCCAGTCTGTTATTCGAACTCAATCTGCATGACAGCGTAATCTCCAGCCTTGTCCTCGTCAACACTCACACCTGTGTTAACGAGAGAATCATTCAAACATTCTGGAGTATATGCAAATTGCCATCATACAAACTGAGGCAGCAGACTTTGAAAATGTAATATTTGTGTCATTCTCAATGATAGGCCACGACTGTATAGTTAAACCGCCCTAATGTTGGAAACAAACATTAATTATTATTATGTTCGTAGCTATGGCACACAATTTTACTTACAGCAGGTTTTTAAAGGACCACAGAGTTTGGGCTGCTTCGTGTTTTCATTTTTTTCAATGGAAAAAAAAATGTAATACTGGTATTGTCACAGCTTTACTTTTTACCTGTACTGTTGCATTTGGTCGGTAACACATTCTTCTGTGTTCCCAGGGATGCCAGTAAGACTGCCAGCAGCCCCCCCACCTCCCCCCGGCCAGGGTCAGCCCAAGCCTCTGCCTCCACCTCGGCCCCCGCTGCCAGCAACGTGGTCCCTCCACGACAGCAGAAGCCCGCTACCGCAGGGCCAGGGGCCCGCAAGAAGGCCCCTCAGAAGAAGAAGAAAGGAAGCAAGAGTGGCTGGTAGACTGGAAGAACGCTGCAGATATGGAGCAACACATAGGCAACCATCACCACACGGCCCGGAACTCACAGAATCATGTGCTTTGTCATTTAAGTTGATTAGCCTGTTCTTTTTTTTTTAGACCACAAACATTGTCCAATTTGTAGTTGTTGAATAGGATGCGATGAATTGAGTAATGGGCATCAATTCCCTGCCTGGTTCTTTCACGGTTAGATTTTTTTACGCAGAAACAATTGTCAGAGAACTAATTTAAATGGCCAGAGACCTTATTTGTTTGTTGTAGGCAAGTGGGTTCTCTAGTTATAATTTGTATCTTCTGTGCAGAGGAAATTTACTGTTGTTTCTGTTCTCTGAGCCTGAGTTTTTGAAAACTGTTCTTTGACCGTAAACTAATTTCCTTGAGTTGCCCACTGAAGAGGCAAGCTTTGTATGCAAAAGTTAGTATATATTTATTTCCTGCATTGGTTTAAAGTAAAAAGACAATTTTTTTATTATAATTGGTTAGCAGTACGTCATTTGCGTATTGTTTTAAGGAAAATGATGAAAGCAAATGATTTTGGCCAAAATGTGTGTCCCATTATGTCTTAATAAATAGGCTTCTTTAACTGAACTGGATCTTTGTGTTAATTTTGTCTTTGGAAAGTTCTCAATTTTTATTTTACCTTTATTTAACTAGCCAAGTCAGTTAAGAACAAATTCTTATTCGACAGATTTTTACCTTGTCAGCTCAGGGATTTGATCTTGCAACCTCGGTTACTAGTCCAACACTCTAACCACTAGGCTACCTGCCGACCCATCAATGATGTGTATATACAGTGCTAATGGAAAGTATTCATACCCCATGACTTTCAACATTTTATTACGTTACAGCTTTATTCTAAAATGTATTAAATATTTGTTTCCTCAATCGACACACACTTGATTGGAGTCCACCTGTGGTAAATTAAATTGATTGGACATGATTTGGAAAGGCACACCTGTCTGTACAAAGTCCCACAGTTGACAGTGCATGTCAGAGCAAAATCAAAACCATTCGGTCAAAGGATTTGTCCGTAGAGCTCAGAGAAAAGGATTGTGTCGAGGCACAGATCTGGGGAAGTGTACCAAAACATTTCTGCAGCATTGAACGTCTCCAGGAACACAGTGGCCTCCATCATTCTTAAATGGAAGAAGTTTGGAACCACCAAGACTCTTCCTAGAGCTGGCTGCCTGGCCAAACTTCACAATCGGGGGAGAAAGGCCTTGGTCAGGGAGGTGACCAAGAACCTGATCGTCACTCTGACAGAGCTCCAGAGGAGAACCTTCCAGAAAGACAACCATCTCTGCAGCACTCCACCAATCAGGCCTTTATGGTAGAATAGCCAGACGGAAGCCACTCCTTAGTAAAAAAGGCATATGACAGCCCGCTTGGAGTTTGTCAAAAGGCACCTAAAGGACTCTCAGACCATGAAAAACAAGATTCTCTGATCGGATGAAACCAAGATTGAACTCTTTGACCTGAATGCCAAGTGTCACGTCTGGAGGAAACCTGGCAGTATCTCTACGGTGAAGAATGGTGGTGGCAGCATCATGCTGTGGGGATGTTTTTCAGTGGAAGGGAGTGGGAGACTAGTCAGGATCGAGGGAAAGATGAACGGCGCAAAGTACAGAGAAATCCTTGATGAAAACCTGTTCAGGACAACAGACTAGGGCGATGGTTCACCTTCCAACAAGACAACGCAGGAGTGGCTTTGGGCCAAGTCTCTGAATGTCCTTGAGTGGCACAGCCAGAGCCCGGACTTGAACGTGATTGAACATCTCTGGAGAGACCTGAAAATGGCTGTGCAGCGACACTCCACATCCAACCTGACAGGGCTTGAGAGGATCTGCAGAGAAGAATAGGAGAAACTCTCCAAATACAGGTGTGCCAAGCTTGTAGCATCATACCCAAGTAGACTCGGCTGTAATCACTTGCAAAGGTGCTTCAACAAAGTACTGAGTAAAGGGTCTGAATACTTATGTAAATGTGATATTTCAGTTTTTTGCAAAAATGTCTAAACCTGTTTTTGCTATCATTAAGGGGTAAAACGATGTAATTCATTTTAGAATAAGGCTGTGACGTAACAAAATGTGGAAAGGGTCCAGGGGTCTCAATACTTTCTGAATGCACTGTAAATCCTGGATTTCTATTGTATTTATTGGCCAATGAGAGGCTTTGAAGCCACCGGTCAGACATATTGGCACTCAGAAGAAGTCCTTCAAAGGAATAAATGGAATTCTACAGTATTTCAATTCAATGTTTCAAGGACAAAAATGCATGTATTTTTGTAGTGGGGACAGTAACATTAGTACTTAAATCTTTTTTTGCCATAAAGGATTTAAAAATATATTTTTATGTTTAGCTCACAATGTAATATAAGTATGCATTAAAGGTGTCTGTACTAAAATAAACATGTCAAAAACAAATGTAGAGATTAATAAATGCATTTCTAAAGCTTCTAACATTTTTTTACCAATTGAGTGCTAAGATGGAAGCAGGGTGGCTTCAACACCCTGTCAGTCTAGTGTATATTCGTCATTAGTTTTTACCCTGTTTTTTGATCATTGAGCATCTCATCAGCATTGTTCATCGGCATTGTACGCAGTGTGCCCTCTTTGATATCAAGCGCTGCCTGGTGGACTTACTATGGAAATGCAAACAAGAAAGAATAATTTAGCTGCATCATTCATGTTGCTGATTTTCTATATGTTATTTTTCAGTCCTACCTTTGAAATTGTGATGCTACTACTGCGTTTAGACAGGCAGCTCAATTCGGTTATTGTTTCACTAATTGGACCATTCAGATCAGCTCTGAAGAAGATCTTATGTAAAAAGATGGAACAAATATCAGAATTGGGCTGCCTGTGTAAACGCAGCCATACACCCCCTTGACGGTACTTGTATCAAGTCTCTACATGTCAATCAAACTGATGAGCCGAAACAACTCTCGAGAAGATTAAAGTTCGAGTGTAATATAGTAGTGACTGGCTGCATTGTAGAGCGTTCATGTCTTGCGTTTGGTGTTTTTTTTATTTAGAAAATGTATTATATTGTATCTCTATATATTCATCTATTCTAGCTCCTGCAAACATTATTTTCTGTATGCGCCTTAACGTTACTTCCTGTGTGCTCTAAGCCCCCGGATATCCCCTATCGCATTGAGAGCTTAATCTACTTGTTGTAACTGGGGGGATGCAAACTTATCGATACGTAACGATTATCACGATTTATAAAGACATGTGAAACAGTTCTCCGAGATTTCCTAACATTGTTTCGAACATGCCTGTTGTCAGAGAAGCTGCGGTCGTGGGTCTTGCTCTTGCAGTAACCGGAGGAGTTGCGTATGTAATCTGGACTTATGCGTCTTCGGGGGAAAAGCCAAAGCAAGAACCAGAGAAAATAGAAAAGGAGACTAGGAAAAAAACTGCACAAAAAGCACCAGAACCCGCACAGCAAACACCAACAATCGTAACAGAGGTACTTTTTGTTCGTCTTATGCTTACAAAATGTCTATTTTGAGGCACGCCTACTTGACGGGTGTTTGTGGTTGCTATTGGAAATTACCTCACCGCCACAGAAAAGTACTTGTGAAGATATTAAACAAGTTAGACTTTTCAAACTTGAGACTTGTAAACTAGAGGCAAATGTCCTGTGCAGTTTATAATAAATAGGGTCCATAGATAGGCAATATATCTATATACAAGGGCGCCACTTTGGTTTTAGAAGTGGGGGGAGGCATAACCTGGTGGAATTTTTTGGGGCATCTAAAGCTAATTTCCTTCATTTTTACATAATCGAATATGCCTTCTCTATTTGAACAAAAAGTTATAAAAAATGCCCACAGTTATCAAGCTAGGTGAGAGGTCATTATTAAATATGTTTAAGTGATTAATAAGACTGAACTAGGTCAATATTTTATATTTTATTTCCAAACATTTTCCTTGGGAATTGAAATAAAATGAATGGTGGGAACTGGGAAGGAAATTGTGTTGGGAGAGAGTTGCGTTAGACTGGTGTGGGTCGGGTGTGCAGGCTGCTTGGGCTGGCTGGTCGGTCTGGCTGAAATTTGATATTGAGGATGTCTTAATAAACAATCAAAAGTCTGTATTGGTTGTTAGACTATTGGTTTAAAATTCACCTCCGCTCCATCACAAACTGGTCTTCCCTGGCTGCCTGACCCTGCTGAGACCCCTGTCACCATCTGATCCGTGCTCTTAACTGACTTGCCTAGTTAAATAAAGGTAAAAATAAATCAATAAAAGATTAAGCATGACAAAGAATTACCTTAGTAACATTTATACAGTATATTATCCAATAATAGAATAATGGTCCAATAATGGAAATTACCATTATTCCCAGATCCTAGACTGTAGCTTTAAGCTTAAACTGCTGTTTTGTAGCTATGCCCATCAATATAAAATGGAACTTTGTATCATTCACTGATATTGTTAAATTCACCTGAGCTCTGTAGACTGTTCTTCCCTGACTGTGTGACCCTGCTTCCCTGACTGTGTGACCCTGCTGGGACCCCTGTCACCATCTGATCCTACTAAGACATGGTGAGCAGTGTTGTGTACTGACTGTGCACTCAAGGTCTGCCATCCCACGGGACCTGCGGGCCCCGACAGAGATCATTGCGGCACGGTCTGCATTTTTCATTCTGTGGGCGGTCAGACGGATGACTTTTGGATGAAAGCATTTTTGTATCCACTGATTATTTGGAAACGGTCCTCTTTCTGCTTTGTATGCGTTAGCCTACCTATTGTATTAAAACCACATTTTTCGCATTATTCACACACACAGAATTCGCTGCTTCAAGGTCCTGCCATTCTTAAGTGGCCTACCTCTCCTAGTTGATAATGAGAGTTCAAGGACGCTTAGTATGTGTGGTCTCATTGAAATAGAGTAGGCTGCAAACGTGGGTGGGGAATTACGTGGCAGTTAATTTAAATATGAAATTAACTTAAATATGATTAGACTGTAGTTTGCTAAATTGTCTGTAAATAAATAGGCTTGATAATGGAGTAAAGGAGGGTGCTCAACCAATGTGAGTCGACGTGCAATCAAAAAATGGAATCATCATTGAAAAAGAAAAGGCACAACTCGCACATTAGTTAGGCTACAATGGTGAGCGAGCGTTGCACCTTTTCATTTTCAATAATGATTTATTAACCATTTATTTGTCTCTGCCTGCAAAGTGTCCTCCTAAAAGCTAGGCTATATCCTATAAGCCTATGAAAAATGTAGTACGTGTCGCTGTCATCATTCTTGCTGCATCCAGTTCAGTAGACATACCTGTGAGATCAGGTGTGGTCTCAATTAAATAGAGTAGGCTATATCCTATACATGGGCGGAGAAGCACAGGCAGTTATCTTTCCAAGGAAATGTACTTCCTAAATAGCTTACTATGTTGCCTCGAAATAGGCCTAAATATTGATCACCCATATTTCTCAGGAGTGGGAAGATTTTCAGACTAAAAGGGAACTATGAAAATAACTCAAGAGAATGTGGAAGTCTTTCGTACTCTGCTCTCTTCAAACTACATCTAGCATTTTGGCCGATATAGCCCAGTAATACAGATAGTCTAATATAAGGTCTAATATAAGAATCTCTAGGAATTTAAACAATTTCTTAAGTAATTTTTGCATTTGATATTCCCTATAGGGCGCATGTGAGCTGCCTAAAATAACATTGCGGGACTGGAGTTGGGTTTGGGACCAGTTCTTGGGGTAGCGGGTGGGAGTCAGACAGAAAGCCAACAGCTGACGCTGATTCCGGTATGAAAAGCTGCGGATGGGGGCGGGAGCGGAATGAAGAAATCGGTCCTGCGCAGACCTCTACTGTGCACCATGACAGTGAATCCTTTAACCTAATAGCGGTTTATTACTGTGTAAGTGTGAAAAGTAGGGAATTAGTTCGGGAACTGACAGATCAATAACATTACATTGCCATACTGACTAATAAAAACGTACATTGCACTGAAAAAAATTCCAGAATATAAATCTTTAATCGTTTGGCTGATGGTTCCATCATTTGATTCAGGTCTAGTGTGATTGAGGCAAAAATAATAGCTAACTTTAGCCAACTTTTGGCCAGCTCTCTCTAACTGTACATCAACTGGCGAAAGCTAGCCAAGTTAATTTACTCCTGTTGAAACGGGACCAAACAAAGGCTACAAAACATGTCTATACAAACAACTACTGTTAGTAATAATAGCCACCTCATATAGCTATCTATCTGACAGAGGTTAGAGCTGACCTGGCTGTCCTAGCTAATAGCTAACGTAGCTAATTCATTCACGTCAGTTGATAGGGGATGAAACGTTACATGTCAGTTACAATACTAGCTCAGCACTGCAAAGAAAACACTTGTTTTTTCCTGTTAAAAGTTCAACCGCAGTTACCTTGCCAGCCACATCGGTCAACTAAAGAGTATCCCGTTTCTGCTCTGCTTGCCTTTACAACTCGGTGAACGAGCGCAACACATACACACTGAACCATGCTCAACTCTCCTGTGCTGTTCTAGCCAGCAGGATAATTACTGGTGTTTTGTATAAGCTAACCTGTAACACCCAGTAAAGGAAACATAATTATCACACATCTGGTGTACAAACTGTAGCTAGGTCCAAGTCTTATCTTGACATTATAATCTTGCCGCACTGTTTTATCATGCACTAGTCTATTCTTACGCAGGCATTGGTTAGCGCGAACTGACCACATGCTGTTGTAATGTGAGTTCAGTTACGCCCCCTTCAGTCTCTTTGACTTCTAGGTGATAGAAAACTAAGGCTGAAGTAAAGATGAAGCAATACAATTTCATTGTGGGCTTAAATTGATGGTTCACTATTTGCAATGACCAGTACCATGGCCCAAGCTTTATAAATGTTCACAAAACACTTGATTCCGGATCAGCACTTACAGAAAAGTATTAATATGCAATGTTTAAATATATTATTATCCAGGTTGTGTTAACTTGTGTATCTGGATGTGCTTTTATTATGATGTGCCATCTTAGACAAAGGCCACGGGAAAGCAAGTCTTGGTGCTTGGCCTCGAAGGGGCAGGGAAGACCAGCTTGCTTCACTGCTTTGCCTCGGGGAGTCTGGAGCAGGATGTGACCCCAACACAGGGGTTCAATGCCGTCTCCATCAATAGAGAGGACCTGCAGATTGAGTTCCTAGAAAGTAAATGCAACTTGCACATGAAAATATTGAGTACAGTTACTGATTATCTGGATGACCATGATATGAAGGACCAACATGAGTTCATCACTCGATATGCATTCATAGTATTTTCTTGTGTTTAATAAATGTTTAAAAAAATGACTTACTGCTCTGATACCTTATGGTGAAGAAATTAACTAAAACATGCCATCTTTTGCAGTTGGTGGCACAGAGAATCTGCAGCCCTATTGGAAGAGGTACATGTGCAAGGCTATGGTGCTCGTATTTGTGGTGGACTCTTCCAACGCCGCCCAGTTCCCTTTGGCTAAGAAGCATCTCCACGAGCTGCTCGAAACCGACCTCTACCTTCCCTTAGTGGTACTAGCCAACAAGCAGGTGAGACTGACATACTGATTTAGGGCTTGCATCTCAATTGTCTTTCCTTGATTCCTCACGTCTTCTCTCCTCGCCTCCTTCTCAAAACGCGTTGAAGGGGAGTGTCAGAGGGGAGTAACCTTGGATCTTTTTCAAGAATTTTAAGAATGAGATGAGGAAGGACATGAGGAACCCAGGACAGACGTGAGAACGAGCCAAGAGTTGCATTTCAATAGTCTTGTGGCGTTTCCTTTCTTCGTCGCCTCTTTTTCATCCTTGTGAGATACTGCACCTGCTCCAGTGTCTCACCTTGGGTTTGTTCCCGTTATTCCCCTTATCTCCAGGATAACCAGGGGGCCTGCAGTATCACAACACTCCATGAAGCCCTGTCCCTGGAGGAGGTGGGGGACCAGCGCAAGCTCTTCCTCATCGGCACCCATGTAAGGAAGGGGGACACCGAGGTGAATTCTGCTGTGCAGGACGCACGGGACCTGATCATTCAAATGGTGCAGGATGGTAGATAGACTCACCATCTAGTCATCAGCTATGAATGTCCCACTTGCTGAGAGGTGATAGGTTAGTTTAGTTTCACCCTGTCCTGGCTTGCCTTCATTTGTTTTGATAACACTAGCTACAATCTCTACTGACAGACTGCATGATAGTGAAAGGCCTCATTCACATCCAAAGAAGCCATAAGCTGACAAGGTTCTTATGGTCAAACTCATTCACTGGCAATTGTATTAGCACAAATGAACAATAGCACAGAGTTTTATCATTTACTTGCCTCTGTAGTTTTTCACTTTCAGACACAATAATTCAAGGATGGTCTCAACATCCTTACCTATAGGGATTGAATTGGTAATGCTTTGTTGTTATCAAATATTATTCTCGTAGAGTTATGTACAACTTGCAGAGCATAATGCAGGTTCATTTTAGACAAATGGCTGTTAGGTAGTATGTTGAAGACTCTTTTGTTGTACATAGGATTATTTTAGTTTATATTGCATAGGAACGTGATGTATTGAATATATTGTCTTAAAGGGACCTTGCTACATAGTTATATTTTCTTAAAACCGATGTGATATTTAATTAAACAAAGCAAACTGAACAATTCCAAAGTATCATTTTTCACTTGTGTCTGGGCATTTGGCTAACAATGATTTGCCTTGGAGTAGGTTGAAGCGTTTACATGCACTAAGGAATAAATCTACATGTGAGCACAAAATGTGCTACTCATTTTCATATTCATCACTTGTAAAACTACCGGTATAATCTTGAGTAATAAGCTGGTATGAAGTGCACTACAGAATTTCAAAAACCAATGGAACAATTATTTGTATGGCATGACTATAACAGACCTCCAAACTGTTTCTGTCATTTAAGCATAAAATACCTCATTTTTTTCCCACTCTTTTTCTGTTTTGTCGCACCTGGTGATGTAAATAAAAACCTGGTTATAAATACCTGCGTGGCTCAAATTGTTGTCTATAGGCTTATGCTGACATTTAGTTCTCACTCCTCAAATATAAATATCTATATGTTTATTTTTGGAGTTAAAAATACAGCTAACCATAAATATTTATGTCATTGTTGACCTCCGATATCACTTTTCATTTGAAATCCTGTATCGGAACTCTTAAGAAATAAGATAGACGCACCCTCAAAAGGGGCTTGTACACTCCGGTTTCAACCCGCCACACTCAAGTAGTCCAGTCCTGTCATGTGATAAGTTGCTAGGGACTCCCAATGCCATAGCAACAACACAGACCATTGTGACCCAGCAGGTGAATTCAACTGGGTACATTTATAAAGACTTCCCATCAGGCAGATATGGTATCTGGAAAAAAAGGTACGTATGGTGGGAACCATGTTGTCCGAATGCTTATGTTGAAAACCATTTTAATGTTATCCTTAAATGTTGGTATTTAAATTTAAAAAAATAGAATTTCCATTTTTATCATAAGGGGCTAAACCCAATTGCATATTATTGTCTGAACAATCCTCTCTTTTGTAGGACTTGAATCCAGATCATGTCCATCAAACAGGTGCACATCTTTTCCTTATGAATTCCTTGCTTTCAGATCAAACTGATGTGCGAAAAAAAAAGTAAGGTACTACAACTACTGTCCAGTTGTTGGTTGTCTTTGTATTGTCAAGATACATTTTAAACAGGGAATAATGAAATGAAACATTTCTTGTAGGATTCTGGAACTTGCACAACACAAAGAAAACAAAACAGTGTGGGTCACAACACCTTGGTAAGTAGGCTACTTTTTGAGTATTGGTATTTGCAAATAGTTTCTATGACAAGTCTATCAGTGGAAAAAAAAAACACATTAAAGCAAGTACTTTTTTTGTTTATACGTTAGCATTCATAGTGGAGATGTTTATTTGATTTCCTCATTGATCTAGTCCAAAGCTTACCTGGGGCAATCAGGAGTCAATATGGCCTCTGTCTTACTCAGCGCTGGGTGCAGTTCCAACAGAGAGAATCCAATACCTAGCTAAGCACAAAAGAGACTTCTCAGCATGGGAGGACCACCTGAGGTAATGTATGTAAACTAATTACACCCAGGCTGAACATTATTGATGACTCAAAAAAGTATGAGCCAACAGTTTGACTAAAAAAACACTGTAAGTAGGTATACTCGATACATTACCATTTTATTGTGCAGTGTCACCACAAAACAGAGAAAATGTTTGCTAAGTCTTATATTGGTCTGCTCCATAAGCTTGCGTAATATAAAGTACATTTGGCTTTGAGCTCAAGCGCAGGAAATGGTCCTCCAGAGTGAAAAGGGATGTTAAGGCTACTTGCCAATTTCCTGCATCCTCATTGGAGGTGACTGCTACAGAGATGTCAATTCGAAATCGAGAAATGTCTGTTCGTCAGATTTAGACAGACCTGTATTAGATAATACAAAAAAAGAAAGTAGGTTATCATTCAGCTGCCAAGCTAAACGTGCAAGCAACATTAGACAAATCATTTAATCAAAATTCTTCTCAGGAAGCCCTGCCTTGTAAGCTATTTGTTGAATTGAAGAAGGCAGCATTTGCCAGTAAGTGAGAATGAATGGCCAGTTTGGCCACAGGCAAGCTGCCATCATTGTTTCTGTGCTCATTGAATTTATGTTTTAATGTGCTGCAGTTCGTTTTTTGTGTGGTTTTGACAGAGAAACAATGCCCAAGTGTTCCAAGTGGTTGTAGTTTGACCACATAACCTCACCAACCTACTAGAAATAGGAGACAGATATTTGGCATTCTTCAAATGTTCAGTTTATGACTAAACCATTAAGTCTAATGAGATTACGGAAAAGTGAATTTAGCTGCCTGCAGGCAACAGAGGTATGTCACCCACACAATGTGTCATGATCTATATCTCGCATAAATGTGAAATGAAATTGTTCAGGTTCAACACAGTCCGATCTGTGTATTCACCCCTCTAAAACGTTGCATCATTAGTGATGCATTTAATCCTTTCAATTGTCCATTGAGACAGGAGGTTAAGTTTCTTACCCTCTGGCATGATGAGACTTTTTTTAGTCCAAAGAAATGGACAGTAATTGCTTGTATTTTTCTGCAGGAAAGACGATGAGGTGATCTCCTCCAGGAAGACATTACGTTCTTCCTCCAAGACAGCCCAGTATGAGCTCGTTGTCCGCCTGTCAACACCCAAGACCAGGTCCCGAAGCTCCCAAGAAATGGGGTAAAATCCCCAGGAAAACGTGACTATAACAAAATGTGCCCAGTCCACATTGTTAAATACTAGAGTATACGCAAGCATGCCACTTGGCCCAGATCCTCCTTGGCCCAAGAAGCCGATATTTTGACATGTGTTATTTCAGTTGCGAGTTGTGGCTCTGGGAGAGAGAGGAGACGATGATGAGATAATAGGGGTTATTGTCCAAAGGTCAGGCCCCTGGGACATTCAGAAACGGCCACGGAAGTCTTTTTATAAATCTTAAAGCGCAGCAGCGCACATTTGGCCTCAAGCCTTCTAGAAAGGACTCTCAGGCCTGCACACTGGAGCGAATATAAAAAACAATATGCCTCTTTGTATTCATGCCTCTGTGGAGCACACTCCCTTGGGAATGGTCTGAAAAGATGAGAGGTTTTAGTTCAGGGCAGAGGGCTATGTTGGGGTGTTTGTGTTTGTTTTATGGTGATCTTGCATATAGAAATATTAGAATCTCTGTGGTTCCACAGTCCTCCTCACACGTCGTGTTGTGAGTACAGCTGCCCCATCTGGCACATAGACCCCAGAGTGAGAACTGATGAGACCACTCCACGGCTACTACAGCTAGCCAATCCCAAAGCGAACCACCTCAACTTCAAAAGCAACAGGGAGGTAAGTGCCTAGAAAGAAAGGTAAGTTATTCATTCAGTTCAGTGTAATTGAAAGTGTTGCCAAAGGTGTATATCAAAGGTTTACAGTTGCTGTACCTTTTGGATAACATTTGGATAACTTATTCAGAACTGGAGGGGGAGGGGGGGGGAGGGGGGGTTGCCTTCAAGGCTTGAGGTCGTTTTCACAATTGCATGTTTGATTGGGAAACCATACATAAGTCAGTGATTCATCTTTTACTTATTTTTCTTTTTTGAAGAAAGTGGAAACATACATTTCCTATGCTGCCAAAACAGCCCAGACCACTCCCAGGCTGGACCAGCTCTCACTGCCGAAGTTGAGGGATTGTAAAATGTTCTTTGAGCGAGGACATCCAGAGGACTCCATTTGGCCAGTGAGCTCATCGCCTTTACTATCACCCACACAACACGCTGGAAAACAGTTAAATTCATAGACCTTAGAATAATGCTCTGCACCAATGTGTAACATTGTCTCAATGTTGTTGTGATGTGCACATTTTTTTTTTTTTTCTATAATCTGAAGAAAGATGCGACGTGAGAAAGCGTATGCTTTCAAATAAGTTTTTTAGATCCTTGGAGAGAACTCACTGAAACATGCATTCTCAACAGGTGTCAAGGAGAGCCCGTCAGGCCACAGCAACTTCACGACTTCAAACTCTATCAGCTCCCAAGGGACTTAATAAGGACTACATCCCTCTGAGAGACCTGCCACCTTTATGAGCTTGCTTCTCCATCAAGGTCCATGTCGGTGCACAATGTACTAGGAAAATGGCCACTGAGAAAAGCAAAATAAATGGGTACAGAGTACTCAAGGGGTCTCTAATAAAACAGCGTCTTGTGCTTTTTTAAAATCTGTTTGGCGCCAGAGACGAGATGGGAAAACCGGGCGCTTTTGTCCCCCACTGGTTTTGCAATCATGTGCATTGAGATGTGTTGCTTGGAGCTCTTTTTGACGACATCGAAGCAATACATTACATTTGTCTTTAGCAAACAGCCAAACCAAACTGTTGCTTTGCTCCAGTAGGCTCTCTTTCCAGAAGAATGTGTTTTCATCTTTTGAAATGAGAGCAACGGTATGATAAAAGGATCCACATGTGTTTCGACATTTCAATCATTCTGGGTTCTCTGTTTATATCAAAACCACCTGTTGTAAAGATGCCTCGCGTGTTTTCCTTGAGATAGTGAAATCTCATAGATTGATTCAAAAACCATATTCTCGCCCCAGGAGCTTTAAATGTCAGCCTCCCAGTCTATATGACCACTGTTTAATTTACAAAAGGCACCGTGACCTCTGTTTGAAATACACCGTAATCCCGGTTACACTACAGGCACATGTGAGCATTACCTAAAAGTGGACACAATAGCTTTCAATGGGACTATGTGGATTTAGAGCGGTGCGGGAGGTTTGGTGGAGCCGCCGTGAGTGTAGGGCCCGAGCGGAGAGGCGAACAGACCTCGGAGGCTGGACTTCAAATCAGATCCAAGTGTCCAACTGGGACCTAATCTTGGATAAGCCAGCAATGATCGTGACCTTGGACTGCAGGATAAAGAGGGATAGAGTGGAAGGTGGAGGAGGCCGAGGAGGAAGGAGGAGTGTCATGACCGTTGGTGCCTCCCACTGGTTGACTCACTTCCCATGGGGCACCTGTTCCTAAAGAGGAGCTCTGATCTATGCTGTTGGTTATCTGTCTGTGTGTGGCAGCCAGCTCTGACACGTTCATCAAGCTCCAGCTGACACTGATAGGCTCTGAGTGGGGTGGCTGTCTCACTGTCTGGATCCCGCCAGTTACATGAGATGTTGACGCTTGCAGAGTATTAGTGAGACTGATCTGGTTTTGGCAGAGAACTGCAACACTATATTAAACTGCACTTTTTATAAAGGGCTTCTAAACGGTCCGTAATTAGTTTATAGACAGTTCATTATGGATGTAGTAATAGGTAATAAACTGTGTGTGTAAATATATCCCCTCTTTAAACACCTGAATGAAGATCACATTTTTAACAGCTGGGTGAAACTAGCTACTTTCACATTTAGCCACTTAAACCCTATGAAGAGCTGTCTGCACACATCTATTTCCTATCAACTCTTCACTGCCTCAATAGTTGAGTATGCAAACAAATGTCATGGTCCATTTTGTGTCTTATCGGCCTTGATAGATCTTCTCATATTATCCTTGACTATTCAAGGCTGCACTCAAAATACCCTTTGATCAAATCAAATCTCAAATATGTGGTCGGCCTACATCTTCAACCCCCACACACATGCACTTCCTCCTAATGCAGGGATAACCACAAACCAAGACATCCTCACTTGCCCCTTTCGGTTGAACTTTAAATAAAGTGAAAATCGACAAGAAAATGTCATCCTTGTGAGAACTGTTGTCGCTCATACATCGAAGCACATGTGAATCCTCTTAGTCTAGCAGCTTCTTGAGTCCTGGAAAGTGTGGCTTGGACAGAGTGCAGTTTGGACACTTCTGGAGTCAGTTCCTGGGGCCAGCTGGACCAGGCTCTGACACTCACCAGTCTTGGGGTGACAGATTCCACACAAGCCTGCTAAGTCCTCTTAGCAACAGACAATGCAGGGCCCATTCAAATTCCATACACACCACATTGGCCTCTTATAGAGCACTAACGGCCTTTCATTCCACTGAATTGTGGTTCGGAAATGACATAACAAGCGGTATGGCATTATCTTCCTGATATACTTTGCCAGCTATCAGCACATATCAATAAAGGTGGGGTATACTTTTTTTTTTCTCTGATCTTCAAATATCCATTTCTTTAGTGGTTTGTTTACTTATTGTAGTTGTTTTGCAGCTGCAACACAAGTCATAAGATGGCATGCAATGATTTAAGAGTGCCGTGCAAGAAGGGACAATAAGCGTTCAGCTGGAGCTTGATGAATGTTCAGCAATTGGTGAGTTAGCTGCTCAACTCTCAACAAACCCACTTGTTTTTCCCTCTTTGGGTGTGACTCTTTTTTACACAGTCAGCTGAACAGGGGAAACAAAACAGACCGGGACAGGAAGAACAGTATATACCACTGTGTGTGTGCAGTATGTGCAGCCAGGCCACACAGCTATCTCTTATAATACACTGTAAAACAGAGAGGAGAGTTTTATTAGGACCAGAAGTACCTGAGTTAGTATATATTTTTGTTGTAGGCGGTTCCCACAATCAGTCCATCATTACCCTACGTTTGTTGGCAGGATGTCACTCCCTTCTCTCTTTACTTCACGTTATTTCCCCTAGACAGATATTTAGAAACTGGGACAACTGAACCGACAAGTAGGTGGCATCACCTGCTGGTGGCTGTTTGCTCTTAACCTCAGCTGACTTGTCTAAAGCCTTTCCCTCCAAATTTGCCATCTTCCCTGTTACATGGCTAGCCGATTCTGTAGAATCTGTCGTAAAATGAGTGCTACCTCACAACTTTTATAGTCCCATGAAAGCCTAATGTTATCCCGCTCCCTGCTGAGAGACACACAAAACAAAGCCTCACAACCAAGTCCCCCCCCCCCCCGCCAACTCTTCCCGTCATTGTACCCTACTTCCTCATTGCATTCAGCAGCCCCCTTATACAGATGACATGAAGTATGAAAGCAGGCTACCATAATGTATAATATAATATATGTTTATTTATTATTATATGTAAACATGGCGGTTATATTGGCAAAAAAACAATGACTCACTTTACATTCAGTAAATGAAAATAGCTTAGATACAAAAGAGAGAGAGTGATTCAAGGAAGGGGGGATTGGTCAGTAAGGGTGTGGTGGGTGGGTCGGAGGAGCAACGGGATGAGGGGGAGGTTTCCTACGCCATTCCAATCTCAGTCTTTCACTGATCCCAGTTGAGCTGGAAGGCCCTCGGCCTGTCTCCACTGTGCGTTGCGTAGCCTAAACCATTTCTGAAACAAACAAAAAGAGCCCAAGAGGGGTGTCAGAGACAGATGACGGCACACCACGGCATTGTTACTATTGTTCAACCGGGTATTAGTTCCAAATACCATTTATTATTGGTCAATTTGTTTAAAACCTGAACTGACCTGGGTGAGGTAATGGCGGGTTACAAACTCAATTAAGTCATTGTGACATGAATATTCCTGAGAAATGACATTCTTCCCCTAGGTGTTTTTCCTTATGCAGGGCGATGAGGTTCCGAAAGCAACACCCAGGGCTGCTTACATCTAAATGTTCAACTGAAACAAATAAACTCAGATGGAATTTCTGCAGCAGTATTTTTCCAGCTAGGCAATTGGGGGAGGTCAACTACACTCAGACAACGTTGTGGACAATTAGTTGTGTCTGGAAACAGGGTTTGGCTGTGTCATCGACTGTGAAATGCGTTCTCAACTGTGATTTCCCCACTCTATCTGAATGATGCCATCATTGCTGTGGATTCTCTTGACAACTTGGAATTCCAAACAATGACAGAATTTCATGGATGGTCAAATCATTAAGCAAAATCGTGGATGGTGAAATGTGTTATTGTGGGCCAATATAAAAAATGTTTTTTTAGCAATACACCAGTTGAGAATAAGTGGTATCCAAATGAAAACCTACATATGATTCTCATTTGAAATGTCCATGCCCTAAAGTGGTCAGAACAGCCTATATCAAACCTGTCATGGGTGTTTATTCACAGATAGCTAGAAGTATTAATTGACACTTTATAGCTAAATTGTGCTTCATTTTTGTTCTCCCAGATGGATTACACAGAGAAATCACTGCAAGAAACTCCACATGACCGACCCCATTGCCTCCGTGTGCTTTAGAAAGCACAGAAGGTCTAATAATGAGGTACTGTATGAAACACCTTGTAAAGAGGTAGAAACATGTTGCAAATGCTCTTTATGCACGAGAGGGAGTGGTAACAGGGTGTGCCCTTTCCCTTAGGTGTACTGTAAGACCTATCAAACATCCAGTGCTTTGTTCAAACTGAATGAGACAACAGTAGGTGGTTCAAAACATCCGCTGTCAATGAAGTCAGAGGGCCAAGTACTCAACCTCACCCAGAACCACATTTGCCTAGTCAAGTTGGCTGGGCTTCTTCCAACTTTGCGCACTCAATGGAAATACAATGGAAATGAGCAGGCCAAACCGGTTTACAGAGGAGAGATGATCTGTGCATGTAGTTGTTGATGATCCTCCATTTGATCATGCAAATAATGTGCAGGACAAAATCTGCTCAAGGCAATGGGTTGGTTACGTTCTTCTCTGTCACACACACCACTGTTTATGAAACGTGCGTATAAAAATGATCCCAGCTCACGTCTTCCTCCAAAACAACAGCAAATGAATGTATGTGAAGCCTAAAACTGATCGTGAACCCTGAAACTCAACATTATTGTCCTTTTAGCATAGTCAGCGGAGAAACAAACAACAGAGTGCATTACAACAAGCATCCTAAATACGGAATTAGAAGAACTAGCCTCCGCATAAGTGGAATGCTATCAGATAGAGGTGTCTGCATAACTCCACCATGTTCTCAACACCTTTGAGTATCACTGACCCAGCCTTCAAGCAAAGGATAGGCCCTACCCCGAAACTTTGCATATGTTTATGTCATACTATATGGTTACTCAATGGCTTGGTTATTGCATAGTCAAGAGTCATGTCCAACAACAAACGTTGACTCAATTAAATGTATGTTGTGACTGTATCCAAAACTGACAACTGGCAACGTTGTTATGTAAGGACCACAGGTGTTCAGATGTATTATTAGAATGTTTGGAATTTCTGGAATGAGTAAATAATCTCTTTAAAACTGTCAGCTTCGCGTTATTTTGGGGACAGTGACATGGCATGCGAACCAAAGAGCCGTCACTGGACGCGCGCGCTGTCAGCACTGTCCGAATCGCGCTATTCTCTTTTGACATCGTTGCCACTGAACACAAAATATAGTTAGGCTACACATTTGGGTAGCCTAATAGAGGTAGATAATATCTGATCAAAACAACGATCTTTCTTCTGGCCACTCATCTGCGCGCCATTACGCCTATTCAATGAACTACCAATTGCCTCTCTTTGGAAATTTCTACATAGTATTTGTTCAATGGTGCGTGGGAAAAAAATGAGAAAAAAGTACACTGGGGTAGCCTGCGCCAGCGCAGATATGTATCGATACTAAATTATGTGTACAACAACATTGTAGCCAATAGCCTATAGGTTCCCAAATATGTGTAGCTCTCTAAATTATGTTCATTTTCAAGATAAACAAGGCATTCATTTGATTGTTGACATTATATTACACATTGAAAAGACAGACACATTACACATTAACCTAATTTGAGTTTTGACAATAAATGTGTGTGGATCATTTTAGGCCGTTTCTAGCCAATTCACCCCATCCTCAGCAAAGTTTATTTCCTCGCAACATTGTTTTCATCATACAAAACGAATCTCTCCATAGAGCGTAACATTTTCATTATTGAAACAACATCGAGAACATAATTGAACACTCACCGCTGTCTCTTCCTCGGTTAGTCCGCTTTCAGCTGCGATCAACATGAGCGTCGACTCGTCGGGATGCTTGCTGACTCTGTTGAAATTCTCCTCCAGAATTTTAATCTGGTCCTCCGCTAACTGCATACTTTCCATTCCATTTGAAGCCATGTTACCTCTCCAAAAGAGCTCTCAGCCACAGAAGTCGTTTTTATGATACAGGCTCAAAATTATAGCACTTCGTGGTATAAGCTCCAATCCAAATGACGTCCGTTTGCCAGTAAATACCAGTGGCAACTAGGAAATAATGCTGGAGATAACGACCAACAGCAATCGCTAAGCAATTACAGCCCCTGAAAAACTAACAACAAAAACGCATGTCACACTGACTGAATGTCGACCGTGTGAAAGCTCTACTACTGTCAACAGTGGCTCTCTCAGAGCGTTTAACAGAACACTCCCCTTCTATATGAAATTCAATGAAAGTTTGACCCCACGGAGTATGAACAAGTTTAAAAGTGACATACTCATATTTGAATACACATACAGAAGTTTAGATATTTCCACAGTGCTTTCTTTTGCTTATTTCTCTCAACTCAACTGCTGATAAGCCTTGTCTCTCCTCATTATATGCAACATATGCTTGATGATGTCAGGAATACATGATGCTGTGCGCTGGAGCTGCTGCCCCAGCTGCACCTGTAACCTATCTAAAGGGCCTGCTTAATGCATGGGCTTACCGGGACTGTTGCCCCTGTGCCCAGGCCCGTGGGGGGCCCAAGAGACAAAAAATACATAAACAACAAAAGAACACAGTGGCCTCCATCAATCTTAAACGGAAGACGTTTGGAACCACCAAGACCCTTCCTAGAGCTGGCCGCACAGCCTCACTTCGCAATCGGGGGAGAAGGGCCATGGTCAGCGAGGTGACCAGGAACCTGATGGTCACTTTAACAGAGCTCTAGAGTTCCTCTGTAAGGATGGGAGAACCTTTCAGAAGGACAACTGTCTCTGCAGCACTCCACCAATCAGGCCTTTATGGGTGAGTGGCCAGATGGAAGCCACTCCTCAGTAGAAGGCACATGACAGCCCACTTGGAGTTTGCCAAAAGGCACCTAAAGACTCTCAGACCATGAAAAACAAGATTCTCTGATCGGATGAAACCAAGATTGAACTGTTTGACCTGAATGCCAAGTGTCACGTCTGGAGGAAACCTGGCAGCATCTCTACGGTGAAGTACAGTGGTGGCAGCATCATGCTGTGGGGATGTTTTTCAAGGGCAGGGACAGGGAGACTAGTCAGGATCGAGCCAAAGATGAACGGAGCAAAGTACAGAGAAATCCTTGATGAAAACCTGCTCCAGAGCACTCAGGACCTCAGACTGGGGCGAAGGTTCACCTTCCAACAGCACAACCCAGGAGTGGCTTCGGGCCAAGTCTCTCTGAATGTCCTTGAGTGGCCCAGCCAGAGCCCGGACTTGAAAGACCTGAAAATAGCTGTGCAATGACACTCCCCATCCAACCTGACAGAGCTTGAGAGGATCTGCAGAGAAGAATGGGAGAATGGAATTCCCCAAATACAGGTGTGCCAAGCTTGTAGCGTCATACCCAAGAGGACTTGATGCTGAAATCGCTGCCAAAAGTGCTTCAACAAAGTCCTGAGTAAAGGGTCTGAATACTTATGTAAATGTGACATTTCAGTTTTCTTTTTGTAATAAGTTAGCAGACATTTCTATAAACCTGTTTTTGCTTTGTCATTAGGGGGTACTGTGTGTACATTGATCAATTTTAGAATGAAGCTGTAACGTAACAAAATGTGGAAAAAGTCAAGGGGGTCTGAATACTTTCCAAAGGAACTGTATAGCCTAAGTTAACGATGTGTGTACTATCTCAGGACACCATAAATCAGGAGGACCATGTAACAAACCATTCAATCATTACAATGGAAGCTTCACTTATTTATTCTTTCCTAAGTTTCCCTTTGTAGTGGTGACTTGGCTATAATTGAAATGACAACAGATGACCTTGTGGGGTTGTTGATTTTCTCAGGGGAAAACAGTCAATACTGCCACACAAATGTTCACCCGTTTCAAAAGCAGGTTCCTTTTAAATGCTATTTTTAGATTCAGATTTGGCTCATCGTTTTAAGTTACTCTCAATGAACAGCTGGAAAAGAGGGACACAAACCCATTGATAAGGCCCAGCCTTGCCTGTATATACAGTAGGTGCTAAATAGATTATTTATGTTGCCCATATCTTTAGTGTTGGCAGTACTCTGCACCTGTTATGTCACATTATGTAGTGTAACTAAAATGCCTTAAAGTTAACACCGATAAAACCCATGAGCAGCAATATTGATTGGCAAACTAAAATCTTTGCCTTAGTACCGACAGATATAAATGTTATAATGACATCGACCTTTCAATTTAGGACTATTATATCACAAGGCAAAGATCCATATTTGTTTCAAGTAGTGAAAGAGAGAGTTCCATTTGATTTGTATTACTCACTAGCCTGTTTGACAGGTTGTACAAGCCACAATCACTGATAAGACTTGTAGTACCCGCATGGTCAATCCAGAATTCGACACATCGGTTGGCACCTGTTGCAAACATTTTGAACCGATTATGAATGGACTATGTTCATAAACATTATGTTGAACAATTCAAATAGAAATAACCACCATGCATTTTGATAGGCAACAATATTGAACTGAGCTTTGTTGAATTCAGGAACACCAATGTACCCAGCCCCACAAGCAGTTTGTCCACTTCAGCAGGCCTACTGTAGATATGCAAAGATATGGTAATTGCTTTTGAGTTCAAAATGGATATGAGGCCTGTCTAAATATATCAGGGGTTAGGACCTCCCTGCCAGTAGAATGAGTTGTGTGCGTGTGACTAATCAGCCTATCCTCTCCTGACTTACACAACAATGCCCTCTATTTTCTCAAATTCAATTACATTCCACAAAATTAAATGACATATCATAACGAAAATGATTAACTGAGACCAAAATAATCCAATCAAATGAATTAAAGCAAATTTAAGTGGAATGGATAACATGAGCTTGATCCTGTGATTGTGCTTAGTAGACGTACAGAGGTCGAGTAACTCATAATCACACATTACCGTCTTCTACCGGGACCAGAGTCATGTCTTTATGACTTGAAAGCGAGACTATTGCTACATGCAGGTCAGAGGTAAGGTGTTGTTTTGAAACATAATTAGGGTGGCAAATTCCTAAGACAATCACCCATCGCTGAGGACATAGACATGACTGAGACGGGATAACCCCTTGGTATAGATGTGGGTATTTACTAGTGAATGAGAGGGTGATGTCACGCGACACAACTATGTTACCATGTTTGGTAACTAACACGCTGTACGGTTTGACTCTGACATGATACGGATAATAATGTTGTGGTAAGAAAAACAATGCTTGTGTCATAACATTCCATGACAACTAATACCAGCTGTTAGACTTACTGTTGATGAGTGAATGATTCAATCATTTACTCTCATAGCAGTCCTATGACATAGTTATAGTAGGACTGTCACGAGTCACTACAGAGATTTGTTGCATCAGACACTATTCTACTGTTATGACAGCCCAATGTTGAAAGGTCTCTTGAGTCATCTACATATTTTTTTTTACTGCATACCAACACTTACACTAGATTGGTTTAGAGATGTATTGTTGTCTCTAAATAAATTGGACAAAAACAAGAAAAGCAAAACAGGATGTTCCACTATCCACACTGTCCCTATCGCACATCCTTACGACCACCCTTCTACAACAGGAGGATGAATAAGGAAAGATACCCACATAATAATAAAGGAAGTCTAAAACAAACACCCAACTCTATTTCCAGAAAAGGAAATATGTTCGTACAAGTATGCAAAAATAAAACAACAATAAATCTGTAGATGCACTGACATGTAGTAGGCCATACCACTACTAAATCTCTAAGGTCTCCGGGAGATTGAGAAAACAGAGCTCGTCTCCCCCTGGCTTTAACCCCCTGAGCCAAACATCTTGTTTCCATTAAAGAGCATCGGTAATGGCCTCAGAGTCACTCTGGAAGGAGCTCCTGCACAAGTCAGTTATTTAAGGAGGCCGGGGCCGTATCACATGGGCCTTACATGACAGTAGTCCGGTTCTACCCTACCACTTCCCTCGTGCCTCCCCCTCCAGAAAAAGAAACATCTGGAAATGAGGAATCAAATTCGCCTGGACCTGGCGGAGGAAACGAGGCTGCTGAATTATGGAGGAGTGTTGGGCTGGGGACAGAGCGAGAAGCATTGGAGCGTGCCCGTTTGGTCTGCTCTCTCTGGTGGCACACTCAGCTCCTTCATGGAGGAAGCACTAAAGAAGGCTGCAATAAATCGTCATGCTGGGAAGCCAGACTTTGTGCAAATGGCAAGAAGCAACTTCCTGTGATCTTAGTAAGCTGACCAATGAAGATGTGTATAAGGGTGGAGTGGCTCTGTTTTAAACAGTGCGAAGGCAGGATGTCTTACGCAATTGGGCAGCTTTATTCATTGTGATGTCAAGATGGGGCCAATATAGGCTACTGCTCTAGGCCCCAGGGTAGGGACCGAGTTGAGTCTTACTATTACTTATTCTGCTGGCCAAGCACAACAATAGCTACTGTCACACAGATGGAGGCAAGGGCGTCATGCACCCCAAAAATCTGAGGGGGCACAAAGTACGTGAGGGGGGCTAGTTGGAGAATTTTGCAATTTTCCCCTGAAACATCAGTAAGTTTTCTCCTGCAATCTAGAGCCATAATCATTATGTTTAATTGTAGGTTAAAAAAAGTATATTTTTCTGCATATCTAAGCATACCTCGAGTGATCTGTACCCACCAGACTGCTTCTCTGAATCTCTGCTTACATCTGGGTAAAATATGTAAGCAGAGAGCTGTTGTAAAATATGTTTTACTGCTGCTCTTTAATTACTTGTTACTTTAATCTCTTATTCTTGTTCATATTTTTTAAACTGCATTGTTGGTTGGGGGCTCGTAAGTAAGCGTTTCACTGTAAGGTCTAAAGAGCATCTGTAATGGCCTCAGAGTCGGTGCATGTGACTAATAGCATTTGATATGAAGATGGAGAGGAATGCTTCTTATTCAGTAAATTTAATTATTGCTTGCTTTTCTACCAACCTTGCCAGCAGGCATGCCAGCTAAAATAGTTAAACAAAATAGGTAGTCTAATTGGCCTAGCTAAAGCCAACGTCATAAAATTGCCAAGTGGCTAGTATTATTACAAAGAACAAACAAACACACTTGTTTTTTTAAAGGACAAATTGAGGGGGCAAGTGCCCCTGTGCCTCCTATAGGCATGACCCCTCTGGATGGAGGCACTGCTATTCCTTTGCTGCATTTCCAAAACAAATAAATAATGTAGTGTTTAATCCCAATGACATGGCTTGAAATTCAATAAATCTTGGTAGGCTATCTATTCTGAACACTCAACTCTATTTGACTTACCCAAGCTGCCTTTCGTGAGAGAAATATTGTATTGACTGAGTAAGCAACAAAATTGATATACTGTGGGCCCCCATGTCTCTATGAGAGCCTCCTGCCAACGGCACTATGGGAGTCTCTCACAGGTCGTTCTGCATATGGTTAAAGTTTAGAAGTCAGGCCTGTTCAAGGAGTGCTCATCAAAATAAACTCCCAGCCGACTCTCTCTCTCTGACGGTTGGAGAGGTTGATGGAGGGGGGGCGGGGGGGGGGGGGGGGGGGGGGGGGGGGTGTTTGTGTCAAGCTGCGGGAAAGCTGTACAAACACTGTTGTTTGTTCGGCCCATTAAACCATACACAAATAGAGGTGATGAGGCTTGCATGAATTGCATATGATGACCTCGATAACAGAGCGTCATGAGCTCCCTTTTGTTCACGGTAATGCAAACATTGAGTGTTCTAAAGAAGTTGGTTTGTGTATTTCAACTGCTAACAGCAGATGTGGTAGCGGTCTGTTCATTACCATGGAACAATAAGCTATTACTATATTGTCAAGTCTATTACTTCACAATATGCTACCATGTGAAGATGAACAAGGCTCTTGGTTCGATGCTTTGAGCTACAGAAGAGGTATAGAAAGGAGACTTCTGGGTATTATCTCAAACTAAATACATTTGTCATAAGAAACTCGCTCCTTGGTATACAGAAAATACCCGAGCTCTGAAGCAAGCTTCCAGAAAATTGGAGCGGAAATGGCGCCACACCAAACTGGAAGTCTTCCGACTAGCTTGGAAAGACAGTGCCGTATCGAAGAGCCCTCACTGCTGCTGGATCATCCTATTTTTCCAACTTAATTGAGGAAAATAAGAACAATCCAAAATTTATTTTTGATACCGTCGCAAAGCTAACTAAAAAGCAGCATTCCCCAAGAGAGGATGGCTTTCACTTCCGCAGTAATAAATTCATGAACTTCTTTGAGGAAATGATCATGATCATTAGAAAGCAAATTACGGACTCCTCTTTAAATCTGCGTATTCCCCCAAAGCTCAGTTGTCCTGAGTCTGCACAACTCTGCCAGGACCTAGGATCAAGAGAGACACTCAAGTGTTTTAGTACTATATCTTTTGACACAATGATGAAAATAATCATGGCCTCTAAACCTTCAAGCTGCATACTGGACCCTATTCCAACTAAACTACTGAAAGAGCTGTTTCTATGCTTGGCCCTCCTATGTTGAACATAATAAACGTCTCTCTATCCACCGGATGTGTACCAAACTCCCTAAAAGGGGCAGTAATAAAGCCTCTCTTGAAAAAGCCAAACCTTGACCCAGAAAAGATTTAAAAAACTAAAATCGGCCTATATCAAATCTTCTATTCCTCTCAAAAAATTTTGAAAAAGCTGTTGAGCAGCAACTCACTGCCTTCCTGAAGACAATGTATACGAAATGCTTCAGTCTGGTTTTAGACCCCATCATAGCACTGAGACTGCACTTGTGAAGGTGGTAAATTACCTTTTAATGGCGTCATACCAAGGCTCTGCATCTGTCCTCGTGCTACCTTAGTGCTGCTTTTGATACCATTGATCACCACATTCTTTTGGAGAGATTGGAAACCCAAATTGGTCTACACGGACAAGTTCTGGCCTGGTTTAGATTTTATCTGTCGGAAAGATATCAGTTTGTGTCTGTGAATGGTTTGTCCTCTGACAAATCAACTGTACATTTCAGTGTTCCTCAAGGTTCCGTTTTAGGACCACTATTGTTTTTAGGACCACTATATATTTTACCTCTTGGGGATGTCATTCGAAAACATAATGTTAACTTTCACTGCTATGCGGATGACACACAGCTGTACATTTCAACAAAACATGGTGAAGCCCCAAAATTGCCCTCGCTAGAAGCCTGTGTTTCAGACATAAGGAAGTGGATGGCTGCAAACTTTCTACTTTTACACTCGGACAAAACAGAGATGCTTGTCCTAGGTCCCAAGAAACAAAGAAATCTTCTGTTGAATCTGACAATTAATCTTGACGGTTGTACAGTCGTCTCAAATAAAACTGTGAAGGACCTCGGCGTTACTCTGGACCCAGATCTCTCTTTTGCCGAACATATCAAGACTGTTTCAATGACAGCTTTTTTTTCCATCTACGTAATATTGCAAAAATCTGAAACTTTCTGTCCATAAATGATGCAGAAAAATTTATCCATGCTTTTGTTACTTCTAGGTTAGACTACTACTTTCCGGCTACCCAGATAAAGCACTAAATAAACTTCAGTTAGTGCTAAATACGGCTGCTAGAATCCTGACTAGAACCCAAAAATGACTCCAGTGCTAGCCTCCCTACACTGGCTTCCTGTTAAGGCAAGGGCTGATTTTAAGGTTTTATTGCTAACCTACAAAGCATTACATGGGCTTGCTCCTACCTATCTTTCCGATTTGGTCCTGCCGTACATACCTATATACGTACGCTACGGTCACAAGACGCAGGCCAACTAATTTTCCCTTGTTGCAACCTCGACAACTACTGTGATTATTATCATTTGACCATGCTGGTCATTTATGAACATCTTGGTCATGTTCTGTTATGATATCTACCCGGCACAGCCAGAAGAAGACTGGCCACCCCTCATAGCCTGGTTCCTCTCTAGGTTTCTTCCTAGGTTTTGGCCTTTCTAGGGGTTTTTTTCTTAGCCACCGTGCTTCTACACCTGCAATGTTTGCTGTTTTCGGCTGGGTTTCTGTACAGCACTTTGAGATATCAGCTGATGCAAGAAGGGCTTTATAAATACATTTGATTTGATATTATCTGGGGTTCAACTGCAGTTTTTCACTGGACTACAAATAATACTTTTTTCTCTATTTTGACAACCACTACTCTCTGCAGTTTATCCTGTCAAACAATACTCCCTTGTAAGCTTACAAGACAAGCACAGAAAATACCTTTCGTTGAAGCCAAGATTACACCTCAAAACCACAAGCAGCGTATCACTAGTAGATAGCTCTTACCACATGAGATAAGGGGCCTGTGTGTGTAACAACTTCAGTTTGCTTTAAGGAGACAAAGCGGAAGAAGGGAGGGAGAAAAGCATATATTTAAACAGTGGTCTCAAATCAGGTGTAAGTTTGCAGTAATAGCCACCACAGGGACATGAAGTTACTGTAGAAACTCCTTTTTCTGGATATCAACATGGGAAAATGTAGTCATGATGCAAGGCTGAATGGGGAAACTGTGACATCATGCCCCATGAAAATATCTGAGGTACTGTGGTGGTGAGTGAAAGGGGGTGTTGAAGTGGGTGTGTCCGGGGGCCGTCCAGTCAAAATGGTGTTTAAATATAGCTGGTCAACAGCAGTAGTTTGTTTGTTAGTGAGGGGCTCATGAATTGTGCTGTGACACCTCACTGAGTAGGTTCAGTTAAAAAGCAAAGGAAATACCATTAGACTTGATGTGCTTTTTCAAGGACTGTGTGTGCGCGCACATACCTGGAACCCTGCAGTGACAAAACATTTGTGCACTAATTGAATGGTCCTATTACTTTTTGAAGCGTGAAATTTTTTTACATATGTTCTATGTAAAATTATTTGTGGCATTGGGAGTTTGTCTCAAAAGTAAATGAAAAAAAACTTGATGCAATGGAGAAAAACATTCTTTCCAGTTGGATGGTGATAAAGGAACAGTATAACGTTGTTATTATGGCTTGCTAAAATAACTGTACCCCGTAGGAACCAGAGATGTTTGCAAATGGACCAGGAAGGACCAAGGAGTCCACGAGGGAGGCAGGACGGTTCATTTCTTTGTATATTTACAATGTTATCTTTAGTACATCTGAGGTATGCCCCCACCCTTTTGAGTTAGTGTATTTTCCAAGACTAGGTTGACTAACTTTGAAAATGAGACGTTTACTAGGAGACATATGGTGAGTAAAATGTAAGAATGTCTTCCAAAAACATTGGTCTAATTTCTGAGAACACAAAAGGATGGATGTTAATACTGTTTCCTTTTCATGAATAAAGCTGAAGGATTCCTAGATCATTTTATACTACTGAGAGTGAGACGATATACATAGCTGGTGAAATAAAGCAGGGAACTTAGTAACAGAAGTGCTTTTTAAAGTATGCAGCGCAGATACAAATCCTTATAGTCATTAGCGAAGTGGTTCATTGAATGTGTCAAATATGTACTATTCCTAACCTTTCCATCAAGGAAACAGTCCATTCCATTTATTTTAACCGTTGTGGCTTTTCTCAGTAGTCCTCTGAACAAAAAAAATGCAATATGCCTCTAATTTTCCTGTGATAGGCATCTTAGAGAAATCAGTAGGGAATGTAGATGTGTTTAGCCAAGATAGTTCATTTATCCAAAAGAATTGCAAAGTCCCTGCCAATCACTTCACCATTGTTGTGTCCCCCAAAGCTACAGTTTCTGTCACACGATACAACTGTAAATATTCGCTACAAACCATGAATGAAACATTGATAAGCGACCTCTAATGTAGCAGACAAATTCTGCAACACTTGAAGGGTTTTCTACAAAACAGGATTAATGAGATAGCCAGATAAACAACTAGAAATAACTTGATTTTCTGGTTCATTAAGAAAGATAAACTTAGATGTGTTTTTGGTTACTGAGTCATTAGACCATGCCCATTTCAAGCTTATATTTCTAAAGAATGAAAAGTATTTTCTGAATATTTCCACAAGTTAACTGGCTAACTCATTGATCCTGCTTTCTAGTATACCCCTCTGCAAAATATGTGAATGAGGAGGAAAAAAAATCAAGTGAAATACTGTTTCATTTTATTTAATAAGCTGGTAAATTATAAATTATCGCACATAAAATATTATTTTCAATAGTTACAAAGTGGATAGCAACGTCTGGTAGCGGATCAAAAAAACAAGAGGGCGGCAGTTTACAAAGGATTCAGTTTCATCTGACGACACAGGATTTGAACAGCTGGGAGAGGAGTCGAGGTGCAGAGAAGGGGTATTCAACCACTGTTGACTAGCGTCCTGTTAAGCAGAGGGTGGCCAATTACCCGACTAGCAGCAGCAAACACAATGGTAACAGAGGTAGCTCCAGAACACACTGAAAACAAAGAGGGGGGATGCTGTACTCTTATGTCAAATGTGTTTGAAGATAAGAGGGAGGAAATGGGAGAAGGATGTGGAGGATGTATGGTAATAAAAATAAATAAAAAATGTGGATCATACCACAGCATGCGGAGGCGTATCAGAGAAGGGTCAACTTAATCAGATGAGGAAGTAGCATCTTTGGCTTTCCCTTGGAGATGCTACGTGGAGCTACGACAGCGGCTGAGAGACGATAGGGGAAATGTTCAAGGGAGCGAGCTGGTTGAAGAAGCAGCCCGTTCAGAGCACACCACTTGATCTGTGAGTCCAACGGCATATTACTTCACTTCAACTCCAGAAGTCATCTTCACTTTGTCACTCTGATTTTTGATTTTCTTTCTGGTCCTTCCACCTGCCTCCCCCGGGTCATGGGCCGTGGTTGACCGGACCACTAGGGTGGGTGGGGTTGGGTTGGTTGTGTTGTCCCCTCTACGGTAAGTCTGAGGGAACTTCCTGTTTACCATGTGCCACGTTCACATTCAGTTTTTTTTTTTCCTACACAAGGCCCAAAGGGCCTTCTACTCTGTGTGTTCTACTTGGTCATCTGTTGCTGGATGTGGAGCAGGAACTCGTAGTAGGAGAAGGCCGATTCCGACCTGTCCTCTACCAAGTGCTGGAAAAAGCTGGTCTTAGCTGAAGCATCATCCCTACGGGGAGAAGTAATGAAATGAATAAGCATGTGAAATAAGAAGGAGTGCATATTGTCCGAATACATATACATTCTATTGAAATTACTTTGATACTCAAAAAAAATAAAAAAAGAAGGCCTCTTTGAATTTGTAAGATGTCCATTTGCTATGAAGAATTGTCCTCTGGCCTGTAGACATTTGTAGCAAACAGATCCTCACAGCAGTGTAGAGGTGCTGACTAAAGGTGAATAAACTGTAAGCTGTAAAAACAAAGAGTCGCACACTATGTACAAATTACTGGGAGTTTACACATAGCGTGCGACGCGGTTTTTATAGCTCATAGTGCAACAATGCATGACGTAAGAACACCTGATCGTTCCATGACAGAGTGACCAGGTGAATCAAGGAGAAAGCTATGATCCCTTACTTATTTATTTCACTTGTTAAATCCATTTCAAAATCAGTGTAGATTAAGGGGAAAAGACAAGTTAAATATTTTTTAAGCCTTGAGACATGGATTGTGTACAGTCGTGGCCAAAAGTTTGAGAATGACAATTTGCATATACTTCAGAATGTTATGAAGAGTGATCAGATGAATTGCAATTAATTGCAAAGTCCCTCTTCACCATGCAAATTAACTGAATCCCCAAAAACATTTCCACTGCATTTCAGCCTTGCCACAAAAGGACCAGCTGACATCATGTCAGTGATTCTTTCGTTAACACAGGTGTGAGTGTTGACGAGGTCAAGGCTGGAGATCACTCTGCCATGCTGATTGAGTTCGAATAACAGACTGGAAGCTTCAAAAGGAGTGTGGTGCTTGGAATCATTGTTCTTCCTCTGTCAACCATGGTTACCTGCAAGGAAACACATGCCGTCATCATTGCTTTGCACAAAAAGGGCTTCACAGGCAAGGATATTGCTGCCAGTAAGATTGCACCTAAATCAACCATTTATCGGCTCATCAAGAACTTCCAGGAGAGCGGTTGTTGTGAAGGCTTCAGGGCACCCAAGAAAGTCCAGCAAGGGCCGTCTCCTAAAGTTGATTCAGCAGCGGGATCGGGGCACCACCAGTACAGAGCTTGCTCAGGAATGGCAGCAGGCAGGTGTGAGTGCATCTGCACACACAGTGAGGTGAAGACTTTTGGAAGATGGCCTGGTGTCAAGAAAGGCAGCAAAGAAGCCACTTCTCTACAGGAAAACCCATCAGGGACAGACTGATATTCTGCAAAAGGTACAGGGATTGGACTGCTGAGGACTGGGGTAAATACATTTTCTTTGATGAATCCCCTTTCCGATTGTTTGGGGCATCCAGAAAAAAGCTTGTCAGAGAAGACAAGGTGAGCTCTACCATCAGTCCTGTGTCATGCCAACAGTAAAGCATCCTGAGACCATTCATGTGTGGGGTTTCTTCTCAGCCAAGGGAGTGGGCTCACTCACAATTTTGCCTAAGAACACAGCCATGAATAAAGAATGGTACCAACACATCCTCCGAGAGCAACTTCTCCCAACCATCCAGGAACAGTTTGACGACGAACAATGCCTTTTCCAGCATGTTGGAGCACCTTGCCATAGGGCAAAAGTGATAACTAAGTGGGTCGGGGAACAAAACATTAATATTTTGGGTCCATGGCCAGGAAACTCCCCAGACCTTAATCCCATTGAGAACTTGTGGTCAATCCTCAAGAGGCGGGTGGACAAACAAGACCCCACAAATTCTGACAAACTCCAAGCATTGATTATGCAAGAATGGGCTGCCATCAGTCAGGATGTGGCCCAGAAGTTGATTGACAGCATGCCAGGGGGGATTGCAGAGGTCTTGAAAAGAAGGGTCAACACTGCAAATATTGACTCTTTGCATCAACTTCATGTAATTGTCAATAAAAGCATGACACTTATGAAATGCTTGTAATTATACTTGAGTATTCCATAGTAACATCTGACAAAAATATCTAAAGACTCTGAAGCAGCAAACGTTGTGAAAATTAATATTTGTGTCATTCTCAAAACTTTTGGCCACGACTGTATGTATATGTGCCATATAGAAGGTCAAGGCAAAATAATTAAGTGCCAGGCGCACTAGTTTGAAAAGGGGGTTACAACTCAATACTAGGAAGGTGTTCCTAACGTTTTGTACACTCACTATGTGGTCACCGATGGCTTCCTACACGACATGGACCCAGACACTCACTAGCAACAAACACACACGCGTCAATGCATCAGACCCGGGGTCCTTGACTTACTTCAGGACGTGAAGTGTTGAGCTGAAGGTTCGTGAGTCCTGTAGCCAGGCGAGGAGTGCGCGCAGTCGTTCAGACAGAGGGGTTTCCAGCTCAGGAATTTGGGTCTGGTATTCATAAGAGACAAAGAAGAAAAAAACAAGACCCACAGCTTTGTTTTTACTACTCAAGACAGTCTACACTGTGTGTGTGTCTGTGTGTGTGTGTGCGTGTGTGAAAAAACTAAAGATAACTAGTGGTTGGTTTCAATCCCAGATCTCCACACGTCTGACGTGTTTGTGATTTAGTGAAATATGTACGTGTGGTTCCGAATGTGAGGAATGCCTGTGGTTTAGGGATGTGTTGGTCTTCTCCCGAAAGATGGAATCAGAAACGCAAACAAAACCTCGACAATTGCTACTCGGCCTGTGTTTGGGTTGTAACACACCCACGTTGTGTGGTATTACATTATTTAGGTAGCCACGGGCCTTTTGTAAAAAAAGTAGAACCAAATAAACAAACCTACTAAAATGTAAATTACTCTCTGGCTGAACTGACTAAAGTACAGTACTATTTAATTGTGAAGCACCAGCTGGACACAGCACAGAGTTATACACAGCAATAAATGTGTCACATTGTGTCAAATGAATGTTAGTGCCCCACTAACCATGTTAGGGGGTATTGAAGCATGGTTTGGGCAGCCCAGCACGTCTCGAATGAACATATCATTACAGCATTTACCAATCCACATGTAAAACACCTGGAGAAGAGAACAGTGAGGAAGTCAATGAAGTGTACATTTCTACACGGGACAGTAACAAGGATACTTCTTCCAATACATGAATCTTTCCTCCATTCCCTTCCTTGAGGTAAACACTGATCTACACAGAGTGTGAAAACCATTATGGACACCTGCTCATTCCATAACACAGGCTGACCAGGTGAAAGCTATGATCCCTTATTTATGTCACTTGTTAAATCCACTTTAAAATCAGTGTAGACAAAGGGGAGGAGACAGGTTAAAAATAATTGCCTTGGATTGTGTATGTGTGCCATTCAGATGGTGAATGGGCAAGACAAAATATTTAAGTGCCTTTGAACGGGGTATGGTAGTAGGTGCCAGGCGCACCGGTTTAAGTGTGTCAAGAATTGCAACGCTGCAATATTGCCTTCACCTAGTCAACCTTGTCAGATCTGTTATCATCATGGAGGAACGGATGGAGGAGTTCATTGCTAAAAAGTCCTCAAACAGAGACGAGGTTCATTTCTTCAGGGACTTCGGTCAATTGACAAGAGCATAGCAGGACTTACACTGCCACAGTCCATGAGGAAAGCCCCTTCTCTGGTCAGCTTCTCAGCCGTAAGGTGCAGCAGATGGGGCTGGGGCACTATGCAGTCGTTCAGGTGGAGCGCCCCCTGTGGACAGAAAAGGGTAAAGCAGTCTACGTTTCAGTATACTCGTGACCCACCAGGTAAAACAAAACCAACGTGTCCAGCTAGGAACCATTGGAACGCTGGAGAGATGAATCAGTTGTTCAAAGCAGAGCGGGCAGTGTTGACCTCTCACCTGGTCTGAAATGGTGTCCAGGCGGTAGAGGTCGGGGTGGACCGTGCGCATGATCTGCTGCAGCGGCTGGCTCTTGAACTCGCACATGGCGAAGACGCGCTCGTCCAGCTTTGTGCTGGTCCCTGTGCGCAGTGCTTTCTGTTAGGTGGAGAGGAAGGAGGAGGAAGGGGAAAGAGGAGGAGAGGTGGGAGCACAGATTCATGAGAAGGGTTAGCATTGACAGCTTTAAACGGCTTCTGACTAGTGACGGAGACATACGGCGCATACAACGGCTCTGTGTGTGTGTTGTTCAGACAGACCTGTTTGAGTAATGCCAGCACGTAGAGGGGGAAGAGACAGAGGGATGCGGGGGCAATGAGGCCAGACTGCTGCAGATTCGAGACTGTGTTCTTGTACGCACTCAGGGAGTCCACCACCGCATTCACCAGGGCATCCCGGGCGTCCGACAGGCTTGACGATATCGACCGGTCAATGGCTGTTCAAAATTAAAATGTATGAATATACACAACAACAAAAATCGGATCTCATGAACAAATGCAGCGTGCGTATATATACACTCACCCATGTTGGCTAGGAGGCAGGTGATGGCCTGAACATCAGCCCCGGCATATACATCACTCAGCTGGCTGACCACGGGCAGACACAGAGTATGGACCCTGATCCGCCTCTTCCCTAGGAGGACAGAGGGAGGGGGGGGATAGGAGTAGAGATGAGGGTAGATTAATTTGTCTTTGTTAGATGATATTAAAATAACAACTCTTGTACTAGAACTGGGACTAATTATTCATTATTTAAGTAAAAGTCGGCAATGACTTCTCCAAATATTTCCACAATGAATGAAACGGTGAGATGGTGTTCACCTTTGCTGGAGGTGTACAGCAGCGCAGCCTGGAAGCAGGCCAGTGAGGTGTCGGCCATGCTCTCCTCTATAGACATCTGCACAGCGAAGCCCGAGTCTGGGTTGACATTGGCCAGGGACAGCAGGTCCGTCGAGCGCACAAAGAAGTTCCCATGGAATGTGTGGATGGACAAGCCTGTTTACCAAGGAGACATACATAATAATGATGACTGCTAAATCGATCTAGAAATTGTCAAGAAATGTGTACTGTTTGGCCTCCCGAGTGGCGCAGTTCTCTAAGGCATAGCATCGCAGTGCTAGAGGCGTCACTACAGACCCGGGTTCGATCGCAGGCTGTGTCGCAGCCAGCCGCGACTGGGAGACCCATGAGGCGTAGCCCGGGTTAGGGGAGGGTTCGGCCGGGCCGGGATGTCCTTGTCCTATCGCGCTCTAGCGACTCCTTGTGGCGGGCCGGGCACAATGCACGCCGACTTTGGTCGCCAGTTGTACGGCGTTTCCTCCGACACATTGGTGCGGCTGGTGGTTAAGCGAGCAGTGTGTCAAGAAGCAGTGCAGCTTGGCAGGGGTCGTGTTACGGAAGGACGCATAGCTCTCAACCTTTGTCTCTCACGAGTCTGTACGGGAGTTGCAGCGATGGGACAATTGGATATGATGAAATTGGGGAGGCAAAACACGTAAAAAAATATTAACAACATTTGTGGAGTGACAACAGTACCTTTCAGAAAAAGATTTTAAAAACTACTCAGACAATACAAAACGAAATATCTAGGAGTAGTTTACCCTTGCAAAATCATAACCATTTGAAGAAACAAACTAACAAAATAGACCTACCTTTGGTGCAGCGTATCCTCATGACAGCCTCAAAGCCGATCTTCCTGGTGAGGTAGCGCTCCAGATCCTTCTGGAACTTGTCCAGCTGGGCCGGGTTGTGAACGTGGTGCAACGAGGGGTAGTAGAAGATACTACCCGCTGAGTATTTAGACACACACGCTGGCCATCCGAGAGGGGCGGGGGGGTGGGGGGGGGGGGAGAAAAATAAGGAAGGAAAGAAAGGAGGATAGAAATTATCTTTAAGACGCCGGTCTCTTTCTCAACTTTCAGCATTTTCCTAAACAGTAACCTGTCTATTATATAATCTAAGGAATGGACGATCACGTCTTACCTAGTGAGGCCAGGTCAGAGTACTGGGAGCTGAGGAGGAAGAGGTCCACTCCTATCTGCTGACCAGAACAGTCCAGGGCCAGCTTCTTGTAGAAGTCTGTGGCTGGGCCCAGGTGTTGGACCCCCTGTCACAACATGACATGCAGAACAGACTTCTTAGACAACTGGAACCTTACATTACAGAGCCATATGGTCTGACAGTGTGTGTCATGCCTGTGTGTGCGACTCAGCACTCATACCTTGGTGCTGGACCTCTGGTTAGGGTCCTCCC
This sequence comes from Oncorhynchus mykiss, assembly GCF_013265735.2. Classification (NCBI taxonomy): domain Eukaryota; kingdom Metazoa; phylum Chordata; class Actinopteri; order Salmoniformes; family Salmonidae; genus Oncorhynchus; species Oncorhynchus mykiss. The sequence continues at coordinate 34,156,715 of NC_050571.1, read as the reverse complement.
GGGACTGCAGCAGGCCGGCACCCAGTGTGGGTAGCTGGGTCTGGAACACGGAGACGCGGCCCCCTGTGGAGGACATGAGCTTGTAGGCAGCCTGCAGCGCCGGGCCCAGGGCACTGTGGGTCTCCCTGGTCTGGCTAAACATACCGGGTAGGGAGGTCAACAGGACCCTCACCAGCTGGGAGTGGGAGAGAAAATGAGAGATCAGGGAGAGAGAGAACAGTCAAAATGACACACACCAGCATCTGAAAACAAACTGACTATCACACTAAAGCAACCATACATGGTCAGAAACACACAGACTCTCACCCTCCAGTCATAAAAAATACATGAATAAAATAATAAAATCAGCCTGTGGTGACACTGGTAAACACAAAAAGTTCCACACATTCTCAGTCAAAGAAAAACCTTTACCGCTCTGCTTTCCTTCAGGTTCACCAGTAGACTGTCGTGGGTTGGAATGAAGATATCTACAAGAACAGAACAAAGACTGAATCATTTACTGCATCTCCACAGCTCACATTCAATGTCCTGGGATAATTCACTTGGAGAAATGACTATATTCACCAGCAGAAGGACAAGTCATTACATCTCTACAGTACACGTTATTTTTACCATTAGTGGATAAGTGACATGTCAGTTTGAGGGAGAGGAGGGTGTAGTCAGTCTGCAGTCAACAACACCGTTGCCTTGCCAAGAGCTGTTTGTTGTTTAGTAAGACAACGACATGTTGGCTCGAGCACAAACTGACTGGCAGTGGACCTAAAGATGGAGGAGAGCTGACTGAAACACACACAGAACACACACCGTCGATGTCGGAGACCACCAGCATCTGGGGCTGCGAGAGGCTCTCGTGGAGGTTGTAGAAGTGGATGGTGCTGTTGAAGGTGATGAAGCCCACTCGGGTACGCGTGTCCCCCGGCATCCTGAGACACAGAACAGACACCCCCCGGAGAGTTAGCCTGGCCGCGGCATGTAACAGTACTGTACAACGGAACAGGTCAAGAAAATGGCAGAATAACTCTCTGGTTTGAGAGATACCAGATGTGTGTGAGTGTGGAGTTCTGGTGAACTCTTTTTCACGTCAGAATGTGAGATTATGGAGTTCAAGTTGACGTGACTGAGATTTTCCAGACATCGGAACCAGCAGTGAACCTTCGTCAAAGCTAGTTTTGTATAGTTGCAACAAAGAACAGGATAATTTCCTGAGAAAAACAGGAAGGACAGTCCTGCTAAAGTATTTCATGTTTCTCTTTTCTTTTTTTCTGGCAAGAGTTCAAGTATATACACTTCAAAATGGTTTGCTCCCTAAGGAACTGTCCGATTAAATTCAGATTTGACCAAATCTTATTGCTCACCATGTGTATGAATGTTGACGGACTTAACTACTAAAACAGAAAGCAACAGAGCGATCACCATTTACTTTTATATGCCTCCAGTTCTTACGCACTTCCAAGCCAGCCAATACTAGTATGACTTTTATAGTAGGGCTTGACCTGTTTCACATTTGATCCATGGCTTTTATTTGTTTATTTCTCTTTGAAATGGAGCCTTGACTACTTAATAGTAGGGGTGTGAGCAGGAAAGGCCTTTGTCAGATACATATAAACTGACTGGAAAACTATAGCTACTGCATCGGTTATCTAAGTGAATTTATCAGGAGTCAACGGCAGTGCTATAAGCAACTCAGATCATATTGAACACATGAATCCAAGTGCGAAGCTACTCACTTGTCCAGGTTCTCCAGTAAGGTCTGACAGAAGACGTCCAGGTAGCCTGCATCCACCGCGTTGTGAGACACATCCAGCACAAACAGGTACACTGCAGGCTGAGGGGGCCGCAGCTGGGGACAACACCCATACACATGCTTTACTCAAAACATTCAACCAGTTCACATCTGCAGACTGACAGTCTGATATTGGAAAGCACAGTGCCTTGCCATTGGTGACTGCATGAATCTGATGGAGACCTGCCCTCTAGAGGATTGTGGGCAAACTGTTTCTGGATGACTGAACTTATTATTAAAAAAAGTATTATTATTATTATTGTTTTTTAAATCACTCACCATGTAATCTGAAGAGGCTATGAACTCCACAGTGGAGTTCTGCACCTCTGGCCTCTTGTGAGGCTCTCCATAGGAGCGGGTCACGGGATTGTACATGAACTCATCGGGAACTGTGAGGGGGAGAATATGCACGTTCAAGTAATTTAGCAGATGCTATTTAATGTCTCACATTTTGGACGGTGCTGCCCTAAGTACACATATTGAATAGAGGGATCCGTACCATCGTTGACCCTGTAGCAGAGGCTGCATTTCCATCTCCTCTGGTCCAGGAAGGAGACGAAGGGGTTAATGTAGGTACGACAGGAGCGACATCTCACTATGGTGCTGGACGTGATCACTGGGAGTTGCTATGGATGGAGAGAAAGAGATGTTAAAAAATAAAAAAGTAATCACTAGGTAAGTCAGTTAAAGAACAAATTATTTTACAATGATGGCCTACCCGGGCCAAACCGGGATGACGCTGGGCCAATTGTGCGCCGCCCTATGGGGCTCCCAATCACGGCTGGATGTGATACAGCCTGGATTCGAACCAGGGACTGTAGTGACGCCCCTAGCACTGAGTGCCTTAGACCGCTGCGCCACACGGGAGCCCAAAGATGAAGACGACTGTTGATTTGTGGTTTGTTACTCATTAAATGATTTACATTCTACACCTGATTGAACCTGCGTCTGCAATCTATAGGAGAGGACTCTTTTCTGTCAAGTCTTTATATCAACAGTCTGCTTTTTGTACTTTTACTACCTTGCACCTGACACTGTCAATGAAACTAAAATAATGGCTTTCTGCACCTCCTCACCCTCCAGCTCATTCTGCCTTGCCTCCTGCTTTTCTGTTTCTGAACTCAGGTCAACTTCCTATGACATATTGACAGGGTTTTATTAAGGGGCACTGAACGCTACAGTCAATATAAATAACCACTGAAGTGTCTTATTCTATGATATTCACTCAATTCCACAACCAAACATTTGTGCTATGTTCAATGTAGCGTTTCAATTCAATTGCACTTCCAAGTTGGTAGCTTCCTGAAATGTCAGTCGCTTACACCTATCCAATCCTCTCAGATCTACACCAGTACATAGTAGTTAGGGGCTAGGGGATGTTTGTGGACAGGGCCCGGGTTGTATTAGGGCTGGGTGTCTTCTTACTGCGAGGTCTCTGAAGGGGTGCAGGAGGAGGCCCAGGGGCAGCCGGGCTTTATTCAGCAGGGCCTGGGTCTGTGGGATGTTGGTCAGGGTACACCTGAATGTGCTGTGGAGGCCAGAGAGAAGAGCTTTTAGCACAGCTTTGTAAAGGCATGAGCTAATAAGTTCAATTGAGTGAGCGGGGACTATGGAGGAACAATGCAGTGTGGAGATAGAGGAGAAGTACATTTGAAATCAACAAAAGTTCCCAATATGTGTTTTGCTTGAGCCTATAAATAAACTTGGGATCGCACTTGTCATTCCTAGTGTTTCAGTTTACGCTGAATATTGTCTGTTAGTGTTGTGTCCAGATACCAGCATTTCCTCAAACCCACAAACTTCCCCTGCCCTTACTCCGGGCTGCAGTTGGCCTTCTTGAGGTCAGCGTTGAGGTTGGGTTCGGGGGCATCCAAGGGCCGGTGGGGCAGAAGGTTCCTCTCCTGCAGCAGGTTGACGGGCCGCAGCGCCTCCACCTCCAGCTCTGGCACACCGCTCAGCCCCCCCAGGGCCGCAGACAGCTGGGACATGTTAGGGAAGGGCTGCATGGACAAACAGGAGGCAGTTAGTCAAACAGTCACTAGGGACAGGTAGATCATTACCACAAGGGTCAGGTGTGGGGCAGAGATGAACATGATAGAAAGGAAGTGATATCCACAACACTAATATGCCCCCAGAGAAATGTATTGACATGCAGTGTCTTAGTAGGCCAACTCCTTTTCATGTATTTCATGAGGGACCATATTAAAATTGCACAATAAGGCCCGAGGGGGTGTGGTATATGGCAAATATAGCACGGCTAAGGGCAGTTCTTATGCACGACGCAATGAGGAGGGCCTGGATACAGCCCTTAGCCGTGGTATATTGGCAATACACCACAATCCCCCGAGGTGCCTTATTGCCATCATAAAACTGGCTAGCAATGTACTTAGAGCAGTAAAAATACATGTTTTGTCATTCCTGTGGTGTACGGTCTATTATAAACTGGGTGGTTCGAGCCCTGAACGCCGATTGGCTGACAGCCGTATACCATGGGTATGACAAAACATTTATTTTTATTGCTATAAATACGTTGGTAACCAGTTTATAATAGCAATAAGGCACCTCTGGGGTTTGTGGAATATGGCCAATATACCACGGCTAAAGGCTGTATCCAGGCATTCCGGGTTTCTTCGTGCATAATAACAGCCCTTAGCCGTGGTATATTGGCCATATACCCCTCGTACATTATTGCTTAAATATACCAACGCTGTCAGCCAATCAGCATTCAGGGCTTGAACCACCCAGTTTATTTAGAATATATATTCTCTTTTAGTCATACACAACCAGGTGAGTTGTACCAGAACATCTTACCTGTGACAAATGCTGGTAGCCAGTTTGGTTGTACCTGCCGTGTGAGGGGGAGGAGTCTGTCCTGGGGGACGGCCTCTGCTGATAAGCTGGCTGCATGCTGGGGTAGCCATAGCCAAAGGGCGGGGCTTGTTTGGTCATGTCGGCGGAGGGGGGAATGGAGGACTCTAGAAATAGAGTGACAAACATTAGGGTTGAAGGTACCAAATTGATGACTGCCTGCCCACTTAGTGCATTTTGGGGTTGTGGTTGAACGGAGAGAAATGTGGCAGCAGAATCGTTCAATTGTGTCAAATGCCTCAACGTGGCGCTGGATTTTTAAGAGCCGAGTACAGTATGTACCTGGGTAGCTGCCGCCTTCCAGGGAGTCGTAGCTGTTGGGCACCGGGGACGCACTGCCAGTGGTAGTTGAGGAACTATCACCACCTGAGAATGGGGATGGTGGGGGAAGGAAGAGAAAAACATTTAAGGAGCTGCTCTCTAACTTTAAAAGTTGAATACAGTGCACATGCAGGCGGGAGAAAAATGACACATGAAAGGTGGACATGTTAGGCGTGTGTAAGCAGGGCAGGGGGAACGTGATGCTGATGAAATAGGAAAATAGGTGAAGCCATAGACAGACAGGCAGTAGTTATCATCATCATCCAGCCTTCCCTTCCAGATCTCTGAGAGAAGTCATTTTAGGTCTCGCCACCCACACCCACGCACTGGAAGCTCTGAAAGAGTCGTTTAATCCAATTGGGCAAAACGGAGGGCTGTGACAGTGAACCAAGATAGCGCTGCCTCATTGGATGAGCTCCAATTATCACAGGCAGCTAAATCTGCCTGCCACCCCAGTGGATTAAGTGCTCTAGATATTAAAGAACCTGGGCCTGGGGAAACATGTACTATGACTGACAAGCCCTCCTAACACATCGGAATTCAGCTAATTAGACATATCAAAATGACCAAAAATGGAGAGCGGCTGAATGATGATTGGCCAAATGTACAGAGAATGATAAGAAACCACTTGAAAAAAAAAAAATAGGACAAACAAGAGAAACATCAGTGGCAAAAAAAGTGCATGAAAATGACATCCGAAGGCGTTTGGAGAGCAAGGGCAGAGGACAAAGAGTTAAGGCATAGCACACTTAACTGAACCAAGGTGCTAAGGAGTGCTAGCTGACTTGCCTCAGCCTCTACCCTTTTCCCATTGGAGACCAGTGAGCGGCAGAGAGCCTGTTGGCCCGTGGTAACAGGGGACATGCTATATATATAAAAAGCGGTTAACCTCTAGACAATAACACACTACCCAAGGGTGTGGACCCACCAGCGCCTCTAGGACATTCATCAACACCTTCTCATTGAAACACGGCGTGTACTCTGATAACAACATGTGAAATGTAGTATGAATAATATCATTATCAGGATAGCATAACTATGGAAGTTGCTAAGATTTCAGGTTCCAAACCAACTGGTGGCTATTGACTGGCCCAGATAGGGGGTCTATTGAAAATTGTGTTCAATTATGTCTGCTCTAAACATCCGTTTATCTAAATGCAAAACCAATCATGCCCCCTCCTGTAATTGAAATGCAGACAGACATTCCCAAATGGTTAGTGGGTGAGAGGAAAACTGAGGACATGATTGGAAAGGACAAGAACGAGTGCATAGCCTGAATTTCAAGAAGACTAAACAGATTCTAAAACAGATCATTTACTCTCAAACACTACACCGTACTCACATTATTTGAACCGATGGTTCGAATGAGGCTTATCCTCTGTGATGAAGTTAGGATACCTGATCAGATGCTCCACACCATTCTGATTGCCATGCTTCAGCGATTTTAGTTACAACGAGCTCACATCACGAAAAACAAAAATCTATTGGGAACACTGTGATAATGTTGGGAGAAGATATGGCGTAGATGTTGAATGCGTGGACGCGTCAGAATGCGTCAGATGGGCAGCAGAGAGAGATGGATCTGCAAGTGGGGGGCAGGCAAGCTGCTAGAGATGGGCAGAGGTGGCTTTGAGACATGAGTATGAATGCAAAGTGCCTGGGGTTGAAAGGAAAGTAAGTGGGTTGATGTGGGGGTCGGGTTGGTTGGGTGGTTATTGGAGTTGGGATGAGGGGCGGGCGGGCGGGCAGGGATGGGAATAAAAGCTATAAGCAGACCTGCTTCCTCATCCTCCTCCTCATCAACATCCTCATCGGAGCTGGATGACAAGGGGGCAGCGTTGGTGGAGGCGTTGGCAGAGCTAGCGCCACTATTGGCTACATATCCGTAGTGCATGCCTGTAGAGGGGTGGGAGAGGGTACAAAACAGAACAACCGTCAACTATGTGGAGGGGAGGAGGGGGCGAGGACGGAGCCAGAGGACTGTCAATTTAGAAAATCTGTGTCTGTGTGGTGGGAATGTTGGTTAGGATGCTTGTGATTCGCCTGTTGAAACATCACATCTCACTAGCTTGTACCAAATTGAGACAAAAACAAATCATGGTAGGATTGTATCTATGGAGAAGAGAAAACGGAAAGCGAGACAGGACAAGAACAAAAAGGAGATAGAGGACCTATTACATTCACTTAGTTAGACTAAGCCTACAAGAAGTGAGTTTGAAAGATGAAATACAGATCCCTTCATCAATCATTGAATGAAGGTCCTCAGGGTGAGGACGGATAACCACACAAACATAAAAATGCAGGACCTAGGGCAGGCAAAATTACCGTATAACTGACGGTTATGGATGAAGACCGTCATGAAAATTAAGTAACCGTCATAACTGTAAAAAAATTAATAAAAATGGATTTTACAGACCGCGGTCATTTACCATCATCCAAAATTCCATGAATGTCAGAGCCTTGGCAGGATCCTCTTAAACTTGCATTAAAATGGCAGACATGGATGGGCATGCCATTGAGGACTTAGAGTTACTGTAGAGATATGGAGGCTAATTCAAAAGTTGAAAAGCCTCTCTTTTCTCCATTTACCTTGCTGATGCCCCGGGGAGGAAGTGAAAGGGGTTCCTGAAAGTGGTCTATCTCCGTCAGCACCCCCGGTGTTGTGTGTGACTCCGTAGTGGTCATGTGCCATGGCTCCCTGGTGGCTTTGGTCATAGTGCTGGAGGACTGGGGCTTGGACTGGGGAGAAGACGACAATTAAGGCAGAGGCAAGTATATCAAATATTGTCATCGCATAAATTAAAAAGAAAAGGGGATTGACAAGTGTCTCAAAATCGATTATGTACGGACAATCACAACAGTGCAGAGTCGACTGTACCTGCATTACCCTGGCCGTTGACTGTGGCTGGTTGGCCGGGTGGAGCCATGCTAGGCCCAGAGGGAACCGCTGCAGTAGATGCTGGGTGACTGGTGCCATTTCCTGGGGGATACTGGTGGAGGGGAGCGCCTATCAGGTTGGAAATGGCTCCTGGGCCGGTGGGAGCCTGGGAGGAACGCAAAGTGCCATACTGGCTGCTTCCTGGTGCAGAGGGGTACGAGACAATGGGGTACATGGGAGTGCCTTGGCTGCTGGGGGTCGCTGACACCAAGTTAAGCTGCTGGGGATAGATTAGCGCTTGGGAGGGGAGGTACTGCTGCTGTCCATGGTAGGCCCCATGCGGTGCGTAGGGGGATGGTTGTTGGAATGGAGGTGCCTGTTGGGGGTTTGGAGGGGCAACTGAGGTGGGAAGGGTGCCATAGAGCTGAGAGGGAGGATGGGAGCCTTGAGTTACTCTGTATGCAGAGGGGGCTACAGTAGGTGCGGCAATAGGCTGCTGGTGGCTGTTGTGGTGGTAGTAAGCACTGTGGTCATTGTTCGTAATGGGAGATTTGTTGACGGCAGGGGCACAGTGTCCAGAAATGGTTTGGTAGCCCTGCTGTTGAAGCCCTGCTCCATAGTACCCCGGAGGATATGTGGATGGGTAGGTCTGTCCTACTGGACCTGTGGAGAATAACAGTTGAGGTTAGCAAAACCAGGATTCATGTTAGAATTTTTTTAAAGGAGTTTGCGGAACAATTTACATATTGTTGATGGATTTTTGATCATCGATGTGTAATCAATCTACCATTATCAAAAGTATTACCTACCTACATTACTAAATATTCTATAGAAGGGGTCAAACCTGTCAATGTCAGCTAAGCAGTTACTGACTTATTCAAACCAACAGTAACATAATTGTGCTAACTAGCTGCCGGTGTATTGTCCTACCAGTAATGACATGTCAATACTCTAGCTAGCCTAAAGGTTCCTCCCCTCCATGGACCCTGGCTGCGTTAGTACAATAAGCAAAGAAGATAGATAATTTCTGGCAACATCCATTTGTGAACATGACCAAATATTACTACAAATACTTTAGTGATGTGGTTGTTCAATATAGCTTGCCAACTAGCTAGTTGCAAGCTTGAATGGATGTTCGCTAGAAAGTTTAGCTTTCTCTTTAACGTTAGCTAGCAAGCTAGCTACAGTACAGTAGATGGCTAACGGTTTGCTAGCTGTTTCTAGCTAACGTTACTGCTAGTTAATAACAAAAGGACAATTGTTCCGTTTTTACTAGCTAATAACGCTATAGCTAACGTAAGTTAGTTATCTAAGCTAATTACCAGACGCAATAGGTAGCCAAGCAACACCCTTTCACACAGCCATTAGCTATTTCAACCACTGGCACTTGCTAGTTTAGCTAGCGGCCGTATCTCCACGGCCCGTTTTACCATTCTGATAGGGGGGTGCTGCTCCACCATTAGGCGTAGAGTTCATGCTGTAACCGACAGGGGTTTTCAGGTCCGTCTCTTGGTCACGAATGCACAGGGTGACAAAAACACATGAAAGGTTGTCACCAGGGCAATATTCCCATTTGCTAGCTAGTTGTTGGCTGAGGATTTTGTGTCCCCTACTCCGATGGCTGTCGAGCAGAGACGACGAGGTTCATCCACTTATGTGAAGCTGCCGTTTCTATGCGACTAGAGATGGCATAACGGCGCCACCTGTCAGTAGGCAGAAGAGCAAGAGCTGGATCAAGTGTTGAAATTGTTTTATTTATTTAGCTAGTCAAATCAGCACCTATTTTCTCTGTTGTTCTAAATCATGAATATAGAGGTTGTATTTATTTGTATTAAACAATAAACCAGGTGATGATATCAGGGACATATGTCTCTGTCATATTTACTATCTAGTGTAAAATGTTATTGCATTTTTAACTCATGATGGTGAGTAATTAAAGGCAAACAAATAAAATAACAGATCTGTTGAGGATTACTTTAATTAAAATAGGCACAAGCCGATTGTCACCACAATCACATTAGAGTCTATTGAATAAGGATTGTCCATTTAAAATACATGAATGGGTTAAGCTCCAGGTAAGGTCTCCGCTTAGCTCTGTTGAACTTTTTTAAAACTGGTGATGTCACATCACAATGCATCCTGGGGGATTCTGGGCCGCATGGCTGTGCACTCGCACTCCTCTCTCTGTGGAGGTGTGGCAGAGGGCTCTTCTCCCTTGCCCTTGGTCTGGCAGATGGGGCAGCAGGCGGTGTGGCCGCCCTGTCTGCAGGCAGAGCAGGAAAGGACCAGCTGGCAGCAGAAGTGTGTGGAGCATAGCTGGTACTGGTCCCACGGATAATTGCAGTACCTACACCCTGCACACAGAGGAAGGGGAGAGGAATGTTGATGAACAGGGCCTGGTTTCCCAAAAGCATCTTAAGGCTGCATTCATCGTTTAAACCTTCGTAGGAGCATTGTTAAATCTCAGAGCTGTTTCCCAAAACCATTGTTACTAAAGTTGCGCTTGAAAAAGCTTGTTATTTAACAACTGCCTCAGACCACTCAGAACAGTTAAGTATGTCATTACATGCTTTTTTTGCGTTTCCACATCACTTTATACACAGAAATCTCTGCTAAACACAAAATCAAGATGTTCATCTGTCTTTCTGTGACGGCCAATAACTTCAGAACAAATGTGACCGCGACTACAAATACAAAGTTGACGATTTCTTTGCATAACAAGAGAAGGGTATCGAGGCTTCAAGTGAAAACTGAGATGACTGTATTAAAATATAAATACAGTCTAGGCTACATAGGCCTATATATTAAATTATTATAAAATACATTTCATGTTCATTCAATTGAGTTTTATTTAGCAATTTGTGCGTTACCGTCTGATTTGTGCCTCAATATATTTAATGTGTAACATGTGAGCAATGATGTGCCAAATCGTTATTTTGTGCATTATTATAGCGTAAGCATTAGAATAAGCCGGCTCAATATTTGTAGCCATAGGGGATATCGCTCTAGGAGCTAATTCGTCATAAGTATTGTGGAATAATTGTAATGTTAAGGTAAGATTGGAAAGGCAGAATGCTGATCCTAGAGTAGTGCTTCCTTTCTTTTGATCCTATCAGTATTGACACATGCCTCAACGACGCACTTAGCAAACGTTCTCTCTGCATGGCGCTTTGGGAATCACATGTTACATCTTTGGCTGTTGTAGAAAAGATGCGTGGTTAAAACACTCGTAAGCCTAAATTCCATCGCTTTCAGGAAATTGGACCCTGGTCTCTCGTTCTAACAGGAATGGTGAACCATATGTTGGAATGCTGGGTTTGCTACTGCTTACATTAAAAAAAACATTGTGGTGATCATAAAGTCTTAAGGGCAATTCATAGTTAACATAGACCTGAGATGATGTCACTGTTGGAGGAGATTGCAAAGCGCTCGTCAAACACAAACAGTTTGCCGCGATAGAAGCCCTCAGGGAATTGTTCCAGGTACTTATGAATGCCACCTTTCAGCTGATAAACTTCTTTACACACATGCTAGAAGTAGGAAAGAAACACAAACACTTTGTTTAGGTTGAGCTTTTTGGTTGGATAAAGTGTGTTTGAAATATTCCAATTATATACTGTCACTGTGCAAAACCTGAAAGGTAGGCTTACTTTTGAGCGGAGATAGGCTGAGCCGCGTTCACAGCGAATGCCACCGGTACAGTACATAAGAACCTTCTTGTCTCGAAAGAGGTCAAGGTTCTGGTCAACGTAATCGGGGAAGTAACTGAATTTTCGGATGTTAGGGGCCAAACATTGGCTGAACTGGCCCTGAAAACAAAAACATATTTAACCTGCCATTATCTTTATTACTCTATACGATACACTTTAAAAATGCATAAATAACCAAGTGGGATACAAACATATGCAGTCAAAAGCAATACTTACAATTCTACTCTCGTAGAAGTTCCGGCAGTCCAGCAGTATTGTATCATTGCAAGAGTCACATCCGAAAGACGGCACCCTACAAATATGCAACGCAGACGTACACAAGACACACGTTGTTTACCTGCTAGACTGTAGGAGAAGGCATCAGGGTCCCACTCCCATTGGCACTATTTCCTTGTAGACTCCAACCCTCAGGTCACAAAAACACTCTGCACCCCCATTGCTGGTCTAAGGGGAAACAGAAAGACATATTGAGCATTGAAAACAACACTTGGGCGATTCCACGCCAGTACAGCCCGAAAATATTTAAGGTTTCTCAGATTGTTATAGCAATTTTCACATAGTAACTTCATTGGGACGAAGAAAGTTTGAAATGCTTTTTACAATTGTATCACAGTTTGAGAAAGTCATGATGAAAATGGCCATTTATAAGGCCCTTTTTAGACCTATACAGTGCCTTGCGAAAGTATTCGGCCCCCTTGAACTTTGCGACCTTTTGCCACATTTCAGGCTTCAAACATAAAGATATAAAACTGTATTTTTTTGTGAAGAATCAACAACGAGTGGGACACAATCATGAAGTGGAATGACATTTATTGGATATTTCAAACTTTTTTAACAAATCAAAAACGTAAAAATTGGGCGTGCAAAATTATTCAGCCCCTTTAATTTCAGTGCAGCAAACTCTCTCCAGAAGTTCAGTGAGGATCTCTGAATGATCCAATGTTGACCTAAATGACTAATGATGATAAATACAATCCACCTGTGTGTAATCAAGTCTCCGTATAAATGCACCTGCACTGTGATAGTCTCAGAGGTCCGTTAAAAGCGCAGAGAGCATCATGAAGAACAAGGAACACACCAGGCAGGTCCGAGATACTGTTGTGAAGAAGTTTAAAGCCGGATTTGGATACAAAAAGATTTCCCAAGCTTTAAACATCCCAAGGAGCACTGTGCAAGCGATAATATTGAAATGGAAGGAGTATCAGACCACTGCAAATCTACCAAGACCTGGCCATCCCTCTAAACTTTCAGCTCATACAAGGAGAAGACTGATCAAAGATGCAGCCAAGAGGCCCATGATCACTCTGGATGAACTGCAGAGATCTACAGCTGAGGTGGGAGACTCTGTCCATAGGACAACAATCAGTCGTATATTGCACAAATCTGGCCTTTATGGAAGAGTGGCAAGAAGAAAGCCATTTCTTAAAGATATCCATAAAAAGTGTTGTTTAAAGTTTGCCAAAAGCCACCTGGGAGACACACCAAACATGTGGAAGAAGGTGCTCTGCTCAGATGAAACCAAAATTGAACTTTTTGGCAACAATGCAAAACGTTATGTTTGGCGTAAAAGCAACACAGCTGAACACACCATCCCCACTGTCAAACATGGTGGTGGCAGCATCATGGTTTGGGCCTGCTTTTCTTCAGCAGGGACAGGGAAGATGGTTAAAATTGATGGGAAGATGGATGGAGCCAAATACAGGACCATTCTGGAAGAAAACCTGATGGAGTCTGCAAAAGACCTGAGACGGAGATTTGTCTTCCAACAAGACAATGATCCAAAACATAAAGCAAAATCTACAATGGAATGGTTCAAAAATAAACATATTCAGGTGTTAGAATGGCCAAGTCAAAGTCCAGACCTGAATCCAATCGAGAATCTGTGGAAAGAACTGAAAACTGCTGTTCACAAATGCTCTCCATCCAACCTCACTGAGCTCGAGCTGTTTTGCAAGGAGGAATGGGAAAAAATGTCAGTCTCTCGATGTGCAAAACTGATAGACATACCCCAAGCGACTTACAGCTGTAATCGCAGCAAAAGGTGGCGCTACAAAGTATTAACTTAAGGGGGCTGAATAATTTTGCACGCCCAATTTTTCAGTTTTTGATTTGTTAAAAAAGTTTGAAATATCCAATAAATGTTGTTCCACTTCATGATTGTGTCCCACGTGTTGTTGATTCTTCACAAAAAAAATAGTTTTATATCTTTATGTTTGAAGCCTGAAATGTGGCAAAAGATCGCAAAGTTCAAGGGGGCCGAATACTTTCGCAAGGCACTGTACATGCCTCCTGTAAGACCCTATGATCTGTGAAATGTACATGATACAGACATCTTGGTGTCATTATACTCCTAACAAACAGAGTCTGTCTAGATTCAGAAACACACTTTTTAACATTCATTTATTCAACATTTAATACAAATATTCATTATAATTTCTCAAAAGTACCCTTTTTGATTTCATTCATTTCTAAGCATTAAATGGATCAAATATACCAGAGAACCCATTCTGGAAAGTTGACATGTTTGAAGAGTATATCGTTCCAAACAATATGTAAAAAATAAAAAATAAATACAAAATAAGCTAAATCAAAAAGGGTACTTTTGAGATATTAATATTTTTCATGTGGAAAAAATGAATGTGAACATTATTATTTTGGGATCTTGACATACTCCATATTTGAGATCACACTATTAAAGGAGTAAAATGCAATGGTGTAATGGTGCCTGGAGAAGTGGGTATTGTTAGGGAAGATTCAGAATTTGTTGGTAACATATGTAAGATGTTTTATATTCATCAAATATGTGTAAGTTAATTCTCATCAGAATGGTATTTTTGTGTAATTCTGTGGTGAGGTTGCAGTTATCTGTTCTATGTCAAAACTAAGTTGCCTGGGCCGCTGAGAGGGGAGAGGTCAAAGTGTCATCATGTGTAAACATATCTTTCACTCTCTACCTTTCCCATAGTGGGGAAAGGAAGGTTGCAGTGTCTGGAATCATTCTATGCTCCCTCTTATGTTGTTTCTATCTTAACCTATAGCCTCACCCTCCTCTCCGTGAGTTTGTCCAGGAGTTTGTATTTAGAGTGGGTTGTATCTAAATGACAATTTGATATATGCCTGTTGTAATGGAGGATTGGTTTATGGTTCTGGGTTTGGGAAAGGAGACAAAGCTGAACGATGAGTTATGTCTATGCTGTCTGACTATGTGTGTCTTTGCTATTAAAGGAACTCAGTTGCATTGTAAGGGGGCTCTCAGAGGATTCACTGGTATGACACTGAATCAATCTGAGAGTCACAGGGTTGTGATAGAGCTCATATAATTAAAGATGGACTTTGATAACTAACTCTGACTTGTGTGTGTGGTTTGCTCCCATGATTTGGTAAATAGAGGAAATTTCCACGACAGTATACTCAAATGTTGCTAAAAATTTCCCAGACGTCCTGCCTGGCGAAGGAAAGGCACCTTGTGTGAATATGACAAACAGTGACACGCACAATGACCTAACGTGATAAATCCCATATTGGTCTTTCACAGTCAGGCCAACCAAAGCTGTACTGTGCAGTAGGCTAATAATAGGCCAACTATTGAAACAGATAAATCAGGCTATCAACTGTCAGAAATTCATAGGTTTTGGATTTTTGCTCTCAACAAAAAGAAAAGATGATGTTCTATGTCCATAAAAATGATTAAACCACATCAGGAGACCACTTTTGAGGTTGGGGGAAAAGCCAAGATTTTTATTTTTTTGAACGTAGTTACCCTTTAATTCAAGCGAACAGGCACCTATAGCACTGTTTGGTTATATGTGTTTCTGTAGCACGAGTTGCAGTTTGAAAAACAAATAGCCACTGGATTGATTTTGCCAGGTAGGCATAGGCTACTTTGTAGCTAGTTAACATTTAATTGAGAACATTTTTTGGGAAAGCTTCTCCATCTACAAGACAATGGTTAGGCCTATTGTTGGTGTCGCTATATTTTTCCTGTTCTTTAATTGTTTAAAACTGGACATTTACTTCATATAGTGAGGCATGTCTTGCCTTGCTTCAAAGAATACTGAGCAAAAATATAAATGCAACATGTAAAGTGCTGGTCCCATGTTTCATGAGCTGAAATAAAAGATCACAGAAATGTTCCATATGCACAAAAAGCTTATTTCTCTAAAATGTTGTGCACAATTTGTTTACATCCCTGTTAGTGAGCATTTTACCCTTTGTCAAGATAAGCCATCCACCAGATAGGTGTGGCATATCAAAAAGCAGATTAAACAGCATGATCATTACACAGGTGGACCTTGTGCTGGGGACAATAAGAGGCCACTCTAAAATGTGCAGTTGTTACACAACACCACAGATGTCTGAAGTTTTGAGGGACAGTACAATTGGCATATCCACCAGAGCTGTTGCCAAAGAATTTAATGTTCATTTCGCTACAATAAGCCGCCCCCCAACGTCGTTATTTAAGAATTTGTCAGTATGTCCAACCCAGGACCTCCATATCCGGCTTCTTCACCTGCTGGATCGTCAAAGGGATGAGGGGTGCTGAGGAGTATTTCCGTCTGTAATAAAGCCCTTTTGTGGGGAAAAACTCATTCTTATTGGCTGAGGCTGGCTCCCCAGTGAGTTTGCCTGGCTCCCAAGAGGGTGGGCCTATGCCCTCGCAGGCCCACCTATGGCTGCACCCCGACCCAGTCATGTGAAATCCATAGATTAGGGCCTAATTTATTTATTTAAAATGGACTGATTTCTTTATATGAACTGTAATTGTTGCATTTATATTTTTGTTCAGTATAGCTTATAGACAAAATCCCACCATAGAAATGGGGAGGTAATTATTTTATAATGACTTCCTTTCCTGTTCTTTTGGTTCTTTCAAGTTTCTTTCATTGTCCAGCAGTTAAAGGCATTATCCTAGTCATTATCAACCCATGATAGTTGTCGCATCTTTTCTAAATTTCTAAAGGAAATGTTCATCTCTGTCCATGTGCATTTTATAACGGGGGTTTACCCATGAATTGCATTTTTGAACATTCGCGCATAGGCCTACCACCATGTGCACATTGCTGCGCCTAAAATGTGAAGAAATAATAGTTCAAGATTTTAAGCTGAACATTCTGATCGGTTCCATCAGCCTTATTGATACGGTGTATACCTCCACTACACTACTTTGATATGCAATCGTAGGGATTAAGTGAGTATACGCAATGCCCACTGAAAAACAAGTGGATATACAGCATATACCTGAGTATACCCTCCACTACACTGGTAAAATGACACCAAGATGTCTGTATCATGTACGCCTCATGGATCATAGGGCCTCACAGGAGGCCTGTAAAGGTCTAAAATGGGCCTAAAAATGGCCACTTATCATGATTTTCTCATAACTTTTGCCAATTTTACTTGCCCCAAACTGAAGCCTTTCTTTTTTACCTTAAAGTCTTCTTTTTCCATTATATTGAAGATTGGATGGCAGCACATTGCCTTGATGTACAAGCCAGTCGCCACTTTTGTGCCTCCAACTGTTCCATTGATCCCCTCAGTTGCCACTCTCACCTGTAGAAATTGTTTGATAACAATGTAAACACACACACACATACATACATACATACATACATACATATCTGTTTATAAGCCAAGACTCTGTCATTCTGTTACCTTGCCAGTTAACTGGAGCTTTTCACAAAGGGCCTTTTGCCAAGCACAGATGAGCTGTGGATCTGCCAGCTGACAGTAGCAGTAGAGCAGAAGAACCTCGCCTGGGCCACTATACAGATTACAAGAAACAGAGCATGAGAAGGACTTGATTTCATAGAGTACTATACAGTCTAATGTAATAACTCCCATACTTGTGAAGCTGGTCACCAGTGATGTGACTGGTGTCAGGTATCCAGGAGGAAACGTCCACTGGCTCTTTCTCTGTTGATTTTTGTTGTGAAGTGGCTTCTTTCTCAATCTGGCTCAGTAAAACCTCAAATGTGGACTGGGTAAGCTGGTGAATGTCAGTGTCATGAGTCCTTGCCACACGTTTGTGGATGGAAGAAAGTTCCTTGAAGGTCTGGCCACAGCAATTCCAAACTGTTGTTGAAGCTCTTTTGGATGCCACAAATGTACCAAATGTCTGCAAGATGAGAGATACGTCTCCATTATGACATACAATAACCAG
The DNA here is from genome assembly GCF_013265735.2 of Oncorhynchus mykiss. Taxonomy (NCBI): domain Eukaryota; kingdom Metazoa; phylum Chordata; class Actinopteri; order Salmoniformes; family Salmonidae; genus Oncorhynchus; species Oncorhynchus mykiss. The sequence continues at coordinate 34,138,995 of NC_050571.1, read as the reverse complement.
CACTTTAGCAAGCCAATAAATTAGACCGTTTCTTACACCCACCCTCCTCTTACAGAATGAGTAGTACTTTCGTAGAGTTGCAGAAAGTTTGAGTTTTTCTTGTTTTAAATCATGGGGGGCAGGGGTGTCAACATCTATGTTAATTAACTGCCATATCATCGGTTGTCATCATGTCCCCTCTTCTTTCTGTGGCTAGACCTTTTCTAGAGTGATAACGTTATTTGCTAAGTTGATAATAAAGATAATGTCACCTAGCATACAGTTGAAGCTAGCCCCCATGACTTGTTTAGTTTATGTCAGCAATTAAAACATTAAACGAAGCAAATAACCTTTGTACCCGAGTTTATCACCAAAGCCAACAAAATGTAGCTATAAATTAACACTACTAGCTAGCTAACTTACGTTAGGACACACCGGCGATGACAAATACGGAACCAAACACAAGAAATTCGGAAGACAAATAAAGTACACAACAAAGTACTTCTGGTTAACCTCCACCCCGGATGTGCCTGACTTGAATCTGACCGCTATTATTTTTGCAACCATTGAAAAAAATCAAATCTTTATAACTTGGTTTCTTATTTCGAAAAAATATTGTTGCCATATTCAAAAAGAAGCAGCACACAATTGTTAATCCAACGGTGTCAACAATAAAATGTCGAGAAGACGGCACAGTGACGGAGATGATGGTAAGTTGTCGCTAGTTACTTCGAGGCTAACGGTATAACGTTTGCTGAAGCCCGCGAGAGTTGATGCTGCTAGCTCTGTCAATGTGTGCATGCTAGCCAAATAGCTAGCTAACCACCTTGATTGCTAACTAAATCATTATAGCTAGTCATTTCAATTAGCTAACGGTGACTGTATCGGTTCATACTTGTATGTGACAATTTAAAACAAGTTTTTCGCAAGTCATTGGCAGTTTTCCAGCACCCCATTATTGGCTAGCTAGTTAGCCTGATGGATTAGCATAGCCCTTGCTTTTAACCGGTTAACTAGAAATTGCCTAGCAAACTACCTTTCGTTCCCCATCACATAAAGCAAAAACACTTCTTTATCCTACCATTACGTTAAACATTTGACCAACATATAATGTGATATATAGCTAACATTATTATCTTGTTGTTAATTAACAACTGTTAATATTATTTCAGACCTTGGGGGCGGCAACCATGCCAAAAAGTTGTTTATCTCGCTAGCTGGCTATCCTCTGCCATTTACCCCACAGACAGCGGATGTTCAAAATAATGATTAGTGAAATTAACTAGTTAGTAACTTGTTACACCACTGAAGGATACAGTTTTTAAAGAGCTAAGCATATTTGAGCTAGCACAAAATACTACATTGAAGGAAGGCTTTATCTCAGACTGTATATGGTCCATCTCCCCATCATCCGTCCTGTATGTGTCTGTCTGATTTCAAGGAGGCCAATCTCACAAAAGAAGGAGAACGTCTGAGCCCATTGAGATTGAGGATCGCCTGGAATCACTGATATGTCGAGTGGGAGAAAAGGTAATAGGGCTTTGCAGTAAGTGTGGGGATGTTTTCTGCATGATACCCATGTGTGTATTTTCTCACTCACTATACTTTTCTTTTGCCTGATTTGACCCCAGAAATCACCAGATATGTTGCCCTACAACAATTTCTTCATTTGCAGAGTACCTCTTCCCTGGAAAGCAATTTGGAAGGTCTTGCAGGTGTCTTGGAAGCCGACCTCCCCAATTACAAAAACAAAATCCTCCGCATTTTGTGTGCTGTGTAAGCTATTGGAAGTTATTCTAATACATTTGAAGGACTTTTAGTAAAACAAATTAAAACATGGAATGAGTAGGTGTGTCCAAACTTTTGACTGGTACTGTAATTGTGTGTCTGGTTTTGACAGGGCTCGACTTCTACCCGAGAAGCTGACAGTGTACACAACATTAGTGGGCCTTCTCAATGCCAGGAACTACAACTTTGGCGGGGAGTTTGTGGAGGCCATGATCCGACAACTCAAAGAGACCTTGAAGGCCAACCTGTACACCGAAGCGCTTTACCTAGTAAGTGTTTGGTGCGATAAAATAATTAGTCCACAGGCTCACCAAGGCAATTTTCTTTCAAAGTAATTACAGATGCTTACAATCATGTTTGACGTTATGCTAAACAATGGTTTCCGACACCCTGGTTTCCCTCTTTTCTCCAGGTGCGCTTCCTCTGTGACCTGGTGAACTGCCACGTGATCGCTGCCCCCTCCATGGTGGCCATGTTTGAGAACTTTGTTAGTGTCACTCAGGAGGAAGATGTGCCACAGGTAACATCTTATTGATGCATTTTAAACCCTTGAATTGTATGAAAGTATATTCAGTTTAGTTTTAGGATTGGTACATTTGGACTGTTTTCCCTGTTCCCAGGTGCGCTCGGACTGGTTTGTCTATGTTGTACTCTCCAGTCTCCCCTGGGTTGGGAAGGAACTCTATGAGAAGAAGGACGTGGAGATGGACAGGCTCCTAAACCAGATTGACGGTTACCTCAAGTATGCTTTTTTCCCCCCTCTTAGTTTGGTATTAACATGTCATTCTGGCTCTTTCCTAGTTGAGGAACTGTGCATGATGTAATGCAACTGAAATTCATGAGTATTTTGAGGGAGACTCCTTTGTCAACTGCACTCAATAGTGGTGAGACGGTCATGGTGACACCAATCTGTTTTTTAGGAGGCGACTGAAGACTCATGTCCCCATGCTTCAGGTTTGGACAGCAGAGAAGCCACACCCACAAGAGGAGGTAAGTAAGAGATATGTGTTCATATATGTTATTCCTCTGTCATAACCATCATAACCTTCACCTCTTCCTCGCTCGCCCTCAGTACCTGGACTGCCTGTGGGCTCAGATCCAGAAGCTGAAGAAGGACCGCTGGCAGGAGCGCCACATCCTGCGGCCGTACATTGCCTTTGACAGCGTGCTGTGTGAGGCCCTGCAGCACAACCTGCCACCCTTCACCCCGCCTGCCCACATGCCCGACTGCCAGTACCCCATGCCCCGCGTCATCTTCCGCATGTTCGACTACACCGATGCCCCTGAGGTACCGTGTAGTACTCCCTCGCTCAGACCAGAGAAAGAGGAATGTTTGGGGATGGGGTGGCCTTTTTGGAATGCTCCGACTAGTCTTTCTCTCTCCCTGACCACAGGGTCCCGTCATGCCAGGCAGCCACTCAGTGGAGAGGTTTGTGATTGAGGATAACCTTCACAACATCATCAAGTCCCACTGGAAAGAGAGGAAGACCTGGTGAGCTGCTGTACTTTCCAGTTGACTTGTTTATGTGTCCTCTTGTTGTGCGAGTGAGTCATTTCTGCCTCGTAATTGATCGAACAACTTATTATTTGTTTCCAGTGCTGCGCAGTTGCTCAGCTATCCAGGGAAAAACAAGATCCCACTCAACTATCACATTGTGGAGGTAAGCCCATTACTGCTTCATATCAAGGTTTCATATCATTAAGAGGACATGATCGAAGTCGACGCTTCGGTTCCTCTTTCCCTCTCTTCTGCCAGGTGATCTTTGGAGAGCTCTTCCAGTTGCCCTGTCCCCCCCACATCGACGTCATGTACACCACACTGCTCATCGAGCTCTGCAAGCTGCAGCCAGGCTCCCTGCCTCAAGTTGTATCCTTCTCCCCACTACTGGGACTACCCATTACAGTCTAGTAAAGGGCACACTGAATGGGTGGTCCATCACATAAATGCTTATTTTGAATTCTTAAGAAATACATTTTTGTCCTATGCCAACATTTGAGAATAGTGGGAAACCAAGTTACACAAAATGGCATGGGAAAGACCCTACAATTTTTTTTGACCACAAGTAATTATTTTGTCAGGCTTGGATACCTGTTTTACATCAACCGTGAGCGTTAACCCCTTAACAGCCTCATCCCAGTTGGCCCAAGCCACAGAGATGATGTACATGAGACTGGACACTATGAACACTACTTGCATAGACCGACTCCTCAACTGGTTCTCCCACCATTTGAGCAACTTTCAGTTCCGATGGAGCTGGGACGACTGGTAAGACCAGCTGTCTTTCACACAGCTTTTCATTTTATTTAGTTGGAACCTCTACTTATTATATTGAAATACTTATTTACTATTCAGAACAAATACATGTTCTTCTCCAAAGGACGGACTGTTTAGCGCTGGATGCAGACAAGCCCAAGCCCAAGTTTGTCAAGGAGGTTCTGGAGAAATGCATGAGGTATTTCCATTCAGATCCACTATAACTGTGTTGCACCCAGCTTGTTTTAAATCATACATGGGGAGGGATGTGTTATAGAGTCTGTCCCTGTAAACTGACCAATTGGCTTTTTGTTCTCGACCTCCAGGCTCTCCTATCATCAGCGGATAGTGGACATCGTCCCGCCCACTTTCTCAGCCCTCATCCCAGCCGACCCCATCTTCTTTTACAAATACCAAGATGAGGCCAACAGTAAGTACACTGCCTCTCCAGGGGCCATTCATTTATGTATTCTTGAATGTATTTCTGTAAACTTCTGTCTGTTGGTGCATCATAGCCTGGGGACTAAGATGACTCTAATGTGCTCGTAATTGGTCTGCCATTTATTTGTATTTTTTTTCTGTTGGATTGTAAGAGTGTGATCACAAGTAGCAGCCTTTTGAGGGTAAAGCTCAAATAAACCCCAGGGGGGTAACACTTCACATTAGTGTTGTTATTCCAGTGAAACTGTAATGGAACAGATGTAATTAGCCTGTAACAGGAAAGAAGTTCACTCAGCGTAATCTAAGTAAATACGATGTGCACAGTCTTCTTTTTTTCCTACTGTTGAACTATTGGCGTAAGCACCATCGGAAATACAACACGACACCTCTGCCTTTGTCCAGGTGCGCTGCCAGGCTATGCCGTGGCCATAACGGTGGGCAACGCCATCAAGAACCGGGCCTCCAATGAGGAGATCCTCACCGTGCTCAAAGACGTGCCAAACCCCAACCAGGAAGATGACGATGGTCAGTTAGCCCCAAAGCACTCACCTTCTCAGTGTCCCTATATCCTACATACACTCATTACAGTACTGTACACCATAGGGATATGTTCTGCTCATTTCTCACTCGCTCCTCCTTTGTCTGTTTCCAGATGAGGGTGAGGGCTTCAACCCCCTAAAGATAGAGGTGTTCCTGCAGACACTCCTCCATCTGGCTGCCAAGTCCTTCAGCCACTCTTTCAGTGCCCTGGCCAAGTGAGTGCCTGTTATGCTGACCCACACCCTCCATTTCTGTGCCCTCCTCTGTGCCACAGAAAAGGGTGGCATTGTTCAGCCTTGAGGCTTAGTGTAGCATCGCTATGATACCAGGCAGTTGAATGAACGATGGGAATCCGTCTTCTGTTGAGTTTTGCGCGTGTTGTCTGCGTGTACAACGCCTAAAGTGTCCTGTTTCCATCTGCCAGGTTCCATGAGATTCTGAAGGTCCTGACGGACTGTGACGAGGGCAAGCTGCACATCCTCCGGGTGGTCTACGAGGTCTGGCGGAACCACCCACAAGTGAGACCGACCACCCATCTCCGTCACCTACACTAGAACCCTCATTTCCACAGAGTTAATATAGATTTTGTGAATTGTGATGTGACCATAGGGTGTATGGAGAAATATGACCTTTCTCTGTCTGTGCAGATGATCTCTGTGCTGGTGGACAAGTTGATCCGTACACAGATTGTGGATTGTGCAGCTGTAGCCAACTGGCTCTTCTCTCCAAACATGGCTCATGAATTTACCAGGTGGGTGTTAAACCCTCTCTGCGTGTGTGCCCGCACACACACGTTTGCTGTGTCTTCCTTTGCTGTAAATCAGGTCATGCAAATATCTCGATCAATAGTTTTCAATTATCCTAATATGTACTACAGTATAAAAAAAATCCACTGTTTTGAAATTAGCAAACTCATTGTTACTCCATGCTTGGTCGTGTGGTGGGCAGGTTTTACGTGTGGGAGATTCTGCACTCCACCATCCGTAAGATGAACAAACACGTCCAGAAGATTCAGAAAGAGCTGGAGGAGGCCAAGGATAAGCTGGAGAGGCAACAGCATAAGAAGGTAGGCAGCAGGAGTGTGTCCTATCAACCGCTGCTGTAAACAATGCCTCTTTATAGACTCTTTAAATGCACGAATCGACCAGCCGCATTGCTCTGAATATTGTACTGATTGTGCCAGTAGTTTCTCTTCCAAGGTTTGCACAAAGCAGAATGTTCCCTTGTCTATATATAGTGACCTTTTTAGATTGTGCACTAGTTTTGCTTTCTAAACATGCATCACACGTGGTATTTTCAACCCAACACATTTAATTTGGCCTTGAATGGACACACTGTCCCTTTCAAACATATTAAAACATTTGAATTAGTCTGTGTTTGCTGATAATAGACATTACCAGTAGATGTCAGTGCTGCCACCATTTTAAAGGGAGGAGAGGAGCCAAATACGCAAAATAAGATCACTCTTTCTCTCCCTCAATCTCTCTTGTGTGTTTGTCTCTCTCCCCTCCCTATCTCAGCAGAAGGACAGTGGCGATGAGGAGGACATGGAGAAGAACAGTGAAGATGAGGACGGTCAGCTGGAGGAGCAGATCGAGCGTCTGCAGGAGAAGGTGGAGTCGGCCCAGAGTGAGCAGAAGAACCTCTTCCTGGTCATCTTCCAGGTAGTGCATGGGCAATACATCTTTGAAGTTAAATGTACAATGTCGGCAACATGGTTTCCTGTTTTTGTTTTCAACTGTTCAGCGCTTTCAGTGATGCTGAGGAGAGGACAGTAGACAGGATGTCACTCCAACGTGTTTTGTATGAGTCCATAGTACCCAGCCTGATTTCATCCTTTTTTTCCCCTTCTAATCTTTGTCCCTCTTCTGTCCCCGCAGCGCTTCATCATGATGCTGACGGAGCACCTGGTGCGCTGCGAGACAGGCAGTGTGGACTTCAGCACGCCCTGGTACAAGAACTGCATCGAGAGGCTGCAGCAGATCTTCCTCATGGTATTAGCTAGCCTTTCTCGCCTCGTCCGTCAGTCTGACGGGCCCTGTTCGTTCAATTCCATGTCTTTTCAAGGTCAACTGATGTTCATGTGGCTCTTTTGTGTTTTCTTTGTAGCATCATGTGACCATCCAGCAGTACATGGGGACCCTGGAGAACCTGCTGTTCACCGCCGAGCTTGACCACCACATCCTAGCTGTTTACCAGCAGTTCTGTGCCCTGCAGCTCTGAGACCCTGCACACACACCATTACTTTACATATGCCATACTCTATATATACACACACACACACAGACCCACACTTGCATCAAGATGTCTTCATTACTTTTTAATTTGTATTTTATGTGTGAGTGCCATTGACGGTATTAACTTTAAAAGACCATATTTGAAGGAGGAGTTGTTTACTTGGTGAAGTAGTACATTTGACAGATGTTAGAATCTGTCTCTCGGGTCTTATGCCATTTCTTTGTATTGTTTTTTTTTCTCCCCCTTCATTTTGCTGTTCATTTTTACCACGTTACTCGTAGCCCTATTAAGGTGGCTCTTTTAAAAAAAGAACTGAGGTTGCAACAAGGCAGAGGGTGGCTTTCAGTTTTGCTCAGGCGAGCCTGAATCCAGAGTTCTCTATTTTTTTTATATGTATTTTATGTGAATTGAAATTGGGGAAATGATTCAAACTCCTGTAGAGTCTTATCTGCCTGTATTATCTGTATGGTGTCTACTGAGGGGAGTGCAGTTCTGTTTGTCACTGTGTAACACTTTGGAACAGTGATGAAATAAATACACTGAAACGGCTTCCTCTTTAAAAACAATTCTCTTTCTTAACTTTAGAACTTTTAGATAAATGGCTCATTTTATCAGCTGCCTGTATCTTGGTTGGGGTGTATGCATGTGGTAAATGGCACATAATAGTATCCAGGAGAAATGAAAGTGTTTTGACAATTCACTAAATTGTATGTATTTAGAAGTGAATTAAACCAATGACTGACATGGTGGTTTATTTGACTATAAAGTATATTTACAGGAGTAGTTTAAAATACCAAATTTACTACAATTGAATGTGTAAAATAATTTGGTACTGACAAAAAATGTGCCATCATTCAAATACCTGGAATATTATTTTATGAACTAGTCTGTACACCCCACAAGCATACATGTCCACTACCATCACAGTTTAATTCCATTGAAATTTCAGTCAATTCAGGTATTGGATTACTTTTGCATCATACATTTAATGTCCAACTTAACAGACCGAGCCGAAATGACCTCCACTCTGCTCCGCATCAGTACAAACGGTGCGGTGCATAAGATGCTATTCATCTTAGAGCATACCTGTATAAAAGGAAAGCCCCGTTTCAAATCGAGTAACTTTTTACCACCACCGTTTAAGCAATATTAAATATCGCTATTGTCAAAACTGTAATCATTCACTTGGGACGAGAGAATGAAGCAGTATAGCAAAGGTAGAAATTACCTTTCAGTTACATTCCGAAAACCTAAATAATCTTTATTAAGGAATGTAATGGTAAGTCAATACACTTGGCCTCGTGAGAATTGTTGTGCTTCTGAAATGATGCTAGTGATCTCAAAGCAGTTCAGTTAACCCCTGACCTGTTCCTACTTTTGGTCAGAGTTTGACGTGCTGTCACAGGTTGCCAGAGTTGGCTTTTTTCCACCAGCCTGTGCCTCAGCATCCAGTCTCCTGTACTTCGTGTGGAAGAAGATAACAAAGCAGCAGGTAAAGACACTGAACAGGCCTGCCATCACCAGCACGGGCACTGTGGAGACGTACACAGAAAAAGACAAGTCAATGACGAGCTAAGACATTTTCAGACATTTCTACAGGAACTAATCACAGTGTGTGTGTTTTCGAGAGAATCACGCTGCTAGAGCCACTGCAAAGCACCAGACAATAACAATACAGGCTTGTTCCTCTTTATCAAGTCCCCAGAGGATTTCATTATGTTATATTTAGAAAAAGAGTGGCAATTTAACTGAACATAACCTCTGGCATCACTGTGTTTTGGCCTTGTGCACGTATTTTATTTTTGGAGGGCAATACTTTTTAACGTATTTGTTGTAAAATAAACTATAGCTTGTCACGGCACCTGTCCCCTCAATTTCAATGGAAATAATGTATTTGCAACATACAGTACCAGGCAAAAGTTTGGACACACCTACTCATTCAAGGGTTTTTATTAATGTTTACTATTTTCAACATTGTACATTTATAGTGAAGACATCAAAACTATGACATAACACATATGGAATTATGTAGTCCCCCAAAAAGTGTTAAACAAATCAAAATATAATTTATATTTGAGATTCTTCAAAGTAGCCACCCTTTGCCTTGATGACAGCTTTGCACACTCTTGGCATTCTCTCAACCAGCTTCACCTGGAATGCTTTTCCAACAGTCTTGAAGGAGTTCCCACATTTGCTGAGCACTTAGTAGCTGCTTTTCCTTCACTCTGCAGTCCAACTCATCCCAAACCATCTCAATTGGGTTGAGGTCAAGTGATTGTGGAGGCTAGGTCATCTGATGCAGCACTCCATCACTCTCCTTCTTGGTCAAATAGCCCTTAGACAGCCTGGAGGTGTGTTGTGTCATTGTCCTGTTGAAAAATAAATTATAGTCCCACAAAATGTAAACCAGATGTGATGGCGTATCACTGCAGAATGCTGTGGTAGTCATACTGGTTATGTTTGCCTTGAATTCTAAATAAATCCCTAACAGTGTCACCAGCAAAGCAGCCCCACACCATCACACCTCCTCCTCCATGCTTCACGGAGGGAACCACACATGCGGAGATCATCCGTTCACCTACTCTGCGTCTCACAAGGACACGGCGGTTGGAACCAAATTTGGACTCATCAGCCCAAAGGACAGATTTCCGCCGGTCTAATGTCCATTGCTCGTGTTTCTTGGCCCAAGCAAGTCTCTTCTTCTTATTGGTGTCCTTTAGCAGTGTTTTTTTTGCAGCAATTCGACCGTGAAGGCCTGATTCACACAGTCTCCTCTTAACAGTGCCACAATACAGTGCCACAATACAGTGCCACTGACACGGCCCGCTACCAAAACCTGCGGGCTCTTCTTCAACGCAGCCAACGTGAGTAAAACATTTAAACATGTTAACCCTCGCAAGGCTGCCGGCCCAGAGGGCATCCCTAGACTCGTCCTCAGAGAATGCGCACAACAGCTGGCTGGTGTGTTTACGGACATATTCAATCAATCCCTATCCCAGCCTGCTCTTCCCACATGCTTCAAGAGAGCCACCACTGTTCCTGTTGCCAAGAAAGCTAAGGTAACTGAGCAAAACGACTATCACTCACTTCCGTCATCATGAAGTGCTTTGAGAGACTAGTCAAGGATCATGTCACCTCCACCCTACCTGACACCCTAGACCCACTCCAATTTGCTTACCGCCCCAATAGGTCCACAGACGATGCAATCTCAATCACACTGCACACTGCCCTAACCCATCTGGACAAGAGGAATACTTATGTAAGAATGTTGTTCATCGATTACAGCTCAGCAGTTAACACCATAGTACCCTCCAAACTCGTCATTAAGCTCGAGACCCTGGGCCTCGACCCCGCCCTGTGCAACTGGGTCCTGGACTTTCTGACGGGTTGCCCCCAGGTGGTGAGTATAGGAAACAACCTCCACCCCGCTGATCCTCAACACTGGGGCCCCACAAGGGTACGTGCTCAGCTCTCTCCTGTACTCCCTGTTCACCCATGACTGCGTGGCCATGCACGCCTCCAACTCAATCATCTAGTTTGCAGACAACACAACAGTAGTAGTCTTGATTACCAACAACGACGAGACGGCCTACAGGGAGGAAGTGAGGGCCCTCAGAGTATGGTGTCAGGAAAAGAACCTCACACTCAACGTCAACAAAACAAAGGAGATGATTGTGGACTTCAGGAAACAGCAGAGGGAGCACTCCCCTATCCACATCGACGGGATAGTAGTGGAGAAGGTGGAAAGTTTTAAGTTCCTCGGCGTACACGTCACGGACAAACTGAAATGGTCCACCCACACAGACAGCGTGGTGAAGAAGGCGCAGCAGCGTCTCTTCAACCTCAGGAGGCTGAAGAAATTTGGCTTGCCACCAAAAACACTCACAAACTTTTACAGATGCACAATTGAGAGCATCCTGCCAGGCTGTATCACTGCCGGGTACGGCAACTGCTCCGCCCACAACCGTAAGGCTCTCCAGAGGGTAGTGAGGTCTGCACAACGCATCACCGGGGGCAAACTACCTGCCCTCCAGGACACCTACACCACACGGTGTCACAGGAAGGCCAAAAAGATCCACCCGAGTCACTGCCTGTTCACCCCGCTATCATCCAGAAGGCGAGATCAGTACAAGTGCATCAAAGCTGGGACTGAGAGACTGAAAAACAGCTTCTATCTCAAGGCCATCAGACTGTTAAACAGCCATCACTAACATTGAGTGGCTGCTGCCAACATACTGACTCAAATCTCTAGCCACTTTAATAATTAAACATTGGATGTAAAAAAAAATGTATCTCTAGTCACTTCAAACAATGGCACTTTATATAATGTTTACATACCCTGCATTACTCATCTCATATATACTGTACTCTATACCATCTACTGCATCTTGCCTATGCCGTTCGACCATCGCTCATCCATACAGTTTTTATGTACATATTCTTATTCATTCTTTTACACTTGTGTGTATAAGGTAGATGTTGCGAAATTGTTAGATTACTTGTTAGATATTACTGCACAGTCGGAACTAGAAGCACAAGTATTTCGCTAAACTCGCATTAACATCTGCTAACCATGTGTATGTGACCAATAAAATTTGATTTGATTTGTTGAGATGTGTTTGTTACTTGAACTCTGTGAAGCATTTATTTGGGCTGCAATTTCTGAGGCTGGTAACTCTAATGAACTCATCCTCTGCAGCAGAGGGAACTCTGGGTCTTCCTTTCCTGTGGCGGTCCTCATGAGAGCTAGTTTCATCATAGCGCTTGGTTTTTGCGACTGCACTTGAAGAAACGTTCAAAGTTCCAAATTGACTGACCTTCATGTCTTAAAGTAATGATGGACTGTCGTTTCTCTTTGCTTATTTGAGCTGTTCTTTCCATAATAGGGACTTGGTATTTTACCAAATAGGCCTATCTTCTGTATACCACCTCTACCTAACACTTATTTTGGTTACTACATGATTCCATGTGTTATTTCACAGTTTTGATGTCTTCACTATTATTCTACAATGTAACAAATTGTGAAAATAAAGAAAAACCCTGGAATGAGTTGTGTCCAACCTTTTGACTGGTACTGTATTTTGTTAGCTGTGGCAAACCATGTGTTGTCTAGGATGCTGTTTCAGCCAACATTTCGGTCTGCCATATGCATCTTGTGTTATTTTCATACAAATGCAAAGTCTTAACTGCTAACAAAACAACCAATAGCTGTAATTGCCTACAGAAATGTAATGGTGGGCAACCATACCTCAATTAGCATGCATATACTATTTTAATCCCTCCGATACATATGGTAGTTCTTGACTTACCCCTCCAACTCAAGGCCGCATCCCCTCCTACAGAACAGGTAGAGAAGGGCGAGTAGGCCATTGGTTTGGTCAACCCCTGAAGAAGCAGTATATAGATAACTGACTGGATCTGTCTGAAAAAAAACAAAAACAAGCACATTCTTATTAACACTTAGCCCTTTATTCACACTCTTGCTCTTTAGTCTATGTTCTTCTTGTGTGAAACAGTGTATCAGACAGATGTACCCTGATATAAATATCAGGCCTGCTGAGGTGGCCTCCCCAACCGGGTAGGAGCACTCCACAGACAACTCCATGGCAACCGGGTAAATGGAGAAGCCGAAAAAGCCGAAGAGCGAACAAGCAACGGCCACGGCTATTCCCTGATTCCGCATCTGAGATACCTGGTAGGGGGAAACACACACACACAAGGATGAGAAGGCGTTACACACAAAACTGCTTGGTAAAAATAGAAGATTGTAAAGAGGATAATGGTACCAACAGAGAGGGCTGCTGTGCTTCTAGCTCATAGGAAAATGTGTAGTATTTAGTTTTTTTACGTATTATTTATTACATTATTAGACCCCACATTTTTTTTGTGTTATTACATACAGCCGGGAAGAACTACTGAATATCAGAGTGGAGGTAACTCACCAGCACTACCAGCATTACAACCAGGAATATGACTTTCCCAAAGCGAATCCTTTGTTCACACCCCCCAGGGGAATTTAATTGATTCCAGAGTCCGACCCAAAACACCGCCGGCAGAGGAGAGGTACTCGGAGTGGTCTTCTAGTTCGCTAATGTTCAGTCTCTGGATAATAAAGTTGATGAGCTCAAAGCGAGGATTTCTTTCCAGAGAGACATCAGGGATTACAACATACTCTGTTTCACGGAAACATGGCTCTCTCGGGATATACTGTATGGGGAAGTCCAGCCAGCTGGGTTCTCAGTTGATTGCGCAGACACGGATAAATATCTCTCCGGGAAGAAGAAGATGTGTGGTGGTGTTTAGAGACTCATGGTGTGATTGTTCACCCGACCTAGAACACCTCACAATCAAATGCTGACCGTATTATCGCCCAATAGAATTCTCTTCGGTTATAGTCACAGCCGTGTATATTCCCCTTCAAGCCAATATCACGACGGCCCTCAAAGAACTTCACAGGACTTTATCACATATCCACATATCCTGAGGCCACATTTATTGAAGTTGGGGATTTTAACCGAGCAAATTTTAGAAAAAGGATGTCGAAGTTCTATCAACACATTGACTGTAGTACTCGCGCTGCTAAAGCACTCGACCACTTCTACTCCAACTTCCGGGATGCCTACAAGGCCCTCCCCCGCCCTCCTTCGGCAAATCTGACCATGACTCCATTTTGCTCCTCCCTTCCTATAGGCAGAAACTCAAATGTGTGACTGTGACTGTGACTATTAAAACCTACACTAACCAGAAACCGTGAATAGAAGGCATGGTTCGCACAAAACTGAAAACGCAAACCACTGCATTTATAAATATGGCAAGGTGACTGGGAATAAGGCAGAATACAAACAGTGTAGTTATTCCCTCCGTAAGGCAATCAAACAGGCAAAATGTTAGTACAGAGACAAAGTGGAGTTGCAATTCAACAGCTCAGACAAGAAACGTACGTATGTGGCAGGGTCTACAGACAATCACGGACTACAAAAGGAAAATCAGCCACGTCGCAGACACCATCGTCTTGATTCCGGACAAGCTAAACACCTTCTTCGCCCGCTTTGAGGGTAACACAGTGCCACCGACGCGGCCCGCTACCAAGAAATGTGGGCTCTCCTTCTCCGTGGCCAAAGTGTGTAAGACATTTAAGCGTGTTAGCCCTCGCAAGGCTGCCAGTCCAGACAGCATCCCCAGCCCCGTCATCAGAGCATGCGCAGACCAGCTGTCTGGAGTGCTTACAGACATATTCAATCTCTCCCTATCCCAGTCTGCTGTCCCCAAATGCTTCAAGATGTCCACCATTGTTCCTGTACCCAAGAAAGCAAAGGTAACTGAACTAAATTACTATCGACCCATAGCAGTCAATTCTGTCATCATGAAATGCTTTGAGAGACTAGTCAAGGATTATATCACCTCTACCTTACCTGTCACCCTAGACCCATTTCAATTTGCTTACCGCCGGAATAGATCCACAGACAATGCAATCGCCATCACACTGAACACTGTCCTATCCCATCTGTACAAGAGGAATACCTATGTAAGAATGCTGTTCATTGACTATAGCTCAGCATTCAACACCATAGTACCCACCAAGCTCATCATTAAGCTTGAGGCCCTGGGTCAGAACCCCGCCCTGTTCAACTGGCTCCTGGACTTCCTGACAGACCACCTCCCCAGGTGGTGAAGGTAGAAAACAACACCTCCACTTCGCTGATCCTCAACACTGGGACCCCACAAGGCTGTGTGCTCAGCCCCCTCCTGTGCTCCATTTTCACCCATGACTGCGTGGCTACGCATGCCTCCAACTCAATCATCAAGTTGCAGACAACACAACAGTAGTAGGCTTGATTACCAACACTAACGATACAGCCTACAGGGAGGAGGTGAGGGCTCCCGGAGTGTGGCGCCAGGAATATAACCTCTCACTCAACGTCAACAAAACAAAGGAGATGATCGTGGACTCCAGGAAACAGCAGAGGGAGCACCCCCCTATTATCCATATCAACAGGACCGCAGTGGAGAAGGTGTAAAGATTAAAGTTCTCGGCGTACACATCAATTCCTCGGCGTACACATCAATGGTCCACCCACACAGACAGTGTGGTGAAGAAGGCGCAACGGCGCCTCTTCAACCTCAGGAGGTGGAATAAATTTGCGTGGCACCTAAAACCCTCACAAACTTTTACAGATGCACAATTGAGAGCATCCTGTCACCTGGTACTGGAGAGTATGGTCTGCCCAACGCATCGCCGGGGGCAAACAACCTGCCCTCCAGGACACCTACAGCACCCATGTCACAGGGAGGCCAAAAAGATCATCAAGGACAACAACCACCCGAGCCACTGCCTGTTCATCATGCTATCATCCAGAAGGGTAGGTCAGTACAGGTTCATCAAAGCTGGGACCGAGAGACTGAAAAACAGCTTCTATCTCAAGGCCATCAGACTGTTAAATAGCCATCGCTAGCACATTAGAGGCTGCTGCCTATAGACTTTAAATCACTGGCCATTTAAATAAATGGAACACTAGTCACTTTAATAATGTTTACATATTTTGCATTACTCATCTCATATGTATTTAATGTATTCTATTTTACTGTATCTTAGTCTATGCCGCTCTGACATTCCTTGTCCATACATTTATATATTCTTAATTCCATTTCTTTACTTAGATTTGTGAGTATAGGCTGTATGTTGTGAAATTGTTAGGTATTACTTGTTAGATATTACTGCAGTCGGAGCTAGAAACACAAGCATTTCGCTACACCCGCAATAACATCTGCTAAACACGTATGTGACCAATTCATTTTGATTTGATACCTTGAAAGAAGAAAAACTGAAAATATATGCTGTTTTCCTCCACCCCAAACCTTAGTTTGGAACATGCATCACTGTTTCATCATCACACCTATTCATGAGGTACGAAACTGATAACCCTGAGGTTTGATCCCGACTCACCACTGAGAAGGCAATGCAGGCCAGCGCTGAGAGGCTCATGTTGACCTTGGTGACCTCAGTGAACTTCTTGGTCTTGTCAACGTAGAGACCCAGGAAGCCAGCTCCGACTATACCGAACACGATGAAGAGACCTCCGCACAGTCCTGCAAAGTCCTGCAACAACAACACACATTGAAAATATTGTTCAGGAAACCAATTCATGGGACATATTTTTTCATATTTTGCAATGAAAAACTAATTTTGTTGGTCCTTTGGGATCATTGATGGGTGCTTACATTAGTGTACCCTCGGACACACATGATCTGCTCCAACAGTGTAGAGAAGCAGGTGAACACAGCGATCCCCGAGCCGAAACACAGCAGGAGAATCATGTAGGCCTTGTTCCTCAGGAGCTACAAAGGAACAGGAGGCAGACAGGCACAGGTTACAGTGGGTTACAGATGTTCCTGTTAGAAGATAGCCATCAGGGATCTTTCAATGCTGCAGAAATTTGATTTCAAGCAGTATCCAAATCCATCGGATATGATGATCACAATATAGTAGCCATATCTAGGAAAACCAAAGTTCCAAAGGCTGGGCCTAATATAGTGTATAAGAGGTCATACAATACGTTTTGCAGTGATTCCTACGTTGATTGATGTAAAAAATATTTGTTGGTCTGTGGTGTGCAATGAAGAGCAACCAGACGCTGCACTTGACACATTTATGAAATTGCTTATCCCAGTTACTAATAAGCATGCACCCATGAAGAAAATGGCTGTAAAAACTGTTAAATCCACCTGGATTGATGAGGAATTTAAAAATGTATGGTTGAGAGGGATGAGGCAAAAAGAATGGCAAATAAGTCTGGCTGCACAACCGATTGGCAAACGTACTGCAAATTGAGAATGTGGAAATTGAGCAAGTTCAGGTAACTAAACTGCTTGGAGTAACCCTGGATTGTAAACTGTTATGGTCAAAACATATTGATACAACAAAAGCTAAGATGGGGAGAAGTCTGTCCATCATAAAGCGCTGCTCTGCTTTCTTAACAGCACTATCAACAAGGCAGGCCATACAGGCGCTAGTTCTGTTGCACCTGGACTACTGTTCAGTCGTTTGGTCAGGTGCCACAAAGAGGGACTTTTTTGCAATTGGCTAAAAACAGGGCAGCACGGCTGGCCCTTGGACGTACACAGAGAGCTAACATTAATAATATGAATGTCAATCTCTCCTGGCTCAAAGTGGAGGAGGGATTGACTTCATCACTACTTGTATTTGTGAGAGGTATTGACAAGTTGAATGTACCGATGTGTCTATTTGAACTACTGGCACACAGCTCGGACACCCATGCCTACCCCACAAGACATGCCACAAGAGGTCTCTTCACAGTCCACAAGTCCAGAACAGACTATGGGAGGCGCACAGTACTACATAGAGCCATGACTACATGGAACTCTATTCCACATCAAGTAACTCATGCAAGCAGTAACATTTGATTTCAAAAACAGATAGAAATACACCTTATGGAACAGCGGGGACTGGGAAGCAACAAAAACATAGGCACAGACACACACGATAACATACACAATATGCACACACGTACACATGGATATTGTGTTGTAGATATGTGGTAATAGAGTCGGGGCCTAAAGGCAGACACTTAATGTGTTGTGAAATCTATTGTTAATGTTTTTAAAATGGTATAACTGCCTTCATTTTGCTGGACAGAGAGTAAGAAAGGAAGAGTATCTGCTAATAAACACCAAATATACAATGCAATATGGATGCTGCTACCCCTCTCAAATGAAGAATAATGAGTCTGAACCTCAGTACCATCAGGAGTGAATTAAATGTTGATGGGGACTACAAATATTATTAGTACAGTATTGTCATTCTTTGTGTGTATAACTCCTCACCAGCTTGATTCCCTCCAGGAAGGGCTCTGAGTTGGAGCTTTCGGCACTGGCTGAGGGGGGCGTTGGGGGGGCACTATCACGGATCCCCACTGTTGCTAGGAGACAGGTAATGGCTGCTGGTACAGCATATATGAACAGCTGGGAAGATCAGTGAACGCGGAAAAAGTATAATTGTAGTGATAAATATATATGCAATCTAAAGTCAAGACAATCTGTTTTACTATTTCTTCCTTAACTCACCAATAAAGGGATGTTGTTGGTAGTCCCCACAATCATAGGGGAAAAGATGCTAGCAATGAGAATCCCAAGGGGATTGGCTGAAAGGAGAAATAGAGAAACACAACCAAAAAATTTAAAATAGTCCGCCATGATATTGTCATTTGGAGCTTAAACGAACAGACATTTTGGACTTTCTCTTCCTACTTTTTAGGGGATCTCAGTTCCTGTGACTGAAAAGCTGACTGAAAAGCTGACTGAGGCTGACGGAAAAGCTGACTGAAAAGCTGACAGAAAGCTGACAGAAAGAGGAGCAGTTGGCAATTCAAAACACATATGGCAAGTGGTGACTAAACCAATAATGCTGACTTGACACAGGTAGTTTTAACAGAGTAACTGATGGGAAAATCTGTGGTGGACAGGACAGCAACCATAGCTCACTCACACATGGAGGCTATCATATTGGCGGTGGCTCGCTGGTGCTCTGGGAACCAGAGGGCTGCCAGCTTGGTGGGAGTGAAGATAACCAGGGGCTGGGCCAGGGCACACAGGGTTTGGCCCCCCATCACCACGGGGAAATTGGCTGCACTTGGTAGGTTCCTCATGATGCCCACGAAACGCAGCACAGCTCCCAACATGTTGAGCCAGGAACCCAGCACCAGCTATAGAACAGTCAGAAAGGCAAAATGTCACAATGGGCACGGTTTAGTAAAAAAATCAGAGTGCCATCTGCATGTGGGCAGCTTCCTCTATCACTGACAGCAGACTTCATATACAAAGCCCACACACTTTCTATCTGAGATTTTTCCAGACAAACTCAAACATTCACACTTTACTGAATATCCCTCTTACACCTCTCATCCATATCTCTTTCATCATATCTCTTTCATGCATATTTATTTCATGCATATCTTAAAGGAACAGTCTGTATCTTTCATTTCAAGCACTGGACAGACTCCCCTCACAGGTTTGTTTTCAGTGTGTGCACAGCGTTGTAAACAAATATTCTGCGAGATACTGTAGGCAAGGCAGATTTAATGGAATCTGGTCTGTTTTATTAATTTAACCTTTATTTGCCCAGGAAGTCCCATTGAGGTCAGGAGACCTGTGTGTGGTCTACCTTGACCAGACTGTACATACTGTGATTCGGAGTCCTAAGGTGTCCAGCATCCATGTGGTCCCAAAGCTGAGAGGAATGGCCACCACCATGTAGATCATGGACAGCCAGTTGATCTGGTCCAGGGTGACACCCATGAACTGGGCTGAATGGTCTGCCACTGGAGCAAAGGTCAGCCATAACTGAGGACACAAGCACAAACACAAAGGAAGAGGGTGTTTTAGGATCATTTGATTATATATACAATAAATGTGTTATTACATTGTTTACAACTTGCTGCTTGTACACAAATGTTCTTCACTGATATTTCCTCAATCATTCTATCTGCCCAATGTTACAATGCAGTGACACAAAAGTGTCTGATCGGACACCATCTGTTAATATTCCAGTCCAATCAAGACGTCAACCAATGAGACGTAAAGCTTGATTTATTCTATTTAACCTTTATTTAACCAGGAAGTCCTATTAAGGACTGAATACCTCTTTCCCAAGGAAGATATGGCAAAACTGCATGACAAACGCAACCCACTGGTATACATGTGATCATGTGATAAAAAGATACATCTCTAAGCAGGAAGTAAACCACAGCCTTGCCTTGTGGAACTCCAAGTCACGTGAAAACAGAAGCAATGACTCACAAGGCACTAGCGTATGACCCAGCTTTAGGCCGGACTATTCAAATCAGGCTACTATGGAGTGTTTACATAGGCTTATTTGCAAATAGTCTGGGTAGCCATTTAATTAGCTGTTCAGGAGTCTTATGGCTTGGGGGTAGAAGCTGTTTAGAAGCCTCTTGAACCTAGACTTGGCTCTCCGGTACCGCTTGCCGTGCGGTAGCAGAGAGAACAGTCTATGATTTATATTGTCATTCATTGGTCAAAATGAATATGTAGAATTCCTATGCTGAGGAGAGAGACCAACCATCCCAGCCCAATAAACAGTGATAGGCCGATACAATCACAGCATGTTAACCATATACAGTTTGACCCCTGTGCCCTCTCCTTCAAAGATTAACCTAACTTTAACCTCTTAGATGTTGTCCCTTATATAGGAGACTTTGAGCGGTTGTGGACCGGTTCCAACTTACATTTTGGTGTACAAAGCCCCCTGTGAACGTTGCAGGGTCCAGTACCTTATAGTGCCAGTAAACCCCAATTGTCTGCTTTCCACTACTTCTCAATCAGCGGAGCTTACTTGAAGTGTCAGGTTTCACACCCAACATTTGCATAGGGAGTGACGTGTCACATTTTCTGGCCTATCCAGACAAAGTTTTAATTTCATCTGCCTCTGAGCACTAGATTCCAGCCTACTCAAGAGCATGTTGTGTCTCAACCGATGGCGGGCACAACACTAAAACCTCAGATGATTTAAAGTAAAGTCTAAGCTACAACACGCAAATATGAAGGCACGAATTCATTCCTTCAATTCAGTACCGCTCTTCACCGTGCCCAGAACTGTCCGAACAGATGTTCATGGCCGAACAGGTGTTTTGCCTCCTTTCCCTCCTTCATGGAACAGTAGTTATAGTCATAACTGTACCTTCCCTTTCAGTCACTCAACTCAGTACAACAAAGCTATGAGGACATGAAATCACACCCCAGGCCGACCCCAGGGGGCACCAAATGAAATTGCCAATGGCAGACCACTCAGAGTTCCATCCCGATAGGAAAACCTGCGGTACCCGGGTATTGTGCAATCTGCATGCTGCTTAATGACCCTCTCCTGACCCAGCGGTAACCACACAGTTGGCTACACAGGGGGCAATGAAATCCGAGCAATAAAACTTCACAAAAATGTTTGGTAATGCCCAACTCGCCGTAGAACAGATATCTCCTGAAGGCAACCCTTTAAACAACGCCCAAGACGTTGCCAAACCCCTGGTGAAATGGGCACATGCACCGTTAGGTAATTCTTGCCTTTTGCTGTCATAGCAGACCAGAGAAATAGCCCCCGAGCTGCAGTTTAGAAAGCCCCCTAAAACTATCCGGATTAGCAAAACAGACAAAAAGTTGGACACTCAAACGTACACCCCTATGCCGCTCAATGTACAAATCAAATCAAATTGTATTTATCACATAAGACATGGTTAGCAGATGTTAATGCGAGTGTAGCGAAATGCTTGTGCTTCTAGTTCCGACCATGCAGTAATATCTAACAAGTAATCTAACCTAACAATTTCACAACAACTACCTTATGCACACAAGTGTAAAGGAATGAATAAGAATATGTACATAAAAATATATGAACGAGTGATGGCCGAACGGCATAGGCAAGATGCAGTAGATGGTATAGAGTACAGTATATACATATGAGATGAGTAATGTAGGGTATGTAAACATTAAATAAAGTGACATTGTTTAAAGTGGCTAGTGATACATTTATTACATCAAGATGGCAGTATACAGTAGATGGTATAGAGTACAGTATATACATATGAGATGAGTAATGTAGGGTATGTAAACATGGCGTAAAGCTCATACGGATACAGGGCATGTAACCTCCACTGCTCCTCAGAAGCAAATGGAGGAGGTGAAAAGGGAAATAGCTCAAAGCTAGAGACCTGTAGGACATAGTCATGACCTTAGCAGCAAAGGGTGCAATAGGACGCAACGTCACCTTAGAGTCAACAAGGGTGAACTTTATACAAGAGGGGTGAATGGATAACATGTGGGGATCTCCAACACATTTGGCTGAGGCCAAAGCCACGAGCAGGGCGGTCTTGTAGGAGAGGATTTCAGATCTAATGACTCCATTGGTTCAAAGGGGGCCTCACAGAGCACATCCAAAACCAAAGCCAAATCCCAAATGGGTGCAATAGGTTTAGAATCCGGGTCCCCGCCTAAAAGGAGAATGATCTCCGTGAAACCAATGTTGTTTGGGCCAACGGGGAGCCACAAGGATCAATGACAATCCCTCCAGATGCACCCTTTCCAGCGTGGGCTGAATCAGGTCCACAGGGGGAAATGCGTCAAGGAGCACCCAGAGCCCTTATCGAGAAAACCAGCCAACAACGCACGTTTTCTTATGATGAGTAAAGATCTACGTCATCCTTGCCAAACATTTCCCATATCTGGGAGATCCCAGAGAACGGGTGCACCCCTGGATAGCAGATCCACACCTGTATTGAGGCACCCGGGGGGATGCGTCGCCCGGGGTGAGGGAAAGTGCGCACTGCTCCACAGCAGTAGTGAGCGAGCCAAGGATAAGATGGTTAGAGACTGCACCCTTCCCTGTCTGTTGATGTATGCCAGCAACCCCCAAATGTAGCTGCCCTCAGGGGATGCGTCTGTCGTGATCACCTTGCGGGATATAACTCATCCCATGGGGGTCCCCAGCGACAACAAAGCCCATTGGCATAACGGGGCCACCCGGAGTGACCAATTTAGGTGGCGTGATGCGTCCATGTGCCTATCACCCACCGCTGAAAAGGTTGCATCAGCAACAGCCCGAGGGCAACCATGGGCATCATAGAAGCCAACATCCCCAATTGACGCAGGCACTGGTGAAAATGCAATATGTGACCCAGCCAAAATCAGGCCAAGCAAAACCGGAAACCAGACTGCCTCTGCTGGGACAAGAACATTTAAGTCCATGGCTCCCATAACTCAGACCCAGCCGAGGCTCCTGTGAGAGGAAGTCCTAAGAATTCTACCCATTGGGGCGGCAGAGTGGCCTAGTGGTTAGAGTGTTGGACTAGAAACCAAAAGGTTGCAAGTTCAAATCCCCGAGCTGATGTCGTTCTGCCCCTGAACAAGGCAGTTCCTAGTGATTGAAAATAAGAGTTTGTTCTTAACTAACCTGCCTAGTTAAATAAAGGTACAAATTTGCCAAGGGAACCTGGTCACATGGACTTGGCAACAGGGCAAGCCACTGACACTGTCCCTTCATCTCACACACAAGCTGAGCCGGGGCAGCAAGAGCATGCACTGCTCCAAGACATACCAGACAACAAGATGTGAGTATCATTTAATTTATTTGGGCAAATTTGCCAAGGGAACCTGGTCCCTGGTCACATGGACCACTGAACCTGAACCCGCCTTCGTCGTTTTGGTTGCGTTAGCCAGGCTAAACAGGCAGAAGAATAACTAGCAAATTGGTCGGGAACTTCACCAAACTAGTTATTAAACTTTAATATATAAAGTACAGAAGGAGTACAGGATTTTTTATTTTTTTATTTAACTTGGCAAGTCAGTTAAGAACAAATTGTTATTTACTATGACGGTCTACCCTGGCCAAAACCCTATAGGACTCCCAATCACAGCCAGTTGTGTTACAGCCTGGACTCAAACCCGGGTCTGTAGTGACACCTCTAGCACTGAGATGGACTGCCTTAGACCCCTGCGCCACTCGGGAGTCCAAGTATGTCTGCCCTCTTGGACAGTTAAATTGGAGTAAAGCCTGATACATTTTGCATTCCAATATTATAATTTTTGTGTGAATTGTTCTGCTCAGTTAGAGGTGAAGAGTGGAAGAATTGAAGGAATGAATCCGTGTCTTGGGTTTATCACCTGTGGAAGATGGGGCTTCGATTTACATTGTCAGGCGTGATTTGCCCTAAGGCACACATCCCCTATTAAAGCAATAGCCCCAGGGGTACATTAGCTACATTCTCTGAAATATTAGGGTGCACCATATGGCAGGTACCTTCACAGTACCCTTGTAGAAGTCTGAACCAAATGCATTTTGACTCAATGAGTGATATGCTAAAGGGGTTCATGATGACTCCTGAAATGTCACTATAGGCTGCTAAGCTACTGTATTTCATAGTGAAGGGTAAACACTAATTTAGGATCTGCAGCAGTCTGTCCAAATCAAATCAAATGAAATTGTATTGATCACATATACATGTTCAGCAGATGTTATTGCAGGTGTATTGACGTGTTTGTGTTTCTAGCTCCAACAGTGCAGGAATATCTAACAAGTAATATCTAACCATTTCAAAACAATACACACAATCTAAAGTTATTAAGGAATTCAATTAGGTCATATAAATATTTGGACGAGCAATGTTGGAGCTGCATAGACCAAGATACAGTAGAATAGAATAGAAGGACTTCCTGTGACATCGGGTGCTGTAGGTATCCAGGAGGGCAGGTAGTTTGCCCTCGGTGATGCGCTGTGCAGACCGCACCACCCTCTGGAGAGCCCTGAGGTTGTGGACGGTGCAGTTGCTGTACCAGGCGGCGATAAAGCCCGACAGGA
The DNA here is from genome assembly GCF_013265735.2 of Oncorhynchus mykiss. NCBI lineage: Eukaryota > Metazoa > Chordata > Actinopteri > Salmoniformes > Salmonidae > Oncorhynchus > Oncorhynchus mykiss. Next base: position 34,114,378 of record NC_050571.1, on the reverse strand, counting down.
TGCTCTCAATTGTGCATCTGTGAAGGTTTGTGAGGTTTTTATGGTGCCATGCAAATGTCTTCTGCCTCCTGAGGTTGAAGAGGCTCTGTTGCGCCTTCTTCACCACACTGTCTGTGTGGGTGGACCATTTCAGTTTTCAGTGATGTATACGCCAAGGAAATGGACGCTTTCCACCTTCTCCACTGTGGTCCCGTCGATGTAGATAGGGGGGTGCACCCTCTGCTGTTTCCTGAAGTCCCCGATAAGCTCCTTTGTTTTGTTGACGTTGAGTGAGAGGTTATTTTCCTGCATCACACTCCCAGGGCCCTCATCTCCTCCGTGTAGGCTGTCTCGTCATTGTTGGTAACTAGGCCTACTACTGTTGTGTCGTCTGCAAACTTGATGATTGAGTTGGAGGTGTGGGTGAAACGGGAGTCATGGGTGAAAAGGGAGTACAGGAGGGAGCTGAGCACGCACCCTTGTATCGCCCATGTGTTGAGGATCAGCTAAGTGCAGGTGTTGTGTACTACCTTCACCACCTGGGGGGCGGCCCGTCAGGAAGTCTAGGACCGAGTTGCACAGGGCAGGGTTCAGACCCAGGGCCTCAAGCTTAATGATGAGCTTGGAGGGTACTATGGTGTTGAATGCTGAGCGATAGTCAATGAACAGCATTCTTACATAGGTATTCCTCTTGTCCAGGAAAGCATACTGGGATAGGGAGAGATTGAATATGTCTGTGAACACTCCAGCCAGCTGGTCTGCACATTCTCTGAGGACGCAGCTAAGGATGCCGTCTGGGCTGTGTTATCCTCAAAGCGGGTGAAAAAGGTGTTTAGCTTGTCCGGAAGCAAGACGTCGGTGTCGCTTTCAGTTTTGCGCGATTGCTGCCATCTATCCACGGTTTCTGGTTTGGGAAGATTTTAATAGTCAAAGTGGGTACATCTCCTATACATTTTCTGACAAACTCATTCACCGTATACATGTATTCGTTGATATTATTCTCAAAGGCTACCCAGAACATATCCCAGTCCCATGATCAAAACAATCTTGAACCATGGATTCCGATTGGTCTGACCAGCATTGAATAGTCCATAGCACGGGTACTTCCTGTTTGAGTTTCTGCCTATAGGAAGGGAGGACCAAAATAGAGTCGTGATCAGATTTGCCGAAGGGAGGGTGGTGGAGGGCCTTGTAGGCATTTCGAAAAGTTGAGTAACAGTGGTCCAATGTTTTCTCAGAGCAAGTGCTACAGTCAATGTGCTGGTAGAACTTTGGTAGCGTTTTCCTCAGATTAGCTTTGTTAAAATCCCTGGCTACTATAAATGTGGTATCAGGATATGTGGTTTCCAGTTTGCATAGAGTCCAGTGTAAGTCTTTGAGGGCCGTTGTGGTAACGGCTTGAGGGGGAATATACACGGCTGTGACTAAAACCGAAGAGAATTCTCTTGGGAGGTAATGTGGTCATCATTTGATTGTGAGGTATTCTAGGTCGGGTGAACAAAAGAACTTGAGTTTATGTATGTTATCACAATCACACCATGAGTAGTTAATCATGAAACATATACCCTTCTTCTTCCCGGAGAGATCTTTATTCTTGTCTGCGCAATGAACTGAGAACCCAACTGGCTGTATGGACTCCGACAGTATATCCAGAGAGAGCCATGTTTCCGTAAAACAAAGTATGTTACGATCCCTGATGTCTCTCTGGAAGGAGATCCTCGCCCTGAGCTCGTCAACTTTATTATCCAGAGACTGAACATTAGAGAGTAATATACTCGGAAGCGGTGGGTGGTGAGCGCGCCTACTGAATCGGGATTAGGAGTCCAATCCGAATACCTCTTCTCTGCCGGGGGTGTTTTGGATCAGCCTCTGGAATCAGTTCAATTCCCCTGGGGGGTACGAACAATTAATCCAATTCGGAAAATTCCTGGACATAATGCTGCTCGAGAACATCTACATTTTAAAAAGTCTAATAAATTCATGTAATATAGCCTACACCATCACAATAAATCCATTATTTATTCTAGACAGGTCTAAAGAAACATGATATGAAGTAAATGTAGTCTATTTCAGAAGAACAGAATAGCATGCATTGTTGCTATAAACTACACCATATGGCTGTAGGCTACACTAGTTCATTTATCAAATGTGGCAGTAGGGATTCACATAATATACCATATTATATCAGGATCACAAACAATAGAAAGAGGTCAGACTTTTCAAAAGTAACCTGTAGGCTACATGTCAGTGTCACATGCTTCTTCAGTTCATTTACCTTTGAAACAATGTAGTAATAGAGCCATAGAGATTGCTACATTGTTGTAACATTGTAGCAATCTGAGCCCTAGAGATTATTACATTGGTGTAACATTGTAGCAATCAGAGAAAGAGAGATTATAACATTGGTGTAACGTTGTAGCAATCTGAGTCACAGTGAGTTTTACATTGCTACAAAAAGTTACAAAATCACACCATTAATTTATTGACAGATTACAGCCAAGTTAATGTATGAGACAGCAAATGATAATTAAAGCCACTTACTATGGAGTTTGAGCAATTTAGCAAGCACAACACGAACAGAATGAACCATCTCCTCTTGTAAACTTTGAATACAATACATTTTTCGAGTACTGGATTGGGTTTAATCGGAATGACGTCTTCCCGGAATTCATTAACATCTGCCATGAGTAGTGTTGTATCCAGCCTGATGCAGTAAACTTTAAAATATCAAATGAGCATATTTGAACCAAGGGTATAGTGCCTTTAAAACGTTTATTTAAAACATATCCTACATTGTCATTCCGAAAAAGCAACACAACCAGCTGGTTTGAGATCAACAACACCGCACAGTGTTTTAGTGGGGACGGGTATTCATTACGGAAACCGGTTACCGTTTAAGAACCAAATGGAGCAAACAGACCAAACGTAACGAAACGGCGAGGGACCTACCTTAATTTGTCCAATAGAAACTCCCGTTTGCGTTTTCCGTTTAAAGTTAACGGAAAACGTTTTGTAACAGACGAAACGTTTTGCAACAGAATCGGCGTAATGACTACACCCCAGCAGGAATACTGCAATTCGGATGCCCCTCCCTTTGGCTAGCCCTAAAAAATGAGTCCTAGTGATAGTCTAGTTCAATGCTCATTCGGCTTTGGAGAACGAGGTAGAGGATGTGCAGTTTTGTTCTAGCCCAGCACTAACACACCTAATTCTATTATTCAACTGCTCAATTATTATAAGTGACAAAATTCATGTTCATACTGAAGATGAGGAGTTACCATCAGATAAAGGATATGAGATGAGTATGATAGACTGCAGTGGAGGTCTGTGCTGTTTAAGATGAGGGATGACCATGATTTTTTTCATGAGCATGGCCTTATTAAGCAATAAGGCACGAGGGGGTGTGGTATATGGTCAATTTACCATTTTTATTTTTATGAAATTCACTGAGGGGGGTGGTCCACCCCTTCCTCCTCTGACGAGACTCCACTGATAGGCTGTCACATGTGTTGTCACATGGATTTTGTTATGTCTTTGTGTAGGCCACTGGAAGTGGCTAGTCAGGTTAACACAATTGATTAATAGAGGCTTTTCATTCTGGTGCTTGATTACTCATGTTAAGGATGTGTGTAGGACTACCTGTAAACTGTGTACCTATGTTGAAACATACTGAAAAAGCAAATATTCTCTGATAAGGGTTGACCTAATCTCCTGGCATAAGCCCTTAACCACCCTCTAAGCAGTTGGGTCCTTCCAGGAAGAAAGTGCCTTTTGCGTCCCTTTGATATATGAAGTAGAAATTGTGCACCAATATTGCATTTTAAATTCCTGTTATATAAATGAACTTTATTTCAATATAGACCACATGGACAATTTGATAAATGTGATTTTGTTTTGCATAATTACTTGCTGAAGTGCCAAAAATCAGCATTTTGACGTGTCCCTCCTCATGTTTTTCTGACTTCTAGGAAGATTTTAACCCACTTAGTGCAGAAATGTCCCCAAGTTTTTCCATCATTGTAAAGGCCTAGTTACTTTGTTGCTCTGACAGTCATTTTTGAAGATTCATATTTATTTAAAGCGATTAGTGATTAATTTACGTTTGTCCCTCATTTTAAGGTCAACTCTGTTACGTGAACTGAACTGTCATTTTAATATGGTGAAAATGTTCCTTTTTAAATGATTTTTTCTAAAGAAACATTGAATTGTCAAATAGTATCAAAAGAGTATTCTACTCTTTTTGACCATTTTCTGGTGTTATGTGGAGGAAAACTGAGCAGATCAAGCATGGGGCTCCTGAGTGGTGCAGCGATCTAAGGCACTGCATCTCTGTGCAAGAGACACCACTACAATCCCTGGTTCAAATCCAGGCTGTATCACATCGGGCCTTGATTGGGAGTCCCATAGGGCAGTGCCCAGTGTCGTCTGGATTTGGCTGGGGTAGGATGTCATTGTAAATAAGAATTTATTCTTAACTGACTTGCCTAGTTAAATACAGATTACATAACATAGCTATGGTCACAAGACGCAGGCCTCCTAATTGTCCCTAGAATTTCTAAACAAACAGCTGGAGGAAGGGCTTTCTCCTATAGAGCTCCATTTTTATGGAACGGTCTGCCTACCCATGTCAGAGACGCAAACTCGGTCTCAACCTTTAAGTCTTTACTGAAGACTCATCTCTTCAGTGGGTCATATGATTGAGTGTAGTCTGGCCCAGGAGTGGGAAGGTGAACGGAAAGGCTCTGGAGCAACGAACCGCCCTTGCTGTCTCTGCCTGGCCGGTTCCCCTCTTTCCACTGGGATTCTCTGCCTCTAACCCTATTACAGGGGCTGAGTCACTGGCTTACTGGGGCTCTCTCATACCGTCCCTGGGAGGGGTGCGTCACCTGAGTGGGTTGAGTCACTGATGTGATCATCCTGTCTGGGTTGGCGCCCCCCCCCCCCCCCCCTCCTTGGGTTGTGCCGTGGCGGAGATCTTTGTGGGCTGTGATCTCCGTGGGGAGATCTTTGTGGGTTGTCTCGGGATGGTAAGTTGGTGGTTGAAGATATCCCTCTAGTGGTGTGGGGGGTGTGCTTTGGCAAAGTGGGTGGGGTTATATCCTTCCTGTTTGGCCCTGTCCGGGGGTGTCCTCGGATGGGGCCACGGTGTCTCCTGACCCCTCCTGTCTCAGCCTCCAGTATTTATGCTGCAGTAGTTTATGTGTCGGGGGGCTAGGGTCAGTTTGTTATATCTGGAGTACTTCTCCTGTCCTTTTCGGTGTCCTGTGTGAATTTAAGTGTGATCTCTCTAATTCTCTCTTTCTCTCTTTTTTTCTCTCTCTCGGAGGACCTGAGCCCTAGGACCATGCCTCAGGACTACCTGACATGATGACTCCTTGCTGTCCCCAGTCCACCTGGCCATGCTGCTGCTCCAGTTTCAACTGTTCTGCCATGCTGGTCATTTATAAACATTTGAACATCTTGGCCATGTTCTGTTATAATCTCCACCCGGCACAGCCAGAAGAGGACTGGCCACCCCACATAGCCTGGTTCCTCTCTAGGTTTCTTCCTAGGTTTTGGCCTTTCTAGGGAGTTTTTCCTAGCCACCGTGCTTCTACACCTGCATTGCTTGCTGTTTGGGGTTTTAGGCTGGGTTTCTGTACAGCACTTTGAGATATCAGCTGATGTACGAAGGGCTATATAAATACATTTGATTTGATTTGATAACACATCAACCATAGATAGGCTACAAATGTTTTAATAATTGCTATTTTTTGTGAAGCTTGCATTCATTTGCTCCTCCCTGTTGCTCACAACATTCCATTACCCCGTCACAATGGGAGTATGACTGATTTAAGATGAAAACTCCAACCCTGTTACAATCAACCCGGTTACTTTAATTGCCACCTTTTATAGTAATTTTTCTTAATTGAACCTCTGGAGATGTGAAAACATGTTTTTTATTAACTTGAACACAAGCTCTTTATCATAGAATGTTAAATACAGGTTAAATAATTTGCTTATCTTAACCAAATAGCACTACCCAACTGGCACTCTATTGGTAGAGTGGCATAACGCTATTCTGAGTTATTGTCTGAATTAATACAAATTTGGATTAATATGTTAAACTTGTTGGAGGACTTTTAAAATCTCCCCAAATGAGCCCGGTCCTACTTCGAAACTCAATCCACACTGAACACATCTCAAACTTATTGGAAGTGTGATAACAGGGCGATTTATAAACACCCTATCTTGCAGTAATATTAAATAAATATTGCTATTTTTGTCAACATCATTCTACATCAGGGTACATTTTAGCACAAGTATCCACCTTTTACTTTTGACATCCTAATGTGCTACATCTCAGACATCAATGTATAGTGTTATCATCATCAAATTGACTGAGATGACATACATAACTCCTAATACAGTAGTGGGCTATTAGCAAATAAACTTATTCTGACAACATAGTCCGCAGGTCTTGCCCACAAATTACCCTCGATTTCATTGTGTGTTTTTTGGGGTCATTTCCCAGAATTCTAAAATGTATAGAAATGTATCAAAATTGTGAATTATTTTAAATGAATGGGGCGCTCCCTATAATGTTACCTTTTCGTCGACTCTCGTTCAACCCCCCCTCCCCCTCGACTAATCAGCGCATGCTCAGCAAAGCTCCAAATGGTGTTTCGGCCTGTTTCGGTATTGCCCGTACATTTTCGCCTCTTTGTTTTACCGATAGTGCATTTAACTCGCGTTCAACCCAATATCCAGCGGACTGTACTGTTCTCAAACAGGTTAGTTCGTTTGACTTGAAATATTTCAGGCGTATTAATGCATTAATGCGTCTTTTATTGATTTATGGCTGCGATTTGTATTGTTCTTATTCATTTGTGTCTGTGTCTTTTCCGCTTGGTGGTATGGACATGCCATACGTGTTGTTGTATGTGCCAATGTTGTAGTGTATGGCGGCGCCGGGCCCTGCAGTTAGGCACCGGGATCCTTTTCAAGGAAGAGTGCATTATACCGGAGGGTTTGGATAGCAGCGAAGCACGCTTTTTGTTCTTTAGGAAGGGAGCTCTCGTAGACGCTCACATGTCTCCCATAATATTTGTGTTGTTTGCAGAGACCAATCTTCCCCATTGCCTGGAATGTTCTTGAAAAACCTCCTGTCCTTTTCGGTGTCCTGTGTGAATTTAAGTGTGATCTCTCTAATTCTCTCTTTCTCTCTTTTTTTCTCTCTCTCGGAGGACCTGAGCCCTAGGACCATGCCTCAGGACTACCTGACATGATGACTCCTTGCTGTCCCCAGTCCACCTGGCCATGCTGCTGCTCCAGTTTCAACTGTTCTGCCATGCTGGTCATTTATAAACATTTGAACATCTTGGCCATGTTCTGTTATAATCTCCACCCGGCACAGCCAGAAGAGGACTGGCCACCCCACATAGCCTGGTTCCTCTCTAGGTTTCTTCCTAGGTTTTGGCCTTTCTAGGGAGTTTTTCCTAGCCACCGTGCTTCTACACCTGCATTGCTTGCTGTTTGGGGTTTTAGGCTGGGTTTCTGTACAGCACTTTGAGATATCAGCTGATGTACGAAGGGCTATATAAATACATTTGATTTGATTTGATAACACATCAACCATAGATAGGCTACAAATGTTTTAATAATTGCTATTTTTTGTGAAGCTTGCATTCATTTGCTCCTCCCTGTTGCTCACAACATTCCATTACCCCGTCACAATGGGAGTATGACTGATTTAAGATGAAAACTCCAACCCTGTTACAATCAACCCGGTTACTTTAATTGCCACCTTTTATAGTAATTTTTCTTAATTGAACCTCTGGAGATGTGAAAACATGTTTTTTATTAACTTGAACACAAGCTCTTTATCATAGAATGTTAAATACAGGTTAAATAATTTGCTTATCTTAACCAAATAGCACTACCCAACTGGCACTCTATTGGTAGAGTGGCATAACGCTATTCTGAGTTATTGTCTGAATTAATACAAATTTGGATTAATATGTTAAACTTGTTGGAGGACTTTTAAAATCTCCCCAAATGAGCCCGGTCCTACTTCGAAACTCAATCCACACTGAACACATCTCAAACTTATTGGAAGTGTGATAACAGGGCGATTTATAAACACCCTATCTTGCAGTAATATTAAATAAATATTGCTATTTTTGTCAACATCATTCTACATCAGGGTACATTTTAGCACAAGTATCCACCTTTTACTTTTGACATCCTAATGTGCTACATCTCAGACATCAATGTATAGTGTTATCATCATCAAATTGACTGAGATGACATACATAACTCCTAATACAGTAGTGGGCTATTAGCAAATAAACTTATTCTGACAACATAGTCCGCAGGTCTTGCCCACAAATTACCCTCGATTTCATTGTGTGTTTTTTGGGGTCATTTCCCGGAATTCTAAAATGTATAGAAATGTATCAAAATTGTGAATTATTTTAAATGAATGGGGCGCTCCCTATAATGTTACCTTTTCGTCGACTCTCGTTCAACCCCCCCTCCCCCTCGACTAATCAGCGCATGCTCAGCAAAGCTCCAAATGGTGTTTCGGCCTGTTTCGGTATTGCCCGTACATTTTCGCCTCTTTGTTTTACCGATAGTGCATTTAACTCGCGTTCAACCCAATATCCAGCGGACTGTACTGTTCTCAAACAGGTTAGTTCGTTTGACTTGAAATATTTCAGGCGTATTAATGCATTAATGCGTCTTTTATTGATTTATGGCTGCGATTTGTATTGTTCTTATTCATTTGTGTCTGTGTCTTTTCCGCTTGGTGGTATGGACATGCCATACGTGTTGTTGTATGTGCCAATGTTGTAGTGTATGGCGGCGCCGGGCCCTGCAGTTAGGCACCGGGATCCTTTTCAAGGAAGAGTGCATTATACCGGAGGGTTTGGATAGCAGCGAAGCACGCTTTTTGTTCTTTAGGAAGGGAGCTCTCGTAGACGCTCACATGTCTCCCATAATATTTGTGTTGTTTGCAGAGACCAATCTTCCCCATTGCCTGGAATGTTCTTGAAAAACCATGGTCCAACATTAACGCCTTCGGGTTTCGAAAGTTCGGTGTTAAATGCACGATGGTGTAGTTGTCGCCACATGATTTAATCTAGACAAAAGAAAGTTATTGCTTTTTCGGGGCTATTACGGCCCCGTCTGACTGTATGGAGCTGTTACATTGTGGGGTTTTGGTGAAGGGTCGAGCCAACAAGTCTCTCTTTTGGTAGATTGATGTCTTGTAATCAGGGACAGCAATATGTAAATTACTCTGTGGGTCATGGCACAATATAGCAATATAAGTGGCTAAGAAGCTAAACATGGGTGGGTTTTCCTGACTTCAGACTATATGGATTCAATGGTTAATGACTTGCATAATAGCACAAGACAGTTTAAAAAGTCAGACAGGAACAAAATTACTGAACTTTTATTGTAGCATTACTTACTTTGCTTTTGAAGTAATAAATATATCTAAACATGAACAGCTTCTTCATTCCTGGTTTGTCTTAAATTGATTGATCAGGGGGAAAAATTGCAGAGAGCCGTTGGCTATTTTCAATATCGTTGGTCATGAAACCTACCTTAGATCAAATTAAGAAGGCTGTTCTTCTCTTCATAACAGCCTTTGCTATGAACAGTCAAATAAATAAATAAAAAACACACCCACTCACACTTTACAAAGAACTAAGGTAGCCATACAAAGATTCCACATGTTGATGGCCCCTTGACAGTGGTGCACCTACTGGCCATTAGGCTACAGCTTTGTGGCAGTCTCTCTATCCATGATGCCATGGCTAGTATGCCCAGCTGTGTATAGAATAGCCCATATGTAAAGCTGCTCTTATACTTGTGGTAACGCTGTAATTAGCCTACTACCACATCGACCTTGTTGTTACATTGTAGTATTTACATTGTAATGTAGTTGAGTTTGTTTTGGTCATAGTACAAGTGTTAGGGCTATCAATAAGTGTTGCTGAAATGCCAAAATACAAACTATTAGGGGAATCTACCAACATTTTGGGGGATTTGGTTCAATTCCATTCAGTTCCATTCCGTACCACCTTCTTTGTCAAGGTGTGTTGATTGTTGTTAATGAGAATCGCTGATCAGTGACCAGCAGAGCAAAACAACAGATGGACAAGACACTAGATATCACCTCTTTGAACCATATCCCACTTTATCCCTTCTTTGAAATTATGTCAGCTTATGCAGACACATGAAAAAGGGAACACACGATGTTGGTTATAGACCTTGTGAATGTACAAATCCTATTCATTTTAAGAACAAGACCAGACCTACTCAACATTCTGCACTATGTGTAGGAGTTTCTCTACACTCTTGAGTGGATTACACCCATAGAGGGAAGTAGGTCCTAACTGTATCAGTTCACTACCCCGACTGTTGCTGTTGTATGCCAACATCCTGAAAAACTGGTTCACACAACCAATTGTGCTAATCCAGTGGTTTTCACTCACTGCACACACACACGCACGCACACGCACACACACACACACACACACACACACACACACACACAGACTAAGATTTAGGGAACCAAGATTTAGGGAACCAAGATTTAGGGAACAAATGATCCACTGGCTGTTGCTTTCTGAGTTTGACAGAGGGGGCTAGTTAGCCTGTTGATGCCTACCCAGGCCATGGTATATGGCCTATCATTCATGCATTTAGCAAAATCTCTAAATGCTAGTTAACTGATGGGCACTGGACTGAATCCAGGAACACTTGCCAATTTGAAAGTGGTAATGTGAAGGCTTTGTGAAGCAATTCAAGTAACCCAATCCCAAATCACCCACTATACCCTACGTCCTATATTCTTGTGGATGTCTGAGAGGAGTACATTTTCAGTGTGTCACTTATAACTTATTACCCCGTTATTGCCATGTTATTACCACTTTAGTCTGTGTTGTACTGTAAAGTACTGTCCTAAATTCTGTAAGGATACATTTCAACTGTGTGTTAGATGGGCTTTCAGATGGGCTAAAAAGGGTCAAATGAAGAAGGTTTAGGTTGTGTTCATGAACCGAATAGGCGGTGACTTGCTTATGTAGTGCCACTGCCAACCCTCGTTGTGTAACGGCTGTTAGTTAAGGTTCTATTTTAGGATTTGTTAGTTTACAACTAACTGCCTTTTAGTCTTACGTCTGAATATAGCTTTGTGTGTGATTTCTTTAAACAATGACAAGAGGGCTGCCCAAAGTCATTACAATATTAACACGAGTACACCCCCCCCCCCCCCCCCCCCCCCCCGGCATGTACTTTGCTGATTAAAACAAATTCCATGACAGGAAATACATCAATGTTTTGTACTAGAAGTCATTAAAATTCCTAGTTTTTGATGTGAGGTGAAAGTTGTATTTTTCAAATGTGTTTTTTTTTTGGCTAAATCTCCAAATCGGAGACTGTTGCTGCACCGTCCCCCTTCCTCCTCACGCACAGTGTCACACCTATACCAGCCCCCCCTCCCCCATTCCGACAGTATATATTTTAGTTGAAAAATACAAAATGTACTTTATATCAAGACTCAAAGGTATACATTTGTTGCGATAATGCAAAGGTGACAACAAGCATGCGCTGAGGGATCGCGCCATGAATCCCTGATAGAGCCTAAATGATTTGGGAACGTTATCGAAATCCACGCTGAAGTACAGAGGCAGTGGCACCAGACACATTATGAGAGCATTGTTATAGACTGAACATGTAGCTCCTAAGTGTAAATTACACTATGCTGACAATGTGGACATCCTCTACAAGACACATTTCAAGACACATAGGCCTAAGCCCAGTGTCTCTGAAGAGGGCCTCTAGCTATCTAGCAATGCCATTCAAGGGAAACCCAACTGCTTGACCAAAGTGCACCTTAACCGGAGGAAAGGTTGTATAAAACAATAATAGTTGTTCCTGATCGGTGATAGAGTCTAGTGTAAACAAACGGTGATGGCTGAAACTTTGTTAGCTGAAAAGTTGTTAGCTGTGCTTCTTAGTTAATGAAAGACAACAACATGGCTCAACAGAACCTGAAGGATCCACATTTCCTTGTTTACTCCTTATCTCCTCCTCCTGTCTCACTCCTGTTGCGGTAGTCTGATGCAACTGCTGCTGCTGATGATGATAGGGTTTATTCACAAGCTCCTTGACTATGTGTGTGTTCCTGCGCACTACCCAAGATCAATTTGTCTCAATCTACAGCAGACACTGTCCATTGCATTACCCAGTACCTAAACTGGGCAGGGAATCAGCTAGGGCCTAAACGCACTACACTGTTTGACAAGTGTGATCAATTCTGAGGATTTCCTCATGCTAGTCCATGTCATATTGCGTAAATGTTTCTAGCTGTGTTCTCCCAATCAGACAACTCCACTTCACAAACCAAAATGGTCACACCATTTTCATAACTCATTATTCCGATTTGGCCACTGCATGACACATAACAACACATAAGAAGGCTTTCTGGCATCTCATCACATTAGTGCAGCTTGCTTCACATTTGAACACTTGTTTGGTCTGTCTATCCCTTTTGGCACCAACTCTCATTCATGAGTCAGTTGGGACCATCAGAGAGCATTTAGAAGGGTAGAATAAACAGTGTGTGTGTGTGCACGTGCACTCGTGTGTGTGTGTGTGTGTGTATGTGTGTTTGAAGTGAATCCAATGCATCAGCCACAACAAGAGTGTTCTCCTCCTGGCTGCCTCTGCTGATACAGGCCTCAGTGTCCTACTCCCAGGCTGTCGCCCAGTCTACACTGGACCCAAACACTCCACTGCCCACAGGCTGCCAACAGGGGCTCTTTGTGCCTGTGTGTCTGTGTGTGTGTTTGCATGTGTGTGTGTGTTTGTGTGTGCCCAATTTCAATTGAGAATTTACCCCAGTGTTTTACCCAAAGGCTCAGACTTTTCTGTTTCCATCTATGCCTGCCGGCACCCGTGTCTCACTGGGCCATGACTCCGGCAGACATGCTCTAAGTTGTGGCCAAGGCAAGGCCCTGGGTACTTTTCAGCTTTCATTTACATAACAAAGGCTAACTGTGAACTGTAACACCTTCTCACAAAGCAACAGTCTTGAATGATGGAGAGATTGTTGATCCTGCTCGCCACAACTCTTTAGTGTCACACTCCTGATGGAAACACAATAAAATACTTAATTCTTACTTTAGAATATGGTGGTGGATCTTTGATGTTTTGGGGCTATTTTGCTTCCACTGGTCCTGGGGCCCTTGTTAAGGTCAACAGCATCATGAACTTGACCCAGTACCAGGAACCCCGTCCATTCAGCCAGCGGAGTTTTCTGTCCATCGTGCTGATGGGAAGAAAGAACTCTTAGAGAAAAATAAAAGAGGGTGGGTTTGTTTCATGATTAACAACTCATGGTGTGATTGTATTAAAATACAGGAACTCAATACCTTTTGTTCTCCCGATCTAGAATACCTCACCTTCAAATGCCGACCGCATCACCTTCGAAGAGAATTGTCTTCGGTCGTCGTCACTGCCGTGTGTATTCCCCCCCCAAGCCGACACTGCGTCCACTCTCAAGGAAGTACACTGGACTATGTTCAAACTGGAAACCGCATATTCTGAGGCCGCATTTATTGTAGCTGGGGGACTTTAATAAAGGAGATATGAGGAAAATGCTACCGAAATTCTATCAACACATCTCCTGTTCTACATGTGCAACATGGACCCTGGATCATTGCTACAAGGCCCTCCCCCACCCTCCCTTCAGCAAATGAATGAAGCAAAAGCTCCCATTCTGTTCCTCCCCATTTATAGGCAGAAACTTAAACAGGAAGCTCCCGTGGTAAGGACGATTCAACGTTGGTCTGACCAATCGGAATCTATGCTTCAAGATTGTTTTCATCACGTGGACTGGGGTATGTTTCCGGTCACCTCTGAGAATTGTATCGATGTATACAGTGACTCGGTGATGGGGTTAATCAATACGTGCATAGAGGATGTTGTTCCCACTGCGATGAATAGAACTTATCTAAACCAAAAACCGTGGATAGAGGGTAGAGGTCGACCGATTATGATTTTTCAAAGGCGATACCGATACCGATTATTGGAGGACCAAAAAAAAACGATACCGATTAATCGGCCAATTTTTTTATACATATATTTGTAATAATGACAATTACAACAATACTCAATGAACAATAAACACTTTTATTTTAACTTAATATAATACATAAATAAAATCTATTTAGTCTCAAATAAATAATGAAACATGTTCAATTTGGTTTAAATAACGCAAAAACACAGTGTTGGAGAGGAAATTAAAAGTGCAATATGTTCCTTGTAAGAAAGCTAACATTTCAGTTCCTTGTTCAGAACATGAGAACATATGAACGCTGGCAGTTCCTTTTAACATGAGTCTTCAATATTCCCAGTTAAGATGTTTTAGGTTGTAGTTATTATAGGACTATTTCTCTATTTCTCTCTATACCATTTGTATTTCATATACGTTTGACTATTGGATGTTCTTATAGGCACTATAGTATTGCCAGCCTAATCTTGGGAGTTGATAGGCTTGAAGTCATAAACAGCGCTGTGCTTCAAGCATTGCGAAAAGCTGCTGGCAAACGGAGGAAAGTGCGATTTTGTCACGATCGTTATAATAAGATGCAGCGTGGTATGGTTCCATCCTCTTTATTATGAAGTGAAACTCAAAGAAAATAATAAATGCAATAAAGCGTAAAAACGAAACGTGAAGCTCAAAAGAAGTGCTCGCAGGCAACTATACCAAGACAAGATCCCACAAAGCACAATGGGGAAATGGCTGCCTAAAAATGATCCCCAATCACAGACTACGATAAACAGCTGCCGCTGATTGGGAACCACACCAGGCCAACATAGAAATATAATTGCCTAGATGACCCACCCTAGTCACACCCCGACCTAACCAACATTGAGAATAAAAAGCTCTCTATGGTCAGGGCGTGACAGGTTTGAATGAATGCTTACGAGCCTGCTGCTGCCTACCACCGCTCAGTCAGACTGCTCTATCAAATATCAAATCATTGACTTAATTATAATATAAGAAACACACAGAAATACGAGCCTTAGGTCATTAATATGGTAAAATCTGTAACCGTTCCGTATTTTATCGAACGGGTGGCAACCCTAAGTCTAAATATTGCTGTTACGTTGCACAACCTTCAATGTTATGTCATAATTATGTAAAATTGAGGTAAAATTAATTTTGGTCTTTGTTAGGAAGAAATGGTCTTCACACAGTTCGCAACAAGCCAGGCGACCCAAACTGCTGCATATACCCTGACTCTGCTTACACTGAACGCAACAGAAGTGACACAATTTCAGGCACCACATTGATTATATGCAACACAGGACAAGCTTGTTAAACTATTAATATCGTCAACCATGTGTAGTTAACTAGTGATTACGTTAAGATTGATTGTTTTTTATAAGATAAGTTTAATGCTAGCTAGCAACTTACCATGGCTCCTTGTTGCCTGCACTCGTGTAACAGGTGGTAAGCCTTCCACACAGTCTCCTTGTGGATTTGCAGTATAATCGGCCATAATCAGCGTCCAAAAAATCAGATTACCGATTGTTATGAAAACTTGAAATCAGCCCTGATTAATCGGCCATTCCGATTAATCAGTCGACCTCTAATAGAGGGCATAATTTGTGCAAAACTGAAAGCGCAAACCACCACATTTAACCATGGCAAGGTGACTGGGAACATGGACATGTACAAACAGACTAGCTATGACCTCCGTAAGGCAATCAGAGGCAAAACGACAGTACGGGGACAAAGTGGAGTCGCAATGCAACGGCTCAGACACAAGATGTATGTGGCAGGGACTCCAGGCAATCACAGATTATAAAGGGAAAACCAGCCACGTCGTAGACACCTACGCCAACATTGAGCCGCCGACGCGGGCCCCTAACGCTTACGAGGACTGTGTCTCATTCTCTGTGGCCGACGCGAGTAAGTCATTTAAGCCTGTTAACCCTTGCAAGGCTGCCAGCCCAGATTGCATCCCAAGCCGCATCCTCAGAGCATGTACAGACCAGCTGGCTGGAGTGTTTACGGACATATTCAATCTCTCCATATTCCAGTCTCTTTTGTCCCAACTTTATTTAAGATGTCCACCAATGTTCCTGTACCCAAGAAAGCGAATGTAACTGAACTAAACGATTCTCGTCCCATAGCACTCACTTCTGTCATCATGAAGTGCTTTGAGAGGCCAGTTAAGGACCATATAACCTCCACCTTACCCGACACCCTATACCCACTACAATTCACATTTCGCCCCCAACAGATCCACGGGAAACACAATCACCATTATACTGCACACTGCCCTATCTCACCTGGACAAGATAAATACCTATTTAAGACTTATGTTCATCGACTACAGCTCAGCCTTCAACACCAGAGTGCCCTCCAAGCTCATCACTAAGCTCAGGGCCCTGGATTTGAATCCCTCCCTGTGCAACTGGGTCCTGGATTTCCTAATGGGCCGACACCAAGTGGTAAAGGTGTGCAACTACACCGCCGCCACGCTGAACCTCAACATGGGGTCCCAACAGGGGCGTGTACTCAGCCCCTCTTGTACTCCCTGTTCGCCTATGACTGCGAGCCACGCATGTCTCCAACTCAATAATCAAGTTTGCTGGCTACACAACAGTGGTAGGCCTGATTACCAACAATGATTAGACAACTTACAGGGAGGAGGTGAGAGCTCTGGCAGAGTGGTTCCAGGAAAATAACGTCAAATGATGCAGCTGATCGAGACGGCAGAAAGAGCAGTCCCCCATCCACATCGACGGGGCCACAGTGGAAAGGGTCAAAAGCTACAAGTTCCTCGGTGTGCACTAGAGGTGGACCGATTAATTGGAATGGCCGATTAATTAGGGACGATTTTCAAGTCTTCATAACAATTGGAAATCTGTAATTTTGGACACCGATTTGGCAGATTTTTTAATTATTCTTTATTTATTATTATTATTTGTACACCTTTATTTAATCTTTATTTAACTAGGCAAGTCAGTTAAGAACACATTCATATTTTCAATGACGGCCTAGGAATGGTGGGTTAACTGCCTCGTTCAGGGGCAGAACGACAGATTTTTACCTTGTCAGCTCGGGGGATTCAATCTTGCAACCTTACAGTTAACTAGTCCAACGCTCTAACCACCTTACATTGCACTCCACGAGGAGCCGGCCTGTTATGCGAATGCAGTAAGCCAAGATAAGTTGCTAGCTAGCATTAAACTTATCTTATAAAAAACAACCAATCAATCATAATCACTAGTTAACTACACATGGTTGATGATATTACTAGTTTATCTAGCGTGTCCTGCGTTGCATATAATCGATGTGGTGCGTATCGTTGCTCCAATGTGTACCTAACCATAAACATCAATGCCTTTCTTAAAATCAATACACAGAAGTATATATTTTTAGACCTGCATATTTAGCTAAAAGAAATCCAGGTTAGCAGGCAATATTAACCAGGTGAAATTGTGTCACTTCTCTTGCGTTCATTGCACGTAAAGTCAGTGTATATGCAGTTTGGGCCGCCTAATTTGGCAGAATTTTACGTAATTATGACATAACATTGAAGGTTGTGCAATGTAACAGGAATATTTAGACTGATGGATGCCACCCATTAGATAAAATATGGAACGGTTCCGTATTTCACTGAAAGAATAAAGCCTTTTTTTTCTTTGAGATGATAGTTTCCGGATTCGACCATATTAATGACCTAATGCTTGTATTTCTGTGTGTTATTATGTTATAACTAAGTCTATGATTTGATAGAGCAGTCTGACTGAGCGGTGGTAGGCAGCAGCAGGCTCGTAAGCCTTCATTCAAACAGCACTTTTGTGCGTTTTGCCGGCAGCTCTGCTGTTTATGACTTCAAGCCTATCACCTCCCAAGATTAGGCTTGTGTAACCGATGTGAAATGGCTAGCTAGTTAGCGGGGTGCACGCTAATAGCGTTTCAAACGTCACTCGCTCTGAGACTTGGAGTAGTTATTCCCCTTGCTCTGCATGGGTAACGCTGCTTCGAGTGTGGCTGTTGTCGTTGTGTTCATGGTTCGAGCCCAGGTAGGAGCGAGGAGAGGGACGGAAGCTATACTGTTACACTGGCAATACTAAAGTGCCTATAAGAACATCCAATATTTAAAGGTTAATGAAATACAAATGGTATAGAGAGAAATAGTCCTATAATTCCTATGATAACTACAACCTAAAACTTCTTACCTGGGAATATTGAAGACTCATGTTAAAAGGAACCACCAGCTTTCAAATGTTCTCATGTTCTGAGCAAGGAACTTAAACTTTAGCTTTCTTACATGGCACATATTGCACTTTTACTTTCTTCTCCAACACTTTGTTTTTGCATTATTTAAACCAAATTGAACATGTTTCATTATTTATTTGAGGCTAAATTGATTTTATTGATGTATTATATTAAGTTAAATAAGTGTTCATTCAGTATTGTTGCAATTGACATTATTACAAATCAAATAAAAAAATCATCCGATTAATCGGTATCGGCCTTTTTTGGTCCTCCAATAATCGGTATTGGCGTTGACAAATCATAATCGGTCGACCTCTAGTGTCCACACCACTGACAACCTTACAAGGTCTCTTCACACAGACAGCGTGGTAAAGAAGGCGTAACAGACTGAAACAGGTTTTCCTTTAGGATTTTACCTGTGCTTTGCTCTATTCTGTTTCTTTTTATCCCCCCAAAAAAATCCCTAGTCCTTGCTGATGAGAAGCATACCCATAAAATGATGCAGCCTCCACCATGCTTGAAAATATGAAGAGTGGTTCTCAGTGATGTGTTGTATTTGCCCCAAACATAACGCTTTGTATTCAGGATATAAAGCTAATTTCTTTGCCACACTTTTGGCGGTTTTAATTTAGTGCCTTATTGCAAACAGGATGCATGTTTTGGAATATTTGATTTCTGTACAGGCTTCCTTCTGTCATTTAGGTTGGTATTGTGGAGTAACCATTCAACTCTGTAACTGATTTAAAGTCACCATTGGCCTCATGGGTAAATCTCTGAGTGGTTTTATTTCCTCTCCAGCTATTGAGTTAGGAAGAACGCCCGTATCTTTGTAGTGACTGGGTGTATTGATACACCATCCAAAGTGTAATTAATAACTTCACCATGTTTAAAAGAATATTCAACATCTGCTTTATTTTTCTTTAACCTACTACCAATAGGTGCCCTTCTTTGCGAGGCACTGGAAAACCTCCCTGGTCTTTGTGGTTGAATCTGTGTTTGAAATTCACTGCTCGACTGAGGGACCTTACCGGTGTATGGGGTACAGAGATGAGGGAGTCATTCACAAATCATGTTAAACACTACTATTGCACACAGAGTGAGTCCATGCAACTTATTATGTAACTTGTTAAGCATACGTTTACTCCTGAATGTATTTAGTCTTGCCAAAGCAAAGGGGTTGAATACTTATTGACTCAAGACAGTTCAACCTTTTCATTTTTTATTCATTTGTAAACATTTCTAGAAACATAATTCCACTTTAACATTTTGGGGTATTGTGTGTAGGCCAGTGACACAAAATCTGAATTTAAATTGATTTTACATTCAGGCTGTAACACAACAAAATGTGGAAAAAGTCAAGGGGTGTGAATACTTTCTGAAGGTACTGTATATACTGTATTCTAGTCATTGAACACTGGTCACATTAAAACCTCTTAGAACCACCCATCCCGGATCGTCAACAACGCTGAATAGCATAGCGCCACAGTCAAATAATATTACTAGAAAATATTCATACTCATGAAATCACAAGTGCAATATAGGAAAACACAGCTTAGCCTTTTGTTAATCCACCTGTCGTCTCAGATTTTGAAATTGTGCTTTACAGCGAAAGCAATACAAGCACTTGTGTAAGTTTATCGATTGCTCGACAAAACAAGTCGGCTTTTCACTAGGACCGGGAGGAACAATGGCCGCCTCTCTCTTTTGTGCAAAAATCACTCTGAGAGCCCCCACCTGACCACTTACGTAATGTGGTCGTTCACGCTCATTCTTCAAAATAAAGGCCTGAAACTATGTCTAAAGGCTGTAGACACCTTAGGGAAGCCATAGAAAAAGGAATCTGGTTGATATCCCTTTCAATGGTCAATAGTCCAAACTTCCTGATTGGATTTTTCTCAGGCTTTCGCCTGTAATATCAGTTCTGTTATACTCACAGACAATATTATTACAGTTTTGGAAACTTGTGTTTTCTACCCTAACCCTTTCTACCCTAAGCTGTCGATTATATGCATATTCTAGCATCTGGTCCTGAGAAATAGGCCATTTACTTTGGGAACATTATTTTTCCAAACATAAAAATAGTGCCCCCTAGCGTCAAGAGGTTAAGCAACTGAGGAATGATGGTGTAATACAAATCAGAAAGGCTAAATCTGATTATTATGTAACCACTCTTCCGGATTGTAATGGGAACCCGGTTAAATTCTGGAAAACTGTCAAATCCCTGAAGGGTTCTACTTCCTCCTCTCTGCCACAACAAATGAATTCAGACACTGGCCTCATAACTGAAAAATATGCTATCATTGATGCATTTTATTTCAGCAGGCTATTTCTTTGAAATAACTTCTAAGTCTATTCACAATGATATTGTGCTGGATACTGATAGGGGAAACTTGCTGAATGATCAGAGAAATGATAGTCAAAGCTTTTCTTTTAGGCTATTTACAGAAACATAAATACTGGATGCTTTACTAGCAATAGATTAGAAGGAATCCACGGGGGCCGATTAATTGGATCCCGGTCTGCTTAAGTGTAGCGCCCATCGTTTTTTGCTCAAAACCCCACATTTTTTATTTAAAATTGTTATCAGAAAATATTCCAAAAGTATGGAAATCAGCTCTTGTGCTGCCACTTCATAAGGACGGGGATAGTAGTGATCTTAATCATTTTTGCCCCTTTTCAAGGCTTCCTTTTCAAGATAAGATTCTTGAATCTTTGATAAATGTAAAACGTTGCTCTTTTTAATCTGAGAAATGTATTTTGAATGTGGTAAAATGTTGTCCTGGGCATAGCACTATTACAGCAACCACTTTAGTTGTCAATGATCTTGTCAATGCTTTAGACACTACATTGAATTATGCTGCTAGGGTAGCCATTTTATTAGTTGTTCATCGGTCTTATGGCTTGGGGGTAGAAGCTGTAAGAAGCCTTTTGACCTAAACTTGTCGCTCTGGTACCGCTTGCCGTTGTCACGTTCTGACCTTAGTTCTGTTGTTATGTCTTTGTTTTAGTCAGGGCGTGAGTTGGATGGGTTGTCTATGTTCCTTTTTCTATGTTTTGGGATTTCTGTGTTTGGACTGGTATGGTTCTCAATCAGAGGCAGCTGTCAATCGTTGTCCCTGATTGAGAACCATACTTAGGTAGCCTGGTTTCACTTTTAAGTTGTGGTGATTATTTTCCGTGTCAGTGTTTGTTCCACACGGAACTGTTTTGGTTTTGTTATTTCACGTTGTCGTTTATTGTTTTGTTCATTATTCTTATTAAACTATATGGACACTTACCACGCTGCGCATTGGTCCTCCGATCCTTCCTACTACTCCTCTTCGTCAGAGGAGGAAGACGAAAACCCTTACAGCCATGCTGTAGCAGAGAGAACAGTCTATGATTAGCAAGACTGGAGTCTTTGGCAATTTTTAGGGCCATTTTCTGACACCGCCTGGTGTAGAGGTCCTGGATGGCAGGAAGCTTTGCCCCAGTGATGCACTGGGCCATACACTCTACCCTCTGTAGTACCTTGCTGTCAGACGCCGAGCAGTTTCCATACCAGTCCGTGATGCAGCTCTCGATGTTGCTGCTGTAGAACTTTTTGAAGATCTGAGGGCCCGTGCCAAAGCTTTTCAGTCTCCTGAGGGGAATAGTCATTGTCGTGCCCTCTTCACGACGATCTTGGTTTTGTTGGACCATAATAGTTTGTTGCTGATTGTTGATGTGGACACCAAGGAACTTGACGCTCTCAACCTGATCCACTACAGCCCAGTCGATGAAAATGGGGCGTGCTCGCCCCGCCTTGAATACACAAGTAATTATGACGAATTAACTAAATTCAGAAAGGTTATGTGTTGCAGTAATGAGAAATTACAAATACATCTGTTCAATTACATTTTAAATGTATTTGTTTTCAGTGTTATGCTTAACTCAGGCCTTTTCATTTGGTTAGCAATGTAAAAACATATTAGCAATTGATTTGTTTATTACTTTTTGGGACATTGAAACTATTATGGTAATGAGATTTTTTTTAAATTGGTAGTTGTGGAAATTGTGGTAAAATGCATAGTATCTGATCAATAAACATAACAATAAATATGAAATAGATACAGTGCCTTCAGAAAGTATTCACACCCCTTTATTTTTTCCACATTCTGTTGTGTTACAGCCAGAATTTTAAATGGATTAAATTGAGATTTTGTGTCACTGGCAAACACATAGTACCGCATAATGTCGAAGTGGAATTATGTTTTTAGATAAAAACAAAGAAACAGAAGAGAAACAGAATAGAGCTAAGCACTGGAAGCACTAGAGGTAAACCTGGTTCTGTCTGCTCTCCAACAGACACTGGGAGACAAATTCATCTTTCAGCGGGACAATAATCTAAAACGCAAGGCCAAATATACTTACCAAGACGACATTGAATGTTCCTGAGTGGCTTGGTTACAGTTTTGACTTAAATCTGCTTGGAAATCTATGTCAGGACTTGAAAATGCCCGTCTAGTAATGATCAACGACCAACCTGACAGATTTATATATTTTTAATATTGTGCAAAGCTCTTAGATGCTTACCCAGATGTATTGACGAAGGGTTGTGAATACTTATGTAAATTTCCAACAAATGTGCAAAAAATTCTATGAACATGTTTACACTTTGTCATTATGGTGTAGTGTGTGTAGATGTGCGAGAGGGGAAACAAAATTCACACTGTAACACAACAAAATGTGGAATAAGTCAATGGGTTGAAAACTTTCTGAAGGCACTGTAAGTAACCACAGATCTTACTTGTAGTGATCCAAGAGGAATTATAGTGCCAGTTTTGTGATGTTTTGTCATAAAAGATCAACGTTCTCAGATTCACGATCTGCAAATAAAAAAATCCACTCAGGATGTTCATGTTTTTTGTTTTCACAATAACGTGACGTCCTGAGAGGAACAGCTTCATTCATTTATCACTGCCGATACACCGTAAATATTCTGAATTGAAAAGAGCAATTTAAACACCATAGCTCAACACTAATTTCAGAGGTTACAGAGTACCAGCTCCAGCGTCAATCACATTGCATGTGTGTTAAGGAGGACAATAGTTATAGGCTTAGTTCATGCAGACCAGTTTTTGATTGGCTAGATTGGCTAGAGTGCCTTGCCAATGGTGTGTCAATGTGAGTCTTCCTGTGTCGTGTTGAATGACTGTTCCTTCATCAGGAACCTGCAGGCGTTTGGAACCAAACCTTCATTACCGTCTTCTATTGTAATGGAAAAGTTGTCACCTTGGTTATGACAGTTTATCATCTTAGCAACTTTGAATTGTCGCACATTCATTAATGAAGCACTCTTGTTCAGTTGTCTCTGCAAGTCATCCCATCTGAAATGAAATAAATCAAAAACAATGGAACATGGTGATTGACTTTCGAAGGAACACTACAATGCACACACCATCACTGATAAAAGGTGAGCCCATTGAAATAGTGGAGGAGTACAAATACCTTGGGCTAGTCATTGACAACAAGCTGTCCTGGGATCAGTGTACTGGCGCTCTTTTTAAGAAAGGCCAACGGAGACTGTATTTCCGACGGAAACTGTACTTTTTTAAGGTTGATCTAACCATCATGGTTCTCTTTTATAAATCATTCATTGAGAGCATTCTGTCCTACTGCTTGACCCGCTGGTTTTGGAATTTCAAGGTTGCACAGACAAATAGGTTGGGCAAGATAGTCAGGACTTCCGGGAAAACAGCAAGACCTATCATCTCTATCTGGGCAGAGGCGTCCAGAAGGTGAATAAAATAGCAGTTGTCTCTTCCCTTTCACTCCACCCCGAATTCCAGCTCCTCCCCTCCGGCCGCAGGCACAGGCTACCTAAAGTTAAAAAAAATAGGGCCAAGTACTCTTTTATTCCAAATGCAATTCTGCAACTTAACAAAATGTTGGACTAATTGCACGTAGCACTAGCATTATGAAACTGCACCTATTTGCTGGTAAATATCCGTTGCTATTTATTTCACAGGGTTACAACGCTGGGTCATGTTGATCAGGCAGTTTCTTTTGCACCCACCATGCGTCACGTCCGCAATGGTCATGTGAGGTGAAATGTGTATATTTCGGGATGTGAACACTCAGTGTGCTTGACCTGACGAAGATCCGTTTCGGATGGAAACGCGGTCAATAAAGCGGGTGAATTGGGAGCCTTAACGGTGTGCGGCTCTTCCTGTTCTGTACTAGTATTCTTTATTAGCCCGTATTTATGTTGACACGTCCTGTCAACACACTTGCAAGTGCTCTGCAACTGAATGCACTTGTTCAAGTCGACAGTGTGGCAACTGTTACAACAACTCTGATACATGATTTTGGATGCAGCCCAGGTTTGAACCCAAACAGCGCAGGCTAGGGTTCTAATACATCCGCAGCAGCTCTCCTTCACTCATCTCAATGGAGTAAATGGGCTAATTTCATGATCTGATGCGCAGACAAAAACACACAGGCAGACTCTTATTGTCCAAGACAGAGTAAAAGAGAATGCACATTTAGGATCAAGAGGCCAAAAAAAAAAGTGGTGGGAGTAGTGGGAGCCAAGTCGAAGAGGGTTTTCGGGCTCACAACTCCAAAGCTGTCTGCCTAGAGAGTAATGACTCTCTAGGCCTATGTCTAATGGATTGACTAAGTACTGCAGTACGTCGTTCCTTGTGTCATGTGGGGGCACCACTTTTTCTTGTTTCTTTTTTAGGCTTTGGTGGATTGTAAGTTACTTTAAATATGTCTCTGGTTCTTATTTTGTTACGTTAATTCAGGGACGTCTCCTCTCCATACAATGGTCTCATTGTGTAAATGTTGTCTCAGATGTTTCAAATATGAATGGACTTTTTACAGTAGCAATGGCATGTGCAATCAGCACTTCCCAGTTTTAATTGAGTTCTGCAGAGCAGTGTCTCAAAAAATGGTGGGTCTCAGCCTACTCCTAAGAGTTTGCGGTTCAATATAAGCCTGAGATCAGACAGATTTATTCTGTTCTGCAATATTCGTCTGGTTTTAGGTTAGTTCATGATTAGGCTAAGGCTAGAAAAGCCTCTCCAACTCCTGTCCTGGAGAGCTACTGGGTGTGTGCAGGCTTTTGTTCCACACTTGTAGCACTGCTCTCCAGGATAAGGGTTGGAGGACCCTGGGTTAGAAACACTGTTTTATTCATCTGGAGGGTCTTTGTTGGCTCACCATGGCACAAGGAACTTTGGGGCATCACCACTGCTGTAGAGCCCAATGAATTCTGACTGTGTTGTTGTCTGTGTTCTCCCTTTAGCCACATGAGAGGGCATCCATGATGAGGAGCTAACACCACTGCATGCCTGCAGGAATAGACGTGGCTGCCAAATCATCCTCAGTCAACACATGGCGTCATTAGGGGTAAGCTAAAACAAGCATCCACCGTGAATAGAGTTTTATGTCTTTGTCTGTCTGTCTGTCTGTCTGTCTGTGTCTCTCTCTCTCTCTCTCTGTCTGTCTGTCTGTCTGTCTGTCTGTCTGTCTGTCTGTCTGTCTGTCTGTCTGTCTGTCTGTCTGTCTGTCTGTCTGTCTGTCTCTCTCTCTCTCTCTCTCTCTCTCTCTCTCTCTCTCTGTCTGTTTCTCTGTCTGTCTCTCTCTGTCTGTCACTCTCTCAAAAAAGGTACTCTGCATAACCTTGAAACCAATGAGTTGTACAGTTGACATGTGTCTTTATCCTGTATTCTTTTGTAAAAAAGTGAATTTAGAGGTTACCCTTAGAATGTGCAAAATGCACAGAATAGAACGACTCAAATTGTTTTGTCCTCCTTCTCCCCAGAACCCCGAGATGCTAACCAGGAAGATCAAGCTGTGGGACATCAACGCCCACATAACTTGTCGCCTGTGCGAGGGGTACCTGATAGACGCCACTACTGTCACGGAGTGCTTGCATACCTGTGAGTACCTGCTGATGACACAAGCATGTACTCATACTCCGACACACATCATTCACATCTTAACACTGATCATGTATCTTCATGAGGGCTTCATGCATGTGGCTTCATACGGCAATAGATATTTTTGTTGTCTCATTAAAGTTCAATTATCATAACGATCAAGCAACCCCCCACCCACAAAGTAGGCCTAGTTGTACTGGAGACAAGAGAAGTCTTGAGTAAATGTCAGCAGCAGTGCAAGTAATGTAATCGGTCAGTCATGCCCTAGAGGGCGCCATTGTACCATACATGGAAAGTCCCAGTTGACCAAATGTCAATGTCGAGTGGAGAGCTTCAATCGCAATCCTCAGGTTGGAAATTACTTTCTCTCACACCCCCCTCAGAGATGAAACAGAGAGACTCACATCATGTCCGGATAGCTATCGGACACATCATAGCGAGACTGGTCTCTCAAAAAAGCAACACTTTTTTTAACAACACCAAAAGATAGAACAAGATACCCGTATTGCTTATCATGTGATTGACATCTCTCTCTCTCTCTCTCTCTCTCTCTTCCAGTCTGCAGAAGCTGTCTAGTGAAGTACCTGGAAGAGAACAACACCTGTCCCACGTGCAGGATTGTCATTCACCAGAGCCACCCACTGCAGTACATCGGGTCAGTAGGCAGCCTGGACACCAAACCACATTCCCCTTAGCCGCTCAGTTGTTTCATCAGTGTGCAGAACAGAGAGCCACCACTACGGGGCAGCAGCACTGTCCAAAAACAATACCGTCGAAGGAGATGGGAGAGGAGGGGGAAAACAAAACAACATGAATATTCTAATTAAATAAATACATACATGCATATTTGCTTAAATGCGCATGTGCGCTGGTGGGGACCAAACAATTGATTTCCATTCAAAGTCCTATTTTCCTGAACGCTAAACTTTTTTCTTGTGGGGACCGGTGAAATGTCCCCACCTGTTCGAATGTTCCTTTTTTTACCCTCCCTGTGAGGATTTCTGGATAGTCAAACCAAACACACACACACACACAAAGTAAAGGGACTGTTGTCCATCTGCCCTATGAGGGCTTGTGCAGTAGTGTCTGATTAATAGTACAGCCAATGGGGATGTTCGCCAGCCTAAATGTCTACCAGCTATTTAGTCATAAGCATTTTGCAGCCCAGAAAAATGTCCCCATTTTGATGGAAAAAAACCCAATTTCGAACACATTTGAAATGCACTGCTCTCTTCATTTCCCTCTGAGTAGTTGTTTGCTGAAATGAAAATAAAAAGCGAATAAATGTGCCAAACGAAAACTTTTAAACAGATGTAAGACACATCAAAAATGTCAAAATTCGAAGCATAAAACAATGAACAGGTTCAAACTAGGTGTGAAAACAACAACAACGAGTGCTGCTACTACTACGGCCTGCTGCCGAGAAGATGAAAACACAAGCATATTTCTAACCCTATTTCAAGTCATACATCATTTAAGGGTTATTATAAGCTTGTAGGCACTTATCTTTAGTGTTTCAAGACTAATAAAACTTGAACGATTCATAATAGGTCAACTAGGAGTAGCCAAAATCATCAACGAGCATTAGGTCATCTTTCAGATGGTGAAAGCTAATTGAGCCTCGATCCATCCCCGCACTCCCGTGCACCAAAGGCCCTGTCAATAAGGCGTCAGCGCTCGCTGTGTTTGGGGCGAAGCAGAGTTTGGCCACCGCAGTGGTAAGCGGTCAGCTCTCACTTGCCTCAGGGGGTGGTGAAAATCAGCTAATTATGGTCTTGAGCGCAGGATAGGATAGAGAGAATGACCTTCACTCCAGACGGCGCACACCCCGCTGAGTTTCGCTAGTCACACTGCAGGCCCAGGTGTTGCAGTACAAAGTGGGCGTCACAGCTGGGTAGTGGACAAATGCGCGGTGTTTTGATGTCATTCATGCTGTCATATGGTAAACATGGGAATTTTGAATGTCAAGAAGCATGTGCTGCTGGCATTAAGGAAGCGTACATGTTTTGTATATGCTGTGGCAAGAGAAAGTATGTGAACCCTTTGGAATGACCTGGATTTCTGCATAAATTGGTCATACAATTTGATCTGATCTTCATCTAAGTCACAACAATAGACAAACACAGTCTGCTTAAACTAATAACACACGAACAATTGTACATTTTCATGTCTTTATTGAACATACCGTATGAACATTCACAGTGCAGGGTGGGAAAAGTATGTGAACCCTTGGATACTGGTATATGACTGGTATAACAACAGGTTGGCCCTCCTTTGGTAGCAATAAATTCAACCAAATGTTTTCTGTAGTTGCGGACCAGACCAGCACAACGGTCAGGAGGAATTTTGGATCATTCATCTTTACAAAACTGTTTCAGTTCAGCAATATTCTTAGGATGTCTGGTGTGAACCGCTCTCAAGGTCATGCCACAGCATTTTAAATGGGGTTGAGGTCAGGACTCTGACTGGGCCATTCCAGAAGTCTTATTTTCTTCTGTTGAAGCCATTCTGTTGTTGATTTACTTCTGTGTTTTGGGTCGGTGTCCTGTTGCATCACCGAACCTCTGTTGAGCTTCAATTGGCGGACAGACAGCCTTACATTCTCCTGCAAAATGTCTTGATAAACTTGGGAATTAATTTTTCCGTCGATGATAGCAAGCTGTCCAGGCCCTGAGGCAGCAAATCAGCCCCAAACCATGATGCTCCCCCCCACCATACTTTACATTTGGGATGAGGTTTTTATGTTGGTGTGCTGTGCTTTTTTTTTCTCCACACATAGTGTTGCGTGTTCCTTCCTTCCAAACAACTCAACTTTAGTTTCATCTGTTCACAGAATATTTTGCCAGAAGCTCTGTGGAACATCCAGGTGCTCTTTTGTGAACTTCAGACATGCAGCAATGTCTTTTTTGGACAGCAGTGGCTGCTTCCGGGGTATCCTCCCATGAACACGGTTCTTATTTAGTGGTTTACCTATCATAGACTCGTCAACAGAGATGTTAGCATGTTCCAGAGATTTCTGTATGTCTTTAGCTGACACTAGGGTTCTTCTTAACCTCGTTGAGCATTCTGCACGGCCACTCCTAGGGAGAGTAGCAATAGTGCTGAACTTTCTCCATTTATAGACAATTTGTCTTACCGTGGACTGATGAACATCAAGGCTTTTAGAGATACTTTTGTAACCCTTTCCAGCTTTATGCATTAGCCTAGGGGTTCACATACTTTTCCCAATCTACACTGTGAATGTTTAAATGATGTATTCGATATATACAAGAAAAATACAATAATTTGAGTGTTATTAGTTTAAGCACACTATGTTTGTCTATTGTTGTGACTAAGATGAAGATCAGATCAAAAGTTTTGACTAATTTATGCAGAGATCCACGTAATTCCAAAGGGTTCACATACTTTTTCTTGCCACTGTATGTCTATCATTAAAGGCAACATTTCCAAACAAAACACAGAATAAGCATGGTACCACATGTCATCAGCTATTAGTGATAATAAATGTAGCATTGTCAGATTTGTAATTTAAAAAAAAATATTTCTCCCCTTTAGCCATGACCGAACAATGCAAGACATTGTCTACAAGTTGGTGCCGGGACTACAAGAGGGCAAGTGTCTCACTTTGGTTTCTCTCCTTCCTTGTCCCCTCCCCAAAAAATTAAATATATATATTTGAATCTGCCCATATACATTTCCAAACCAACCCCAGTTCGCCTTGAATCTTTTTATTTTGGTGAGATTGGGGCTGAATGACTGAATAACAAACATCCCAAAGCACATAGCCCTGAAATATCTATGGATTTGACTTTTATTTATTTATCTGACAGACTGTAATGAGAGAAATCCTACTCCATAGTCTGCCATCAAATTTAAAGAAGCCCTAGTGACAGTTACCTTCAGCCAAAGCAAGGCCCTAATTCTCCCTTGTGTCTCTCTCTCTTTCAATCCCCTTTCCCCTCCTGCAGCGGAGATAAAAAAACAAAGAGACTTCTATCAGAAGCTGGGAATGGAAGTGCCCGGGGACATCAAAGGAGAGCTGTGCAGCATGAAACAACATCTAGATCCTCAGCGCAATGGTACGGTCCATTTCCCCCCTCTATTTTCCCTACTTAGTATCACCTCTTTCCTGGATTCGGCCCAGGCGAATCAGAGTGTGAAAGTGGCGGCGCTTGTGAAGCACGGCGGCGTTGCGATCCAGCCCGACAACGAGGTGTAAAACGCATGCCCAGAGAGTCGTCGCAGAGCAGGCCTAATTGGTCGCTCAAAACCCTTTCTGATTTCTTGTAATTAACGCTCAAATGGAAGTGGAACTGCTCTTGCCCCCCCGTTGGGCTGAGCTGTGGCTAACATCCTTAGGAGGTCGTTTAAACAGAATTCTGGCAGAAATGGAACCCTTGTCAACACTCACTGCCCAGCAAAACAGAAATAGTGCGGAGCTTGTTGGCTAACAACAGGCGACAGCTCCGGCTCCTAGATATCCTGAGAGCCAAACCCCGGAGTGGGGAATGACATGAGTGTGCTAATGGACAGCTTCTATAATATCACCTTCACTTCAAGAGCACAAAAAGTGGCTTTCACTCTAATTTTATTTCTGTCTATTCCTTTCTCTCATGTTCTCTCTCTCACTTCTATCTCTCGTCCCCCCCCCCTCTTTCTCTCTGTCCCTCTCTCTCTCTCTCTGTCCCTCTCTCTCTCTCTGTCCCTCTCTCTCTCTCTCTCTCCCTCTCTCCCTCTCTCTCTCTCTCTCTCTCTCTCTCTCTCTCTCTCTCTCTCATACCTCTAACATTCTATTTCATTCTCTTTCATTCTCTCTCATATACACTGAGTGTACAGAACATTAGGGACACCTTCCTAATATTGAGTTGCAGCTCCTTTTCCCCCAGAACAGCCTGAATTTGTTGGGGTCATGGACTCTACAAGGTGTCAAAGGACACCGTATATACTGTGTTTGGAGGTGCTTGGAAATAGCCACAGGATGGTTTGTCAATACCGTCAATACTGTTGAAACTATTTATTTTAAATAGTTTACATTTTTAAATGTTTAAATTTTCATATTTGTAGCAACGTTTTATGTAGATACCTGCAGTCAACTAGTGCAGTGCGTTAGTAAATAAAGCAGATTGCTTTCTTATTTCACCTGTCACATTATTTGACATTATGAAGCTTAAGTTCCCAGCACAATTGAGTAAGTCACGTGTTTGTTTGTAAAAGCACAACAGGAGATTGACGAGTGTGTATTGACGAGTCACGTTTTATATTGAAAGTCAACAGTGTTTTTTTGAGTGATCAGGGACGTGCAACTATTCTTTTCATTCACAGAAAATACTTTAGTGCAACACATTCAAAATAAAATAGCTTCATTTTTATCAGATGGCAACAGAAGTGCAACGCTATTTGGCTGGCAGCCGCAAGTAAATGAGCAAAAATATTTATAATGTTTAGGCCTATAGAGAGAATGTTGCCAACTACATTTCCTAATGTTTTGCTTAAAGTTAATCTTGCATTTTACCAGAGAAAAATAGGCTGGCTACACCGAGAGAAGTTCAGGAGAAAAGAAGCGCTGTCTGCTGATAGAATGCTGTTCATGAATTCTCATTTGAGTTTAGAAGTGCAACTGAAGCACAAAATGAGTCTGATGCCGAGCAGAAATTACAATAAGAAGCCATTTAGATCTGTGTTCACAAAACGGGGGCAAGAAATGTCTTGTGTTTTATATATTTTTTCCTTTGTGAAAAATGCTGCATTTCGTGTTAACACGACCCTTAAATTTAACATGCTATCTAAGTAAGTGGCTGGATTAGTAAGGTGACGGGGCATCGTATTGTGTAAGCTTTCTGTCTTGTTTGAGAAGTCAAAGCCCTCTGGATGAGTTATTTGTAGTGGTTGCCCAAGGCTTTCTTGATTTCCTTGTGTTTTTTCTCCTCTGTTCTCGGCCTGTCTGCTCCTCCCCCCTCTCTTCTCTGAGCAGAGCAGGCAGGCCCGTTGCCCTAGCGACTCCAGACTTCACAGTCCACTCAAACACAGTGTGTAGACATGCTGCTGGAGAGCCAGTACTGCATGCTTCAAAACTTTGTTCATTTGCATAATGCCCCTCGTTCCCCTCGCCAAAAATGACATTCGGCAGCTCCTACCTATTTATGTATAACATTATGAACTGGATTGCCTGTCTTTGCAATTTGTTTATTTGTGTTTGAGCTCGTTAGCGTATTTAGCTAGCAGCCTCAATGCAAATTCACTATTGTGCTGATTTTGTTAGCATTCTGATAATAGATGCTCAATGGGCTTTTTTTAACGTTTTTTACGCCCTCTTATGTACTAAACCGGTAATACTGTAAATCCCGTGGTGAGAGAAGGACGGTATGACGATACCGCCCAACCCTGCCGAAACCATTCCACAGGGATTTTGGCCCATGTTGACTCCAATGCTTCCCACAGTTGTGTCAAGTTGACTGGATGTCCTTTGGATGGTGGGCCATTCTTGATACACATGAGAAACTGTTGAGCATGAAAATCGCAGCACTGTTGCAGTTCTTGACACACTTAAACCGGTGCGCCTGGCACCTACTACCATACTCCGTTCTAAGGCACTTCAATCTTTTGTCTTGCGCTTTCACCCTCTGAATGGCACACATACACGATCCATGTCTCAATTGTCTCAAGGCTTAAAAATCCTTCTTTGTTTTGTACACTCAGTGTGCATTAATGCCAAAGTCTCCATAAAGACCCACTTATGTGAAAAATCACATTAGTATTTTACATGCCAGCTCTTTATGACAATGTCCTCTGTGAGTGGTTTTTCGATGGTAAACAATGCCGTATGCTATGTAGAAGCTAATGAAAAATAAAATGTTCTGTGACATATAGTGCTCAGATCAGCCCACCAGTTTCTTGTTTGTAAGACTCGATAATATCAGTGTCTTGTTTCCTAGAATTGTTTCAAAATGGAAACAAAGTCCACCTTATACTTAGTGTCATTGAGTTATTTTCAGGTTGGCTGAAGGTGTATCATAACCAATTTGGCCTCACTTGAACAGTAATCACTCTGCTTACTCTTGAGATTAGCTCGGGCTAGTACAAGAGTGCTCTCAAGCCTCACTGTCAATCCCCTTTGGAATGTACCGTGGAGAGCAAATGGGAGAACAATAGAAGATGGTTGGGCCCCAGTCCCATCGCCAATCATAGAGAGGGAGGAAATGTTTGTCCACAAACAAGGGGCTAACCTAATCAACTGAGCTCAGATAATGGCCCCTTGCTTCGCTGGGACGGAATTGAAAACTCAGGGTATTGGGAGATTCTCAAGGCCCTCTCTCCCAAGATCTTTTCCATCACAGTGAACCAAACATCCGGAGCCAACAGGTTTATTTAACAGGAGCTAGCCTCCCTCTCACCGCTCCACGCCTATTTCCCTCAGCCTAGCTATTTCGCTGTGTGTAGAAGCCTTATTTCTCTCTTCCTCTTGCCAGTGACCATCGGCCCTTACTTTATAATGACCTCTCTCCATCTCAATTTTCCTATTCCTCCATCTTTGCTCAAATGGTTCCCCAAGGCCAATTAAACCAGAGAAGAGGTCTGATTTTAGCCCCCTTGCAATCACAAAGGCAAAAGATCAGTTTGGATGACCGCGCTCAGACGGTGGACAAATCAAGTAAACTGCTTGACGCGTTGGGCCACGTCAAGCAGTTCCTAATTCCTAATAAATGTAATTCTACAGTTGAATGGATACAGGCCATTTGGTTCATTAGAAAAAAAAGCCCCGTTTCTTGCCATCAGATGAGCATTGCTTGTGTTTAGTTAATAAAGAGAGCAGGTATGAAAGTCAATTGTGTCCAGTCGACTAGATTAAAGGTTGAACACACTCCGAGTGATCCACTCTTGTCATTCACTCATAATTGTCTGGTAATCTTATATAGAGCCATGGCTGTATGAAGTAATATTCGTTAATGTGTTAAAACATTGAAATGATGAATACAGTAGATGGCAACTAAAATAAAGTCTTATTAGGCTTTCTATGACCACTATCTGTCGCTCCTCTCATTGGTTGACAACAGGTGAGGTGAAAACGGAGGACACGGCAAATAAGGAAACAGCGGAGGAGAAACCGGAGGAGGAGGAGAACGATTATCACCGCAGCGACGAGCAGGTAGGTGGACGTCCACCACACGCCGCCTTCATTTCCTGCAGGACAGGAAGGAGTCATGTCTGAGCTCTTCTTTCATTTTCTCTGTCCGGGTGCCCTGAAATTACAGGCCCCATGCTTTGTCTGCTCAAGTGGAATCTCATAAACATTATCCTAGGTTATAGGGGAATGTATTTTATACCATCTATTGCATTTTGCCTGTCATTGCTCATCCAAATATTTATATGTATATATTCTTAGACCATTCCTTTACATAGATTTGTGTGTATTAGGTAGTTGTTCTGGAATTGTTAGATTACATGTTAGATATTGATGCACTGTCGGGACTAGAAGCACAAGCATTTCGCTACACTCGCAATAACATCTGCTAACCATGTGTATGTGACCAATAACATTTGATTTGGATTTGATTTGATTTAGGTGAACTATTTTGTAATGACCAGTTCACTACATGGTAGACCTATAGTTGTTTTGAGTCGTATATCCACAAGTAGACAACCCAGCATGCCGCACATACAGCTCATTTAAAATACGGAAAGGTTTTTACACGAATTTCGTCTTGATGATCATTTGTATTCCAGTACATTCTCAGCTCTGTGGACGATATCAATAATGCAGAGAGCTTTTATTGTCTCTGCTCGTCGCCATTGTATTCACAAACAGTATTTTCCAGAAAAGAGCCGCCGTACATGCGTCACCACTATATAGCTTCAGGTGATTGGCTGTTTAACATGTAGCTATTGTCTCCAAAAAGAAAATATCAACATGTTTTTGAAAAAACACGCAGTGTCGACTTGCAGCCAAGCGCCACGTCCTCTCTACTTGGCCGGGAGATTGTACCAGAGGTCAAAGGTCCCGCTCTTTTGGTATTCAGCAGAGGTGTGGAGTGTTGAACGAATAGCTAATAGAGCTGCTAAGCTTTGTGAACAGAATACGCGGAGGGGAGAACTGCTGTCCAGCGTCATGTGAGGCACGGGAGAAAGGGAGCGGGTGAAAAGGAGACAGCGGGGGGAGGATGTGAGAAAGAGATAAAAGAAAAAAAGATTTGGAGGGTCGAGATAGAAGCCCTTTAAGACACCGTGGGTGAGAGAGTCTGCTAAAATGACATGGCTGCTATGGAATTGTAAAGGAGATGAAGAAGCGCGTGAGTGAAAAGGATGGATAGAAGGAGGTCAAATCAAATTTTATTTGATGTCGGTGTTAATGCGAGTGTAGCAAAATGCTTGTGCTTTTAGTTCCTGACCATGCAGTAATGTCTAACAAGTAATCGAACCTAACAATTTCAGGTGAAGAGAGGAATGAGAAACAGAGAGATCAGGGCAATGGGGAGAGAAAGAGAGGACACAGAGGGGGGAGGTTATGCAGAAAGGGACGAATTGATAACCGAAAAAAGAACAGAAACAAAAGATGACGAGGACTGATAAAGGCAGTGTTAAGATTCGTTACTCGGAACAGTAATATATGAAATATTATTTGTTATATTAGTTATTTCTTTACGCCGTCCATTCAGTACGGATAAGCAAACTTTTAGATTTACTTTGTGATTTTCGCCATTGTTTGGTATTGCTTTGTCCTTAATAAGTAATCTCTTTCATTTGATGCTTTATATTTCAATGCGTTATTATGTGCAGGATCGGTCTGACAGTTTGCATTCGCCGTCATTTAACCCACGCGTCATTTGAGTTTTGATGTCAGCATTTGAAGTCGGCCTTATTGTGACTTGATAGCCGGTACCTGTATTAATGGCACCTGTTTGAACTTGTTATCAGTAGAAAATACACCTGTCCACAACCTCAAACAGTCACACTCCAAACTCCACTATGGCCAAGACCAAAGAGCTGTCAAAGGACACCAGAAACAAAATTGTAGACCTGCACCAGGCTGGGAAGACTGAATCTGCAATAGGTAAGCAGCGTGTTTTGAAGAAATCAACTGTGGGAGCAATTATTAGGAAATGGAAGACATATAAGACCACTGATAATCTCCCTCGATCTGGGGCTCCACGCAAGATCTCACCCCGTGGGGTCAAAATTATCACAAGAACGGTGAGCAAAAATCCCAGAACCACACGGGGGGACCTAGTGAATGACCTGCAGAGAGCTGGGACCAAAGTAACAAAGCCTACCATCAATAACACACTATGCCGCCAGGGACTCAAATCCTGCAGTGCCAGACGTGTCCCCCTGCTTAAGCCAGTACATGTCCAGGCCCGTCTGAAGTTTGCTAGAGAGCATTTGGATGATCCAGAAGAAGATTGGGAGAATGTCATATGGTCAGATGAAACCAAAATATAACTTTTTGGTAAAAACTCAACTCGTCGTGTTTGGAGGACAAAGAATGCTGAGTTGCATCCAAAGAACACCATACCTACTGTGAAGCATGGGGGTGGAAACATGCTTTGGGGCTGTTTTTCTGCAAAGGGACCAGGACGACTGATCCGTGTAAAGGAAAGAATAAATGGGGCCATGTATCGTGAGATTTTGAGTGAAAACCTCCTTCCATCAGCAAGGGCATTGAAGATGAAACGTGGCTGGGTCTTTCAGCATGACAATGATCCCAAACACACCGCCCGGGCAACGAAGGAGTGGCTTCGTAAGAAGCATTTCAAGGTCCTGGAGTGGCCTAGCCAGTCTCCAGATCTCAACCCCATAGAAAATCTTTAGAGGGAGTTGATAGTCTGTTTTGCCCAGCAACAGGAATGGGCCAAAAAAACAGCAACAGTGTGTGAAAACCTTGTGAAGACTTACAGAAAACGTTTGACCCCTGTCATTGCCAACAAAGGGTATATAACAAAGTATTGAGAGAAACTTTTGTTATTGACCAAATACTTATTTTCCACCGTAATTTGCAAATAAATTCATAAAAAATCCTACAATGTGATTTTCAGGATTTTTTTCTTCTCATTTTTTATTATTTTTTTTATTTATTTATTTTTTTACCTTTATTTAACCAGGCAAGTCAGTTAAGAACAAATTCTTATTTTCAATGACGGCCTGGGAACAGTGGGTTAACTGCCTGTTCAGGGGCAGAACGACAGATTTGTACCATGTCAGCTCGGGGGTTTGAACTCGCAACCTTCCGGTTACTAGTCCAACGCTCTAACCACTAGGCTACCCTGCCGCCCCAAATATTATGTCATAGTTGAAGTGTACCTATGATGAAAATTACAGGCCTCTCTCATATTTTTAAGTCGGAGAACTTGCACAATTGGTGGCTGACTAAATACTTTTTTGCCCCACTGTATGTCTCTTCTTTCACCCATTTTTGTGGAACAATTCCATTTCAATATAGGCTACAAGCGTTTTTCCATTCAGTGTTTCAGAACATGATTGGAGAATGGTGCTCGTTTAATAAAGTTAGATCAAAGCTGAATGTCTGCAAGATCACATAATGATAGTGTTCTACATAGTCGAACCGAATAGTATAACGTTACTGTAAATAAAAAAAACACCACATTTTATTATGAGATGGTAAGATGATTGTGCGAATGGTCCGATTGTTTGCTCATGCAGCCAAAACTGAACAGTACACGACACAAGGCAAAACAGATTGAAACAAAACACAAGTAGGCTACAGTTTGTGAACTGCATGCCAACCATTTGATATCAATCAGTTTCACGAGAATATGCATTTAAATCTTGAGTGATGTAGCATGAGTGATGTTGCATGGACATTTCACTGGTAAAACTTGAAGAATAAGCCTGTCATTTACGATTGACAGTGATAAATGTGAATGGAGGGTGAGCACATACAGTTAAAGTCGGATGTTTACATACACTTAGGTTGGAATCATTAAAACTTGTTTTTCAACCACTTCACAAATTTCTTGTTAACAAACCATAGTTTTGTCAAGTCGGTTAGGACATTACTTTGCGCATGACACAAGTGACACAAAAATTGTTTTTGGACCCAATTTCAGTGGGTCAGAAGTTTACATACACTAAGTTGACTGTGCCTTTAAACAACTTGGAAAATTCCAGAAAAGGATATAATGGCTTTTTTTGAAGCTTCTGCAAGGAGAATTGAACTCATTTGAGTCAATTGGAGGTGTACCTGTGGATGTATTTCAAGGCCTACCTTCAAACTCAGTACCTCTTTGCTTGACATCATGGGAAAATCAAAAGAAATCAGCCTTGACCTCAGAAAATAAATTGTAGACCTGCACAAGTCTGGTTCATCCTTGGGAGCAATTTCCAAATGCCTGAAGGTATTCAGGTTCATCTGTACAAACAATAGTATGCAAGTATAAACACCATGGGACCACGCAGCCGTCATACCACTCAGGAAGGAGAGGTGTACTTTGGTGTGAAAAATGCAAATCAATTCCAGAACAACAGCAAAGTACCTTGTGAAGATACTGGAGGAAACAGGTATACAAGTATCTATATCCACAGTAAAACAAGTCCTATATCGACATAACCTGAAAGGCCACTCAGCAAGGAAGAAGCCACTGCTCCAAAAAAGCCAGACTGGCCTCCCAGGTGGCGCAGTGATCTAGGGCACTAAATCGCAGCGCTAGCTGTGCCACCAGAGACTCTGGGTTCGCGCCCAGGCTCTGTCGCAGCCGGCCGCGACTGGGTGGTCCGTGGGG
The DNA here is from genome assembly GCF_013265735.2 of Oncorhynchus mykiss. NCBI lineage: Eukaryota > Metazoa > Chordata > Actinopteri > Salmoniformes > Salmonidae > Oncorhynchus > Oncorhynchus mykiss. Next base: position 34,075,457 of record NC_050571.1, on the reverse strand, counting down.
CGATGCACAATTGGCCTAGCGTCGTCCGGGTTAGGGAGGGTTTGGCCGGTAGGGATATCCTTGTCTCATCGCGCGCCAGCGACTCCTGTGGTGGTCTGGGCGCAGTGCACACTAACCAAGGTCGCCAGGTGCACAGTGTTTCCTCCGACACATTGGTGTGGCTGGCTTCCGGGCTGGATGCGCGCTGTGTTAAGAAGCAGTGCGGCTTGGTTGGGTTGTGTTTCGGAGGACGCATGACTTTCGACCTTCGTCTCTCCCGAGCCCGTACGGGAGTTGTAGCGATGAGACAAGATAGTAACTACTAATAATTGGATACTATGAAATTGGGGAGAAAAAGGCCAGACTATGGTTTGCAACTGCACATGGGGATAAAGATCATATTTTTTGTAGAAATGTCCTTTGGGCTGATGAAACAAAAATAGAATTGTTTGGCCATAATGACCATCGTTATCTTAGGAGGAAAAAGGAGGAGGCTTGGAAGCCGAAGAACACCATCCCAACTGTGAAGCATGGGGGTGACAGCATCATGTTGTGGGGGTGCTTTGCTGCAATAGGGCCTGGTGCACTTCACAAAATAAATGGCATCATGAGGAAGGAAAATTATGTGGATATCTTGAAGCAACATCTCAAGACATCAGTTAAAGCTTGGTCGCAAATGGGTCTTCCAAATGGACAATGACCTCAAGCATACTTCCAAAGGTGTGGCAAAAAGGACAACAATGTGAAGGTATTCTTTAAAAAAAAAAAATCCCCTATTTCAGTAGGTTAGTAGTTACTATCTTGTCTCATCACTGCAACTCCCATACAGGCTCAGGAGAGACGAAGGTCTCTCTTAACACAGCACGCATCCAACCCAGAAGCACCAATGTGTCAGAGAAAACACCGTGCACCTAGCGACCTGGTCAGCGCGTACTGTGCCCGGACCACCACAGGAGTCGCTAGTGCGCGATGAGACAAGGATATCCCTACCGGCCAAACCCTCCCTAACAAGGCTAGGCCAATTGTGTCCCCCCATGGACTTCCCAGTCACGGCCAGTTGCGACAGAGCTTTGGCTCGAACCCAGAGTCTCTGGTGGCACAGCTAGCACTGTGATGCAGTGCCTTAGACCACTGCGCCTCAATCCTAAAGAAATTTTGTGGGCAGAACTGAAAAAGCATGTGTGAGCAAGGAAGCCTACAAATCTGACCCAGTTACACCAGCTCTGTCAGGAGGAATGGGCCAAAATTCACCCAACATTTTGTGGGAAGCTTGTGGAAGGCTACCTAGAATGTTTGACCCAAGTTAAACAATTTAAAGGCAATTGCTACCAAATACCAATTGAGGGTATATACACTTCTGACCCACTGCGAATGTGATGAAAGAAATAAAAGCTGAAATAAATGATTCTCTCTACTATTATTCTTACATTTGTCATTCTTAAAATAAAGTGGTGATCCTAACTGTCCTAATAAAGGGAATTTTTACAAGGATTAAATGTCAGGAATTGTGAAAAACTGAGTTTAAATGTATTTGGCTAAGGTGTATGTAAACTTTTGACTTCAACTGTAAGCTGAGGTAAAGAAACCGAGGGTATAACATGCCAGTAGAGACTTGAATCTAAAAGTAACGTTACTTGAAAAAGTAACTGTAATAATGCTACAATATTTGAACACAAGTAACTTGTTATATTATTCATAAAAGTAATAGATTACTGTAACGCGTTACCCCCAACACTGCTTATACGTGTGAATTTTGAACAGCCACTCAACCCTATTTGGTTATAGTAATAACAGCAGGAGAGGGCTATGCATGGCTGGTTTTTGGACTTCTTCCACCATGTCTGCTGGGTGACCTTCTAAAGGTTGACCTTGGGGTGGGGAGGGAAGCCAAGGCAGCCTAATGAAAGCAGCACAACACTGAAATTGAAAAGAGGAAGAACCATGAAAGCAAAATGTAGCAGAGTAATGAACGTCTGCTCACGTTGGCAGAGGCACAAAGGTTTGAATTTTCACATCCAGGATATACAGACAATGGAGTGAGTGTATTCGGTGTTAGTTATTTTCAAGTGAAATTAGCTCCCAATTAAAAAAGATACGAGGACACTGCTTGATAATGTGATAAAATGATTTTTAGAAAGACATGACATCAGAATATATAACTATATATGTTCTTGTATGGTGATTTTGGGATGCTAAATATGGACACACAGTTGAATTCGGAAGTTTACATACACTTAGGTTGGAATCATCAAACCTTGTTTTTCAACAACTCCACACATTTCTTGTTAACAAACTATAGTTTTTGCAAATCGGTTAGGACATCTACTTTGTGCATACCACAAGTAATTTTTCCAACAATTGTTTACAGGCAGATTATTTCATTTATAATTCACTGTATCACAATACCAGTGGGTCAGAAGTTTACATACACTAAGTTGACTGTGCCTTTAAACAACTTGGAAAATTCCAGGAAAGGATTTAATGGCTTTAGAAGCTTCTGCCAGGCTAATTGACATAATTTGAGTCAATTGGAGGTGTACCTGTGGATGTATTTCAAAGCCTACCTTCAAACTCAGTGCCTCTTTGCTTGACACCATGGGAAAATCAAAAGAAATCAGCCAAGACCTCAGAAAAGTCTGCTTCATCCTTAGGAGCAATTTCCAAACATCTGAAGGTACCACGTTCATCTGTACAAACAATAGTATGCAAGTATAAACACCAGGTGACCACGCAGCCGTCATACCACTAAGGAAGGAGACACGTTCTGTCTCCTAGAGATGAACGTACTTTGATGCGAAAAGTGCAAATCAATCCCAGGACAACAGCAAAGGGCCTTGTGAAGATGCTGGAGGAGACAGGTGCAAAGGTATCTATATCCACAGTAAAACGAGTCCTATATCGACATAACCTGAAAGGCCTCTCAGCAAGGAAGAAGCCACTGCTCCAAAACTGCCATAAAAAAAGCCAGACTGCACATGTGGACAAAGATCGTACTTTTTGGAGAAGTGTCTGGTGTCTTCTGGTCTGATGAAACAAAAATAGAACTGTTTGGTCATAATGACCATTGTTATGTTTGGAGGAAGAAGGGGGAGGCTTGCAAGCCGAAGAACACCATCCCAACTGTGAGGCATGGGGGTGGCGGCATCATGTTGTGGGGGTGCTTTGCTGCAGGAGGGCCTGGTGCACTTCACAAAATAAATGGCATCATGAGGGAGGAAAATTACGTGGATATATTGAAGCAACATCTCAAGACATCAGTTAAAGCTTGGTCGCAAATGGGTCTTCCAAATGGACAATGACCCCAAGCATACTTCAAACGTTGTGGCAAAATGGCTTAAGGACAACAAAGTCAAGGTATTGGAGTGGCCATCACAAAGCCATGACCTCAATCCCATAGAACATTTGTGGGCAGAACTGAAAAAAGCTGACTCAGTTACACCAGCTCTGTCAGGAGGAATGGGCCGAAATTCACCCAACTTATTGTGGGAAGCTTGTGGAAGGCTACCCGAAACGTTTGACCCAAGTCAAACAATTTAAAGGCAATGCTACCAAATACTAATTGAGTGTATGTAGTAAACTTCTGACCCGCTAGGAATGTGATGAAATAAATAAAAGCTGAAATACATTTTTCTCTCTACTATTATTCTGACATTTCACATTCTTAAAATAAAGTGATGATCCTAACTGACCTAAGACAGGGAATTTTTACTAGGATTAAATGCAGGAATTGTGAACAACTGAGTTTAAATGTATTCGGCTAAGGTGTATGTAAACTTCCAACTTCGACTGTAACTGTTTCACTGGAATATAAATGTAACATATTTAATAATCTCCCTTAGCCATTGAATCTATCAAGCCATTTTTTGTTCTTAAGTAATCGATACCTGCTATTCGCTACAAAGCTCAAAAAGAGTGAAACGGGGTGGTGCTCCAAAAACCTTAATTTTACTCAATGCCTTACGCTATTGCATTAGTCATGTCTGTGAATTTGCTCCGAGTCATACCAGCGCGGCAGTTCCCTAATGGTTCCACTAATGTAACGGCCCTGAAGACTGCTGTCGAACTACCATTAACTCTCAGTGACTCACTCTCTCAATGGAAAGCTTTTGTTTGCATCACAATGTTCCCCTCATTGTTTGTTCCATTGAAAACCAACCATTTACACTTTACAGCAGTCTTTACACTTTACAGCAGTCTTTACACTTTACAGCGGTCTTTACACTTTACAGCGGTCTTTACACTTTACAACGGTCTTTACACTTTAAGCGGTATTTACACTTTACATCAGTCTTTACACTTTACAGCGGTCTTTACACTTTACAGCGGTCTTTACACTTTAAGCGGTATGTACACTTTACAGCAGTCTTTACACTTTACAGCGGTCTTTACACTTTACAACGGTCTTTACACTTTAAGCGGTATTTACACTTTACATCAGTCTTTACACTTTACAGCGGTCTTTACACTTTACAGCGGTCTTTACACTTTACAGCGGTCTTTACACTTTACAGCAGTCTTTGCTTTCGATAGGTTCCATTGCCGCTGAGTATTTATTCGCGGATGATTTTCCACATTTGAGCATAACTCTGGAGACCCGTGTTTTTACTGGCTCTGTTGATGTTTTAGGGAGAAAGACAGGGGTTGCTAATGCCATCTGTTTCTATTAATGCATCCCTGGGTCTCCAGAAATCACCTGAAAATGGCAGTATAAAGCCACTTTACCAGGGCACTTTGTCTGTCTCTGCGCCAGTCAGAGGGAGAGGCCTGATGCTGGTAATGCAACGTGACTCCTTCAGGCACAGACTTGCCAAGCCACCTGCGGTACGGTCTTCGCTTGCCATGCTTCAGAAGTGTGCCACTCTCCATCTCCTGGCTTCTTGAGAGAATGCCATGGCACACAGTCACCATGGAAGACAGCAAGTCTCATGTGGAATGGTATTTTCAACGTAGTGGTTGATATCACTTTCATGTACAGTATTTGCAGAATACTGAGAAGCCTGGAAGGAAAATTCAAGTGCCACCTCAGTCATTTTTTAAATGCGTGTTCATTTGTCTTCCCTCCTGCAGGTCAGCATCTGTTTGGAGTGCAACAGCAGCAAGCTCCGTGGCCTGAAGCGCAAGTGGATCCGCTGCTCGGCGCAAGCCACGGTCCTTCACCTCAAGAAATTCATCGCCAAAAAGCTTAACCTGACATCGTTCAATGAGGTATGGCTAACCCACTTTAAGGCAAGGGGGGGGGGGGGGGGGGGGATTTTCCTGCAGTAAGGCGAATTTGAGCTCGTCTAGTGACGAAGGACCTCTTTTTAAGGAGGCCCCAAGATGTAGTTTTGACTAGCCGTCTCTTTAAGCCCTTCCCATGCACTTTAAACTGAAAGATGATCCCTTTTAACAAGGCGTTCTTGGTTCTCTCAAGGCAGTGCATTTGTTTGCCTCATCACATACACTATCCAATCCTCTTCCTCCGCTGTCATTATTCTTCACAACGCTTTTGCCATTCACCTTATGTTCTGGGTAAAATATGCCCTTGTAATATAATTTGCTTTCTGTCTTGTCATTGTGAGTCGCCTGTCACAACTGTATGCGGGAGATGTGATGTAACTTTTAAGCCGGTGTTCAATTTGCCTTTTATCTCGTATCTGTCTGTCTGTCTGTCTTGAAGATGTGTGTGTGTGTGTGTGTGTGTGCGTGTGTGTGTGTGTGTGATGTCTTCAAAGCGTATGTTTCCATCACCAACGTCTGTGACGCAATACAGCTGTCAGCTGCTCTGTTGTTGTCTATTGAATATCAAGAGCCGTTCTTCATTCAAAATCTATTTTCAACACTAAACATAGAGGTGTACGTCAACAGTCCCTGCTGTGACAACGCACAGCGCGTCGCTTTCCCATGGGTTATATTTATATCCATAGGATAATTGGAGCATCCATCTTGATATTTCAGCAGACCTCACCAGGCCATGGAGAAGAGTATTTATTAAATCACTGTGCCTCACTAAGCCATGGAGAAGAGTATTTATTAAATCACTGTGCCTCACTAAGCCATGGAGAAGAGTATTCGACCACATGAGCTGAATGCGTTGCGTCACCCACACCATGTGTTTCATCATGTTTTATTTGTTTTCAAACTTGTTGCCATGTCCCTCAGCGCCCAAACACATGTACGCATGGGGAGAGGGAATGTGTTATGTTATTAATGACATTATCAACAATGGAATAAATACTCTAATACATGCTGTCTATTATTGCTGTAACTCTTGCTGTGGCAAGACGGTTTTACTCTGTTACCAAGATAAAATAACATCAAGGCAAAAGCAATGTCTCTCAGTTAGAAGGAAGAGCCAGCTACCAGTAGGTGCTGCTGTGGCAGTGCTGCTTCACACTGGCTTCCTCTCCTCCTCTCTCCCCTTCCCCCCTCAGCCCCTCAGTGTCTGTGTTGGGGAGAGTATTGATTGGCCGAATGCAGATGCGGGCAGCCGCCTCACAGAATATCAATGTTTAATCCACGGAGGAGGAGTGGATTGGCAAGGAAGTCTTTGATTCTATTGGCTACAATGAAGTTTTTTTGTCCTTTTCCAAAAGACCCCCATGCGCAAGGTGCTAAGGGCCCACCGGCAAATATACTTTTCCGTCTTTGTTTCCTCTCAAAGAAATGTAGATATTTTGACAGCACAGAGAGACCTCAAGTCTGAATCAGAAGGACAATATATAAAATATGATCAAAACAGTGCCTGTTTCTGACCGTGTGGGGGTTACAGCACACGCATTACACACTCCTAAGGTTAAAGGTATTTATTCTCTATATGCAGTGCAGCGGATTTCCCTTCCAGTGAATTGTTAATAAATGCATCATTCTTATATCTCCCATTCACAGCTGGACATTTTATGCAATGAGGAAATCTTGGGAAAGGACCACACTTTGAAATTTGTTGTCGTGACAAGATGGAGATTTAAGGTAATACTTATAAAAGAGTATGGGGTAGAATAAGTCTACTAAAATATGGCTTTTCCGGTTCTGTTGAATCTATGTTTTCTGCATAGATCATCCACAGAGTTGCATGCTGATAAGCTGTGCACACACACAAGTCTCGGTGGAGAGGACAGCTTGCTCTACCAGAACTATTTAGAGACCTTTTCTCTCACGATGTGCTATGGTGACACAAAACCCAGAGATGAATGGAAGTGAATGTTACGATCAGAGCTTGTCATTTTAAACCCCGATGTTTTATACTAGAGTCTATGATAAGGATATAATCAAAGTAGTACTCTATCTATCTCTGTCGGTGTTGAGAAGGACATTTTTCCAGCTGTATTGTTTTATACTAGAGTCTATGATAAGGATATAATCAAAGTAGTACTCTATCTATCTCTGTCGGTGTTGAGAAGGACATTTTTCCAGCTGTATTGTTTTATACTAGAGTCTATGATAAGGATATAATCAAAGTAGTACTCTATCTATCTCTGTCGGTGTTGAGAAGGACATTTTTCCAGCTGTATTGTTTTATACTAGAGTCTATGATAAGGATATAATCAAAGTAGTACTCTATCTATCTCTGTCGGTGTTGAGAAGGACATTTTTCCAGCTGTATTGTTTTATACTAGAGTCTATGATAAGGATATAATCAAAGTAGTACTCTATCTATCTCTGTCGGTGTTGAGAAGGACATTTTTCCAGCTGTATTGTTTTATACTAGGGGCTATGATAAGGATATAATCAAAGTAGTACTCTATCTATCTCTGTCGGTGTTGAGAAGGACATTTTTCCAGCTGTATTGTTTTATACTAGGGGCTATGATAAGGATATAATCAAAGTAGTACTCTATCTATCTCTGTCGGTGTTGAGAAGGACATTTTTCCAGCTGTATTGTTTTATACTAGAGTCTATGATAAGGATATAATCAAAGTAGTACTCTATCTATCTCTGTCGGTGTTGAGAAGGACATTTTTCCAGCTGTATTGTTTTATACTAGGGGCTATGATAAGGATATAATCAAAGTAGTACTCTATCTATCTCTGTCGGTGTTGAGAAGGACATTTTTCCAGCTGTATTGTTTTATACTAGGGGCTATGATAAGGATATATTCAAAGTAGTAGCCTATCTATCTCTGTCGGTGTTGAGAAGGACATTTTTCCAGCTGTATTGTTTTATACTAGGGGCTATGATAAGGATATAATCAAAGTAGTAGCCTATCTATCTCTGTCTGTGTTGAGAAGGACATTTTTCCAGCTGTATTGTTTTCAGTCAGTTAGTCTTTATTTGTCATTTGTTTTGTTTGCATTCCAGAAATCCCCCCTCCTGCTGCATTACAGACCCAAAATGGATTTGCTGTAGTCGGACAGAACGGTTGTTTTGGCCCAGTGGCCCAGAACTGTGCAACGTACTATTTATGCAGAGACGATCAATCCCAACACCAAGCAAACACACCAGATCAGAAGTCCACACAAGCCAGCAAACAACAAACCCCAGCACAGATACTGCACCACTGGCGGGTTTAGATCAAAAAACAACCTTTTTTTTTTGTCCGCTATACATCCTAGATATGTGAAAGATTTGAGAGAAAAAAAGCATATATTTATACTTTTGTACAGATGAGACATGGAACCAAGACACTACTGGTGCTCTGTTTACACATGAACAAGATGTCGGGGAATCGTGTGCCCATATTTTTTTTTCTTTTTTTTCGACAGACTTCACTCCTCCGACCCTCATTGACTGATAAAAAGGCGAGGACGAGGATTTTTAACAGTTCATTTTATTTTTCAGGTTACACTCAAACGAGTCTTGGGAGCAAAGAAAGTATATACATTTATATAATAAGACATTGTTTCAAAGCTGTTTATTGCGTTGTTGTATTGTCCTCTGATTTATTTTTTTTATTTTACTTTAAAATTGCTTCGGGTTTGCTGAAGGTTGATTGTGAATAGGGGAAAAATGTGTGTACTAATTTATGTTCTATATACCAATATTGTACATAAAATGTCATTATGAGAGAGATTGAAAGGAGTAAGAAAGATACTTAAGATTGTTAGGAAAGGTTCACAGAAGTGCTTCAGTACGGTGCATTCGGAAAGTATTCAGACACTTTGACTTTTTCCACATTTTGCTATGTTAGTCCACACAAATCTACACACAATACCCCAAACAGGTTTTTAGATATTTTTGCAAATGTATTATAAATAAAAAACAGAAATATCTTATTTACATAAGTATTCAGACTTGCTATGAGTTTCGAAATTGAGACAGGTTTGTGTCGAGGCCCAGATCTGGGGAATGGTACCAAATTATGCAGCATTGAAGGTCCCCAAGAACACAGTGGCCTCCATCATTCTTAAATGGAAGAAGTTTTGAACCACCAAGACTCTTCCTAGAGTGGGCCGCCCGGCCAAACATCGCAATCGGGGGAGAGGGGCCTTGGTCAGGGAGGTGACCAAGAACCCGAGTTCCTCTGTGGAGATGGGAGAACCTGAAAGAAGGACAACCATCTCTGAAGCACTCCACCAATCAGACCTTTATGGTAGTGTGGCTAGACGGAAGCCACTCCTCAGTAAAAGGGACATGTCAGATTGAACTCTTTGGTCTGAATGCCAAGCATCACAGCTGGAGAAAATCTGGTACCATCCCTACAGTGAAGCATGGTGGTGGCATCATAATGCTGTGGGGATGTTTTAGGCGGGAGGGGCTGGGAGACTAGTCAGGATCGAGGGAAAGATCAACGGAGTAAAGTACAGAGAGATCCTTGATGAAAACCTGCTCTAGAGCGCTCAGGACCTCAGACTGGGGCGAAGGTTCACCTTCTAACAGGACAATGACCCTAAGACAATGCAGGAGTGGCTTCGAGACAAGTCTCTGAATGTCCTTTAGTGGCCCAGCCAGAGCCCGAACTTGAACCCGATCAAACATCTCTGGAGAGACCTGAAAATAGCTGTGCAGCGACACTACACATCCAACCTGGCAGATCTTGGGAGGATCTGCAGAGAAGAATGGGAGAAACGCCCCAAATACAGGTGTTTCAAGCTTGTAGCATCATACCAAGAAAACTCAAGGCTGTAATCACTTGTAAAGGTGCTCTAACAGAGTGCTGAGTAAAGGGTGTGAATACTTACACTAATGTTCAGAAGTTTGGGGTCACTTAGAAATGTCCTTGTTTTTGAAAGAAAAGCACATTTTTTTGTCCATTAAAATAACATCAAATTGATCAGAAACACAGTGTACACATTGTTAATGTTGTAATGTTGTAAAATACTATTGTAGCCGGAAACAACAGATTTTTTATGGAATATTTACATAGGCGTACAGAGGCCCATTATCAGCAACCATCACTCCTGTGTTCCAATGGCACATTGTGTTAGTTAATCCAAGTGTATCATTTTAAAAGGCTAATTGATCATTCAAAAACCCTTTTGCAATTATGTTAGCACAGCTGAAAACTGTCGTTCTGATTATAGAAGCAATACAACTGTCCTTCCTTAGACTAGTTGAGTATCTGGAGCATCAGCATTTGTGGGTTCGATTACAGGCTCAAAATGGCCAAAAAACAAAACTTTCTTCTGAAACTTGTCAGTCTATTCTTGTTCTGAGAAATGAAGGCTATTCCATGCGAGAAATTGCCAAGAAACTGAAGATCTTGTACAACGCTGTGTCCTACTCTCTTCACAGAATAGCGCAATCTGTCTCTAACCAGGATAGAAGGAGGAGTGGGAGGCCCCGGTGCACAACTGAGCAAGAGGACAAGTACATTAGAGTGTCTAGTTTGAGAAATAGACGATTCACAAGTCCTCAACTGGCAACTTCATTAAATAGTACCCGCAAAATACCAGTCTCTACCTCAACAGTGACGAGGCGACTCTTGGATGCTGGCCTTCTAAGCAGAGTTGCAAAGAAAATGACATTTCTCAGACTGGCCAATAAAAATAAAAGATTAAGGTGGACAAAAGAACACAGACACAGGACAGAGATATGGCTTTTTCTTTGCATCTCTGCCTAAAGGCCAGCATCCCGGAGTCACCTCTTCCCTGTTGATGTTGAGACTGGTGTTTTGCGGGTACTATTTAATGAACTTGCCAGTTGAGGACTTGTGAGGCGTCTGTTTCTCAAAATAGTGTACTAATGTACTTGTCCCCTTGCTCAGTTGTGCACCGGGGCCTCCCACTCCTCTTTCTATTCTGGTTAGAGCCAGTTTGCTCTGTTCTGTGAAGGGAGTAGTACACTGCGTTGTATTGTGTGTAGATCGATGAGGGGGGGAAAACTATTTAATCCATTTAGAATAAGGTTGTAACATAACAAAATGTGGAAAAGTCAGGGGGTCTGAATACTTTCCGAATGCACTGTATATTGTTGGGCTACTTGTATATGTAATATTGGGTTTTTAATGTAGAGCAGACTCCTTATCAGTATATAGAAAGGCATCTTTTAGTTGTCTGAGAGAGAAACAAAACAAATATATCAAATCTTCTGCCGTGTAAAAAAGAAAATAGTCTGAAATTACGTTGCATTGCTACATGCACAAGATATGAATTAGAGACAGTCTATGAAAGCAGCCCGCTTTTAAACTATTCCAGTGATTACTTCATCTCAATTGCATTGCCATCAAATACGATTGACCATTAAATCAACCTGGTTTCTTCTAACAGTATAATCAAGCAAGAACTTGGGAGTATTGTTCGAAACATCTGTGTCCAAAAATCCTGCAAGGTAATATTATGCAGCCACTGTTACTCTTGCTATCGACAGGAGGCACTTGTATTGATTTATTCTCTTTAGGTATTCATACCACAATAAATCCGTCCTCGTGTTTATTCGACCGCACTTCACAGCTCCCTAGCCCTGCATATTGTTTCGAGAGATGAGGAAGTGCAGCCACATGCATATGAGATGGCCGAGCACCCAGCAGCTGATAGCATTAGCATCCCAGTCCTTAGTAGAATGTATTCCTCTGGGTTACCTTTAGGTACAGTGCAGCATCCCACCACTTCTTCTATCCCTATGTCATCGCTACCTTTAGTGCCAAAGGCTTGAAAACCCCCCTTGATTTAATCTTGCATTTCCGTGTGGTCAGCTATATGAAAGTCAATGAGATTTCATCTATTTCACAGCAGTATGGGACCTGAGATATAAAGCTGTTTGGAACAGAGAGTCAAATATGAAACACTTACATTTGAGACGTTATTAAATTGACAAGAGCTTGAAGTTTTTTCATTATGTGGAAGAAGCACACTCAGACGTGAAAGATTAACATGCTCTTTTGAGCATATGAAATAAATGCATTTTTTGATATGATAGTATCAAAATCGGATTACTTTTGTACCTTTCTGAGGTGGCTCTAATTTTGGTGCTTATTTTAGCGTGTCTAATGAGAGTTTGGGGAGAAAGTACTTCAGAGATTAATGGCTCAACTGTGTATTACGGGAACCAGGGCACGGAAGGACAGAACAGTCTTAATTCATAGTCATGGCCACCTTTTTCTTCAGTGCAACTGAAATATGCTTTCCTTGAACTGGACCATAAATGAGCATTTCAGACCTCACATAGCATTACCTCACTGCGCTGTCAATATTACTGTCAATAATGGTTGATTCCCCTCCTTGTATTTATGCAAGGAAAGCCGTCAATCTTGTTCACACACAGTCCAAATAAGGTCTTATAGGTGCATATTATATTTTTAAAATACTTTCATACCTGTCTCTACCAAACCAGCTTAACCAAAACTCCTTTTTATTTGGTTAACGGTCACCCCATCAGTAAATGCATAAATGCTATTGATATAAATACTTAAAAAATAATAATAATTCCATACTTAAGACCATATTTGTTGAGATGTCTTACAGTGCAAAACATTTTTTTGTATGCATATGGCAACACAATATGTGTAAAGCCTGCCTGGCTCATTTCCTGTTGTTTTTATCACTACCTTCTGCCTTTGACCTTAGCTTACCCATCCAAGAGCTGAAAGATGTGCAAGTATTTTTGTCAAAATTGACCGCTTGGCTCCTGTGTGAATGACATATTCATTTTGTGTTACAGGCCCCATATATTTACATTAGCTTTGTTTGAACAGCATATTAGCCATGTAATCATTACTTATCGCAAAAATGCTATCAGAGTAAACAATGAGGTAACTATTTCCCAGCAGAACCTATGTATTCTTAAGAACTGGTATAATTGGAACAAAGGCATGTTACATGTTTTTTTTTTTATATGATTCAGATGTTCTTTTCTCTACTTGTTTTATATGTATGCGAGTGCTGTTCAGTAACCCTGTGATGTGATCTCTGGAACATAATGGGGGGTATGGGACTTTGTTTTGGGGCCTTTGCCACTGTGAAGGCTGGTGCCTTCTCTTCTTTTCTCTCTTCTTGGAGCTGAGTACGGTGCTAACATCTTTTCTCTAACTCTAACTCAATCTGGTTCAAATCCGCTTCAGAGAGTTAAAATGAGTGCTGTGGATTCCGCGGCCTGTAGTACTTCAGTCACTCACTAATCGGGCTTCGTGACGACGTGCCCTAGTGCCTACATGATGGAGTCCAGGGGTGTGTTGTCTTGTCGTGTCTGTCTCACTTTCTCTCTGTGCAGATGAAAAAGGTGCTGTTTCTTTCTTGTTGATTTGTTTGTTTGCTTTTCCCCGCGGTCCGGGCTTGCTCTGGAAAAACAGAATAGAGAGAAAGGTAAATAAAGTTTTGGACCGTGAAGAAGTTGCTGTTATTGAAAACACACAAAAAGCGGAGAAGCTGAGGTAGCTATATACCTGAATGATTCTTCTTCAGAGAGAAAGAGTATTTATTTGGAGTTATTTTCATGCGACTCACAGTAACCTCAGTGAAATGCTTGGGGATCCCTGTTTTAGCTGTAGTTGTCCTTTCTGCTCTATGGAATTAGTACAGAAAGCTCTTCTTTATCACTACACTTTCACGACTTCTAGCAGTTAGACATTCGCCAAGTGCATAGTGCCGGCACAGGTATTGTTGTTAGAATGTTTCCAAAGTTAACTCATACCCCAGGAGTCATGCCTGGGAGGTGTGTGGAGTAACGCGGGGGCAGGTTCCACCTCCAGAGCACTGGATTGGATCGATCTTCACACTTTTATCAGCCCTACGTTGAGACATCAGTGTCGCTACAGTTGACAGCTAGGCTAAGAGGCTTTACATGCTTCCCTATTCTGCTCACTGCAGAGCGTGGTTCGTATCCAGACTGAACCGTTGCCAGTGTGGAGACCGTGACATGCCAAGGCCTCAACTCATGAACTCCTCTTTTCTCATTTTCTAGACTCTTATCCTCTCGTTATCTCCGAATTATCCACACCCCGGTTGGGGCGAGCTGTACGTAACTGATAGTCTGATTGCCTGAACTTGACTACCAGCTAATTTAGATGTCATAATGCTACTTATGAAGACCAGAATAAGCCACGGTACCTGTGGAGGCTTTTAACCTACTTTTTTAAAGAGCAATTAAGTCTTAATAATAGTTTCGTGAAACAGCGGCAGTCATTTTTGAATGGATACCCTGGATAGACACCAACGTATTCCTAGGTGGTCTCAAAATGGCCCAGTGTTTATGTTCCTGTAATAACAGTCTCCACTCTGAGAGTGTGATGGCTCTTTTTCACTCTGGCCCCCTGAGCTCTCCTGTAAAGCTCTGTAATCACCCAGGCGACCCCTACGTCTGACCGGGGTCACTCAGGCGGCTAGTCTGGATGAAACACACTCCACAAATACGGATTGTCTGGCCAGGGCAGCACTGCACCACTGCACCCACTCAGAAAGGCAGCTTGGCTCTTGATGGTGCCATGCAGTGAATCACAATCCCACAGGTGGTTCCGATTGAGGGGCAACTGTCTGGAGTTGGCTTTCATTTCAACATGATATTTCCATTTCAATTGTCTATTTCAAAGGTGTTTAACTATCATCTGCAACTTTGACCCGACTCTGGGAATGAGGAAAGAGATGTAGTCTGGATGTCATAGTGAGTTCATTAGCCTGATAAATGTTACAGTCATATTTTCCTTCAAAATGAAGGGAAATAAATCCACAGTAACCAACCTTCACAGTGGCACTGGTCATCGATATAATCTGTCCGAATTTTGTATTATTATTATTTATTTATACTGTAAAGTTATGAATCCTGCAGTAGCTTTTTGTTTTTGAAAAACATACAGAGATTTGATATCCTTCCCTTTGTTCATTATTTTTATTTTTGTTTTGTTTAAAACAAAAATACATTTGTATTGTAAGTGATCGCGTCTGCTCAATGCTCTCTGTGTACCAACAGCACAAGCTGTGCTCCTCTTTGGGTCAAGGTCTGGCAAAATTAAAACTAATGTAAAACTGGCAATGTGGTAATTGTATTTGCAAGGAAAATGTGCAATATCCTTTTCTCAGATGGTTCCAGGTTTCAGAGTAAAAATTCCATTTAACGTATTTTTTGGGCTTTCCAGTCAATTCCTCAGGTCACAAAAATGCCTTCCTGGTCTTGAGGGTGACCCGGAATCTCAGATCACACTAATGCACCCGGATATGAAATGGCTGGATTTTATTTTGGTCTTGTCGCTCTTGTTTATTTTATGTCTCTGTTACACAAATTTCCTCAGAAAAAAAGTTCTGGGTTAAACACAGGCACTTATTCAGGTGTCCTTTTCCTTGTTCTCTTTTTTGTAATATGATTATTTATTTCCATTGCCACATGAAAGGAGTTTTTGGTAGAGAACTGGGCTGGAATTTGTTACACACAATATTAAGGATGTTTTTTGTCAAAAACTTAAGTGTGTATTTCATCAATAAATGCCTTTAAAAGTGGCTGTGATGCCTTGGTGTCTTTGCTCTGTCTGATCCCAAAGAGATTGCTCACACAGCCTGGTCGCTCAGAATAGATGTAACATAGTAAATGTACATTTGTAGCCCTCCAGTTAGTATGATATGTTACGTTTGGTGTGGTTACTAAAGACAGAGGGTTACTTCAAGACAGAGACGATAGGGTGGAGGTTGGTCAGGAAATATGGGCGTATAACGCTATTTTCTAGCAACCCAATGGTTGCACGTTCGAATCACATCACAGACAACTTTAGCATTTTAGATAATTAGCAACTTTGCTACTACTTTTTAATGACTTAGCATGTTAGCTAACTCTAACATTAACCTCTTACCTGCTAACCATAGCCCTAAACTTAACCCCTTGACCTAACCCTAAACTCTAACCTAGCTAGCGTTAGCCACCTAGCTAACCTAGCCAACGTTAGCAACAACAGATTGGAATTCGTAACATATCATTCAAATAGCAAGTTCTAAACCTATTATACGAATTGGAATTTGTAAAATATCAAAGGAAATAGATGTTGACATCGACACTATGAAAAACAGGAGAAATGATTACAGCTATGTCTTTCTGGGTCAGTCTCAGCTTTCCAAACCTCGATTGTGCAACATCATACACATATTTAGCAGATGTTATTGCGGGTGTAGCGAAATGTGTTCCTAGCTCCAATAATGCAGTAGTATCTAACAATTCACCACAATACACACAAATCTAAAAGTAAAATAATGGAATTATGAAATATATACAGTACCAGTCAAAGGCTTGATGACAGCTTTGCACACTCTTGGCATTCTCTCAACCAGCTTCACCTGGAATGCTTTTCCAACAATCTTGAAGAAGTTCCCACATATGCTGAGCACTTGACTGCTTTTCCTTCACTCTGCGGTCCAACTCATCCCAAACCATCTCAATTGGGTTGAGGTTGGATGATTGTGGATCCCAGGTCATTTGATGCAGCACTCTATCACTCTCCTTGGTAAAATAGCCCTTACACGGCCTAGAGGTGTGTTCGGTCATTGTCCTGTTGAAAAACAAATGATAGTCCCACTAAGCGCAACCAGATAGGATGTCTGAGTGCTGCAGAATTGCATGGTAGCCATGCTGGTTAAGTGGGCCTTGACTTCTAACTGAATCACAGACAGTGTGACCAGCAAAGCACCCCCACTCCATCACACTTCCTCCTCCATGCTTCACGGTGGAAACCACACATGCGGAGATCATCCGTTCCCCTACTCTGCGTCTCACAAAGACAAGATTGGAACCAAAAATCTCACATTTGGACTCATCAGACCAAAGGACAGGTTACACCTGTCTAATGTCCATTGCTTGTGTTTATTGGCCCAAGCAAGTCTCTTCTTATTATTGGTGTCCTAAGCAATGGTTTCTTTGCAGCAATTCAACCATGAAGGCCTGATTCACACATTTTTTTGTCTGCAATCTGAGGT
The DNA here is from genome assembly GCF_013265735.2 of Oncorhynchus mykiss. NCBI lineage: Eukaryota > Metazoa > Chordata > Actinopteri > Salmoniformes > Salmonidae > Oncorhynchus > Oncorhynchus mykiss. Next base: position 34,058,238 of record NC_050571.1, on the reverse strand, counting down.
GCAGTTAACTCTAATGAACTTACCCTCTGCAGCAGAGGTAACTCTGGGTCTTCCTTTCCTGTGGCGGTCCTCATGAGAGCCAGTTTTATCATAGCACTTGATGGTTTTTGCGACTGCACTTGAAGAAACTTTCAAAGTTATTGACATTTTCCACATTGACTGACCTTCATGTCGTTTCTCTTTGTTTATTTGAGCTGCTCATGCCATAATATGGACTTGGTCTTTTACCAAATAGGGCTATCTTCTGTATACCCCCCTACCTTGACACAACACAACTGATTGTCTCAAATTCATTAAGAAGGAAAGAAATTCACTTTTAAAAAGGCACACCTGTTAATTCAAATGCATTCCAGGTGACCACCTCATGGAGCTGGTTGACAGAATGACAAGAGTGTGCAAAGCTGTCATCAAGACAAAGAATCTCAAATCTAAAATATATTTTGATTTGTTTAACACTTTTTGGATATTACATGATTCCATATGTGTTATTTCACAGTTTTGATGTGTTCTCTATTATTCTATTATTCTATCATGTAGAAAATATCTGCCAAGCAGATATGTCAAAACTGTAACTCGGCCACTCAGAAACATTCACTATCTTCTTGGTAAGCAACTAGTGTAGATTTGGCCTTGTGTTTGAGGTTATTGTCCTCTTGAAAGGTGAATTCATCTCTCAGGGTCTGGTATAAAGAAGACTCAACCATGTTTTACTGTACGGTTTTGCCTGTGCTTAGCTCCATTCAGTTTATTTTTTTCATCCTGAAAAACACCTGTCCTTAACGATTACAGGCATACACATAACATGATGCAGCTACCACTATGCTTGAATTATGGAGAGTGGTACTCCAAACACAACACTTTGTATTCAGGACAAAAAGTTCATTGCTTTGCCAAATTTGTTGCAGTTTTACTTTATTTGAACCTTTATTTAACTAGGCAGGTCAGTTAAGAACAAATTTTTATTTTCAATGACGGCCTAGGAACAGTGGGTTAACTGCCTTCTTCAGGGGCAGAACAACAGCGTTTTACCTTGTCAGCTCGGGGATCTTGCAACCTTTCGGTTATTAGTCCAATACTCTAACCACTAGGCTACCTGCCACACTTTAGTGCGTTGTTGCAAACAGGAAGAATGTTTTGAAATGTTTTATTACGTAGAGGCCTCATTCTTTTCACTCTGTCATTTAGGTTATTATTGTGGTGTAACTACATTGTTGTTGATCCATCCTTAGTTTTATCCTATCACAACCATTAAACTCTATCAGTTTTAAAGTCACCACTGGCCTCATGGTGAAATCCCTGAGAGGTTTCCTTCCTCTCTGGCAACTGAGGTAGGACGCCTGTATCTTTGTAGTGACTAGGTGTATTATTACACCATCCGAAGTGAAATTAATGACTTCCCTATGACTTCCCTATGTTCAAAGGGGTATTCAATGTCTGCTTTTTATTATATTTACCCATCTGACAATAGATCACTTTCTATGCGAGGCATTTGAAAACCTGGTCTTTGTGGTTGAATCTGTGTTTGAAATTCACGGCTCGATTGAGAGGTAATTGTATGTGTGGGGTACAGAGATGAGGTAGTCATTAAAAAATCATGTTAAACACTATTATTGCACACAGAGGGAGTTCATGCAACTTATTTAGGCTTGCCTTAACAAAGGGGTTGAATGCTTATTGACCCAAGACATTTCAACTTTTCATTTGTAATGAATTTGTGAAAACATTGAAAAACATAATTCCACTTTGACATTATGTGGTATTGAATGTAGGCCAGTGACACACAATCTCAAGTTAATCAATTTTAAATAAAAAAATGTAACAAAAAATGTGGAATAAGTCAATGGGTGTGAATACTTTCTGAAGCCACAGTGTAACCGAGTCCAAGGTTGGCTCACAGGGATGTCCATCCATCCAAATCTGTACTAAACGCTGACACCGATATCACACCAAAAACTCTGCAATCATGTCTTTCCAATGAGGACCTGGTTAATGATCCAATGACGTTGTCATACCCTGTCTCATTTCACATCTGACCATTTTATCTACACCTACTGGAACCGCTGGGATCTAATGAACCATTGAAAATAAACAAAGCTTCATTGCAAATGGAAGCATTTGTATTCTAAGGATGGGCACATGGCCTATGTGTTTCCCCACTGGCAAGTGAACCTTTCTTTAGTTTTCGATGACTACTTGACTAGAATTAAACGAAACTGAACAAATGGATATGATTATCTTACACAAATCTTAACATCAACATCAATATCCATTCCACCATAATTATGTGAAGGAGATGCTGTCATGTTAGAATGCTAACAGCAGTAGCTGTATGCAGTTAGTATTCTCACAGCTCTGTTTGCCCTGTAGGCCACTCGTTATCTGGCATAGGATCATGTAGTTTTTCACCACCAACAGTAACTTGTTGCCGTAAGCAACCTGCTCAATCAACCTATCCTCTTCCCCTTCTGCACAAGTTATGTAATGTATTGTGTATGACTCAATGTATAATATACACTGAGGTTACAAAACATTAGGAACACCTTCCTAATATTAATACCGCCTATTTCCCTCAGAACAGCTTCAATTCATCAGGGCATGAACTCTACAAGGTGTCGAAAGCGTTCCACAGGGATGCTGGCCCATGTTGACTCCAGTGCTTCCCACAGTTGTGTCAAGTTGGCTGGATGTCCTTTGGGTGGTGGACCATTCTTGATACACACTGGAAACTGTTGAGGTTGAAAACCCAGCAGCATTGCAGTTCTTGACACAAACTGGTGCACCTGTGTCATGTCTGTCCTTTGAGGCTCCAATGGGTCAGATCAGCTTGGCAATGGATGACAGTAATCAGACCTCCTCTCACCCACAGAAGAGGGGAGGAGGGAGCTGCTGGGGGGCTGACAGTTCAAGCCCTCTTGTAAATTACAGGAGAAGTGGACTATTTTCCCCTCCAGTATGAACAGCCTTATCCCACTGAAACTCTAACATGATCAAAAAGTGAATACTGGAACAATACTGCTATCATAAGAATGTGGGGAATGGTTGTAGATGATATATAGAAATCTAATGTCATATTGTTTTTTATTTTGTGATATCATTAAAAAGGTTATAAAGGAAATACTGTAACTTGGAAAGTATATCCCCTTTATCTGTCAAGTTTCCATCCTTACCATAGTATATGAAATTTGTAAAATTCTGAAAATATTTTTTATTAAGATAGGAATGTGATTTTAGGAACCATAAGATAATCTATCTCCTATAAACTTTACACAGTAAGTAGCCACGCCCCGTGGTCAGGGAGCGTGTCAGACTGACGGAACCATTCCCTTATAAATAAAATAAAAACACCTCCCAGATTAGACCAGAACATCGCCAGGCTGCAGCTGCGCGTGTAAAGTGGTTCAAACTCTGACTATCAACACAAGATGGATAGAGGAGAAAACTCCCCTCTCGGAAAATCACTAGTACAGCTGATTAGCTGTTCTGAGTCAAATATCTAGAAAAGCGAATTTAAATGGCACCATCCTACTATTCTCAAATCACCGTATCCTACTACTCTCATCACCAATGGGAACCGTCAACACAGCTGGCTAGCTATCTTCCAAGGAGCATCTTCCAGAGTGAACAACAGTCGAAGACAGGAAAGGGGAGACCTCTTTCGGACAATCAGAGCCATACAAGCGTGACACTGAAAGGCCAACAACCTTCCTAAGGAGGGCTGGTTCCGACATAGATAAAAGGCGAATGAAGGCATTCACACGTAACGTTAAATACATTCATGATTTCTTACTTCAAACGGGGGGCGGTTCATGTGCAAAGTACATGATCACTGTGAGAATAGTTTCTAAAATGCATCAACGATAAGTGTCTCTCTTTTTCTCTCTCCCTCTCCATGTCGTTTATGTAACAAGCAGCCATATGTTGTGTCCTTTTGCTAGGGACCTTTTTCTCATGTATTAAGTGTGTATGTTTATTCTGTGTTATTATTTAGTTAGCTAGTATATAAATAATTAAACCAATTTGTGCAGAACTTAATCATGAGTAAGGCTGGGGTATTTGCAGATCCAAGAAGGTTACGGCTGTTCAGAATGATGATATGATAAGAGGTTATAATTAATACGTTGACTGTTTTATGGATGTAATAGGTAAAGACCTTTAGAGTTTATTTGGGAGATGGTAACTCTTGAAACAACCGCTCTCGTGGTGCCTCAAATTCCTAATCAGTTAATTGTTACATAATTAATTTAAATGGGAAACAATTAAACATATTTAGTTGATTCGATAAATAACAGTCATCAGATTGTTGAACGTAAAGTCACAACACCTGGCACCTACTAACATACCTCGTTTAAATGAACTCACATTTTTTGCCTTGCCCATTCAACCTCTGAATGGCACACTTACATGATCCATGTCTCAATTATCTCAAGGATTACAAATCCTTCTTGAACCCCTGTCTCCTCCCCTCCATCTACACTGATTGAAGTGGATTGAACACGTGACATCAATAAGGGAGCATAGCTTTCACCTCGATTCACCTGGTCAGTCTATGTCATGGAAGGAGCAGGTTTTCATAATGTTTTGTACACTGTATGTATGTCCAAACCCAATATAAAAAATAGCACATCAGCAGTAAACAAAAAAGAAAGCAGTAGTGGTAGTTGTGTAGTGGTGTCAGAAGCGATGTTGTGTAAAACGATGCTGGATGTAAATCAGTGTCCAGTGTCAGTTCAGGTGAACTCTGGGTAACAACACCCAGGGGAGCTGTGGATCATCTTCAGTGCCACGGCGTAAGTCTAACTGCAGGAACGCCTGTCAACACTCCCACCAACCTGCAGCAACACTTCACACACCTCTGGACTGGAGGGAAGACACACTCAGCGCTGTTACAATTAGGAGCGTCACATAGAAGTTTACGAGAGTCTCATACACCTCTCATAAATCTCAGTAAACATTGCCTGCAACTCATCTACTATTCTCTCCGACACCATACCGTGCTGCAAGTTATTACTGTGTTACTGTGTTTCTTACCCGAGGCTACGGTGATAGGTACTGGTCTCCCCTTTCACACTTGATAGATTTCCAACGCAATCAAATTCTAAGCTGTCAGTAGGTGTTTCTATTAACATACAGAGGTTGACTGTAACTCAGGTTACATGTCTAATGTGCTCTTCTCTGCAATTACTGTAATTACTGTTCATAGCACATAACTATAGCTTACAGTTTTGCTAGAGAATATGCTCGTTTTCCAACCTCTTGAGTTATTACAATGCCGTTATAGATAGTTACCTGCATGTATTCAGATAACTTACACACAGGCATTAAATGGTATTATACTATAATTTGGAGGAACATTTGCAATGTTATTATTTTGTTATAGTATTTTGAAGGTACAATGGGCTGTATAGGATTAAAGAACATTTGTATCAGCAACCACTATGCTCAGTTAATTTGCAGTAGGCTGAAATTCAGGTATGACTGAAACCATGATACTTATTTCCCCAAGGGAGGAGAGCCGTTCCATCGCACACCAAGGACGTCCGACATTTCCTTTGAACTCCATAATCTCCTCAGCGCTAGCCCTTTTTGTTGCCACTCTGAAAGAAAAGACATCAATGTAATGATTCAGCTTTTATGTCGCGGCTATTGATTCTGTGATCTTAATAACTCTTCATCGATCCTCCGGTTTGTGATCCTATCGTCTGAACAGTACTTCCACACTTTGATTTTAAAGCAATTTAACCTTGTTGCACCACTCTACTTGAGCCGCCTGTAACAGTAGAGACGATGGCTCCAAAGCAATCTATTTGACAGCCCAGGTCCCAATTGCACGAGAAGCCAAAGCTGCCAACCCAGACAATAAAATGCAAAAAAAAAAACGACGTATTTCACAATGGGAACTATGTGTACTATGTAGTGATGTCAAAGAGTGTCAACCATGATGGAGGGTATTCATATAACGTGACAACATCTAATACTCTGGCTGTAGAGGTTTGATCAGATAATTACCAAAATATCTTTGTGTGTGTAGTGAACGGTGTCTAAATGATTGAATAGAATAGAAATAGGGGTGTAAATGTTGCAAAACAATGTATTTGGATAGACATGAAGTAAGGTGTTGCACGCATCAAAAATACCCCATTGTAATCAGTTGTCTTATCAAAGTAATGTTGATGATCTGCCAGAGGTGCCTCCTGGAGTGGAGATAGATTAGACAGCAATGTAGGCAGATCACAGTCATTCTTCTGCATCACATCCGTCAATGTAAATTAGATCCAAGTTGACATGTGTCCCATTGTCCCCGTGACTGAATATCAAAACCTACCATCATTTTCAGGGCACTAGACAGTTTTATTGTGAGTCTACAACTATTTAAGATGGACACGATCACTATGATCCAGAACTGCAAAACCATCTGTATTTAACTTAGATATACTACATGTCAGTCCCCCTCATATCTTCAGCCATCCCTTCGTTCACTCTCTGAGCCTTAAGGCACCCACATGCTAGGTTTGGAGGCCGATGACATCACGACTTCCCGTCAAACCAACTTCTTGAATGGCCTACTCTATGAAGTTGTCAGTTGTGTCTAAAAAACACTATTTGGCTCAAAACATATATATCTTTTTTACCCTTTAGTGTATTTTCTTTACTGGAGGACATCTTTAAGTCCAACTTTTTGGCTGCACTCGTGAGAATTTGGTACTGGACACAGTCCTTAAGTTGTGTATCTGTTTTGATGACGCTGAAAAGTATCCTTGAGGAGAATTATCTAATTTGGTACTTTCAGCTTCCACATTTTTCTTCTCTGTTCAGAGCTTGTGGCATATCGATTTAAGATTTGGATCAAAATGTTTCTGGAACTAGAGGTGAGTTGCCTCATAGATTTCGTTATGCACATCTTTTTTTTTTTTTACACATTACTACATTGTGCACGAAAATGTATTCCTCTGCTGTGGCTATCTGATAAGGTCCCCATCATGAGGTCAATGGGAACAAAGGTGATTTAATTCCCAATGAGGCTTTCTCTACAGCGTTGAAAAATAAGCCTTATCAGTTCTTTGAGATGTGGGACCTCTTCTTAAACTACCTTGGACAAAATAAAGCCAACATTTTAATTTCAGGGTTATCTTGGCTGGCCTGGCACTATTCAGCTTCTTTAGAATGATCTCTATGTAGGCTATTAGTACACTTTTGGCATACTTGACCTCTGTGTAGTCTGATGCTTGTCTATAATCTGTATACTGATTAGTGGTCTTTTATTGATTTTTTATTGTTGTTGTTTTGTCTGTCTGTTTGTTTGTTTGTCATCTTTATTGCGTCTGTTTTTTAAAAATGTATTTTTATTAGTAAATTATGATGTTTATTCTATTGTTATTTAGCCTTGTATTCTTGTATGGTATACAGTACCAGTCAAAAGTTTGGACACACCTACTCATTCCAGGGTTTTTCTTAATTTGTGCTATTTTCTACATTGTAGAATAATAGTGAAGAGATCAAAACTATGAAAGAATACATATGGAATCATGTAGTAACCAGAAAAGTGTGAAACAAATCAAAATGTATTTTATATTTGAGATTCTTCAAAGTAGTCACCCTTTTCCTTGATGACAGCTTTGCACACTCTTGGCATTCTCTCAACCAGCTTCATGAGGTATTCACCTGGAATGCATTTCAATTAACATGTGTGCCTTGTTAAAAGTTCATTTGTGGAATTTCTTACCTTCTAAATGCGTTTGAGCCAATCACTTGTGTTGTGACAAAGTAGGGGTGGTATACAGAAGATAGACCTATTTGGTAAAATACCTAGTCCATATTATGGCAAGAACAGCGATAGGGCAAAAAGACACTTAACGACAAGAGAGACAACACAACATTATATAAAGTGGGACCTAAGACAACAACATAGCAAGGCAGCAACATTGACAACACAGCATAGCAGCAACACAACATGACAATAACATGGTAGCAACACAACATGGCAGCAGCACACCATGGTACAAACATTATTGGGCACAGACAACAGCACAAAGGGCAAGAAGGTAGAGACAACAATACATCACGCAAAGCAGCCACAACTGTCAGCAAGAGTGTCCTTGATTGAGTCTTTGAATGAAAAGATTGAGATAAAACTGTCCAGTTTGAGGGTTTGTTGCAGTTCGTTACCATTGCTAGCTGCAGCGAACTGAAAAGACAAGCGCCACGGGGATGTGTGTGCTTTGGGGACATTTAACAGAATGTGACTGTCAGAACAGGTGTTGTATGTAGAGGATGAGGACTGCAGTAGATATCTCAGATCGGGGGGAATAAGGCCTAAAAGGGTTTTATAAATAAGCATCAACCAGTGGGTCTTGCGACGGGTATACAGAGATGACCAGTTTATAACAAAGTATAGAGTTCAGTGATGTGTCCTATAAGGAGCATTGGTGGCAAATCTAATGGCCGAATGGTAAAGAACATCTAGCCGCTCGAGAGCACCCTTACCTGCCGATCTATAAATTACATCTCCATAATCTAGCATGGGTAGGATGGTCATCTGACTGAGCCATCTTACCCATGCTAGATTATGGAGACAGACAGGGAGTGTGGTGAATAGTGGGGAACCCCACTCTTCATAAGATGCTACGTTCCCTCCCTTTGTGGTTCAAGTCGTGCTGAGGAGAGTCAGATAGAGCTTGCGTTCCTCCTTAAGGAGAAAACAATAATGAAGTTACCAGGAGGGACCGTGGCATCTTATAAAGAGTGGGGTTCCCCACTATTCGCCATGCTCCCTGTCTGTCTATGACACATGTTGTGTGACTGGAGCTTAGCGAGAGAATGAAGCATAGCGAGAGAATGAAGCATAGCGAGAGAATGAAGCAAGCATTTGAAAGAGAACAAAGAAACATCTACTTACCTCCTATGGGTGTAATCATTGTCTTGCTGTGATCTCCATGTGCTTGAGAATGAATACTGAATGCCTTGCTTTTTTAGATAAACAAGGGACTATAATTAGGGACATTAATTTGCTTTCGAAGAAGGCAGTGTCAACGCCACATTAAAATCACCAGAGGCTCGATATCAAGAGCATTCACTCATCTAGGTGTGCAACAAAACAAGGGAGCCGGCCATGGGAATTTCACAAAAGGATGAGACTTAACGCCTCATTACTGCATGTACATGATGTGTCAATGGAGACATGTCTAGCATAATTTTCCCTGGAAATGGACCAATCAAGGTATCACTAATCACTAACCAAAGTGTCATTAGAGGAAGAAGCTCACCGTTTAATATCTGTTGCACCGTTTAATATATCTTTAGAAAATACTTCTGCAGGTTCTTTACCCAGTGTTAAACACAATATAGCAAGGCGACTGGCATTTTTTAATTTTGGCTGAAATGCCACACCTGCTTTAGCTCAATGATTGACATATGCTAATAAACCACTGTTGGAAAAAGTAACCTATTTCCTTGCTAGCTGCAATGCCATACACAAGCTCAGGGACTATCCAAAAGCGGCGATTACCCCCGAGCACTCAGCTACTTTTCCACAGTGAGATACATCTTTGCCTCGTCACCTCCATGTGCTAGGGCTCCTGGGGATTTATTATATGGAAGGTATTCAGCTGCTGTTTTCATAAGCCGTTTTTAGATTAACACAGCCAAAGGAGAGAAGGGTAGCATTCTCACAATGGAAATGCATGGTAATAAGCAAATGTTTCATGTGGCAGCCGTCAGAGATGCAGTAATAGCCGAGTTAATTGGCTGTCATTCAGAGTTTATGTTGACTGCTGATATCTCATAGATAGCTCTGGGAGTTGATACCTTTTGATTGGGTGCTTAGTTAGTTCCTTCTCCCAGTGAACGGACATGAATCCTATGGAGCACTTAGAGAGCCCGGCCCCATTCCTGTTCCATGTTGCTGACACAGAGAGTTTAAAGAGAATCAATAAACCCATCAACTTTAGGACGCACTTGCATACCATACCCTAAATCCCACATGAAAAAAATACTATACTATGTTACAAATACATAGCATTTACTGCAGTGTTTTTGCTGACTTTACTGTGGTATCCAGGCTGCATCACATCTGGCCGTGATTGGGAGTCCCATAGGGCAGCGCACAATTGGCCCAGCATCGTCCGGGTTTGGCCGGGGTAGGCCGTCATTGTAAATAAGAATTAGTTCTTAACTGCCTTGCCTAGTTAAATAAAGGTTAAATAAAATAAAACATTTAAAAATGCACTATTTGTTTTGCGGAGTAAATTCTGTAGTGTTTACTTTAGCTTAAAAAGTGTAGTGTTTTTGTGGACATTACTGTAGTATTTACTATAGTATTCTACAGTATACTACAACATTCTTTATTAAGTACTATGCATGTTAGAGGGATACTACAGTTTTCTATAGTAAGTACTGTGGTATTGTAAAGTAAACTGTGGTATGTTTTCATGTGGGTAGTACTGTGTTTAGATTTTTCAAATCTATGTGTGTTTTGATTCACATGCTTTCAGAGCTTAGCCATATGAAACATGCACTTCAAAGCCTGTTTATTAGAGTATTTTAGCTTGCCAGTGTAGTTGCATAGCAACCATGTGAAATGTGTTGACCTGTTTACCCTCTTCGTACACAAGGACAACACTCACTAATGCCAACTCTCCCAACTCCGTGGATAAGTATAATAAAACCACTCCGTCCCATGCAATTTACAGATATGCAGCAGTCTGTGCCTAGTTTGGACAGATTCTAATCTAAGCATGCATCACATTTGCATCTGTGTGTGGGAGGAATCCTAATTAAGACTATTTCCAACGTGACATTGAGGGCAAGTCAACACTAAACTATCGAGTTTACCGTCTCAAAAAAAAAAACGGTGGAGTAACCTGAAATGGGCTACATGTGTGATCCACACACACCTTTGGAAGTGCCGCTTGTCTGGTGCGCGAATCCAGCTCAGATCACAAGCACAGCTCACATGGTCTCCAGGCGTTCATCCAAAAACAATGTAGATGCCTGTCTTTGTATGCCACGTGTACGATGGCAGCCAGACAGGCTCCACGGGTGTCAGAGTTGACAGAATATATTTGGTGAACAGATAGGTACACGTTTCGCCTTGCCGTCCATTTTACTGACTAGGTGTAGTGTGTTACTGTAATTATGTTATCATATTTTCATCTGGGAACACATCACGTCTACATCATTGCCCTGTGTTCAAGGGGGATTTAAGGGATGCATCACACGGTAATATGCAAACATAGTTCTACGATTATGCCACAGGGAATTTATTGTTTTAATTTATTTTCTAGAAATGGTATGAATTAACGATCCAATTAAATATTGACTGGATTTTATTTAATGAAAGAGAATGTTCATTTGAATATAAATGAAATTCTGCATTATTTATGAGGTTGATGTTTTGATAAACAGTCAATAAGTTGGCCCCAGCAGGTCAGTTGAGAATCAGTGCTCAAATAACTGCCATTAAGAGGAACACGTATTGATAAAATGTGCATTTCTCATTAAATGTATGACTCAGGCTTGGGGGTCAGCATGTTGTCTGCCACTAATACAACCCACATTTTGCTCAATTGACAGTTATGGGTTCATTTAAATAAAGAATGAAATAATACCGATCATTAAAATATGCACTTATTCTTCAAAGAAGGAAAATGAAAGTGTTTATCAACAGCCTAAAGACAGAAGGATGCTTTCTCTGAGCAATTGTAGGGCGACAATGATCTTATTTACATTTACATTTACTCAAGTATGACAATTGGGTACTTTTTCCCCCACTGGTTATAAAGGTGTTCTTCACGACTACCCTTTTACATTAAGAACTAACACAGAGTGAGGTGAATAGAAGAGGAATATTGAGCTCCAGAAAGGTCATTATTCAAATCATCTTCTGAATCGTTTCCCAGCAGAGAAAGCCAGCAGCACAGAGCTCTATTGGAATATGCTGATATTTTTTAACCATGTTTCTAATCTTTTTCTCCTTCTCTCTCTCAAATGATGAATAGCTCATTCTATTCTGTGGCGTTCCTTTACCTTTTGTTAAAAGACACATTTAGACAAAATCAAATCCTATTCCGTATTTTTTACATTCAGGGGAAAGCCTCCGTATAATCAAATCAAATCAAATTGTATTTGTCACATGCGCCGAATACAACAGGTGTAAGCCTTACCGTGAAATGCTTACTTACAAGCCCTTAACCAACAATGCAGTTCAATAAATAGTTAAATGTAAATAGTCCTGGTGGCCATTGGATTAAATTGTTCAGCAGTTTTATGGCTTGGGGTAGAAGCTGTTAAGGATCTTTTTGGTCCTAGACTTACCGCTTGCCGTGCAGTAGCAGAGAGAACAGTCTATGACTTGGGTGACTGGAGTCTTTGACATTTCTTTGGGGCCTTCCTCTGACACCTCCTAGTACATAGGTCATGGATGTCAGGAAGCTTGGCCCCAGTGGGCTGTACGCACTACCGTCTGTAGCGCCTTATGGTCAGATCTCAAGCAGTTGCCATTCCAGGCGGTGATGCAACTGGTCAGGATGCTCTCGATGGTGCAGCTGTATAACTTTAAGGATTTGGGGACCCATGCCAAATATTTTCAAACTCCTGAGGGTGAAAAGGTGTTGTCATGCCCTCTTCACAACTGTCTTGGTGTGTTTGGACCATGATAGTTTGTTGGGATTGTGGACACCAAGGAATTTGAAACTCTCGACCCGCTCCACTTCAACACCGTCAATGTTAATGGGGGCATGTTCAACCCTCCTCTTCCTACAGTCCGCGATCAGAGTTACAATGGCAAAATCATGACAAAGTTCATAGAAACATACAGTATTAGGTAGTAGTAAAATCAAAGCAGTAAAATAAGGATTTAAGTAGAGCTCCAAGTCTCAAAGACAAGACTTTAATCTCACAATGTCGAGTGAATGAGGGAGTTTGGCTTTGGTGCCATTCATCTTTAAGGATGCTCTCTACTGAAGTCTGTAGTGCATCTGGTAGCTTCAATTAGTCGTTGACGTTGCAACACCTCTTTCCGTAGCCAAACCGTGTCACGAGAAACACTCCCCTTTTGCTATGGGCGTATTTGTTGATCTTTAATCATCATATATTTTAAACAAACCACACTACTCCTGCAGTGATTCTAGAGGTTCCATTACCTTGAAACACATGGTCTTTACTGGAAGGGCTGAGGCTTTGCCAATGCTGTCCACTGAATTGCATCATATGCAAGCATATTGGATTAATTGTTAGATTTCCTCTGTATACGTGCTTGCAGTGAGAAATAAGGCGGTCTGCATAATGATACGCTGTGGAATCTAAACCCTGAACAGAGATGCTAATGCTTTAATTTAACGATTCCCCTCCTGCAGCTGAGGCATATTTCCAAGATTTAATGAATGCATACGTGTGGATATCACTGATTAATATCTGAGAGAGGAAAAGAAGCAAATGTCTTAAGGCAAACTATATATTCTGTGAAGATCAACACTGGAGACAGGAAGCAGGTACACGGAGAACATTTAATAAACGGTGGACAAGAAACAGGACAGGAACTGCATCTGGACAGGGGACAAAATAACAACATCAACAATGACACAGGAAACAAACTGAAGAGCATACAGATATAGAGTGGGTAATCAACAAAGTAATGGAGTCCAGGTGAGTCCAATATTGCGCAGCTGCGCGTAATGATGGTGACAGGTGTGCGTAATGATGGGTAGCCTGGCTCCTTCAAGCGCCAGAGAGGGAGAGCGGGACCAGGCGTGACATATTCACTGCTCAGTTAGAGCTGAAGTAGGACTTTTAGATGACTAGTAAAACACCTAGCCTTTGGTTCTCGGAGTTAGACAGTGGAATTTGCAATGCGTCAAGATTATTTGTCATGAGCTAATTATGTGGAGTGTGGGAGAATGATTTCTTTGGTGTTGCTTACACGGAAGTTTTAAGAGTGAAATATTGATTTCAGTAAAAATATGTCAAAGTCCTCTCCTAACAGATTTTGTGAGGGCATCTAGATTTAGATTTCTTCACTTCATTGAAATATTTCTATGTGGCCAACCTATTTCTATAATATGAGTAATGTCTTTAAAATGGACTTTATCATTCTACAACACCGGGCTGACCTTTTCGTTCACTGGGCTGAGGATAAGTGGAAAGACTAACCTGTCTCGCAATCTCATTTTGATTGAGTGGCATAATTCATGCTTTCATCACCTGATAGACCTAATTCCCAATGTTTCGAGAAAGGTTACTGCAATAGACAAATGAGCTGTGGAAAATGAAAATTGCGCAGTGATTTTCAGTAGATGAGGAATAAAATCTACTCTGTATTCCTGAGCTATAGTTAGTTCATCACCTGTGTCCTCTCAAACAGACACAGTCCTAAGCTCACACATGACAACACCACACTGAGACTAGAACACATTCTCCAATTATCGGCGGTAGAATTCAATTGATCTGAAATAAGGCTTTATAATTGCATCTTTGATGTGGGGTGTTTGGATTCTGTGGCTGAGGATTACTCCGACTCTAGCAGACACCCACGTGGGGAAGCCTCGCTCTCTCAGCTGTGGGAAAACCTTCCACCACATCAAAAGGCTCCCTATCTACTTAGTCCACATACTGTACACCACGAGAGAACAATATATCATTATTACTTGCATATTATTGCATATTATTACTAATATTGGTGCAAAAAGCCTCAGTGCGATAGGCAAGTTGAAATGGCTGTGCACACAACCTCTGAAGTTGAAGTAAGTCACGATGTAGATATTATTTTAAAATATGCCTATGTCAGATGCTATGCCCTACACTCATCATATAAATCAAGATGGCAGCAGTGTATGTGCAAAGTTTCAGATGGATAACTTGAAGTATGAGCGAACTACATGACAGTTTGTGTGAAGTCACCCAGGTACATTTGGGCAATCGTGAAGGAGACATTTGCAATCATATGACATTTTTCTGCAAGAATATCGTCTAATCTGTATACTTGGACTTTGATTTAGCATTTCCAGTATTAGTAGCCATATTATAAGTTCAACATTTGCAAAACAACCAATTATCATAACTTCATAACTCTGAATATTCTTATAATTTTTGTCCAAAAGGAAAAGGCATGCTGTCGTACAAGGTTAGCAGGTACATTTGGCGACAGATACAGGGTTTCCAGATACTCCCATAAAGCCCAGCTCATTGGCTATCTAGCTAGCTTTGTTTGACCCCGGTTGGTGCTTATTTGACAAAGTTAGAGTCGTTCAAGTGAAGACCGCAAGCGTCATCTGTGTGCCATGAAGGCGTCGCTCTCTGACGAAATTTGGTGTCCTATAGGATATACTACACCCCTAATAATATAGTGAAGTCTGTTTACGTTCTAGGATCTCTGAGGAATACATACGGACGTGATTTGACTGGTTGAAACAACGTTTAGGGTTAGATTTTCACAGGTTCCTTTCTTTGCAAATTGAACGAGTGGAAATACAAAATCGATCGTTCTATATGGACCTTTTTAGGATAGGAAAAATGATTTTATCAAACAAAACGACACTTCATGTTATCTCTGAGATAATTTGGACAGGGCAGTTGTATTAACATTTGTTTCTCTAAAATCTGCGATCCTGACACAAGGCGCTGCATGATTTACAACTGTCCCGTTGACGGGACGCCTATCCCTAAGAAGTTTTTAAAGTGGTGCTCAGCCAATTGTGTACTACTGTACGTCATTCATTTCGTGTGATATGTTACGAATTGTGCAATTTGTGTGATATGTTACAAATCCAATTTGTGCAATGTTTTACAAATTTGTGTAGGCCATGGAAAAACTGGGACATTTTCAGTTTCCAGTAATTGTGTACAGAACCTTGAGACATGGTGCCGTGCATTATCGTGCTGGAACAGGAAGTGATGGCGCTGGATGAATGGCACGACAATGGGCTTCAGGATCTCGTCACGGTATCTCTGTACATTCAAAACGCCATCTATGAAATGCAATTGTGTTCGTTGTCTTTCGCTTAGACCTGACCATACCAGAACCTCACCGCCACCATGGGGCACTCTGTTCACAACGTTGACATCAGCAAACCGCTTGCCCGCGAAAAGCCATATGACGGTACAGTTGAAACCTGGATTAATCCGTGAATAGCACACTTGTCCAATGTGCCAGTGGCCATCGAAGGTAAGCATTTGCTCACTTAAGTCGGTTACGATGCCAAACTGCAGTCAGGTCAAGACCCTGGTGAGGATGACGAGCATGGTGATGAGCTTCCCTGAGACAGCTTCTGACAGTTTGTGCAGAAATTATTTGGTTGTGCAAACCCACAGTTTCATCAGCTGTCCGGGTGGCTGGTGTCAGACAATCCCGCAGTTGAAGAAGCCAGATGTGGAGGTCCTGGGCTGGCATGGTTACTTACACATGGTCTGTGGTTGGGAGCCCGGTTGGACGTACTGCCAAGTTCTCTAAAACGACGTAGAAGGCAGATTATGGCAGAGAAATTAGCAATACATTCTCTGGCAACAGCTCTGGTGGACAGTCCTGCAGTCAGCATACTAATTGCACACTCCCTCAACATTTTAGACATCTGTGGCATTGTGTTGTGTGACAAAACTGCACATTTTAGAGTGGTCTTTTATTGTCCCCAACACAAGGTGCACCTGTGTAAGGATCATGCCGTTTAATCAGCTTCGCCACACGTGACAGGTGGATGGATTATCTTGGTTGGAGAAATGCTCACTAACAGGGATGTAAACACATTTGTGCACATTTTAGAGAAAATAAGCTTTTTGTGCATTTGGAACATTTCCGGGACCTTTTATTTCGGCTCATGGAACAAGGAAGCAATTTGCATTTATATTTTTGCTCAGTGTACAACAACCCATAATGTCAAAGTGGAATTCTGTTTTTAAACATTTTTTACAAATTAATTAAAAATGAAAAGCTAAAATGTCAGGACTATTCAAGTATTCAACCCCTTTGTTATAGTAAGCCTAAATCAGGAGGAAACATTTGCTTAATAAGTCACATAATACGTTTCTCTGTGTGCAATAATAGTGTTTAACATGATTGTTGTATGACAACCTCTTATCTGTACCCCACACATACAATTATATGTAAGGTCCCTCAGTCGAGCAGTGAATTTCAAACACAGATTCAACCACAAAGACCAGGGAGGTTTTCCAATGCCTTGCGATGAAGGGTATCTATTGATAGATGGGTAATAATACAAAAAGCAGACAGTGAATCCCTTTGAGCATGGTGAAGTTATTAAATACACTTTGGACAGTGTATCAATACACAGAGTTACTACAAAGATACAG
Organism: Oncorhynchus mykiss; assembly: GCF_013265735.2. Lineage (NCBI taxonomy): Eukaryota > Metazoa > Chordata > Actinopteri > Salmoniformes > Salmonidae > Oncorhynchus > Oncorhynchus mykiss. Next base: position 34,040,946 of record NC_050571.1, on the reverse strand, counting down.
GTGTCAGTTGTCAGAGGGGAAGGACATTTCTCAGGATTTCACCATGAGGTCAATGGTAACTTTAAAACAGTTACAGTTTGTGATAGGAGAAAACTGAGGATGGATCAACAACATTGTAGTTACTCCACAATACTGTCCTAATTGACAGAGCGAAAAGGAAGCCTGAACAGAATACAAATATCCCAAAACATGCCTGTTTGCAACAAGGCACTAAAGTAATACTGAAAAAAAAATAAGGCAAAGCAATTTTGTCCTGAATACAAAGTGTTATGTTTGGGGCAAATCCAATACAACGCATTACCGAGTACCACTCTCGATATTTTCAAGCTTAGGGGTTGCTGCATCATGTTATGTGTATGAAATAAACAGAATGGAGCTAAGCACGGGCAAAATCCTAGACGACATTGAATGTTCAGTTCTGACTTAAATCTATGGCAAGACTTGAAAATGGCTGTCTAGCAATGATCAACAACCAACTTGACAGAGCTTAAATAATATAAAGAATAATGTGCAAATATTGTACAATGCAGGTGTGCAAAACTCTTAGAGACTTACTCAGAAAGACTCACAGCTGTAATCCATGCCAAATGTGATTCTAACAGGGTGTGAATACTGATGTAAATGAGATATTTCTGTATTTCATTTTCAATATATTTGCAAACGTTTCTAAAAACATTTTTGGGTATTGTGTGCAAATGGGTGAGATAAATATATATTTAATTCATATTGAATTCAGGCTGTATATTATATTTTCCAAGGGCACTGTTATAGGCCCATATACCAAAGGGAAACTGAGCGTGAGAAAGCATAATAATTCAAAATAACTTTTTTTTAAATTTGGCACAATGTTGAAAAGGCAGGATCTCTGAGCTCTTGCTCTCTAATGAGAAGAGGTATTTGGGCAGAGGGAATGAAAGCTTATTTCGAGAGCGGAACTTTTCCCTGATGTCAGCCCCCTGGGTGGCACGGATGAATAGCATCACTAATGACAGCCACTACTCTATCAATGGCTCATCACTCATCCTGACCGCTCATGAAAATGTCAAGTGCCGTATTAAACCACACTGATTGCAACTGGTATAAGGTCGAAGTTCAGAGGAAGTCACTTCAGTTACTACGAAGGCACTGCAGTTGGTGAGCTACACCAAATGTACACAGTCGTTCAATTATTTATAAAATTCCTAATGGTCCTAGTAGTTGTTAATAAATTATCATTTGTAAGGAAAGTGAGGTCAAAGGTGATCGTCTGAGTTATTCAGCCCTTCAGCGTCTTCCTCCACCTCCCCATGCGCAATTTCCCGCCATTTCCATGACCGATGCCAGGAACAGAGTTATCAGGCAAACATACTTCTTACAACACCTAAAGGCAGCTCCTCACAAGGCGGTGTCATGAACATCAAAAGACCAACATCAAGGCGATGTGAATATTCAAAGCGATTCACATGTTCTCTATTTAAATATATCAGCAATAAAACATGCAAAATTATGCATGCTAAATTCGCACCTTGCACATACAATTCCATCCATCCAGTAGTCAGTGAAATAGAATCTGATCAGCATCTTACAGTTGAAAAAAAAATAATGTCTTGCAAAATACAGATAAAATGAAACACCAACATAATGTTTCTTAATAGGGCATTGGGCCACGACGAGCCAACAGAACAACTTCAATGCGCTTTGGCATAGATTCTGCAAGTGGAGGGATTTTGGAGGGGTGAGACACCATTTTTCCACAAGAAATTCCATAATTTGGTGTTTTGTTGATGGTCTCAGGCACCACTCCAGAATCTCCCATAAGTGTTGAATTGGGTTGAGATCTGGTGACACACACACACACACACACACACACACACACACACACACACACACACACACACACACACACACACACACACACACACACACACACACACACACACACACACACACACACACACACACACACACAAAATGAGAAATTGAGATTATGTGTGCTACTGATTGAACTCAACCAGCAGCTCCTGAAGAGGAAGATCACCATGGTTGGCACAGTTAGAAAGAACAAGCCTGAGCTCCCCCTGCACTCCTCGCAACAAGGGGAGAGAGGCCTTCTCATCAATGTTTGACTTCACCCCCTCCACCACTCTAGTTTCTTACTTCCCAAAGAGGAACAAGAATGTGGTCCTCCTGAGCACACTGAACAAAATGGCAGTGATCAGTGATCGTGAGGACAGGAAGCCAGCCATCATCCTGGACTGCAACCACAACAAAGGAGGCGTGGACAACGCTGGCCCCTGGTCATCTTCCATAATATCATTGATGTGTCCTCATGCAATGCCTTCGTGATATGGAACAAGATCAACCCTACCTGGATGTCTGATAAGCAGAACAAGAGGAGGGTGTTCCTGGAGCATCTGGGAAAGGCACTTGTAACCCCACACATTCAAAGAAGCACAGCAGCCTATGCAGCACTTGTGAAAGCTGTTCAGGGGTGCTGAATCCTGTCCTTATCCACCTGAAGCTGCAGCTGGAGCAGGCAAGAGGAGGAGATGCCAATTCTGCCCCCCAAAGAAGGACTGTAGGACTGTAAAACAAATACTATGTGCAGATGTGAGAAATACATCTGCAAAGTCCATGCACACACACTTACATACTGTCCTACATGTGCTAATTAGACTTGATTGATTTATGTTATTCACGTTTTTGTTTTGTATCTATTGTCTTATTTTATTCTTATTTATTGTTGATGTTTATACAGCTTGTGGGTGGGGGGCAATGGTTCAACAAATGGGAGAAGACTAGTATTTTGTAGTGGAATTCCTCATTATACAGTATATATCAATGTATCACTATGTTGCCAAAAAAGTTCAAGACTGTTGTTGTTTCCCTTCAATAAAATGCATTCAAAACTACTTACTGCACATTTCTGCCACTTTTTTAGGCTATACAAGTGCTATCTCTTGCTAAAAAAAAATGAATGTTTACACCTATGCAGTACATTTAGCAATAATAATAATAATAATAATAATAAAACCATTATGACAGGTGTGTTGACTGACAGGCTATTTCTTCATGCAAAATAGATTTGGGGTTTAAAATTCAATTAAGCTGCTTTATTTTAGGGGTTTAGTGAAGGTGGGACATTTTTTACCCTTAGGACAAGGGGAGTATACAAAATGTTAAGACTACACAGGGGTTAAACCAACCTTAATATAATTTCAGTACTCCTGAATGTGTGTCTTAACTTTTCCTTAATTTATGAAATGAATGTACATTCTGTGCAAAACCAGGTGTTTTTTTAAAGGTATCAAAACACCTTACAAGACCCCTTAAACAGAGTTTACAGGGTATTTAAGGGGTAAAATGCCTCTGAAACCACAGGTATTAAGGTATGTTTTTCCCCTTAAAAAACCCTGTAAACACTGATTATGATTTGTTGTAAGGGTTTTCAGATGCTTTACCCCCTACAAATCATGCATATTTCACCTTAATTTTCATTAATTGCAAAATTGAAACCAATTAACCTCTATTCTTTCAGTTGAGCGTACTAGCTCTTCACCTGTCTACCGGAAGTTGATGCTGTTGCTCTGCAACCTCTTGCTAGCTAGTTAGCATAATAAATGACTAGTTAGACATTTTACGACTTCAGGTGTGTTCTTAATAACCTCTTGAAGCTAGGGAGCACTATTTTTATGTTTGGAAAAATAATGTTCCTAAAGTAAACGGCCTATTTCTCAGGACCAGATGCTATAATATGCATATAATTAATAGATTGGGATAGAAAACACTCTAAAGTTTCCAAAACTGTCAAAATTCTGTCTGTGAGTTAAACAGAACTGATATTGCAGGCTAAAACCTGAGGAAAATCCAATCAGGAAGTGCCCCTGTTTTTGAAACCTCTCTGTTCTTTAGCATCCCTATTGCCTATTTAAAGGGATATCAACCAGATTCCTTTTTCTATGGCTTCCCTAAGGTGTCAACAGGCTTTAGACATAGTTTCAGGCTTTTATTTTGAAGAATGAGCGTGAACGACCACATTGCGTAAGAGAAAAGGTGGGGGCTCTCAGAGTGAGTTGTGCGCAAAAGAGAAAGGCGGCCATTGTTACTCCCGGTCCTAGTGAAAAGCCAACTGTCCCGGTTGATATATTACCGAATAGATATTTGAAAAACACCCTGAGGATTGATTCTGAAATAAATTTGACATTTTTCTGTGGACATTATGGATATAATTTGGAATTTTTGTCTGCGTTGTCGTGACCGCTCTTTCCGGTGGATTCCTGGGCATAACGCACCAAACTAACGGAGGTATTTGGATATAAAAAATATCTTTATGGAACAAAAGGAACATTTGTTGTCTAACTGGGAGTCTCTTGAATGAAAACATCCGAAGATCATCAAAGGTAAACAATTAATTTGATTGCTTTTCTGATTTTCGTGACCAAGTTACCTGATGCTAAGTGTACTTATTGTTTTGTCGAGCGATCGATAAACTTACGCAAACGCTTGTATTGCTTTCGCTGTAAAGCATAATTTCAAAATCTGAGACGACAGGTGGATTAACAAAAGGCTAAACTGTGTTATGCAATATTGCACTTGTGATTTCATGAATATGAATATTTTCTAGTAATATTATTTGACTGTGGCACTATGCTATTCAGCGTTGCTGATGACAATTATACCGGATCCGGGATGGGTGGTTCAGAGAGGTTGAATTCAATCTGGAGTGCCAGAGTGCTTTCGTAAATTCAACGCGTTGTCAGATTGTCCGTTTGTAAATTCAGAGCATTTTGCTCTCGGAGCACACACTGGAAGCTCAGGCCGAGGAGTAGGGTTTATTTGAGCGTTCTGACCCCCAGTCAAGCACTCAAGCCACGCAGATGAGCAGGAACCCTGGACATCTTTCTTTTGGTGTTTTTCAGAGTCATGAGAAAGGCCTCTTTAGTGTCCAAAATTTTCCCTAACAGTGAACTTAATGGCCTACCGTTCTGTAAGCTGTTAGTGTCTTAACGACCGTTCCGTTGTTTATGGTTCATTGAACAAGCATGGGAAACAGTGTTTAAACCCTTTACAATGAAGATCTGTGAAGATATTTAGATTTTTACGAATGATCTTTTAAGGACATGGTCCTGAAAAAGGGCCGTTTCTTTTTTTGCTGAGTTTATATGCATACTATGACCAATAAGCATACTATATACCCAATTCACGTCACAATGGTACAGTTAGTGAGGTTAGTATGAGAATTCGAACACAGCTACAGTCTCAAATTTATTTAACAGGTGAAAGCTGTTTGCTGCTTCCCTGAAATGGGCTTAAATGCTTTTGGAGGTCCGTAGTCAACATATTGCCAACCACTTTTCCTTGCCCCCCCCACAGCTTGCTTTAAGTGTCTCTTCTCTCTCTCTGATCTCACCCTCTCTCTCTCTGTTTTCTCCTCTTTCTTCCTTTATCTCTGCAATTTCTTGTCCTCTCTCTTCCCCCGCTCTCTACTCTCTTCCCCTCTCTCCTCATCACTCTCATTACTTGCTCTCTCATCTTCCCCTCTCTCTCTCTACTTTCTCCCCCTCTCCCCCTCCTCTCTTCCCCCCCTCTCTCATTTCTTCCCCTCTCGTCCTTCTCTATTCCACCCCCCCCCTCTACTTCTTTCAGGGCACACACAAGTGCTTTTCCACCACAGATACTGGCCCTCCTGTAAAACAGACACAACACAGATAGTGTGGTTGCATTAAAATATGCAGTCTTGTTCACATTGCTTTACAACTGTTAGATGTATAATGAAATTGAATTATTTTAATAACAGAAAAAAAGGGTTGACTTGGTCTTGACATATGGTTGTCAATACTGTATCTCGCATAAGATAAGAGTAAGTAAAGGTCTGGGCACCGAACTTACTTCATATTTAATCCTGAAGTCTGGGGTGACATTAATTAGCCTCAGCTTTGTAGAGTTGTCTTTAGCTGTGTATGAAACAAAAGTACAATGAACTGGAAATGACTTCAACAGGTTACTAAAAGTAGACGCAGTGATTCCTCCACACTTATTTGGTAGTGGTGGCCCGAAATGAGATTTGCTCCATTATTTTCCTATCATGTCATTTCAAGAGAAAGGCTCATGAGTATTATTGAAATGAAGAGATCGTTGGCTTTCCAAAAGTGTCTCCGTTTTCTTTCAACTTCCAATAATTTATTAAATGCGACCTGTTAAAATCATCGGAGTCAGTGCACTGTGTGCAGAGAAAAGTAAAGTGGTACACGTTTCTTCATCTAAGCAGACAAAACAAAAAGTGAAAATGACCGCTTATATATAATGATGATGCCCCATCCCACAATTCTCCCATCCTTTTTCAAGATTTTGGCAGTTCTGTTGAGAGTAACAGACATTTCAGAACAATTTAAGCGGAATTTGATTAAAACGCTAACACACTGTTTAACAAAGCAATAACTCTTTGTTACCATAAAGAGGGTATGGTATATCATGAATAACCAATGACTCTTAACCAATCAGATTGCAAAGTCGGAACTACTCCATTAACGGATAGGTTGTTAGATTGTTAGCCAGCTAGCATTAGCTAGATCAGCAGTTAGCTAGCTACCTAGTTTGATACCATGAAATTTGCCAGCTTTTTAAAATAGAGTTAATTTACGTTACCTTTCATTATTCATCTCCATGTCCATTTTTACTACTTACACATTCACAAGGAGATCTGTTCGCGCACTTGGCACTAGTAAAAAAGTGCTGAGCCGTCATTAGTCAAAAGGATGCAGTATTTTTCAGAAGAGCCACGTGTTCCTTAATCGGCACTTAATCTGAAAAGTTCATAAGAATACTTTATCCATTTCTGTGCTCTATAGCATGGGAGTTATTTTTAAGGAATATGCAGATAGGTAATTACCGAGTCTTTCAGAACATTGTGTGCATGCTTTGTTATTTAGATCAAATCAAGAAAGTCTAAAGACAGCGGAAATGATTAATGATTCTATTTTTAGAGAATACCAAATCACTGCCGTATGCTTAAAAGGCTACGTGACAGCCCACGTTGATAATCATTGACATTTAACGCCTTTGTGGACAAAGAACAATAACAAACACTATGCATAATATATCACCCAATACTATACATTTATCATTTCACTTAGACACATCAACAAACTTATTTTTCATAGGCTACGTAAAATTACTTCAGCACAGGGGTGAATGTTTTAGAATACATTCTCTCAATCCACAATTGTGCACCCCAATACATGTCAGACATGTTTTTAAGTAATGTACCCAGTAGGTCTCTCAGGTCCTCTGACACTGGCCTTTTAACGATCCCAAAGCCTAGGACCAAGAGGCATGGAGAAACAGCCTTTAGTTACTGTGCCCCCAGCCTGGAATAGCCTGCCAGAGAACCTGAGGGGGGCTGAAACTGTGGACATATTTAAAAGAGATCTTAAAAGACAACTTTTTAGCTTTGCTTTTCAATCGTTTCGTTTTTATTGTTTTATCCTCTTATGTTTGTTGTGTTGTAAATATTTCAGTTTTTATTTTAATAGTTTTTATTCGTTTTTTCCTGTGAAGCACATTGTGTTGCGTTCCATGTCTGAAATGTGCTGTATAAATAAAGCTTGATTTGAATGTCAAAACATCGACCCAGATCATACAGCAATTGGGTGGCCCCTGCTCTGTGTCCAGACCTGAGGAGAAAGAATCAGGAGGGTTATTGACACCATGATATTAATCAATACAAGTGGACTCTGTTTGTCCCAGTGGTACAGTATCTGTCACAGCCCAAGTCCTGGAGCCCCCGCGCTGTAATGAGCACAAACTCTGGGTGATGATCTTATCGATCTGGCTCTTGGGTGGTGCAATAAAGACATCCAGGGTTGCCGCTTGTGTAACGGTTTTCTATATGTGAAGGAGAGTCGGACCAAAATGCAGCATGTAGATTGCGATCCATGTTTTAATGAACAAACGTAAAACACGAATCAATGCAAACACTACAAAAATAAAGAACGTGATGAACGTAACGAAAACCTAAAACAGCCTATCTGGTGAAAAACACATAGACAGGAACAATCACCCACAAACACACAGTGAACCCCAGGCTACCTAAATATGGTTCCCAATCAGAGACAATGACGAACACCTGCCTCTGACTGAGAACCATATCAGGCTGAACATAGAAATAGACAAACAAGACATGAAACATAGAATGCCCACTCAGATCACACCCTGACCAATCAAAACATAGAAAATACAAAGTAAACTATGGTCAGGGCGTGACAGCTTGTCTGCCTCCCCCTTATCCTGGTCAGCCACTAATTAGGCCCCACAAGTAATGGGGATTATGGGTATTAGTGTCACATGATAGTCTGAGAGTACCAATGATATCAATCGAGCCTTTACCTCGATTTGACCTTTAGAGACTGGTTGCTTTAGGTTAGAGAGCAGCTGGATACGATACATAGCATTACTGGGAAAACACACACAGTCATAATGTTATACATGGTGGTGTACCACCAGGCACATACCTCTCATTACCTGCGTTCTTTCACTAACTAATGAGTCTGCTAAGGGTCGGCTGACTTCTGTGGCTCGAAACAATGTGAAGACACACTCCATTGGTTTCACATTAGCATGCGCGCACAACGAGGATGAGGTGGTCCCATGATGGGATGCTAAGTGGAAAATGAACATGTTTTGCGGTTTCCCATTGTGTAAATGATGCACTTTGAAGTGTTTGGATACCCACAGATATCAACCTTGAAAGTAGCTTTAAGGTTATGCTGTCAGTAGCGTTCCCTTCAGTTCTTGAACAAGGGTTGAATATTGATGATCTGAAAGACTGAGGTATAATCTCTCCGTCTAATCAGATGACCAGCAACGACAATACAAGAACCCGAAGCATGATTGTTTTAAGTTCAGTAAAATTACCCGAAAGGATTGAGCAGCACATGAGACATTTTGGACAACAAGTTGGCACATTATATGTGTCTCACTCCCTAACATTATAATCAGCGGGAGACCCATGGGAGCCTTTTCCATGTAATTTAATACACAGCAGTCTTAAGGAAGATTAGTGTTTAGTATTTATTAGGATCACCAATTAGCTGCTGCCAAGGCAGCGGCTACTCTTCCTGGGGTCCAAAACAGGAAACAACATAAGAAATAAAATACATAATTCCCATAAATATAAATAGCACTACATTGATATTACAATTAAGCCATTCAGCAGATACTCCAAACCAGAGCGACCCCCAGTTAGTGCATTCATCTTAAGATTGCCAGGTAAGACAACCATATATCACAGTCGTATCCCAACCATGTATCACATAGAGTGCCTTCGGGAACCCCTTGACTTTTTCCACATTTTGTTGCGTTACAGACTTATTCTAAAATTGATTAAATAAAACAAAATCAGTCAGCAATCTACACACAATACCCTACAATGACAAATCGAAAACAGGTTTTTATAAATGTTTGCAAATGTATTACAAATAAAAAACAGAAATACCTTATTCCTGTCCTATCGTGGATCTCAGTCTGTTTTTTTCTGTATTTTTTTGTCTAAATTCTTGCTCCTGCTGTTCTTTTATTTTCAGCAATTTCCTATTCTGGGCCCCACTCAAGCCACTCTCACTTTTTCCCAACATAGTTAGCAATATTTTTTTTCTCATGATCACGGCAGACAACGAAAACCGCGTTGTGTACATGTACACGTTGCGTACATGTACAAATACGTGCCAAATTTGGTTAACAGCTTTCTGATTGGATTATGAATCGACACATCTCACACAATTTACCAGTAGCATACTCCCATGTATTTATTATGCATTTCTTTTCAAAACGTATTTTGCATTAATCAGTTACCTAACCAAGGCAGGGCCCCCCAGTTACCCATGTGGGCCCCATAACTCCTCTCATCCCCCCCATCTGATGATTATTTTGTATACCTCTGGCCCTTCTTTGAACACTGTGTTAACTAACCTCCAGACGAGCTTCAATGCCATACAACTCTCCTTCCATGGCCTCCAACTGCTCTTAAATGCAAGTAAAACTAAATGCATGCTCTTCAACCGATCGCTGCCCACACCTGCCCGCCCGTCCGGCATCATTACTCTGGACGGTTCTGACTTAGAATATGTGGACACATTACAAATACCTAGGTGTCTGGTTAGACTGTAAACTCTCCTTCCAGACTCACATTAACTTTGGCTAGTGCTATAGCCTATGATAGTGTACTGAAACAATAGCCGTTATCGGCAACAGGCAGCTTAAACTTTGAGCGCAAAATATGTATTATTTTACGTTTGGCTTTATTTTTGATTTACATAATTACAAGTTAATTATTTGTTCCTCATGTGCGCTTTATAACCAACTTGTTTTTAAAATAAAAAATAAAAAAGACGAAAATTCCTATATGAATGCCAAATTTGCCTACAGGCACTATTTGTCACAATGCTGATGTCACCATGCTTAATTTTGTTGCCTTCAGTAAAAAAATGTTTTTAAAAAGACCATAAATAAAATTGTGTGTATGCTAAATCATAGCAGCTTAATCATAATATAATGCTGATAATTGGCCATTTGAAATCGCAAATCATTTCACGCATATAAGCAATTACACTGCGACAAGAAATGGTGTATGCCTTTTTTCCAAATTAGTTTTTTACATCATTAATATAGTGGAATCATGCTGCCCATGTATGTTTTGATTTCATAAGCCATTCCGCGGTTTGTGTCGTTCACAACTAAAGTTGCCAAATAACTCAAAATCAAGCATATAACCTGTTTCAAATGATCACTTTTTAAGCTGAACACAGAATAAACGATCCATGTGTGCACTAGCGCTGAAAAAAATATCCTTTGTGTTTTATTCAGCGAAGTTCATCTTACTGTAAAATAATATAATATAAAATAATGGCACCTCTTCATGTTATAAAGTTTCATATGAAAGACTTGCCTAAAATAAATAATGGATATATTGTGATGGTGTACAGACAATTCAATGGATTTATTACACTTTAGACTTTTAAAATGTAGATGTTTGGTATTTTGGTATTTTATTAGGATCCCCATTAGCTGTTGCAAAAGCAACATTTCGTGACCGCCACAGCCCTAATAATATATTCTCATTTTGATGCCAAACCCTGACTAGTGTGCTTGGCCAATGCACCAGTTCCAATCCAAGTGCCAATACCGTTTAGCAAACTCCAGGTGTTTACATTTGTTGGATGACATGACAAATAAAGATATTTGGCCACGCACACAAGTGGTGGGTTTGGCATCGAAATGAGAATGCATATACAGAAAAGAACCCCGTACCTACTGTAATATATGGTGGTGGATCTTTGATATTATGAGGTTATTTTGCTTTCGTCCTGAGGCCCTTGTTAAGGTAAACGGTATCAGGAACTTGACCCTTTATCAGGATATTTTAGCCGAAAAGCTGGTTGCCTCTGCCAGGAGGCTGACACTTGGCCACAAGTGGATCTTCTAGCAAGACAATAACCCCAAGCCCACATCAAAATCCACAAAGAAATGGTTAATTGGCTATTTCATTTTGCAATGGCCATTTCGTTCTCCGTTCTCCGGACTCCGGAAACCCATTGAAGTCCTGTGGTTTGAATTGAAGAGGGCAGTCAATAAGTGCAGAAAAAGGATATCAAAGATCTGAAAGGATTCTGTATGGAGGAATGGTGTAATGATCCCTCCCAATGTGTTCTCCAACTAATAAAACATTTGAGAAAAAGGCTCAGTGCAGTTATCCTTGCAAGGTATTGAAAACAGCATTACTTCTTAAACAAAATCTCTTTCTCTGAGCAATGTTATTAGTATTAAATAATGTAATTTCCCCCATCATTTTGAGCACAGCTCAGTATTTTAATTATTTATTTTCTACAGTAATTTTTGCTCATATTTAACAAGGGTGTCAATAATTCTGGACTCCACTTGCCATTTACCCTTTTCTCTGCCTCAAGGGCCCACTATGGGTCCATTGCTCAGGCTCTGTATCCCTTGCAAATGGACAAACATTCTAATAAAGATGCTTTCTGCAAACTAGCTTTTCCATCCTCATTGCATTCCAATGGGGTAGAAATAGCATCTGAGTAAATTGAGCACTTTGATCAGAGTCAATATCATTGACAGTGCAGCGTTCGGGAGAGTTCAACTCATTGTACACATGTCGAGCTAAATCATCATTTTAAAGAGTGCCCCCTGAGGCTCTAATGCTCCACAGACACAAGTAAGCAAATGTTATATTGATAAAGTGCCTTTAAGATGCACTATTGCTATTCAGACAGATGGAGAATAAATTCATATTTTTGATTAGCAGAAAACACATTTGCATCTAATTTTTGCTCTTTAGAATAATAAAGAAAATGAATTGTTATGAGTAGTGGAACACCATTTAGTCCAGTTTGTAATACATACAGTACTTTCCTTCAACAATCAATGTACAACAAGTTGTTATTCAAAACCTAATGATGGAAACAGAAGACTGTCAACAAGCCTAAGTATATAGAGTGCTTGAAGATCGCAAACTTGTCTGCAAAGCTATAGGCCTCTGAAAAAGGTGCAATTAATTGAATACCTACAGAAACAAAGGCGACTGAAATAAAAGGCTGTTTACTGGAGTGTTTGCTCGAAGCTGTTGTGGAAGTTGTTAGTAGAGAGAAACAAAAATAAGAAGTGCTTCTACATCTGCATTGCTTGCTCTCTGGGGTTTTAGGCTTGTTTTCAGTGTAAGCACTTTGATGATGTAAAAAGGGCTCCATGTTGTGGTAGAGAGGGAAAATAAGGAGTGCACAGTAAAGTCATATATTTTAAAAAAGTCTCAAAAAGGGTGCTCACTGGATTAGGGACATATTCAATTATGAGATATGGCTTTTGTTCTTGAATTTAGGAGAAAGTGTATATGTATGGTAAAAAAACGATGCGCTTCTTTAGGAAGTAGAAGACGTTCCTAATTGTGCGCGTGCACAGATGACACTGCGGAAATGTGGAAAGAGATGAGCTGTAGTGTTTGAGTTTTGTCTAAACAATATAGCATGTTTATAAATATCAGAGGAGGCTGGTGAGATGGACATGTTGTAATGGCTGGAATGGAGTAAATGGAACGGAGTCAAACGTGGTTTCTATAGGTCGACCGATTAATTGGGATGGCCGATTACTTAGGGCCGATTTCACGTTTTCATAACAATCGGAAATCGGTATTTTTGGACACCGATTTGGCCAATTAAAAAAAAGAAAAGTATATTTAATCTTTATTTATCTAGGCAAGTCAGTTAAGAACACATTCTTATTTTCAATGACGGCCTAGGAACGGTGGGTTAACTGCCTCGTTCAGGGGCAGATTTTTACCTTGTCAGCTCGGAGGATTCAATCTTGCAACCTTACAGTTAACTAGTCCAACGCTCTAACCACCTGCCTCTCATTGCACTACACGAGGAGACTGCCTGTTACGCGAATGCAGTAAGCCAAGGTAAGTTGCTCGCTAGCATTAAACGTATCTTATAAAAAACAATCAATCAATCATAATCACTAGTTAACTACACATGGTTGATGATATTACTATTTGATCTAGCGTGTCCTGCATTGCGTATAATCGATGTGGTGCGTATCGTTGCTCCAATGTGTACCTAACCATAAACATCAATGCCTTTCTTAAAATCAATACACAGAAGTATATATTTTTAAACCTGCATATTTAGCTAAAATAAATCCAGGTTAGCAGGCAATATTAACCAGGTGAAATTGTGTCACTTCTCTTGCGTTCATTGAACGCAGAGTCAGTGTATATGCAACAGTTTGGGCCACCTAATTTGCCAGAATTTTATGTAATTATGACATAACATTGAAGGTTGTGCAATTTAACAGGAATATTTAGACTTACGGATACCACCCGTTAGATAAAATACGTAACGGTTCCGTATTTCACTGAAAGAATAAACGTCTTGTTTTCGAGATGATAGTTTCCGGATTTGACCATATTAATGACCTAAGGCTCGTATTTCTGTGTTATCATGTTGTAACTAAGTCTATGATAAGATAGAGCAGTCTGACTGAGCGATGGTAGGCACCAGCAGGCTCGTAAGCATTCATTCAAACAGCATTTTTGTGCGTTTGCTAGCAGCTGTTTATGACTTCAAGCCTATCAACTCCCGAGATTAGGCTCGTGTAACCGATGTGAAATGGCTAGCTAGTTAGCGGGGTGTCCGCTAATAGCGTTTCAAACGTCACTCGCTCTGAGACTTGGAGTGGTTGTTCCCCTTGCTCTGCAAGGGCTGCGGCTTTTGTGGAGCGATGGGTAACACTGCTTTGAGGGTGGCTGTTGTCGTTGTGTTCCTGGTTCGAGCCCATGTAGGAGCGAGGAGAGGGATGGAAGCTATACTGTTACACTGGCAATTCTAAAGTGCCGATAAGAACATCCAATAGTCAAAGGTTAATGAAATACAAATGGTATAGAGAAAAATAGTCCTATAATTCCTATAATAACTACAACCTAAAACATCTTACCTGGGAATATTGAAGACTCATGTTAAAAGGAACCACCAGCTTTCATGTTCTGAGCAAGGAACTTAAACGTTAGCTTTCTTACATGGCACATATTGCAGTTTTACTTTCTTCTCCAACACTTTGTTTTTGCATTATTAAACCAAATTGAACATGTTTCATTATTTATTTGAGGCTTATTTGATTTTATTGATGTATTAAATTAAGTTAAAACAAGTGTTCATTCAGTATTGTTTTAATTGTCATTATTACCTGCTATGTTAAGTTACTTGCTCCTGTGTAGGTATATAATTACAAGTATATCTTATGTAACTTCTTTGTTCTTATAGCCTTGGAGCCAGGTCATAACATAGAAATAAACAAATTGAAAGTGACCAGTAGTTAAGGAAAGGGTTTGCCTTGTATGTGGATTCGATGGTAGTGGCACCATGTAGTAGTTACATGTCACCAAGTCTGATTTTAGTTTGAGTTATTAACATGGTAAATTACAGGTGACTTTCAAATGTGTCATTAAAACAACATATTTTAAGTGGAAAAACAAAAAGAATTGGAGGTACTTATTCAAGAACGATGTATCACTTGTAATCACAAAAATAAAGCGACTTGGATTGAAAATGGTGAAAAATGCACACATTTAAAAAAATCTTCAACATAGAAATGCTCCAAAAACTATTTACAGAAACTCGTTACAAATGATTGAGTCATTCATGATTCACCAAATTAGATTTTGAAAGAGGAAGCAAAATATCTGAAGCATATGTTTTCTTTTCAGTCTCCTCCATTTCCACTGAATGATGTTAACTGTAAAGATTTCTTTCCTATTAATTATAATAATGTCAAATTAACACATTTACAGAAAGACCTGTGTGAAGGCCAACTTACAGAAGAGGAACCTTTTGAGGAAATTACATTTTTTCAATCTAGAAAAACACCTGGGCTTGATGGTATACCAGTAGAGGTATATCAGACCTTTTTTTGATGTACTCAAAGATCCATTACTAACATGTTTGAATTATTTCTATAAAAATGGTAGACATTCAGGTACTCAACAAGGTCTGATTTCATTACTACTAAAACAGGACCCAGGTGGTAAGTATAAAGATCCGGTCCATTTAAAAAACCGGAGGCTTCTTACATTTCAATGTTGTGATACGAAAATCATTGCGAAATGCATAGCACGTAGCATAAAAAAAGGTTTTATCAGATATTGTTCATCCTGATCGGACAGCTTTTTTACATGGACGATATATTGGAGATCATGATTTCGGCTATAAAGACCAGGCCTGGTATCTTTGATATTTCATCATGTTCAATTGTTTCAAGTAATTATATCTTATATGATCTCCAATATATCGTCCATGTAAAATGTATATAAAATGCCTGGTGTACTTTAAATTTTGTGAATCTCTTATACAATAGGTTAAAGTGACGTGCAGCAACCCCAGATGTACAATAGTAAAAAATGATTACTTCTCAGAAAGTATTGAACTTTGAGGAGTAAAACAAGGTTGACCGTTGTCCTCATATTTATTATGGCCATTGAAATGCTAGCTGTTAAAATTAGATCCAACAAGAACATCAAGGGGTGAGAAATCCAGGGGATAACAACAAACTCAATTGTTTTCTTAAGTCCGCAATCTGGATCCCTGCACAGTCTCATTGAAGAACTTGATCACTTTTCTAGTCTCTCTGGACTAAAACCTAATTATGAATATGAGTTGGGGGATAACATTATTAAATATTAAAGCTTTAAACCTCTCACAAAAAGCTTCACTCATACATAACTTATACTTAAAATGGTTCTCCAGTAGATTATTAAGAAAGGCTCATCCTTTGTTCAAAAATTGCCCTTATACAGATTACTCATTTTCATTTACATTTAGTTTCTTAAACAAGCCATACAAAGCTGGTTACAATTTCAGTCTTATCCACCAGAAAAGATAGAACAAATACTACAACAAATGTTATTATCAGGCATCAGGGTAAGTCCCAAGTGAAGACTGTGAAGTAACACTGTTTATTGTAACAGGGGCAGGCAAACGTCAGGTCAAGGCAGGGGTCGATAATCCAGAGTAGGTGCAAGGGTACAGGATGGCCGGCAGGCTCAAGGACAGGCAGAGTTCAGTAATCTAGAGGTGGAGCGAAGTTACAGGATGGCAGGCAGGCTCAGGGACAGGCAGAGTGGTCAGGCGGGCGGGTACGGGGTCAGGACAGGCAAGGGTCAAAAACCTTGAGGACGAGAAAAAGAGAGGCTGGGAAAAGACAGGAGCTGACAGGATAAACAAGACAAACTGGCACAGACAGACAGAAAACACAGGTATAAATAGCCAGAGGATAAGTGGGGAAGATGGACGACACCTGGAGGGGGTGGAGACAAGCACAGGGACAGGTGAAACACATCAGAGTGTGACAGTTATGGTTAAACTCAAATATACTTATGCATTTTTTTTTTGTCGATGGTATTATATTTATTAATGATATTATAAATAGAAACGAAGGAGTAATGTCACATATGCAGCTATCGAAAATATGTCTGCTCAATCCAAACTTAAACCAACTGATTGCAGCATTACCACAAAAATGGAGGAGGCAAGTGGAAAAGGGAGAAGGTAGGGAACTTGTTTGCCTGCCAAATATTAAATATATAAAGTGGCTGAAAGGAATTGGCATAACTAGAACAATATACCAGCTTCATTTGAGGACAAAAATGTTGACAGCTGCACCATACAGGTTGCAAAATAAATGGGAAGAGATTTTCGATGTACCGATTCCATGGCACATGGTTTATGAACTGGTACAAAAAACAACACTTGATTCAACACTTCATGTTTTTCAATTAAAATTATTATATACAATTCTTGCCACCAACAGAATGCTATATATATGGGTCATTGAACAATCTCAGCTCTGTAGATTTCACTGTGAAGAGATAGAATCATTAGATGATTTATTCTGGTATTGCCACTATGTAGCTTGTTTCTGGACACAGGTTCAGCAATGGTTAAAAAATCACATCATTCACTTAAAATTAACTTTACAAATAGCACTGTTGGGCGATTTCGAAAGCCATAGTCAGTCAATAAATAACATAATAATACTCATAGGGAAGGTTTTCATCTTTAGTTCACAATCTGTGGGCACTATCTGATTAGAAAGGTTCAAAATGTATGTTAAACATCACAGCACAATTTAAAAATATATGGCACATGGAAACCAAACAAGGGAGGTCTATGGTGAGAGGTGGGATGGGCTGAGAGTGGCGGAGGGGTGGGATTAAAGAACTTATGTTTGGTAATGTATTAATGTTATGTGACCATGTATGTAAAAGTATGTATGTAAAATATGTTTGCAAAATGTGTATGTAAAATGTATTTATGTGTAGCAGAAAAGCTGTAAAAAAAACATATTTCACTGCACCTATCAGGGGGTATGTGACAATAAAACATGGGACCAGTATACTTAACAAAAATATAAACACAACACATAAATGTTGGTCCCATGTTTCATGAGCTGAAGTAAAAGGTCCAGAAATGCACAAAATATGCATATGCCCAAAAAGCATATTTATCTCAAAATGTGCAGTTTTGGCTGGGCCTGGCTCCCCTGTTAGTTCGCCTATGGTTAGGGCCTAATGACTTGATTTCAATTGACTGATTTCCTTATATGAACTGCAACTCAGTAAAATCATTGATATTTTTGTTCAGTATATAAACTCAGCAAAAAAAGAAACGTCCCTTTTTCAGGACCATGTCTTTAAAAGATCATTCGTAAAAATCCAAGTAACTTCACAGATCTTCATTATAAAGGGTTTAAACACTGTTTCCCACAATTAATGAACATGCACCAGTGGAACTGTTGTTATGACACTACCAGCTTACAGACAGTAGGCAATTAAGGTCACAGTTATGAAAACTTAGGACCCTAAAGAGGCCTTTCTACTGACTTTGAAAAACACCAAAAGAAAGATGTCCAGGTTCCTGCTCATCTGCGTGAACGTGCCTTAGGCATGGTGCAAGGAGGCATGAGGACTGCAGATGTGGCCAGGGCAATAAATTGCAATGTCCGTACTGTGGGACGCATAAGACAGCACTACAGAGAGACAGGACGGACAGCTGATCGTCCTTACAGTGGCAGACCACGTGTAACAACACCTGCACAGGATCGGTACAGCCGAACATCACACTTGCGGGACAGGTACAGGATGGCAACAACAACTGCCCAAGTTACACCGGGAACGCACAATCTCTCCATCAGTGCTCAGACTGTCCGCAATAGGCTGAGAGAGGCTGTACTATGGGTTTGTAGGCCTGTAAGGCAGGTCCTTACCAGACATCACCGGCAACAACGTCGCCTATGGGCACAAACCCACTGTGGCTGGACCAGACAGGACTGGCAAAAAGTACTCACTGACGAGTCGCGGTTTTGTCTCACCAGGGGTGATGGTCGGATTCATGTTTACGGTCGAAGGAATGAGCGTTACACCGAGGCCTGTACGGCAGGATCGATTTGGAGGTGGAGGCTCTGTCATGGTCTGAGGCGGTGTGTCACAGCATCATTGGACTGAGCTTGTTGTCATTGCAGGCAATCTCAACGCTGTGGGTTACAGGGAAGACATCCTCCTCCCTCATGTGTTACCCTTCCTGCAGGCTCATCCTGACATGGCACTCCAGCATGACAACGCCACCAGCCATACTGCTCGTTCAGTGTTCTGCCATGGCCAGCGAAGAGCCTGGATCTCAATCCCATTGAGCACGTCTGGGACCTGTTGGATCAGAGGGTGAGGGCTAGGGACATTCCCCCCAGAAATGTCTGGGAACTTGCAGGTGCCTTGGTGGAAGAGTGAGGTAACATCTCACAGCAAGAACCGGCAAATCTGGTGTAGTCCGTGAGGAGGAGATGCACTGCAGTACTTAATGCAGCTGGTGGCCACACCAGATATTGACTGTAACTTTTGATTTTGATCCCCCCCTTTATTCAAGGCCATGTTATTCTATTTCTGTTAGTCACATGTCAAGAGTGGAACTTGTTCAGTTTATGTCTCAGTTGTTGAATCTTGTTATGTTCACATGTTAAGTTTGCAGAAAATAAACGCAGTTGACAGGGAGGGGACATTTCTTTTTTTGCTGAGTTTATGTGTACAGTCCCAGTCAAAAGTTTGAACACACCTATTCATTCAAGGGTATTTCTTTATTTTTTACTGTTTTCTGCATTGTAGAATTATAGTGAAGACATCAAAACTATGAAATTACCAATATGGAATCATATAGTATTTAACAAATCAAAATATGTTTTATATTTGAGATTCTTCAAAGTAGCCCCCCTTTGCCTTGTTGACAGCTTTGCACTTTCTTGGAATTTTGTCAACCAGCTTCATGAGGTAGTCACCTGGAATGCATTTCAATTAACATATATGCCTTGTTAAATTTACATTTGTGGAATTTATTTCCTTCTTAATGCATTTGAGCCAATCTGTTGTGTTGTGACAAGGTAGGATAGGTTAATAGAAGACCATGTCCATATTATGGCAAGAACAGCTCAAATAAGCAAAGAGAAACGACAGTCCATCATTACTTTAAGACATGACGGTCAGTCAATACAGAAAATAAATCCTTCAGAGAGCCCAAATAAATCCACAGAGTTCAAGAAACAGAAACATCTCAATATCAACTGTTCAGAGGAGACTGTGTGAATCAGGCCTTCATGATCCAATGGCTGTAAAGAAACCACTATTAAAGGACAACAATAAGAAGACGAGACTTGCTTGGGCCAAGAAACACGAGCAATGAACATTAGACCAGTGGAAATCTGTCCTTTTGTCTGAGGAGTCCAAATGTGAGATTTTTGGTTCCAACCGCCGTGTCTTTGTGAGACGCAGAGTAGGTGAACAGATGATCTCTATGTAACCGGTGTGAAATGGGTAGCTAGTTAGCGGGGTGCGCGCTAATAGCGTTTCAATGGGTGACATCTCTTGCTCTGAGACCTTGAAGTAGTTGTTTCCCTTGTTCTGAAAGGGCAGCAGCTTTTGTGAAGCGATAGGTAACGATGCTTCAAGGGCGACTTTTGTCGATGTGTGCAGAGGGTCCCTGGTTCAAGCCCAGGTAGGTGTGAGGAGAGGGACGGAAGCAACACTGTTACATGCACATGTGTGGTTCCCACCGTGAAGCATGGAGGAGGAGGTGTGATGGTGTGGGGGTGCTTTGCTGGTGACACTGTCTGTGATTTATTTAGAATTCAAGGCACACTTAACCAGCATGGCTACCACAGCATTCTGCAGCGATACGCCATCCCATCTGGTTTGCGTTTAGTGGGGCTATTTGACCAAGAAGGAGAGTGACGGAGTGCTGCATCAGATGACCTGGCCTCCACAATCACCTGAACTCAACCCAATTGAGATGGTTTGGGATGATTTGGACCGCAGAATGAAGGAAAAGCAGCCAACAAGTGCTCAGAATATGTGGGAACTCCTTCATCACTGTTGGAAAAGCATTCCAGGTGAATCTGGTTGAGAGAATGCCAAGAGTGTGCAAAGTTGTCATCAACAACTGTCATCAAGGGTGGCCTCTTTGAAGAATCTAAATATATTTTGATTGGTTTAACACTTTTTTGGTTACTATATAATTCCGTATGTGTTATTTCATAGTTTTGATATCTTAACTATTATTCTACAATGTAGAAAATAGTACAAATTAAGGAAAGCCTTTGAATGAGTAGTGTGTCCAAACTTTTGACTGGTCTGTATATATTTTGTATTACAAAACATTAGTTACCTCGTGAAACAAGAAAATGTGTTATAATATCAGTAATTACACATGTTGAATAACCTGTAGCAAGTGGATGTGTAATTGTGTAATAACTGATAGCACTACAACCTTATTACCATATTATAATATAGTAAAATATATGTAAATATTGTGTTGTTATTACAGTTATTACTGTGTAGTTACATAGTAATTGAGGCAACTTAATGTAAAGTGTTACCACATATACTTGTAGGATCCTGTTGGTTTAGGAACATAGAACAACCTCTATGGAACACAGAACGAGCTCAAGGCTTCAGAGACCTCGCTAGTTCCACTTCATGCCAGTGTTCATTTCGTCAACAGTAACTATGACAAATAATACTTGACAGCAACCTATTTAACAAGTCCGGCACGACTGTGCCACATCTTGTAATTGATGTATGTTTGCTAAGGTTATACAGTGCTAGATAATTACTGTATGGTAACAACGTGTATATATTGCTGAGTAATTAGTACCTTGTGCCATTGTGAGGACAAAGGGTGGTCTTGGAATGTGAGCAACAATTATGTAACATATAACGCACTAACAATATCAATGTCATCGGCAAGATGCCGTTTTCTAGGCTGTTGCTATACAGCAAACCTACTCATATTTACAACTGGTGAACCCAAAAGTCTTATTATAGACTTTTGTGAGAGCAGTAGCAGATAATATGCTACATGACAGGAAAAACAGATGTTTTGAAGCTTGAAGCGGGGCCATTCTGGCATTTATGCTGACGTGCGGCACACCTGTGGGATAGACTATGTAATCGACATGTATTCAGCATTGATCGTTTAGGTTGAAAAGATGCACATCCAAATCGATTGCAAGCCTTCAGTATAGCCATGAAAGACAATGTGTTGGATTGTTGGCACGTCACCTATTTTACCTGATCTGAGCGGAGGAGCTTGGAACAATTTTATTTAAAACTTGTCAAGCATTGTGGAAAGCTCTGTACCATGGCATGAAGTAGTTCAACCAAATAAATAATTTAATCTTGAGCGTGGTAACAACTATATCAAATACAAGTGCCTGGATTCAATCTAATCATGCTTTGCCCGACAATGCAGCATTTAAAGGTAATTTCTGCTGGAGCCGACATATGCCGACATACGCAGGATTAAACGTTAATTAGGTTTGTGGGAACATTGCCTTTAATAGCCACATTGTCGATAAAACACAATCAGATTGTAGACATGGAGAGAAAGGAAACCTTTATATATGTCAGTCTGTCTCTAACCAAGGTGGTGGTTGAGACAAGACTAATAGATATTTCAAGACATTAACAGTGGTTGGGAGACCTCCTATGATGAATTGTGTACTGTAGGTGATTTTGGTATAAAAGGCATGGCGAGGACACTCATTTAAATCTGTCTTTCTCTTCGCTCCTCCATAAACGAAGGGGAGGATGCTGGAAGAGAGAACACAGAAAGAAACCATATTGCTGCTGACTTGGCTAGACGCAAGAGCCCCAGGGAGGGACACATCTGCACCCTGTCCTCTGTCCTCTGTGTGTGTGTGTGTGTGTGTGTGTGTGTGTGTGTGTGTGTGTGTGTGTGTGTGTGTGTGCGCGTGTGTGTGCGGGCATGTGCGCCCGTGTGTGTGTGTGTGTGTGTGTATGTGTGTGTATGCATTTGTATTGCTTGATTAGGACACTGTGAGAGTACAATGGAGAGATAATCAACCTATTCAGTGTTTACTTCTATTGAGACGAGTATCATGAAGAGAGGAAAAAAGCAGTCATCGAGTTCCATTACACCCAGGCTTTAGGGAAGTGTTGCGACTATTAAATATAGATGAGATGATTAATGCATATGCTCATTATTTTCATGCAAGGTGCTTCATTAATTAACCCACACCCCCGCCAGTGAGTGTGCTACTGCTGCTGGTGGGTGTTGGGTTACAGATGGTAGGGGAGCACTGGTAATCCAACACTCTATTTGGAGCGATGCGTCGGCGGGACTTGGCTCCCAGAGTTCCAGTTCTCATTTAAGCTGCGAGTTTTCACCAGAAACCAACAAGTACTTGCTTAAAGACTCAAACTTCAACAACAAAAACGCAGGAGAAAATCGGGTTGATGTCCATGTTGTTTGTGGGGAGAAGATGACACCAGAACAAACAGGTTACAGTACACAAATAAGAGCTTTTTGTCTTCATAATAGAGCAGAAACTGTCCAGGAGTCCAGATGGCATGCCTGCTAGTGTTGAGTGGTGTTAATGTTTCTCTGGTGAAGATGTGATATGATTTTCTGAGGGACAGTTTCAGAGCTCTCTTTGAGTCACTAAAACAAACAATTCCTCTCGAGTTGACAGCATCTGACATCAATGGCCATTTAAATGAAAATCTCCATTGGGTACTGCTGTTTTAGATTTTCTGCACGTCTTGTTTCATCAAGTCATCTTCTACGTGACACAGAGGGTTGCCTCATGAGGAGTAAGTCAACAGAGGTCAGGCGAACAATGGCCGTGTGGCTGTGAATAGCTTACGTAACACAATTTAATGACTCACTTCAGCACTAGTTGATCACTGGCCTGCAGCACTCTGGCTTGACTACACACACCTTTCATTTGAATAGCGTGCTATTTAAATTCAGCGGATGGGTTTGTAGCTATCTTAATTTTTGCAGACGTTTCATAGTATGATTTGTGTAAAATTCTGTTGTTTCATTTTGTTGCCATGTAATCATCTGTTCCATACAGTAGTTCTAACTTGTGGTGATGAATGCTTCCACCAAGGGGTCAAAGGTACACTTTCTTAACCAACTATGGGGCTAAGTCTGATAATTCTTATATTCTAGTAGTTGTTGTGTTTGCCCAACACCCCTTATTTTCTCACTGTAGTGGTACCTCCAAGTCACCCCACTTGTAGCAGCCAATCACAGTTCACCATTCCCCGTGCACCTCGCTGAACCCGACTCCTGCAGTCAGAGTGAGATCCCGGTCATTAGAGAATGGACTCGCTGGACTAATCCTCATGTTCATTGTATTTGACCTGTGTTTAGCGTGTGCATCTAATTGTAAGTACTGTCGGACATGTCACTGGGATTTCAGTTGGGTGTTGCTAAACCAGTAGAGTATTTACCACCTTAATAAGGTTTATAGAGTTATTACTTTTCCATGTGCTTCATGCTACTTCTAGCCAGCTAGCCAAAATGTTAGCCAGTCATGCTAGCTCGTAATGATGTGTACCACATGCCTCGTTTTTGGATAGTCTATATACACTACTGTTCAAAAGTTTTGGGTCACTTAGAAATGTCCTTGTTTTTTAAAAAGCACATTTTTTGTCCATTAAAATAACGTCAAATCGATCAGAAATACAGTGTAGACAATGTTGTAAATTAATGTTGTAAATGACTATTGTAGCTGGAAACGGCAGATTTTTTATTTGGAATATCTACATAGGTGTACAGGCCCATTATCAGCAACCATCACTCCTGTGTTCCAATGGACCATTGTGTTAGCTAATCAAAGTTTATCATTTTAAAAGGCTAATTGATCATTAGAAAACCCTTTTGCAATTATTTTAACACAGCTGACAACTGTTTTGCTGAAGCAATAAAACTGGCCTTCTTTAGACTAGTTGAGTATCTGGAGCATCAGCATTTGTGGGTTCGATTACAGGCACAAAATGGCCAGAAACAAATTACTTTCTTCTGAAACTCTTCAGTCTATTCTTGTTCTGAGAAACGAAGGCTATTCTATTCCAGCTACAATAGTCATATTCAACATTAACAATGTCTAAACTGTATTTCTGAATAATTTGATGTTATTTTACTGGACAAAAAAATCGCTTTTCTTTCAAAATTAAGGACAATTCTAAGTGACCCCAAACTTTTGAACGGTAGTGTAAATGTATATGCATCTATTATTTATACAGTACCAGTCAAAACTTTGGACACACCTACTCATTCAATGTTTTTTCTTTATTTGCAATATTTTCAACATTATAGAATAATAGTGAAGACATCAAAACTATGAAATAACACGTATGGAATCATGTAGTAACCAAAAAAGTGTTAAACAAATACAAATATATTTTACATTTGAGATTCTTCAAAGTAGCCACCCTTTCCCTTGATGAGAGCTTTGCAAACGCTTGGTATTCTCTCAACCAGCTTCATGAGGTAGTCACCTGGAATGCATTTCAATTAACAGGTGTTCCTTGTTAAAAGTTAATTTGACAAATTCCTTTCCTTCTAAATGTGTTGGAGCCAATCAGTTGTGTTGTGACATGGTAAGGGGGTATACAGAAGATAGCCTTATTTGGTAAAAGACCAAGTCCATATTGTGGCAAGAACAGCTCAAATAAGCAAAGCGAAACGATAGTCCATTATTACTTTAAGACATGAAGGTCAGTCAATACAAAAACATTCAAGAACTTTGAGTGTTTCTTCAAGTGCAGTCGCAAAAACCATCAAGTGCTATGATGAAACTGGCTATCATGAGGAACACCACAGGAAAGGAAGACCCAGAGTCACCTCTGCTGCAGAGGATAAATTCATAAGGATAGGTTCATTAGAGTTACCAGTTTCAGAAATTGCAGCCCAAATAAATTCTTTACAGAGTTCAAGTAACAGACACATCTCAACATCAACTGTTCAGAGGAGACTGAGTGAATCAGGCCTTCATGGTTGAATTGCTGCAAATAAACCACCACTAAAGAACACCAATAAGAAGACGAGACTTGCTTGGGCCAAGAAACATGAGCAATGGACATTAGACTGGTGAAATTCTGTCCTTTGGTCTGATGAGACCAAATTTAAGATTTTTGGTTTCAACAACTGTGTCTCTGTGAGACGCAAAGTAGGTTAACGGATGATCTCTGCATGTGTGGTTCCCACCGTGAAGCATGGAGGAGGAGGTGTGATGATCTGTGGGTGTTTTGCTATTGACACTGTCTGTGATTGATTTAGAATTCAAGGCACACTTAACCAGCATGTCTACCACAGCATTCTGCAGAAATATGCCATCCCATTTGGGTTTGTGCTTAGTGGGATTATCATTTGTTTTCAACAGGACAGTGACCCAACACACCTCCAGGCTATGTAAGGGTCATTTGACCAAGAAGGAAAGTGATGGAGGGCTGCATCAGATGACCTGGCCTCCACAATCACCCGATCTCAACCCATTTGAGATGGTTTGGGATCCGTTGGACTGTCGAGTGAAAGAAAAGCAGCCAACAAGTGCTCATTATATGTGGGAGCTCTTTCAAGACTGTTGGAAAAGCATTCCAGGTGAATCTGGTTGAGAGAATGCCAAAAGTGTGCAAAGCTGTCATCAAGGCAAAGGGTGGCCACTTTGAAGAATGTAAAATCTTTGTTTAACACATGATTCCATATATGTTATTTCATAGATTTGATGTATTCACTATTATTCTACAAAGTAGAACATTTTAAAAAATTAAGAAAAACCCTTGAATGAGTAGGTGTGTCCAAACTTTTGACTGGTTCAGTAATTATATATATTTGTTCATATTGTCTGTGCATGCATACCGTTATGTTTAATTAAGGACATTTATAATATTTAGGTAGTCTCATTCTACTGCACTCTGTATTTAGCCTTTTGTAGAAACTTTAATGTGCCTTAATAACAATACGAATATAATTATTAAATTACGAGCCTATTTGATTTCATAACATGAGCTGCTTAGTATGTAGAGACTGATGGCGCCAACAGAGATGTCAGCATTGCGACTAGCTCGTAGGAAACTTAGCAGTTTTTTTATATACTATTTTTTACATTATTAGCTCAGGAAATGTTTTGTGTCATTACATACAACCGGGAAGAACTATTGGATAATAGAGCGGCGGTAACTCACCAGAACTACCATCATTATGACCAGGAATACGACTTCCCTGGAGCAGATCCTTTTCTCACTCTCCCCAGAGCAATTTAACTTATTCCAGAGGCAGACCCCAAACAGTGCCGACGGAATGGAGGCACTTGAGGCGACGTGCTGGTTCGACTTAGGAGGCGCGCACACCACGCACCGCTTCCAAGTATATTACTCGCTAATGTTCAGTCTTTGGTTAACAAAGTTGATGAGCTTAGAGCAAGGATTTTTTTACAGAGAGACATTGGGGCCTGTAACATACTTTGTTTCACGGAAACGTGGCTCTCTCGGGATACTCTGTCAGAGTCGGTAAAGCCAGCAGGATTCTCAGTACATAGCACAGACATTAATAAATATCTCTCTGGGAAGCAGAAGGGCGGGGGGAGTGTGTTTCATGATAAACGACTCATGGTGTAATTCTAGGAACATACAGGAACTCAAGTACTTTTGTTCACCCGACCTGCAATACCTCACAATCAAATGCCGACCATATTATCTCCCAAGAGAATACTCCTCCATCATTGCCACGGCCGTTTACATCCCCCTCAAGCCAATACCATGACGGCCCTCAAATCACGTCACATGACTTTATGTAAACTGGAAACCACATATCCTGACGCTGCATTTATTGTTGCCGGGGATTTTAACAAAGCACATTTGAGGACTAGGCTGCCGAAGTTCAACATATCGACTGTACTTTTCCTTTTGGCAAATCTGACAAAGGCTCTATCTTGCTCATCCCTTCC
Organism: Oncorhynchus mykiss; assembly: GCF_013265735.2. Taxonomy (NCBI): domain Eukaryota; kingdom Metazoa; phylum Chordata; class Actinopteri; order Salmoniformes; family Salmonidae; genus Oncorhynchus; species Oncorhynchus mykiss. The sequence goes on along the minus strand of NC_050571.1, from coordinate 34,013,109 downwards.
TTCCTGCAGTTCAAACAGGTCAGACAGAAATTCCATTTCAGTTTGTTAATCCAAAAATAACACAAACACATACATAAGCACGTTTTAGATTTTTATTATATCAAAATACAAACATTTGAAAGGAAAATATTACATTGGACTAAGCGTTGGAAAGTACCCATGCTAAGAACCATTCAACGCTGGTCTGACCAATCGGAATCCACACTTCAGGATTGTTTTGATCACGTGGACTGGGATATGTTCCGAGTAGCTTGCGAAAGAAATCTAGACGCATTCAAGGATACGGTGACTGAGTTTATAAGGAACTGTATTGGAGATGTAGTACCCACTGTGACTATTAAATCCTACCCTAACCAGAAACTGTGGATAGATGGTAGCATTCGTGCAAAACTGGGTCAAACGTCAAATGTTTTGGGTAGCCTTCCAAAAGCTTCCAACAATAAGTTCCTACTGTCAGAGCTGGTGTAACTGAGTCAGGTTTGTAGGCCTCCTTGCTCGCGCACGTTTTTTCATTTCTGCCCACAAACTTCTACAGGATTGAGGTCAAGGCTTTGTGATGGCCATTCCAATACCCTGACTTTGTTGTCCTTAAGCCATTTTGCCACAACTTTGGAAGTATGCTTGGGGTCATTGTCCATTTGGAAAACTAATTTGCTACAAAGCTTTAACTTCCTGACTGATGTCTTGAGATGACGTTTCAATATATCCACATAATTTTCCATCCTCATGAAGCCATCTACTTTGTAAAGTGCACCAGTCCCTCCTGCAGCAAAGCACCCCCACAACATGATGCTGCCACGTCTGTGCTTCACGGTTGGGATGGTGTTCTTTGGCTTGTAAGCCTCCCCCTTCTTCCTCCAAGCATAACGATGGTCATTATGGCCAAACAGTTCTATATTTGTTTCATCAAACCAGAGGACATTTCTCCAAAAAGTATGATCTTTGTCCCCGTGTGCAGTTGCAAACTCTGGCTTTTTTATGGCGGTTTTGGAGCAGTGGCTTCTTCCTTGCTGAGCGGTCTTTCAGCTTATGTCGATATAGGACTCGTTTTACTGTGGATATAGATACTTTTGTCCTTTGCTGTAGTTCTGGGATTAATTTGCACTTTTCGCACCAAAGTACGTTCATCTCTAGGAGACAGAACTCGTCTCCTTCCTGAGCGGTATCCTGGCTGCATGTCCCCATGGTGTTTATACTTGTTAATTGTTTGTACAGATGAATGTGGTACCTTCAGGAGTTTGGAAATTGCTCCCAAGGATGAACCAGACTTGTGGAGGTCAACAATTTTTTCTGAGGTCTTGGCTGATTTCTTTTGATTTTCCCATGATGTCGAGCAAAGAGGCACTGAGATGGAAGGTAGGCCTTGAAATACATCCACAGGTACACCTCAAATTGACTCAAATGATGTCAGTTATCATATCAGAAGCTTCTAAAGCCATGACATAATTTTCTGGAAATTTCCTAACTGGATCCGGTATATTTGTCATCAGCAACGTTGAATAGCATAGTGCCCCGACGTTATTTTTCCAAACATAAAAATAGTGCCCCCCTAGCTTCAAGAGGTTTTAAAGGCACAGTCGACTTGTGTTTATGTAAACTTCTGATCCACTGGAATTGTAATACAGTGAATTATAAGTGAAATAATCTGTCTGTAAACAATTGTTGGAAAACTTACATGTACAATGTAGATGTCCTAACCGACTTGCCAAAACTATAGTTTGTTATTAATAAGACATTTGTGGAGTGGTTGAAAAACAAGTTTTAATGACTCCCACCTAAGTGAATGTAAACTTCCGACTTCAGCCTTATATAGTCTTAATTCATTCCTACTGTGATTTGTGGGTATTGGGTATATGTTGTGTAATTTGTTTGATATTACTTGTTAGATATTACTGCACTCTCAGAGCTAGAAGCACAGTCATTTCGCTACACCCGCAATAACATCTGCTAATCACGTGTATGTGACCAATAACATTTGATATGATTTGATGTGTAGATAGTCCTTTCTACCGCAGCTTTTTTGAAAGCTATCATGAAGTACTGCAGAAGTGTTGCTACTGCTCTCAGTTGCTGCCCTGAATTTAACAGCCGCTATCAACAAAGATCAGTCGGAAAAAGTTGTGATGGATTACTTTCTGGAGGACGACTGTGCCGTGCTGACTCTCTCTGACTGAAAATTTGTCAGACGATGAGGAAATCCCTGATTTAGGTAAAAACATGTTCATTGAACCAGACATTGTAGAGTCTTGTGATGGGGAAGAAATGACGATCAACAGTGTTGTGTCACGGAAGAAGTTGACCGAGTTTTGAAATAAGTGGAATGCCCTGTGAAAGCAGAGTATGATTGCAAATGTGGTTGGAGTCGAAAAGAGAACACAGTAGGCTGTTGTATAAAACACATGTCTCCGGTTTACATCTTCAAACTAAGGGCAACCATGGCAGAGAGGGTGAAGCATTCATCCACATATGCCAGTAAGAGTCTAGCTACATTCTCAGATATAAGTTTCTAATTTTGTCAGGAAATTGTTTTCATTGTAAGTTAAAGCATACTGTTAGCTAGCTAGATAAACACTTCTGCATTAATGTGGATGCTATCATGATTATGGATAGTCCTAAATGAATCGTGAATAATGAGTGAGAAAGTTAGAGGCATAAATATATTTTCCATACAGGATGCATGCTTTGGGAGGTTTTTATTCTGTACTGTCTTCCTTCTTTTCACTTTGTCAATTAGGTTAGTATTGTGGAGTAACTACAACATTGTTGATCCATCCTCAGTTTCTCCTATCAAAGCCATTAAACTCTGTAACTGTTTTAAAGTCACCATTGCCCTCATAGTGAAATCCCTGAGTTGTTTTCCTTCCTCTCCTGCAACTGAGTTAGAAAGATATGCCTGTATCTTTTTAGTGACTGGGTGTATTGATATACCATCCAAAGTGTAACTTCACCATGCTCAAAGGGATATTAAGTGTCTGCTTTTGAATTATTCCCCATATACCAATAGGTGCCCTTTTTTACGAGGCATTGGAAACCTCACTGGTCTTTGTGGTTGAATCTGTGTTTGAAATTCACTGCTCGACTGAGGGCTCTTACAGATAATTGTGTGCGTGGGGTACGGAGATGAGGTAGTCATTATAAAATCATGTTAAACACTATTATGCTCACAGAGTGAGTCCTTGCAAATTATTATGTGACTTGTTTAGCACATTTGTACTCCTGAACTTATTTAGGCTTGCCATAACAAAGGGCTTGAGTACTTATTGACTCAAGACATTTCAGCTTTTCATTTTTAATTAATTTGTCAACTTTGACATTATGGGGTATTGTGTGTAGGCCACAATTTAAATTCAGGCTGTAACACAACAAAATGTTGAAAAAGTCAAGTGGTTTGAATACTTTAGGAAGCTACTGCACATGCTCCTCCCGGATCAGCCTTTAGTATTTTTCAACCACAATAAAAGCTGGAACAAAGGGAGATTAGCCGGTGTGTAATTACCACAACCATTATCTAGTTCCTATATATTCCACCTCATCCATCTTGTTCAGGTTTACACCCTCCCTCAGTCTAATGATAAGGCCTTGTTTCTTATTTTTGAAAATAACAGTGGGTTTAAAGATCAGGGGAAGCATTTCCCAGTAGTGTCGCCGAGCTAAACATAATTAGAGACAAGTAGGTTAATGATAATAGGGTGTGACACATGTTAATAGCTTCTCATTAGGATGAATTTAGTTCTACTAGAGGCATTTTGAAGATTACTGGGAATTGTTGGGGCTCAAACCTTAAACTGGACACTTTTGTCCTACGAGAAATCGCTATGTTGCCACAAGAATGTGGCCAAGTGCATGTGATGTAGAGTAACTGCCAAAAAGCACACAAATGATCGTTTTCCCAAAATTGTCCAATCTTTCATTAAGAGCACCTGCCGCTGTTTCAGACTGAAAACGGCGTGTTGTAATGCTAGGCTGGTGAAATGAGATGGGAGCAGTTCTGAGGAATGTGTGCTCTGAATTACCTTAATGTTTTCATTCAGATTACACCCAAACTGTTTGATAAATGAGGTCTTGTGTTTTGCGATAATCATCAGAGCCATTTAGCACTGAGAAGAAAACAAGGTTTCCCTCAGCTGCAACTGCAAAGGTGGATAATGGACGTTTGTTATATGAGGACCAAAAAAATAAGAATAGGCAAACCACAATGTCAAAACAGCAGTGTTTAGAAAGCACCACACATGGTTCCCAAAAGACCATGTACAACCTGTTGAGCATGAGCCTCCAGTCATGTTACAGTATAACCACAATAATGCATGTGTGCCCTGCTTTCACTAGGTATACCACAGAGATTAAAACAGGAAGGAAATTAGTTGAAGATTAATCCTATTTCTCCTACCCTTTCTTAGCCCAGATCCATCTTCAGCAGTCTTGAGGTGGAACGTCATGACGTGGAGGAGAACATTGTCTACTTTAGGATTCATGGCAGTTCTTAATCTATCCATCCATGCTGCGCTCATGTTTTTTCTCTGACCTACTGAGGTAACTACAAATGTGGTTGTGGGTCCTATCCATTGACTCTGATCTTTACAAAGGCTCCTCTTCCATGTAGTATCGTGATGGATAGTGTAGAGAGCTGCAGGTGTGGAGTATTACTACCCTGTGACTGTGAACCTGACCAGCTTGCCATATGCAGGACATATTCTTCTTGTAATATCTTTTTGTGATTTCAAATAAATGTGGAACTGACACACAGATGGCCTGCCTCTTTCTTTGAATGAACCATTTCCTGCAAGCGGCAACTAGCAATGACAATGGTCGGCTTGACTAGAAACCATAAGACTAGACTACACATTGTGGTCCTTTTAATGGACCAAAAAAGAAAAGCTTGCCAACATTCAGCAATTTCTTAAGCCTTAAAGTACTATAATCTGGCGTGTCTTTTTAAGCATACAAATGTTCTAAAAACTTAGGTTGCGGCTTTGTTTTCTTATGTCAGAACGGAAAATAACTACTTTAATTATTACAGAACACAGCAGGACCACTGTCTTCCTGCTGGCTGACATTTTGATTTGAGAGCGGAAAGAGAAAGCAATCAGCAGCCAACCTTGAGTGTCCCACAGAGCTCCCAACCCCTTTCTGACATGTTTACCTTCAGTTTCACGTCCCTGTTTGGGTGATTATTCCACCACAGGGCATCCCAGAGATCATTAAGTTGATTTGGCTTCCACGCGGGTGTGAAAGGTCACTTACCATCATCACTGTTTAATTGTCCGTCTTGTTAACACAGTAAACTAATGGGCTGCATGTTTTTTATGTGTTGTTTTCATCACATTAACATATTGCAGTTGAGATTTATAATCCCTATAATTCATGATGGCGTAGCAGTTCAGACGTCTTTGTCTTGTCGTGTCCTGTGTATATATCCTTTTTTTCCTTTGTATATATATATTTTTCTATTTTTAACCTCAGTATCAACATACTCACCTGCAACCCTCCTCACCCAATGTGGTAAGGATCTGCTATTTTCTATACTTTAGAACCGGAACCCCCAACAGAAGCTAGCCAGCTAACTAGCTACTAGCTAGTAGTCAGTTAGCCACTGCTAGCGGTCATCAGCTAACCTTAGCCCGGTCAACTCCTGCCAGTCTGCACAGCGCGATTCAAAACAGCGCATACCAGATAGCTTTTTCTTCACATCTCCAGTTTCCTACCGCAAGCTCTGAACCTTTTCACCTGGATCATCGCAGCTAGCTAGCTGCTATCCGAGTGGCTACACCCTGGCTAACGTCTCTGTCCCGAAGCAAGCACCAGTGAGCCTGGAACTAGCCTCATGCTAGGTCCATCTCCCAGCTAGCTGAAGAGGTCCATCAGCCACTCCTACAATACACATTTTGCAATTGGCCTGGACCCCTTTTACTGCTGACACGGTGGTCCCGCCGATTCCAACACAACTGATCTCCCGACGTAATCCGCCCGATGGGTTTCAACAGACTCCTTCGTCGCGATGTCCCTTGAAGGCCCATCCACTAGCCTGCCAGCCGCAGCCCGCAGCATATCGGACTGTTAGCTGAAGAGGACCCTCAGCCAATTTCTTGAGCTGCAAATACCTATTTTGCTAATTGGCCTGGACCCTTTTACTGCCTACACAGAGCCCTGCCAATCCAACATGACTGGTCTGCCGACGTAACCGTCCGAGGGGGCTACAACAGACTTCTTCCGTTGCTACGTCCCCCTAAGGCCCTTCTGCTAGCCCCGGTCTGCTAGCTGTCTGAATCGCCATGTCTCCAGCTTGCCTAGCTACCCACTGGTCCCTATGATCACTCGGCTACGCATGCCTCTCCCTAATGTCAATATGTCTTGTCCATTGCTGTTTTGGTTCGGGATTATTGTCTTATTTCACTATAGAGCCTCCAGCTCTGCTGAATATGCCCTTTTGTTTCACCTCCCACACATGCACCTCCCACACCTCACCTGGTCTAAATGATGTCTCCGGAGACAAAACCTCTCTCATCGTCACTCAATGCCTTGGTTCACCTCCACTGTATTCACATCCTACCATACCTTTGTCTGTACATTATGCCTTGAATCTACTCTTCTGCGCCCAGAAACCTGCTTCTTTTACTCTCTATTCCGATTGCACTAGGTGACCAGTTCTTATAGCCTTTAGCTATACCCTTATCCTACTCCTCCTCTGTTCATCTGGTGATGTAGAGGTTAATACAGGCCCTGCAGCACCTAGCTCCACTCCCATTCCCCAGGCGCTCTAATTTGTTGACTTCTGTAACTGTTAAAAGCCTTGGTTTCATGCATGTTAACATTAGAAGCCTCCTCCCTAAATGTGTTTTACTCACTGATTTAGCACACTCTGCCAACCCGGATGTCCTAGCCGTGTCTGAATCCTGGCATAGGAAGGCGACCAAAAATCCTGAAATTTCCATCCCTAACTATAACATTTTCCGACGAGATAGAACTGCCAAATAGGGGGAGTTGCAATCTACTGCAGAGATAGCCTGCAGAGTTCTGTTATACTATCCAGGTCTGTGCCCAAACAATTTGAGTTTCTACTTCAAAAAATCCACCTTTCCAGAAAAATGTCTCTAACCGTTGTCGATTGTTATAGATCATTTTCTGCCGCCAGCTGTGCCCTGGACACCGTATGGGAATTGATTGCCCCCATCTATCTTCAGAGCTCGTACTGTTAGGTGACCTAAACTGGGACATGCTTAACACCCCGGCCGTCCTACAATCTAAACTAGATGCCCTCAATCTGACACAAATTATCAATGAACCTACCAGGTACAACCCCAAATCCGTAAACACGGGCACCCTCATAGATATCATCCTGACCAACCTGCCCTCTAAATACACCTCTGCTGTCTTCAACCAGGATCTCAGCGATCACTGCCTCATTGCCTGCGTCCGTAATGGGTCTGCGGTCAAACGACCACCCCTCATCACTGTCAAACGCTCCCTAAAACACAGCAAGCAGGCCTTTCTAATCGACCTGACCAGGTATCCTGGAAGGATATTGACCTCATTCCGTCAGTAGAGGATGCCTGGTTATTCTTTAAAAGTGCTTTCCTCACCATCTTAAATAAGCATGCCTCATTCAAAAAATGTAGAACCATGAACAGATATACCTCTTGGTTCACTCCAGACCTGACTGCCCTTGACAAGCACAAAAACATCCTGTGGTGTACTGCATTAGCATTGAATAGCCCCCGCGATATGCAACTTTTCAGGGAAGTTAGGAACGAATATACACAGGCAGATAGGAAAGCAAAGGCTAGCTTTTTCAAACAGAAATTTGCATCCTGTAGCACAATCTCCCCAAAAGTTCTGGGACACTGTAAAGTCCATGGAGAATAAGAGCACCTCCTCCCTGCTGCCCACTGCACTGAGGCTTGGAAACACTGTCATCACCGATAAATCCACTAAAATTTAGAATTTCAATAAGCATTTTTCTAAGGCTGGCCATGCTTTCCAAGTGGATACCCCTACCAGGCTATCTCTGCAGTAGATTGCAACCCCCCCCCCCCCCTTTGGCAGTTCTATCTTGTCGGAAAATGTTATAGTTAGGGATGGAAGTGGGCATCCAGCCAGGACGGGTTGTGCCAGCTCTATGCTCGAGACCTCCAGTGCGCCTCCACGGACCAGTGTATCCGGTATCCTTTTCCACGCACCAGGCTTCCAGTGCATCTCCCCAGTCCGGTGAGACCTGTTCCGGACCTCCAGTATGTCTCCCCAGCCTGGTAAGCCCTGTGGCAGCTCCACGCACCAGGCCTCAAGTACGTCTCCTCAGTCCGGTGAGACCTGTTCCGGCTCCACGTATGAAGCCTCTAGTAATGATCCATGGCACGAAGCCTCCAGTGATGATTCATGGCCCGGAGCCTGTAGTGATGATCCATGGCATGAAGCCTCCAGTGATGATCCATGGCCCAGAGCCTGCAGTGAAAATCCAGGGCAAGGAGCTTCCAGCGACGGTCCCCGGTCCGGATCCTCCGGCGACGGTCCCAGGTCCGGCGCCTCTGGCGACGGTCGGCGGTTCAGTAAAAAAAAAATTGTGTAAATGTCGCAGTTGAGACTTATATGGTGTAAATGTTGCAGATTTATATGGTGTAAATATTATAGATGAGACTTATATGGTGTAAATATCGCAGTTGAGATTTATATGGTGTAAAAATCACAGTTTAGACTTATATGGTGTACATGTCGCAGTTGAGACTTAACTCATTGCATTCCAGCAATGTTTATTAAACAATGCTATTTGTTGACCTGTTAATGGCACATTACATGCATGCATGCATACACGATATACTGTATGTATTTATTAAACTTGTTGTAATACTGTTTATTGTAGATGTGTATAATATACTATCATGCTGTATGTTTATGGTATGTATTTACATATGCAGTATGTATACATGTATTTACATATGCAGTATGTTTACAGTGGGGTTCCAAATTATTGTCAACTGTGATAAAGATGAACAAAAATTACTCTATAAAATAAATCATTCAAATACTGGGCTATATTGTAAGCAAACAATTATATTATTTTACACTAATTCAATTGCTCAGAGAAAGAGATTTTGTTGAATAACTAATTCTCATTTTGCCGCCAAACCCATCACTGGTGCGCATGACCAAGAGCTTAATTTTCATTCGTTGTTATCTGACCAAAGCATTGGTTCTAATCAAAGTGCCAATGCCTTTTAGCACACTTCAGGCATTTACGTTTGTTTGATGACATGAAAATAGAGCTCTTTGGCCAGGCACACCAGTGGTGGGTTGGCATCGAAATGAGAATGCATGAGCAGAAAATAACCCCATACCTACTGTAAAGTATGGTGGTGGAGCTTTGATGTTATGGGGCTATTTTGCTCCCGCAAGTCCTGGGGCCCTAAGATTAGCGGCATCATGAACTTTACCCAGTACCAGGACATTTTAGCCAAAAACCTGGTTGCCTCTGCCAGGAGGCTGAAACTTGGCCGCAACTGGATCTTCCAGCAAGACAATAACCCCAAGCACACATCAACATCCACAAAGAAATGGTTAATTGTCCACAAATTCGACATTTTGCAATGGCTATCTCATTCCATGGATATGAAACCCATTGAAAACCTGTGGTTTGAATTGAAGAGGGCAGTCCATAAGCGCAGACAAAGGATATCAAGGATCTGGAAAGATTCTGCATGTTGGAATGGTCTAAGATCCCTCCCAATGTGATGTCCAACTCATAAACATTTTAGAAAAAAAGCTCAATGCCGTTATCCTCGCCAGTTGAAGTTTGAAAGGTATTAAAAACAAGGGTGTCAATCATTTTGACCCCTACCTTTTTGAGAAAAAATCATTCTAATTCTAATTCCCTGAGCAATTTCATTACTATAACGTATAATAAAAATTGCATACAATATAACTCATAATTTGAATGATTTATTCTATACAGTCATTTTTGCTCATCTTTAATAAAGGGTGTCAATCATTTTGAACCCCACTGTACATGATCTATCAATCCTGTGCAGATAACAAGTTGGCTGGCAAGGTCTTCAAAGTGGCCTTCATCGGCTGAAGAAAAAGAAAGCTGGTATTTTTGGCAAATGTTCACTGCAGACCTGCTAAGTAGTGAACGTGCAGCTGTCTTGGCAACCAACTAGCTAACTGCAAACGATACATCTTCTCACATCGATACCAACCCAGTGGCTGATCAATCACCCAGGACATGGCTAAGAGGCACTTATACAGCAATGGATGGAGAAAAAAACCTAATGGAAATGTTCTGGTGTGTTTTGAGAAACGTATAGTAGATAGGTTCTGTGATGGATGCTGTCCAGATGAAAGGGAAACTAATCACTCCCCGTGCCAGATAACATGTCGGATTAGATGGTGTCCACGTAAACAGGAAGAAGCTCGCAGTGGTGATTATTTCCACCACAGGCTCCTTTCCAGTCACCGGCTGGCTTTGCAGTGATGCATCAGAAGATAAGAGATATTGTTGGAGAAAGGGAAGATCTTATTCCATAGATTGATCCCAAGCCTGTGTCAGGCTGAAAGGGTCGGGAGGGAGCAATATTAAGAGCCATCTGGCCTTTTTTTTTAGACACACATCAAAATATAATGAAAGCTGCATAATATCATGAAGGCTGGATACCCCATGAGGCCTACCCCCAATTCAAATGCCAAGATGCAGAAGTTTTCATTCAGACCAAATGATTACAACATAACAAAGAGGGGCACAGATAGAGAACCCTGTATCACAGTACATGAGTAAACCAGATTAAAAGTGTAGGTTTAAACCAACTGAAGCACATCTAAATCCTATTTGAAAAGACAAAAACAACTCCTCATCACAATTATGATGAACATTGTCTGAGGGTTAAATCTCAAAACAATCCAACGCTCAACAAGTCACTGTTTTAATTACGGCAAATGTGTTCACTCAGAGATCATGTCGTGGTAATTTCCTGTATTACTAAACATTGAGAGAGCAAACCACACACAAGTCAGAGTTATATTTTAAAGTCCATCTTTAATTATATATGAGCCTCACCATAGCCCTGTGACTCTCAGATCAATTCAGTGTCTATAAATGAATTCTCTGAGAGTGTTTACAAAATGGCAACTGAGATCTTTTATAGCAAAGATCCACCCCCGATTCGACATGACAAACCACAGATAATAGGAACTTCACAAAGTGCCTTTTACTTGAAAGAGGAGTACCCCATAGCCAGATAGCATTAGCTATAAATTATCGTTCAGTTTGGTCTCCTAAACGAAGTTCTTATCTTGTTCTTGGTACAATATATTACCAAAACATTACCTCATCTAATGGCATATATCGATTGTCAATTCTAGATACTCCCATCTCAAATACACCCGCTCCTGGACAAGATCAGAAAAGACAGTGAGCCTCTTAGGTCATATACTAGGTCAAGAATAAAGGCAACCTCAGAGGAGACATACAATAGTTACAGACACTGCCATACTCTTCCCCCAAATGGGAAAAGTAGGGAGTGACTGGTGTACAGACATCGTGGAGCCCTTCACATGGTTTAACAGATACATTGACATATGAAGACAAGCCTGACCTCTCCCCTCTCTGGGCCCCAAGTGACTAAGCCCTAGCAGAGAAGGGATAACTGCAAACTGCCAACAGTATTATCCAAAAGAAGACATCCTAATGACAAATATCTCACATAAGCATTATTATGTAAAACATCGTATTTATCAATGTTACCTAACTTATTCTGATTCATCCCCAACAATCCTTGCTCACTAAGACAGAATGCAGTGACGAGTTGAGAAAACTCCCAAAAGCTTATTAGAGACAACAACGGTTGAAAAGGAGCCGTCCTTGAATACTAAGCCCCTGCAACATGCTGCATTGTCACCAATCGTTTTATTCAGCCAATATTATTTTGTATTTTGAGGCAAGAACCATTCCGAATTTATTCATTGATTCAGAAATTAAGCAGATGACTATTAACAGAGAGCGCAAACAGAGAGTACTAGTGTACACTAGTCGTCCACGAAGGTATTGCCATACATTTACCTAATGTAATAACTGTTTAACAGCGCATGAATGAATTGACACCAGCAGAGGATACATTTCAGGCTTATCAATGATACAACACTGGTATTCTCTGTAAACCAAACCTACAAAGCCCAACTGACTCAAAACAATAACCTGGCAGCCCACCCTAAAGCACGCTGCGCAGCCTTACACATTGTGAATGTAAATTAGTCATTCCTTACCACTACCATACACACCACCACTATGAGGGTATAACTGTAGTAATAACAGGGTATTACTCAGAGACAAAGAACACATGGTATTAAGCCTGGTTTCTGTTTAGAAGGTGAATGGCCTTCAGCTGTCAGTGAAGCTTTTGGCAGAGAGGATAAGGAGCAGAGGTCAAGACTAGACTCCTAAACCTAAAAGGGTTCTTTGGCTGTCCCCATAGGAGAACCCTTTGGAGAACCCTTTTTGGTTCCAGGTAGATCCCGTTTGGGTTCAATGTAAGATCCTTTCCACAGAGGGTTCTACACAGAGCCCAAAACGATTCTATGTGGAACCAAAAAAGGTTCTCCCTGGAACCAAAAAGGGTTCTCCTATGGGGACAGTCAAAGTCACCACAGAACCATTTTGGAAGAGTGTAGGGCATCGGTGATACTGTAGATGGCCCTGGCTTTGTGCTGGCCATCGAGATGCCACACTGCGATCCCCAGGACTATGCGTCAAAACCTGACACGTCATCCTGGCTACAGTGTTAGTTAATATGCTAGTACATGAATAATCTCATAACCAAGTGAAGCTCCCTAGCTAACACATGTGGTATTGCCATTCATCCATCGCACACTAAACCTTAGCGGTTCTATCATGGAATTGCAATGTGGTGAATGTCACGCGTAGCCAAACATTAGCCTGGAACTGGAAGGAGACACAGTGAAACTGATAGATAATACCTGTTCTCCTGAAAGAGATGAAATCCTGCTCATGTGGGTATTGATACTGGAGGTTATCCTGGAGGTGATCTACTGTATAGTAATGCCTCAAAGCCCCTCTGACGATCCACCTCCAACCACAGGAAACACAACTTCAGCTTCATGCAGATGGATAAAGGACTTGTGGTATTAGCTGAGAATGCCATAACAGTTGTTCTAATGCTTATTTCCATGTTCACTTGTCATCAACTGCTTTGTGGGGTACAGTCTGAGGCGTAATGATTCATTCATGATTTGTTGTCATCTGTTTCATGGATTCTCACTTAGTGCTCAGTCACGCCTCTTTGAAGGCTTGCACACGTCACATTGGATGTGGACCTAGCGTTCATCTGTCAATCGTTCAGCGATCGACAGACAGTTCTACATGTAAAAAATGTGCGCACTTGTTTCGCATATTACGTTCAGAGGTGCTAAGTACTCTCGGCCAGCAAATGCTATTGGTGTGTCTGAACCCTTATGGCCCGCCCTTGTAATAGTACAATGACAAGCCACCGATGACAAAGGAACTGTCAAAGAGCTGATGCAGTCGGTATAAAATATGCATTAAAGGGTGTATGCTTTTTCGATAAATTATTAATGTATTTGTTTACTGTAAAAAATAAAAAAAATGGTAACACTTGACACCCAGCGTCAAAACACATTATGACACGGTCATAATCATGTCATAATATGTCATAACTGCTGACATAACTTATCCTGTCATAATATGGTCATAACACAGTCATGACCCCTATATTGACACCTGTTGTGACATATATTGCGTTAATTTATGGCTGGTTATGACACCTACATAAGAGTGTCAAAACCCACATTTATTCACATGTTTTTTTAATTGCCAAGAAGGTTCATTTCGTTTGAAAGTTTATTTATTCAGAACTTTGTTGTTGTAATGAATTCTTTAGTCATGTTTTATCCCCCCCATCATATTTTAAATAACTTGCAGAAAAGCATTATGACCATCCTGTGTCACTTTACTTGGACTAAGAAACTACACTTTATGACACTGTCAAGAAGCATTATGACCATCATAATCCTATAAGCCAGATAGGCCTATCACATACATGCCCTTCTGTCATTCATCAGTCCAAAAGAGGGTGTCTTGTCCTGTTCCTGAAACCTGCTCCTGCATTCATCCCAGTCATCAGCAACAGAGCATTGGGGTAGGTGCATGTCTGACATCAATGTGTGATGAGGCAGACACAGCAGTACTAGAGACGATGATTTAATAAAGAAAAAGATCTTCAGGCAAAAATATTAATCCACAACGTCAAAAGTAAAAATGTATGTCCTCCAAGACACAAGGAAAATCCACAAAGTGGTAAGAACAGCAGGGAAAAAACAAACCTCAAAAGAATAATCCAAAATAAACAAGAACAAAACCAGAGTACCTCAAGAAAATCCAACTAGAGAAACAAAAGTTCACAGCATGGCTGGGTGCTAACATACAAACACAGAGCAAAGAACTGAGGAACACTAAGGGTTTAAATACATTCAAGGGAAATGAGGCACAGGTGCAACTAATAACTAGAACAAGGGAAAAACAAAAGGGTCAAAAAAGCACAATGGGAGCATCTAGTGACCAAAACCTGAACAATCCTGGGCAAATCCTGACACCTTGTGACTCGAGACTTCCCACTGGGTAAAAACTGGTTGAATCAACTATGTCTATGTCTATGTCAAAAAGTCATCAATGTAAGGGCATTTTGTCTTTTTTTCCCATCCAACTTTGAACCTAAATCCAATGACATGGCGAAATGTTTTTATGATTTCAAGTTGAATTCAAGTTAGTTTACAACTCAACCAAATATCAATCAAAACTATATGTTAAACTGATGGCTCTGCCCAGTGTGTTGCTCATGACCCAAATGACTTGGTCCCGCCTCAGCATCATAGCAAGGACACAATGACACTGCAGTATTGACTTGTATTGACTCAATACCTTACCATGTACAGCAACTGGACATTACAATAATGAATGAATTCCCAACGTTTGCTTTGTTGAGCACTGCCTTCTCAGGACCTGAGATATGTCCATTGTTCATTGAAACATACAGTATGTGTGAAAGAATAAGGGTGAACGACATTGAAAAGTACAGATGACCTATCTTAATTGGAGCCAGTTTCACACAGCAGGAAAATTATCCTGCAGCAACAGTACATGTGAATTGCTATGCGGATTATAATGAATGGTCATTTTGTGTAGGGGTTGATCAAGTCTGAAATTGTAAAGTGTAAATGACAAACTTTTGGAAGCCTTTTTAAACCTTGAATACACTACACATTGCATTTCCTGCTGTACAGGAAAATCCCTGCAACAACAGGATGATCAAATTAAGATATGGCATCTGCATCAATTTGTGTTAGTATGAATTCTGAACTATCCCAGTAGAGGAACTACTATAAACCTATTACGTCACCTGGAACAGAATATGGAATGGATGATATGATTGAACGGATCACGCTGAGCTGAATATGATATCTTATGAATCCATTGCCATGCTCAGACACTCCTCTCTTTCTCTATCGGTTGTGTAAGTGTTTATTTTCCAGGCGACTGAGCAACAAACAGAACGGAATCTCTTAGTCCTGGTCTGGCTCTCTTTTGAAGGGCTGGACTGCACATTCCAGACCCACTGTTCACATCAGTCATGCCAGGGAAAGGTCAAGTTAACCGCGCACATTAGAGATGTTCTTTATGCATGCCGTGACAGGAAGGTGCTCGCTAAACAAATGCCATTTGACTTCCAATCCACCACGTTGTCAGATGTATAGGTAACTTCGTCGGACCAATGCTCTGAGGAGCAGATGAACATGCATAACGCGATAGTTTGGGAACTGTTTGCAAAGCACTTTTTACTCCCACATCAGTGTCACAATAACAAGCATGTACATTCTTTATGGTGTTGGGGTATTTGATTGGATTGAAACAACCTTTGAACTTACATGGGAAACTTTGTGACAGTCTGGATTCGTTGCCGTCATTTTACCAGATGCTGCCTCTGTGCTGTCAGAGGAGACTCTCCTAAAATATTAAACAGGAGATTCTTTCTCAGGGCGCAGTAAGCCAGCATTCACAAACAGAGAGCAAGTATAAGTTAGAAGTTAGAACAAAAGAGGCCTATTCGGATTGAAGTGTAGCACCGCAGAGCGGGGAGATGAAAGTGGGGTTTAACGTGTCTGACTGAAATGGCATGCAGTCTGCGAAAATGAAGTGCTCGGGGTATCCAGAGCGTGCACCCACACACACACACACACACACACACACACACACACACACACACACACACACACACACACACACACACACACACACACACACACACACACACACACACACACATCAGGCAAGCATGTGCACCAAGGCTCTCAGCAGGCTTTCTAACCACCTCTCGGCTAGATGGGTTTCTCAAAGAGCTCGCTCACTGGCTGCTTTATATAGAAACAAACAAAGACGGCTTCCCTGAAGGCTCAACATCCCAACAAAGTTAAAATGAGTCGAATTAATATATGCCAATGCAGTCTCAAATTTTTATCTACAGCATTCCTCTGAAGGTAGAATAATTTCTGTAGACAGAAAAGTTCAAAGCAGTTGAACCTGATAAAGAGAGTAAATTGAAGTTGAGGTTACTTTTTCTGTCTTTAAAGGGTTTCCACATGAAAATAACCCAATTGCACATCATAACACAATTGCAGGTTGCTAGTGACTTGCAATATTGTGCCTAGTGCTTGACTTGGACTGAAATAGGTTCCGGTACTCATTTTGTGTGCCAGTACTGTTTATATGTAGGTGCAGAAGCTCCACAATGCTTTTGAAAATATGTTCTATAAGAGGAACAGGAGCTCAATCAGTAGAAAATGTGATATGCTGGTACTCAGCTCCGGTGAGCTCCTGCCCAAGTCAAGCACTGATTGTGTCAAAATACTCAAGGCAATTAACCCTGAACCGACAAGTTGCCTAAAATCTCTTTACGTGAGATTTTAGTTCTGGGTTTACGATATTAAGCGAGCGACTAAGATTTTGATTCCGTGTTTTCAGAGATTATTGGCATCTTGTCATTGTCACACTCTGACCATGATTTGCGTTGTTTGTTTCTATGTTTTGCTTGGTCAGGGTGTGAGAGGAGTGGGCATTCTATGTTGTATGTCTAGTTTGTCTATTTCTATGTGTTTTAGCCTGATATGGTTCTCAATCAGTGGCAGGTGTTTGTCGTTGTCTCTGATTGGGAACCATATTTAGGTAGCCTGTGTTGTATTGTAGTTCGTGGGTTATTGTCTATGTGTAG
The DNA here is from genome assembly GCF_013265735.2 of Oncorhynchus mykiss. Classification (NCBI taxonomy): domain Eukaryota; kingdom Metazoa; phylum Chordata; class Actinopteri; order Salmoniformes; family Salmonidae; genus Oncorhynchus; species Oncorhynchus mykiss. Next base: position 33,995,830 of record NC_050571.1, on the reverse strand, counting down.
TTGCCTGTGTCTGCACTTGTTGTCATAGCGCCACATTCGTTTTGTTGTTTTTGTTTAAGTGTTCTTCGTGTTTTTTCGTCATTCAATAAAAGAATAACTGAGCATCTGACGCGTTTAATGCATCAGATGCTAAATTACTTTCTGGAGGCAGGCGTGTTAGAAAATGCAGCAAGCAGTATGTTCAGAATATACAGTATGTTCAAAAGTATTGTGGCGCTCCTGCACCTAAATATAAACAATACTGGCACCCAAAATGACTACCTATTTTAGTCCAAGTCAAGCACTGGGCACAATCTTCAAATCACATAAAACTTTATTTGTCACATGCGCCATGTACAACCTTACTGTGAAATGCTTACTTACAAGCCCTTAACCAACAGTGCAGTGCAAGAAGTGTTTTAGAAGTGTTTTATTTTTACCAAATAAACTGAAGTAAAATATAATTTTAAAAATAATTAAAAGTAACACAATAACAATAACAAGGCTATATACAGGGGGTACCGGTACCGAGTCAGTGTGCGGGGGTACAGGTTAGTCAGGTTAGTTGAAGTAATTTGTACATGTAGGTAGGGGTGAAGTCACCTGGAATATGTTACAGTACTGTGTTATGCTGTTCAATTGGGTTATTTTCATATATGGAAACACCTTTAAAGACCGAGAAAATAACCACAACTGCAATTTACTCTCTTCATCAGGTTCAATTGCTTTGAACTTTTCTGTCTACAGAAATTATTCTACCTTCATAGGAATGCTGTAGACAAAAACACCTGCGAAATCGTGATTTGTCCAAATGATCAGTGATGGATGCGATGAATCGTTAGTCATTGTATGCCACAATGTTGTCAGACGCCACAATAGCAGTTATGTTATGTCTGTCCAGGAGAGATTATTGCTCAAAACTATCCATTTTAGATAAAAGTATCAATTAGAAAATATTTATCTGCTGAACGATGTTTTAATACTATTTTGTCGGGTAATATAATTACATTTCGATCCGACTGGTTAAGAGCTTCAGTACCCATAACAAGTATTCATTATTGAAAAGATATTTTGCTTTGAAGTTCATCAGCACCATTCCTATGATTTCCTCATCACATTTCCCTAAGGAAACTTTCCAGTCCAGATGTCTTTCCAGTCCAGATGCAGCTGTTACCTCAAATGACCTGTTCCAGTCTCCTACAGACAAAAACATCCCAATAAACAGGACCTCTTTTTTTTGTCACACGGAGTTAACTTTTACCAAAAGTGAGTGTTAACTTACCTCAGTCTTCAAACTTCTCCATATATCTTTTCCCTCATCTTGAACACATTTTTGTTGCATTTTATTTGTATTTCTAATGCGAGGACTTGCTGCCTTCAGAATTAAAAACTGTCCTTAGTATTGACTCATGCGATGAGTCTATAACAAAGGTCACATTTAAGTGCTGCTGGACGGTCTTCTCCTCATTGCGATTCGAATCAATTCCAGAGCACCGAGAAACGAATCAATAACCACATGTGCTACGATCTACACGGGTAACATTCATTGGTGAGTAGAAATAGTCGGGCTGTTAACCATTAGCCTATCATCCTGCCTCTGAACGTCAACAGTCAAAATGGCTGCTTTCTCATTCATTATAGTATAGTCAGTATACTCTTCTTTATGAATAGCAAAGCCAGTTACAGTTATGACGCCATTATTACCAAGACCTTCATGATCTGTCTTTGCCTGAAACAAAAAAACGGCCCAGACTTACTGCAGGCATTGATGCTGCAAAAAAAAAAGGATGGGTAAAACAAACTGTACTTGCGAGAGAGACAGAATACCTTCCAGATGAGGTTATTCCAGATGTAGTCCCACGCATGTGTTTTTACCTCAAATTAAGATTGCCAATGACGAGAGACACCCAGGTGCCTGTAGCTGTAGCTGTCATGGCTGTCGATCTCTGTCCATGTGACACTGCCAAAGCCATTGAAAACGTGGCAATAGAGTGAGAGAGCAAAAAAATGAAGAGCGCAATTCAATTCGAATTAGTATGGCACTATTCCCGCTGTGGTAATTCAATAGAAACGGTTTTCCATTTGAAACAGGCTCCGGTGGGCTATGCCACAGTGTTTATCTGGCTCTTAGTAAATGTCATGGACAAAGCAGAACTGCCACTCACTGTGTTTTTGTTGGCTCGTGACCTGCATGGGGAACAAAGACTATACTTTCATAAATGTGGTGCATATACTATCACACGTATAACAAGTTCCTGCCTTGTTTTTGAACTTAGGGCTTTACCATAGAAAGGGCTTTACCATTTAAAATATTTAAATATATTTGTAACTTTCTTCTGAAGAAAATGCCTTGTATTTCACAGATCCCGAGTGAAGAGTAAAATGTAAACAGCATTTGCGTACTGTATGAAAAGATCTACAGTATTCCTGACTTTTCGTAACTACTGGCGAGTGCTTTTGCAACCAGTGTGGTATTGACTAAGGACTTGAACTGTTCATCATTTCTCTCAGGCCTAAGTAAACATGTTGCAGTTTTCAGATGCAACACACTTCAATGGCTTTGAGTGCTCTTAAAGAACGCCACTGATTAAAAAAGCTTGTGCAAGCCATTCAACTTTTATTTACTCATCTTTGCATGTTTGAATATGAGTGAGTAAGCCATTTAGCTGTGGTTGTCATGCTTTGATGGGAAGACAGAACAGTGGGCTCTGAAGAAGATGAAGGTTTTTCAGCAAACTTTCAATCGACTGTCCATGGTCAAGTTGTTAGAGGCCACCAATACTCAATAGAGTATTGCTGAATATTAACAGCCATAATTCCCCATTTGTTTCATATTTTTAGTTGCAGAGCTTAAGTGTCAGACTTCCATCATTACAATCGATCATTTCCTGTCCTCTAGGATGACCTTGCCTTGGAAGAAGGCTAACAGCGGTTAAGATATCGATAAAAGCATGAATCCCTTTTGCGTTAGCCTCTAGAACAGGAAGGGTTAAGCGTCGGCGCTCTGTGCGTCATCTAAATACAGCCGCTGTACACAGCAGATGCGTGTCTTGTGCGGCAACACGTGCAGGGCTTAACCAGGGAGACGTTTAGTTGGTGCATGGCATGGGTCACTGGGCTGTATGCTAAGTGAGGGCAGGGGCTAGCCGACATAGCTCTCGAGTCCCAGCTGCCTCGCATAGATAATTAAGTGAATTAGCGATAGCTAATGTCCAAAAGAGTTGTGCGTCACATTACTCAAGCGGTCTCAATGAGACAATATGAAGAAATAAAGAAGTGTTTTTTTAAAGTTCTATTTTCTATTATTATCTATTTTATGATCATTATTATCACTGCATTGTTGGGAAAGGATTTCAGTGCACTGTTGTACCAATAAACGTAACAATGTAATCGGGACATGGCTAGATGAAGCCGATCTAGTGAGTCTGGCACCAACCCGGATTGCTTGTAGGATCCAAACAACCGGTCAATCAGCTAAGTTAGCATTTCATCCCAAAGCTCTCTTTCATGTCACAATAGCTAACAATACTGCATTTAGGCCTGTAGGTAGAGAGGTAGAACATACATAAACAAACATTTACATTCCGTGCCTCTGAGGGCAACCAGACATCTACAGTTCTGTACCAGCATGTATTATTCCAATGGTGTTCCATCATTCCCAAAGCTCTAGAAGATATGAAGAGATTCCAAATTCAGAGATTCTAGCCTGAGAGTTGATTTGGGAGTCAGAGATTTCAATGCTTCACTACAATATCATTAAATTCTCTTGGACCTCCCTTATGTTATGTTCCCTGACCTTGAAGGAGATTTTGGAAATCCACAGACAGACTGTAGCTTTATTAGGGTTGCCTAACATCTCAGAGAGTGAACGTGAAAAGGCGCGTTGTGAAAGTTGACAGCTATGGCACACGAAAGGTCTCAAGTCTCAAGTCTAGACCTGTCAAGGGGATAGCAGAAAACCGACGCTCAATCACATTCAAAAGCGCCAAAGGAAAATCTGTGCCCACCCTTCATGTAATCTACTTTATAGAAGAGCAAATATTGGTTTAAATAAACACATAATGTATTGTCTCATATTTGGTGAAAATATCACATCAATAAAGTTGGTATTTCATTATAAAGAAATTCATGTTTTACATGATCAAATACCAACAGGATATTGCAATACCATATCAAATATAGGGGAGAGAAATTCTTGAAATAATTGCCATTCATGCACAGTATCTAATTTCATCCTATTATTGGTCATTCTACCCCACAAAGTATTGCACCTTAATTTTATTCCTCTTCCAGGACCGTGTGCCTTTGAATCCCAGGGAAATAAGCCTTGGTAACAGAAAATAATGCCTTCTCATTACTCATCCACCCCCCCCCACCCCGCCGGATTCTCCTTCCAACTGCTGGGGGGCGAGAGGAAGACACCTCGCCATCCATCACAATTCTTAGGCCCCCCATTTTGTCTCAACTCCCATTTGTTCCATTGTTCTCTTTTGCCATTGTTGTTGACTCCTCAGTGAATTCATAACTGTAACCGTCCTATCGATCACACTGTCTCTTCCCCTGGACTCCCCGAGAAGGCCACATCCGCTCTGTGATTCCTCTTCGCTTTTCTGGCAGAATTCAGTGTGTCGAAACACACCGTTGTAGTTTCTGTGGCACACTTTTGTGGGCTTTATACAAGAACACTCAGCCCATTGTTGAGTCCAGGTCATTTCTTGATGGTAACGAGCAGCATTATGTTGGGTAGCCTACTGTAAGTTCAGTTTAGGTTCTGTATATGGCATTTCCCTGAAACTATTATTAACTCAAAGGACTAAAATGGTCTGTGTATAATATACATACTGCAACTGTTAAGGTAATAATCTGTTTTATTTATTTCTCATGTCTCTCTCAGGTCTAATCCATCACATGCATTATTCCTGCCTGTGATCTACTATAATATCCCCTTGCTCGCTACTCAGAAGCTGCACAATATGGTATTATCACTCGGATAGGGGAGACTTGCTATTCATTCAGTGTTTCCTCCATGCGTAATGTAATGTATTCCCCAGAACAATCTAGTTCATCTGTGTACACGCACTGCAGAGAGCAACCCCTTCTCTTGCTCTCTTCTCTGTCTCCACGGAGGGTAAACTGGGAAATAAGCATATGCTTTAAACATTCTAACACCATATTCTGTTTCTGGGATGAAATGCATGACGCAGAAAGAAGAAGAACACAACACACAAGTTGTGAAATGTAAAAATATATATATATATATAAAAGTACCACTAAGAACCAAAGCGGTTGTATCAATGCTAAGCTATACAGTTAGTTCCTGCAAAGTGTTTTCATTAATCCTCCCCTGACTTAAAGCACTTCAAATGCTCCTGAGGGCCCCAATAGAAGCTTATAAAACAGAAAATGAGGTCTCAAAAGGGTGAGTCATACTGTATGTTGTAAGAGGTGCGTTGAGAATTCCTCCCAACTCCCCATTCTTTCATTCGGCTTCGGCCTTGATCAGAGTAGAGTGGATCAGAGGAGATGGTATCTCTTTGGGGGTAAACCAGAGGCACGTTACAGGTTTGGCAACGCTCTGCAGTACACACAAAAAAAACATGCATGTCCAAATACCTAATGGCAGATGGCAAGCGGTGCTAAACGGGTGGCGTGATGCGGGATAACACTCTTTGACATGCTGTAGGCTGCACTCTGTGAAGTGGAACGGCGGTGGTGCACTGCGAGGTGAGGTCACACTGCCGAGCCCACTGGGAATCCAGCCATTATGAAGATGTAGCGTAGTGCCCTTGTCTAGCCTCTGACGTACCGAATGACCTCTGTCAATTAACGCTAAATGAAGTCCATGAAACCGAGTTGATTGGATTATTTTGTTCCCTCCCTGAGATGGTGAGGCTTTAGTGCACTGAAAAACGGGCCAGGGTGATGGCTAAGTCTTGTCTGTCGTTCCTTTATGCAATTACACTGCCACACCATTGCTGTCTCCTTTCTGCAGAGGAGCGAGTGAGCTATGATTGGCATTAGCTTAAAGGGTAAGTACAGAGGCCTTGTCTGGGCTCAGTGAGCAGCAGTGACTCCCTGGCTGCTATGAAATCATCACCGGACTTCAAAGGTGGCATGGCGTCATCAGGGAGAGTTCCCTCTCAGCTCTCACACAGCTGCAGTCTTTCCAAGTCTCTCAGGTTATTTTCTCTCTCTGCTTCAAAAGGGAGAAGAGCAGATCTTTTTTCCCTGTTATCTGGGCTGATTCAAAGGCAGGCCTGCATGTAAACATTGTGCTCTCTGAAGCCGGAGGGAGAGTATCAACGTTCACATGGTGAAAAACTGTTAAGCATCTTCAGGCCTTTATTCTTTTACCTCTCCCTTAGTTTTTCATCCTCGTTGAATATCTAAGGATTCTTGCATGAATCAGAGGTATGTCCCCGAGCCATTTATTCAAAGCAAGTGCTACTTCAAACATCTATACATTGTGTCATTTGAACGACCCTATTTGTAAAAGCTTTGCTCTATCTTAAAATATATATAGCAGTCACTCTCTAGAAACATCCTCTTGTGTTTTTAGTACAGGGATGGATGTATTTGAGTACCCACTGGGCAAAAATTTGAAAACTGGTTGAATCAACATTTCAACCAAAAATGTCAATGTGATGACGTTGAATCAACGTGGAAAACCGATTGGATATTTTTTTTAAAGTTATCAATGTAAGGGAATTTAGATTTTTTTTCACTCAACTTTTCACCTAAATCCAATGACATGGAAATGTTTTGTTGATATGACATTGAATTCACGTTACTTGACAACTCAACCAAATGTAAATCAAAGGTAGATGTTTAACGGTTGTCTGTGCCCAGTGTGGCACATTCTTTTTTGGTAACACAAAACTGCAACTCATTACTATCTATAGTACGCAGTCAGGTAAGAATTTTGCAGACATTACTCTTTTGAATTAAGATTATTACAACAGGAAGTTGCACTTTAAATTATGAACTTCAATGTTAATGTTACCACATTACCTGATAACAAAGTAAGAAAAATAGGGATTTACTTTTCATCCTTTCACTTTTCATTAACACAATCCACAAAGTCTATCAGCAAATATATCTCATGCAAGCTAAAACAGAAGATTAAAATGGTATTAATATCATACTCATTACCATTACCCCTCATACTCAATCTAAAAACCAATATTTATCATTCACAGTATGATTTCATCACACTTATTAACTGTATCTACACTTCTATCTTCTTCATAAGCTGGATGTGACAAATAAACATTTGATTTTAAACCACCCAAAGAACAATTACTGAAGTGTTATGAAGATAATGATGTACCTGTCCAGTGGATGCACATCAACCGGTCTTATAACAGGACATACTGTATCTACCTCTATCACTCCAGTATCCCTGCACACTGTGAATATGGTACTGGAACTGACTGACCCTGTAAGCTTACTTACTTTCTCGTGTTCTTCTTATTTCTCATGTGTTTTTATTCAACCTTATGTTATTTTCAGTATTACATTATTATTGATTACTGCATTTTGGGGTTTAGGGTTGGCAAGAAAGGAATTTTAACTGTACATGTGCAAGTGACATTAAAACCTGAAACACTTAAAGTGGAACTGACAGCATTTAGGCAACGTGAAATCTCATTCAAATCTGTTCATATACAACCCCAGGAAGAATTGTACCCATTTTTTTGTTTTTGTTTCCCCCTGACATATAGAGTGGGGAAAGTGGCAGTGGGTTTGGACAATTAATAGACACTGCAGTAAATAAAACAGAATTAAAACATCTGTCTTGTCCAGGACCGGAGTCTGGGCAGACCGGTGCGCCATAGCCAATCAGAGCTACAGTAGGCCTATATGCAAATAAAACATTTGCCACACGGGCCTGCCATCATTCACTTTGAACTGGACTGTGTGTTTACAGGCAGTAGCAACAGTGCGACTTTAGATCATTAGAACACATTCGCCAAAAGCCACAAAATACACCTGAATGGATTTCTGCAAATATGTAAATTCCCCGGGAGTCCTCTTACATTTGAGAACTTCACAGTCCTATTGATCAAACATCCATGAAAAGGTAGGCTATGTTTCCCTCAGTTGCCCAAGAACATCTACAACAACAAGATCACAACTAATGCTGGCCAGAGCTGGAGGAGCTCAAATTTAACGCGGGAACATTAAATAAACCCTCTCAAACATTTTCAGATAGTTGGCTGTCAAAATAGCACTAATCAACGATGGAGAACAGTAGCCTGCTCGCCCTTCTGCAGCTTGCCTGCCAATACATGGGAGCCTGCCTGCCTGCTTGCCCATTTGATCAATGCCAAATACATTTGATTGACAACTAATATATATGCTATCTGTGGACAACGGTCATTCAAGTTCAGCATAGCTAGCTAGCAAAGGGATTCACAGCTGTAGCCATCGAAAAACTATATAAGGGGAAAAAGTCAGTCACTCCAATGACATGCCATTCTTACAGCAGCTAGCAAGCCAGTTAACGTTAAGGATCTGGGTTAGGGTTTAAGTTACTGTTACGTTTAAAATCAGATTTTATGGCTTTGTGGCATAGCCAGCTAGTGACCACTCTGCAGAGCTGCCTCCAGAACAAGATTCATGACAAAAAAAAGTGTAACCTGCATTGCGGGGCCAGGTCCCAAGAAGTAATGTCCCAAGAAAGAGGAGAAAACAAAAATGGTCTACTTTTCCTCCTTTTGTGATGTATTTATTTGTCCCAGAGGACAATTGGTTTTGCGGCAGAGGAGCATAAAAAACAACATGAGACGTAAAAAAACAGTACAGTACATTGAGCTTATTAGTCATAGGGCTGACAGCCATCAATACAAACACATACAGGTCTAGTGATCGACATTAGCAGCAGCACAAACGTTTAAAATAAGAAGTAAGTAGTATCACAGTTACTGTTAGTAAAGTTATGTTGCCATATTCCTTATACAGCATTGGCAACTGCAGGACCAGCATCTGTTCCTGTCCTCTCCACGTCCCCATCCTTCCCCCACCTACACCCCCACATAGCCTCCCTTCTTATCCGCGTGACACCGTATTGGTGAGGCACCCTGTCCACAGGCTACATGATGACAGGGCCAATGGCCAGTGATGTGGCCTGCTGTCTTCCTCACCCTTTTGGGGTGTCAGATAGTGGAGAGAAGTTTATATCTGTCCTGGCATAACAGCCTTGGATGTCCTTGCAGAAATCTGTTGCGAAACATCAGGATACAGACCTAGCCTTCTTGTGTTTTTATTTATTCCTTTTGGTTTACCTCCTGTTGACATTTAATTCGATTTGCACTCAGCGGTTTTGTTCTTTGTCTTTTGTTTCCTTTCCTTCTTCTAGGAGAAGAAATGTCAGATCACAAAAATGTTAAGGTTTCTGCCAGGATGTATAATTCCAGAGGCTATGGCAGTTACACCAACACAAATCCAGTACAGTACAAAGATGCCTCAGTGTGAGGAGACCACCTGCGTTGACATGATCTCTTCCTGTTGTCTCCTGAAGCTGGCTGCACGTTACATGATAATCTCTTGGGTTGACAGCACCCGCATTCCTGACAAGCACAATGACACACCCAGCGCACACAGGCCCTACCAGCAGTGAGGGAGGCATGTTGTGAACCCTGTCCCATGGACCCATGGACCGATCTCCGCTAGCTGCAAATGCAGACAGACTGGTAGAATAAAGAAACACCAAGTTCCTGTTGGGTACCGGCTCAGCATTTGGCCTGTATGTAGGCCTTCTCTGTTTTCCTAGATGCAGCTTGTTGGCAGTGAGACGAACATCTGGTAGACTGGCCCTGTTGGGTTTGGACAGATTGTTGCACTTATACCTTGCTGTTGCATAGAATTTGTTATGTAAGAGCACAGTACCTATTTAAAGTACAATTTGGACAGTTACTGTTATGAATAGACAGCTTTACATTTCGGGTTTGTTTATGCAACAGCCGACAAGACGATCTTGCACTACCGGTCAAAAGTTTTAGAACACCTACTCATTCAGGCGTTTGTCTTTATTTTTTTACGATTTTCTACATTGTAGAGTAATAGTGAAGACATCAAAACTATGAAATAACACATATGGAATCATGCAGTAACCAAAAAAGTGTTAAACAAATCAAAATATATTTTATATTTTACATTCTTCAAATAGCCACCCTTTGCCATGATGACAGCGTTGTACACTCTTAGCAACCAGTTTCACCTGGAATGCTTTTCCAACAGTCTTGAAGGAGTTCCCACACACGCTGTTTAGTGCAAACAGGCAACTAAACATAGAATAACAACCCACAAACTATCCAAGGAATATGGCTACCTAAATATGGTTCCCAATCAGAGACAATGATAAACAGCTGCGTCTGATTGAGAACCAATCTAGGCAACCATAGACATATACAGTGGGGCAAAAAAGTATTTAGTCAGCCACCAATTGTGCAAGTTCTCCCACTTAAAAACATGAGAGAGGCCTGTAATTTTCATCATAGATACACTTCAACTATGACAGACAAAATGAGGAAAAAAAATCCAGAAAATCACACTGTAGGATTTTTAATAAAGTTATTTGCAAATTATGGTGGAAAATAAGTAACCTGACAGAGCTTGAAAGGATCTCCAGAGCAGATCCTCAAATACAAGTGTGCCAGGCTTGTAGCGCCACACCCAAGAAGAATCAAGGCTGTAATCGCTGCGAAAGGTGTTTCAACAAAGTACTGAGTACAGGGTCTGAAAACTTACGGAAATGTGATATTTCCAATTTTTTTTTTTGCAACAACAAAATACAAGTTTTTGCCTTGTCATTATGGGTTACTGTGTGTACATTGATGAGAAACAACAAACATTTTAATCAATTTTAGAATAAGGCTGTAATGTTACAAAATATGATAAAAGTGAAGGGGCCTGAATACTTCCCGAATGCACTGTATATACACTACATGGCCAAAAGTAGGTGGGCACCCCTTCAAATTAGTGGATTTCACTATTTGAGCCACATCCATTGCTGACAGGTGTATAATATCGAGCACACAGCCGTGTAATCTCCATAGACATACATTGGCAGTAGAATGGCCCATACTGAAGAGCTCAGTGACTTTCACCTTGTCACCGTCATAGGATGCCACCTTTCCAACAAGTCAGTTTGTCAGATTTATGCCCTGCTAGAGCTGCCCGGGTCAATTGTAGGTGCTGTTATTGTGAAGTGGAAACGTCTAAGAGCAACAAAGGCTCAGCCACGAAGTGGTAGGTCACACAGCTCACAGAACCGCGCTGAAGCACGTAGTAACTAAAAATGGTCTGTCCTCGGTTGCAACACTCACTCCAGAGTTCCAATTTGCCTCTAGAAGCAAAGTCAGCACAATAACTGTTTGTCGGGAGCTTCATGAAATGGGTTTCCATGGCTGAGAAGCCGCACATAAGCCTAAAATCACCATGTGCAATGCCAAGCATTGGCTGGAGTGGTGTAAAGCTCACCACCATTGGACTAGTGGAAACTTGTTCTCTGGAGTGATGAATGACGCTTCACCATCTGCCAGTCCGACGGACAAATCTGGGTTTGATGAATGTCAGAAGAACGCTACCTGCCTGAATGCATAACGCCAAATGTAAAGTTTGCTGGAAGAGAAATAATGGTCTGGGGCTGTTTTTCATGGTTCGGGCTAGGCCCCTTAATTCCAGTGAAGGGAAATCTTCAAGCTATAGCATGCAATTAAAGAAAGAGGATACCTAGTCAGTTGTACAACTGAATGCATTCAACCCAACCCCTCTGAATCAAAGAGGTGCAGGGGGCTGCCTTAATTGACATTCACATCTGGGGAATAGTGGGTTAATTGCCTTGCTCAGGGGCAGAACAACTGATTTTGTACCTTATCAGCTCAGGGATTCGATCTGGCAACCTTTTGGTTTCTGGCCAAACGCTCCTATCCGCCAGGCTACCTGCCGCGTACAATACCAATGACATACAATGACCATGGCTCTTGTGGCTGAATGGAAGCAAGTCCCCACAGTGTTCCAACATTTAGAGGAAAGCCTTCCCAGAAGAGTGGAGGCTATTATAGCAGCAAAGGGGGGACAAACTCCATATTAATGTGAATGACTTGTTCGACGAGCAGGTGTCTACATACTTTTGGCCATGTAGTATAGGTTATTCCTCTCTGCTAAACACACGTGTTTCCACTGACCCTTCCTGTCCAAACAGGGATGTCATGTGCTTGAAGGAAAGGCGTTAAATGTTTGCTTCATGTTACATACTTTTGGTCATGTAGTGTACTAGATACACACTATAAAAAGCATCTAGACATTATCTCTCATTGATTTTAGACCAGCATTTGGTTTTCAACAGTGGAGATTTGTAATAACCTTGCTGTCTGTCTCACCGACATTTGCAACATTGTTTCAATATTGAAATTCGATCTCCAGCTGTCCTATGGTAATGAATGTGTCAGGAGTCGGGATGAGACAGGCAGGCTGGCAGCTTTTCTCAGCTAGTCGAAATCATTTGTATGGATATATATAAAGAAATGTCAATAGAAAACACAAAATGCAGCTGGTTTGCTGTCATTCCAGCTCCAGTTTGAAGTGACTGTGTGAGCTGTGTAGTTGGCTATCTCTTCTGAACAGTGGCCTGGCAAAAGAGCACATTTTCTATACCAGGCGAAATTGCACATTATTATTATGGATCTTTCCCCCCAAAATCACTAGGAAACAGCTTCAACAAACGCAAGTGCAGCTACTTTTTTTTTTTTTTTTGGGTGCACGGTTTCACCTGACTGTGTTAGCCAAGGTTGGCTAGCTAGCAAGCAAGTGATAAGAACGTTGCCAGCCATCATGGCAACGGAACATTTAGAACTAATAACTGGGTCATCCATAGATTTAGAACAAAAAGATTTAACAACCGATAGAACGAACGACCAGCCAGCTTCGGTAGCAACCATAGATTTGTATCGGGACTGTATCTTGTGGAACGATGAAATAGTATGAATAAATTAATCAAAATAATGTTTTTTTTCTGAAAACATGTCAATCATTATTTGAATATGTTGGTAATCCGTTAAAAGTGATAATTGATCATTTCCTCGAAACCAGTGTTTCGTCTCGGGCCTAACAACACCCATGTCCTCCAAACACCACCTTCTCGAGCATTATATCTTAATTAAAATCACCTTTGGCAGTGATTACAGCTGTGAGCCTTTTGGGGGTACGTCTCTAAGAGCTTTGCACACCTGGATTGTACAATGTCTGCATAATATTCTTTAAAATAATTATTTAAGCTCTGTCAAGTTGGTTGTTGATCATTGTTGGACAGCCATTTTCATGTCTTGCCATAAATGTTCAAGCCAATTTCAAAACTGTTACTAGGCTACTCAGGAACATTCAATGTCGTCTTGGTAAGCAAATCCAGAGTAGATTTGGCCTTGTGTTTTAAGTTATTGTCCTGCTGAAAGATGAATTTATCTCCCAGTGTCTGTTGGGAAGCAGACTGAACAAGGTTTTCCTCTAGGACTTTGCCTGTGCATGGGTATGGGTATGCTTGAAAATTTGAAAAGTGGTACAGGGCACAGGGCGAGACCCAGATGCAGACACAGGAGGCAGATGGTTTGAGTCTCTGATATTTATTAGTATCCAAGCGGCAGGGAAGAGAATGGTCGTGGACAGGCAAAAAGATCATAACAAGGTCAGAGTCCAGGAGGTCAGGGCAGGCAGTATGGTCAGGCAGTCGGGTTCAGAGTCAGGGCAGGCAAGGGTCAAAACTTGGAGGACTAGCAAAAGAGAGAATAGAAAAGCAGGAGCATGGGAAATACACTCTGTTTGACTTGACTTGACAAGACGAACTGTCACAGATAGACAGGAAACACAGGGATAAATACACCAGGGGAAATAAGTGACACCAGGAGGGGGTGGAGACAATCACAAGGAAATGTGAAACAGATCAGGGCGTGACAAGTGATGTGTTGTGTTGGATTTCCCTCAAACATAACACTTTGTATTCAGGACATCAAGTCAGTTTCTTTGCAGCTTTTGCAGTTTTACTTTAGTGCCTTATTGCAAACAGGATGCATGTTTTGGAATATTTCTATTATGTACAGGCTTCCTTCTTTTCACTCTGTCATTTAGGTTAGTATTGTGGAGTAACTACAATGTTGTTGATCCATCCTCAGGTTTCTCCTATCACAGCCATTAAACTCTGTAACTGTTTTAAATTCACCATTGGCCTCATAGTGAAATCCCAGAAAGGTTTGCTTCCTCTCCAGCAACTGAGCAAGAAAGGACATCTGTATCTTTGTAGTGACTGGGTGTATTGATACACCATCCAAAGTGTAATTAATAACTTCACCATGTTTTAAAGAATATTCAATGTCTGCTTTTTTTTTACCCATCTACCAATAGGCGCCCTCCTTTGCGAGGCACTGGAAAACCTCCCTGGTCTTTGTGGTTGAATCGGGTGTTTGAAATTCACTTCTCGATGAGGGACCTTACATATTGTTGTATCTGTGGGGTACAGAGATGGGGAAGTCATAACAAAATCATGTTTAACTGTCACGTTCTGACCTTAGTTCCTTTGTTTTCTCTTTTGTTTTAGTATGGTCAGGGCGTGAGTTGGGTGGGTTGTCTATGTTCGTTTTTCTATGATTTTCTATTTCTGTTTTTGGCCTGGTATGGTTCTCAATCAGAGGCAGCTGTCAATCGTTGTCCCTGATTGAGAACCATATTTAGGTAGCCTGTTTTCGTTTGTGTTTTGTGGGTGGTTATTTTCAGTCTTTGTGTGTCTGCACCAGACAGAACTGTTTTGGTTGTTTCGCTGTTGTTCAGTTTATTTATTAAATAAGATGAACACTTACCACGCTGCCCTTTGGTCCTCACCTTCTTCCCAAGACAGCCGTTACAGAACCACCCACCAAAAAAGGACCAAGCAGCGTGGTATCGGGCAGCAGCGATCTCAGGACTCCTGGACATGGGAGGACGTTTTGGACGGCAAGGGTTGCTACACATGGGAGGAGATCCTGGCTGGAAGGGATAGCCTCCCATGGGAACAGGTGGAGGCAGCCAGGAGAGTGGAGGAAGCAGGTAATGGGAGCCAGCGCTTCGAGGGAACACTGCTGGCAAGGAAGACCGAGAGGCAAAAATGTATTGGGGGGGGGCACACGGGGAGTGTGGCTAAGTTAGGTAGGAGACCTGAGCCAACTCCCCGTGCTTACCTGAGAGGGACCGGGCAGGCACCGTGTTATGCCGTGAGGCGCACAGTGTCCCCGGTGCGTGTGCATAGCTCGGTGCAGCACATTGCAGCGCCTTGTATCGGCCGGGCTAGAGTGGGCATCGAGGCAGGTGCCATGAAGCCTGCTCAGCGCAACTGGTCTCCAGTGCGTCTCCTCGGGCCAGTGTACAATATGGCACCAGCCGTACGCATGGTGTCCCCGGTTCGCCAGCACAGTCCAGTGCGGGCTATTCCACCTCGCCGCACTGGCCTGGCTACGGGGAGCTTTCAACCAGGTAAGGTTGGGCAGGCTCGGTGCTCAAGAGCTTCAGTGCGCCTTCACGGTCCGGTCTATCCGGTGCCACCTCCACGCATCAGCCCTCCGGTGGCAGCCCCCCGCACCAGGCTGTCTCTCCGTCTTCTCTCTACAGGTGCTCCCGCCTGTCCTGGGCTGCCGGAGTCTCCCGCCTGTCCGGCACTGCCGGAGTCGTCCTTCACTCCGGCGCTTCCGGAATCTCCCGTCCATTCGGGACCCGTGGCTAGGGTCCCCAGTCCGAGGTCGGCGGCGAAGGTTGCCGCTCTTAAGAGGCCACGGAGGCGGTTAAGGAGGCGGAGAAAGACTATGGTAGAGTGGTGGGGGGGGGGGGGTACTGTCACGTTCTGACCTTAGTTCCTTTGTTTTGTCTTTCGTTTTAGTATGGTCAAGGTGTGAGTTGGGTGGGTTGTCTATGTTAGTTTGTCTATGATTTTCTATTTCTGTGTTTGGCCTGGTATGGTTCTCAATCAGAGGTAGCTGTCAATCGTTGTCCCTGATTGAGTACCATATTTAGGTAGCCTGTTTTCCATTGTGTTTTGTGGGTGGTTATTTTCTGTTTAGTGTTGTGTTGCACCTTACAGGACTGTTCGTTGGTTGTTTATTGTTTTGTTTTCAGTGTTCATTAAAATATTTAAAATATGAACACTTACCACGCTGCACCTTGGTCCTCCTCTCCTTCCCCAGACGACAAGCGTTACATTAACACTACTATTGCACACAGAGTGAGTCTATGCAACTTATTATATGAGTTTTTAAGCAAATGCCATAACAAAGGGGTTGAATAATTATTTATTCAAGACATTTCAGCATTTCATTCTTAATTTGTAAAAATAAACGTAATTCCACTTTGACATTATGGGGGTATTGTGGGTAGGTCAGTGAAACAACATCTCAATTCAATCCATCTTAAATTCAGGCTGTAACACAACAAAATGTGGAAAAAGTCAAGAGGTGTGAATACATTCTGAAGGAATTGTACATGATGTGTGGGATAAATCAATAGGAATAAAACTAGATGTATCAAAAAAGGATCAGGACCCATCAACCCAGTGGACAAATGTTAGAGCACTGTCCTCAGCCCCCCCCCCCCCCCCATCATTCCAAAACATCATTAAAAAAGTGTCTGGCAAGTCAATGGGCAGTCAACCGTGAAGGTCTGCCTCAGGTAACAAATGAAGGTAAGCTGTGAACTTTAAAGATCACATAATTTAACTAATTGTCCATTTGCCCATTAATATTGCAAGGGGAAGTCAAAAGTCATCTTTGGCAAATTGGAATGCAGAACGGTTTCGCCTTGCCCCCTTCGGGGCTTTTTTAATGTGGGTGTTCCTCCTGCAGTTTATGTATGTTTATTAACCTTTCTCCCATCTACAAATGGGAACGATGAACTCCGTTGACCTTTCATGTTATCGTTACCTTTACAGAGGCAACCATTCTAGGGCAAAATAAATATGCAAACAGTTAGAGAGGGGTGGCAGCCATATATAAAGGTCAAGTGTGAATGTCTGACCAATCAAAAGTTGAATAAGGTTTGTGGCGTCAGGGTGATGTTAATGATGGAATGTCAAATGTTGGCTACTCGTCAGAGTACTACCTGCTTAGTACCCACCTCACACTGTTGTTTCAGGGGATAAAAGATAGGAAAGATACTGCTGTCCTTCATGTTCCACTGCCTTGCTGATAATCTTGCCCATCAAGACTTGCAGACCTGGGCCCTGTTTCCCCGTAGCAATGGAATTTAGGCTTACTGGTGTTGTAACAATGCATCTTTCCTACAACGGCCAAAAATGTGTTTTCCAAAACACCATGCAGATAGAACGGTTGCTAAGTCCTTCGTTGGATCATGTGTCAATACTGATAGGATCGAAAGAAATCAGCTTTTTCGAAATCGGACCAGCTTTTTCTATTAAAATCTTACGCTAACATAATTATTTCACAATACTGATGATGGATCAACTCCTAGAGAGATATTATCACCTACAGCTGCAAATATTGACTCGGCTTATTGTAATGCATTTCCCAATAAAAATGCACAAACTCACAGATTTGGCACATCATTGCGCACGTTAGGTTGCACGTGAAATACAGTGTATGTGAAATATATTGAGACAAATTACAGACAGTAGCCTACTACTAGCAAAATAGAACTCAATTCATTGAACATGAAATGTATTTCAATATGATTGAAATAGGCCTATAGCCTACTGTATTTATATTTTAATGCGGTCATCTCGGTTTTCATTTGAAACATTTTTATACTTCCCTTGTTTATATCAATTTCAAAGACACTGGCAACTTTGTATTTGTAGTCAACTTTGTTCTGAAGTTATCAGCTGTCACAGACATGGACAAACCATGTGATTCTATGTTTAGTGGAGATATTTTGTGTATAAAATGAAACATCTAACGCCACACATAGCTGTTCAACGAGTGATCTGAGGCAGGCGTTAGATCAAGAGCGTTTTCAAGTGCAACGTTAATAACGACGGTTTTGGGAAACAGCTCAAACGATGCCCCTTACAAAGGTTCTAATGATGAACTTAGCCTTAAGATGCTTTTGGGAAACCGGGCCCTGGAAAACAGCAGGAGACCAATGTGCTTTTCAAGAATAGTAAGAGCACAATCATTCTTAGAGAGAGAGAGAGAGAGTGAGAGATCAATACCTACCAAAAAGCCTGCATGAGAAAATGTTCAGAACAAGGTACTTGTTCCTATCATTTATCACAGCGCAACTGTTTATCAATCCTATCCTCCTCACAGTGGTTTGAAAGCGGGAAACAAATTGATGCACCGAACCAAAGGTGATCCCCCTCATTAATTTCCCCCTTTTAATTATCATGTTATGATCCAAATGAATAATTAAACTGTCAATTTTGTCACTGTCACCCAAAACATCTCAGCAAATCCTTTAAGGCAGTGCTTCCCAAACTGTGGTGTCGGCAGGGGGGCACAGGGATAACTTGTCAGAAATGTTCCGATCAACTAGCCCATGTCAGTTAACGGTTTTTGATGCCGTTTTTTTATCCCATGGATTGTTGTCATTTTTTAGTCACTCAAATATAGCATGAATACACATTAGAAATAAGCTTTAAACCTGCAAAATGATCTCCACCCACAATAACAGTGTGAACAGTTTGTGTCATGAACAGTGCTTGAGCTCATAGAAAGAGACGTGGCGTGCGCGCGCACACACAGGAGGAATGCTGGAAGGGGGGCCCCCAAGTGAAAGAATGTGGGAACCCCTGCTTTAAGGCACTGTTGGTCATCAACTGCTAAAGCAACATGGCCCCTTGTTGGTTCAGAAGTGGGCCCTTGTAACATTGGTGGCTTTTTATCATGTTTTTAATCAATTCCCTCATATCTTTTATTATTGCGAGTAGACTTCTTCGCTCTCTGGTAGGGTTTGGGTTGTTGGTGTTCTGGTAAGGAACTTTGATCAAACAGTTGGTCAGAGGAGTTCACACTAAAACATTTCAAAGCATCTTCTTCTTTCGTGCTACTTTGAGGCGTTTCTTTGCCAACGACATAAAATGCACAAGTAACAAGGGTTATGCTCAGTGGTGGAAAAAGTACCCAATTGTCATACTTGAGTAAAAGTAAAGATCCCTTCATAGCAAATGACTCAAGTAAAAGTGAAAGTCACCCAGTAAAATACTGCTTCAATAAAAGTCAAAAAATATTTGGTTTTAAATATACTTAAGTATCAAAAGTAAAAGTATAAATCATTTCAAATAATTTATATTAAGCAAACCAGATGGCACCATTTCCTTGTTTGTTTTATTTACGGATATCCAGGGGTACACTCCAACAGTCAGGCATAATTTACAAGCGAAGCATTTGTGTTTAGTGAGTCCGCCAGATCAGAGGCAGTAGGGAAGACCAGGATATTCCCTTGATAAGTGCGTGAATTTGACAATTTTCCTTGTCCTGCTAAGCATTCAAAATGTAACGGGTACTTTTGGGTGTCAGGGATAATGTATGGAGTAAAAAGTCCATTATTTTCTTTCGGAATGTAGTGAAGTAAAAGTAAAAGTTGTCAAAAATAAAAGTAGGACAGTAAAGTACAGATACCAAAAAAAACTAAAGTAGTACTTGAAAGTATTTTTACTTAAGTACTTTACACCACTGGCTATACTTTTTTGGGGGCAACAGTTAGCCGTTCCCCAAAAAAGTGGTTAGAGTGTTGGTCCAGCAACCCGAGCTGACAAGGTAAAAATCTGTCATTTTGCCCCTGTGCAAGGCAGTGCCGTGGATGTCGATTGAGGCAGCCCCCCTGCACCTCTCTGGGGGTTGGGGTTAAATGCAGAAGACACATTTCAGTTGAATGCATTCAGTTGTACAACTGACTAGGTACCCCCCCTTTCCCTTCTATTTAGAAGGATGTTAAAAGTACTGCAGAGCAACAATGGCTGAACTGACAACCTGTATGACTAGTGTATAGCATGACAGTGTGTTCTTAGTACTGGCCTTTGGAGTGTAGTAGAGGACAGGCGTGGGTGGTATTCTGCCGGGAAGGCATGAGTTGTGCAGCTGTCATCCATCTTTTTGGGTGCCCTTCTTTCAAATCACTCTTGCGCCAAGGTAATATTGACTTTCAAAGTGATGTATGATCAGTAAATACTGTGGAGGTTTGATAGAAGAGAACATTTTATGGATTTAGATTCATAGAATGCATGGCCTGGTGAATAATTGATTTCCTCTTTCCTCTGGGATATGACAACCCGTCAAGCTTGTGTAACTAGGCCAACATGTCTGACTACACAGTGAAATACCCTTCCATAGCACTGGGAAAATCTATCCAATGAATTAGACTATATCTTACTTGCCATATGAATTCATTCAAAACTTTGAGTTTTACATTTTGTTTGTGGTTTTGTTCTTTGAAGAACACAAAACTGCTATGAAATGATATATCCAACACTATGCTTCAATGGAGTGTTCAATTAAAGAATCATTCCATGTGCAGACCCTGAACAATCTCCAACAGCAAGATGTGCCTGTCATATTGTCACAGGAAATTGAGGGAACCTTCTGTGTCTCTCTGCTTGTTAGTGTGGCGTTAGTGCTTCCCAGTCAAAACAATTTGCGCATATATTATGATGAAACTTTGTGACGTTTTTTTGTTCGATTTGGTCGTCGGCAATAAAAAAATGATGCTGTTTGTGCACACAAATGTTTTTCTGGAGGCAAGTCATATTGCCAAAGTCTACGCCCCGTCATTGGTGATTGGTCAACAGTACTACTCCTAGTAGGATTGGGAACTATGGACAGGATTCTTCAATTAACTGTTTATTGTCATACCTTTTTTTTTTTTTTTTTTTTTTTTACTTGAGAGATGACTAGCTTTTACTGTACATTTGTTAATTGAAATACTGCACCAATCATCTTAGTTAAAATTGTGCGACTAAGACCCCCTTGGCAAAAACGTAAAACTGAATAACAGATTTCTTGATTTATCTTAGACTAATAACATTTTGGGGAAGTGTTACTGGCTATGTTGCTACGGCGTCTCAAGAGGGACAAACAGTAAAATTGCCATTTTTAAACAAAGGTCTTCTACAGGAGTACGCTAGACGTCTTTGGTCTTCCACAGCATGTAGAATTATTCTGAGGCTGCGGGCTTGTTTCTCGACATCAATTCACTTCACAAATGCTCAAATTGGAAGTTATATGTTGCACCCGCCCACAATTGCTAATAATCCATCCGCAACCGCTTGACTATACACAGCATTCGGAAAATATTCAGACCTTGACTTTTTCGACATTTTGTTATGTTACAGCTTTTTTCTAAAATGTGTTTAAAAAAATTCCCTCATCAACCTACACACGTTACCCCATAATGACAAAGCAAAAACTGATTTTTTAAAATGTTTGCAAATGTATTAAAAATAAAAAACTTTATCACATTTGCATAAGTATTCAGACCCTTTAATCAATAGTTTGTTAAAGCCCCTTTTTTCAGCGATTACAGCCTTGAGTCATCTTGGGTATGACCCTACAAGCTTGGCACACCTGCATTTGGGGAGTTTCTCTCATTCTTCTCTGCAGATCCTCTCAAGCTCTGTCTGGTTGGATGGGGAGCGTCGCTACACAGCTATTTTCAGGTCTTTCCAGACTTATTCGATCGGGTTCAAGTCCGGGCTCTGGCTGGGCCACTCAAGGACATTCAGAGAAGCCACTCCCGTGTTGTCTTGGCTTTTCCTTAGTCTGAGGTCCTGAGCACTCTGCAGCAGGTTTTCATCAAGGATCTCTCTGTACTTTGCTCCGTTCATATTTCCCTCGATCCTGACTTGTGTCCCAGTCCCTGCTGCTGAAAAACAGCATGATGCTGCCACCACCATTCTTTACCGTATGGATGGTGGCATTTTTCCTCCAGACTTGATGCTTGGCATTCAGGCCAAAGAGTTCGTCAGACCAGAACATCTTGTTATTCATGGTCTGAGAGTCCTTTAGGTGCTTTTTGGTCAACTCCAAGTGGGCTGTCGTATGGTTGTTTTTCTGCAAGGTTCTCCCATCTCCACAGAAGAACTCTGCAGCTCTGTCAAAGTGACCATCAGGTTCTTGGTCACCTCCCTGACCAAGGCCCTTCTCCCCCGATTGCTCAGTTTGACCGGGCGGCCAGCTCTAGGAAGAGTCTCGGTGCATCCAAACTTCTTCTGTTTAAGAATGATGGAGGCCACTGTGTTCTTTGGGACCTTCAATCCTCCCAGATCTGTGCCTCAACACTATCCTGTCTAGTAGGCCTACAAACAATTCCTTTAACCTCATGACTTTTTTTTTACTCTGACATGCAGTCAACTGTGGGACCTTATATAGACAGGTGTGCCTTTCCAAATCATGTCCAATTAATTGAATTTACCACAGGTGGACCCCAATCAATATGTAGAAATATCCCAAGGATAATCAATGGAAACAGGATGTACCTGAGGTCAATTTTGAGTGTTATAGCAAAGGGTCTGAATACTTATGTAAATAATGTATTTCTGTTTTTTATTTGCAAACATTTCTAAAAACCTGTTTTCACTTTGTCATTATGGGGTATTGTGTGTAGATTGATGAGGAAAATGTTGAATTTAATCCATTTTAGAGTAACAAAATGTGGAAAAGGGAAGGGGTCTTAATACTTTCTGAACGGACTGTATGTGATAAAGTGGAAATCTGTTGCCTTGCACCCGACCCTAACCCGCAAAGATAGAAAATGAACTGTCAGAGATGGTGGAGCAATTATTTATATTTCAACAGGCCTTTTTAGATAGACTTATGTTACTTTCATACATTTTGGTGCATTTTTTGTTAGTAAACTTGTTTGTAATTAGATACATGCAGCTTTTCTTCTGTCATTACTTGTTGCCCTATAGGTAAGCAATAAGGCACGAGGCGGTGTGGTATATACCACGGCTAAGGCCTGTTCTTTAATCACGACGCAATGCGGAGTACCTGCATACAGCCCTTAGTCATGGTATATTGGACATATACCACAAACTCCTGAGGTGCCTTATTGCGATTATAAACTGGTTACCAAAGTAATTAGAGCAGTACAAATATACGTCTGTCAGCCAATCAGCATTCAGGGCTTGAATGCTAATTGGCTAAATAAACATTTCCTCAGAATAATGTCATATGTTGATAGAATGAATGCTTCAATCTAGTAAACATTGGTAAAGTTTCCTTTCATATGTGCTTTTCTCCCACAGCAAATTATTTTAGTGACCTGGGAGAAAATGCACAAAAAAAAAATTACGGGAAAGATTTATCATGCAAAATGTCCAAATTACATCGGTTTGAAGGAAATTTAAATCTGTAAATACTACCCAACATGTTTCTGATACCATTTGAATTCAGCTTAGATGCACATTTTATGTGGTTGAAATACTTTCAGCTTTTATGATGCTAATAACGATAGCTCCTTTACAGACGGTCCCTAACTGCACAATCATTCTTTTAAGATGCTGAAAGAAAGAAATCATATTTCTCCACTCCTGTTCCCCAGTCAAAATGTACATTGTGTATAATTTTATTGCAAGAAATGCTTAATTCAGCAGGAGTAAATATATTAGGCTATGTGAAAGTTTATAGACCTACAGTCAGTTTCCAAATTTCAGTCTACTATTCCATTAATCCATCTGAACAGTAGTTTACAGTTCCCTTGCCATGCCATTTTAAAGTCCCCATTTGAGGCTGTCGATTTTGCGTAGTGCTTCATAATCATCACACATAACATAGCCGACATTGCTATCATCCTCTTTTACCACTCACCAAATCTTTCCCAAACATTAGACTACTGTTCTGGCCCTCCTCTCCATAGCCGCAGGAAATAGGGGTGCTGAGGGTGCTGCAGCACCCCTGATAAAATGAAATAAAAAATGTATTAAAAAAATTCCACAAAATTATTGAACTAGGCCTTTATTACTCCTGTATGAGCGAATAAAAGTAATCATCAGCAGAGTAAAGAAAAACACTCCTCAGCACCCATTTTGCAACGTTTCTCTTCAAGAATTAAACTTTTTGTCACAGAGGATCAGCGCTGACCTTTTTCAAAAGATGTTGGGAATTGCTGTGTATTTGACGAGTTTACATTTAGGCCCTAAAGCTTAGGCCGATGCTAATGCAATAACGCAAAATAAAAATAATGGAAGGAAAAACTTAATGTAGCCTGTATGAATTGTACAAGAATTGTACATCTGCATTGTTTTTTCTTTATTCAACCTGCCTGCCACCCACCCGCCCTTCATCCACACAACATTTCATGACCCTAACCTGAAACAAGTTATTATTCACAAGTACAATTTTGATCATTCAATTCGACATTCGCTACTTTAAAATGTCAAAAATCTTGCTGCGATCTATAATCTATGCAAAGTGAATTCAACTAGTTCTAGCTGTCAAATTGTTTTTTAAAAAGAGTACACTATTACTCTTGATGCCGCTGAGAGTGCTTCATTTCAGACACATGTGCCTGATGGTTTCAACATGGTTCTCCGTTGGGCTTCTCCTTTCATTTCCTCCCCTGTAACAAAGTAGGCATCTGGATAAAATGTCACTTTTCTCCTCTTGCTTTTCTGCAGACAAAAAGTGTTGCTCCTGCACAGGGAATTCTTTCCTACCGTGACAGGAGAAACCTTGGCAGCTGTCAGACATCGTCGAGGAGGGAAAATTAAATATCTAAAATCTCCATGGAGCGCAGAGATGGGATATTAATGAGATGGTGGCATCCTGTTGGAGGTATGACGACATGTTTTCTCACAGTTGGACTTTCAGTGGTTCAGAAGCTCCTCGCATCATGTGGATCTTTTCCTATGATAATCAAATCATAATTTGGGCAATGACGATTACTCAGAGGAGACAGATGCAGAGCGATAACCAACACACGTGTACTCCAAAAAAGGGATCATTTATTTGGAAATGAATTAGTATGACAGACAGCTATACTCACTTCATAAAAATAAATACCCACGCACAAATAGTGTATCTTTTCTGCATTAGTCTTTTTACCCAGCACCTGAAAAATAATGGATGTGAGCACACCACTGTGAAGGCCTCCTGAGAGGAAGTTACTAAACATTTTGCATTACACCTTGTTTCATAAGTTCTTCTGTGCCGATTACAGTGTAATATTTGTGTGTTAAGATTATTGGGATATATACAACAGGTGGGTCTAATCCTGAATGATGATTGGTTAAAACCGCATTCCAGACGATGTCCATTCCACAAGTTACCGCTAAATCTATGACGTTAAAATGTCCATTTACTCTGTTCCATCTGACTGCGCAATCCACTGTCTCATCATCACAGCCAGGAAATATATATACTTGATCTCCACTATAAAAAGCATCTAGACGTTCTCACATTTCTTTTAGACTCATATTTATTTCTCAACAGCAGAGATTTGTATAAACCTTTGTCTGTCTCTCCGACATTTGTAACATTGTTTCAATATTCAAATTCGATCTCCAGCTGTCCCATAGTAATGAACGTGTCGGGAGTTGGGACGAGACAGACAGGCAGCTTTTCTCAGCCATTCGAAATCATGAATCAGCATCATTTTGGAGGTGATTCTGCAACTATGGGCACTTGTTTGTCTTCGAGGTACGTTTACACTACAATCACCCCAGTCTTTTTTTAACACCTCTATCGAATATTTGAGCTACTTTTCAGATGCATTTCAATTTCACTGTTTTGCCTTTGTCCCTGACACAGACTTTTGAGGTTGTACTGTTTTCCTATGAGAAAACATGAATAATTGCACATATGTTATCTACTAGAGAAAGTGAATTAAATAAAATACCCTTTATATTATTCTTTACACAAAATATACCTGTCCTTCGGCAGTGGTGTCATTTCCACCACTGAGGACAAACTCCTCATGAATAAAGTTATCCAATATGGCTGCAGTGGACAGCTGTTCCAGATGTGATGTCCAGAAGTTAAAGAAAAATATTGCTTGTGTAGAGAATATTTGTATTGTCAGTCATTTCCAAAGAGGCTATAATCTTTCATTTGTGGTAGAATTTTGTAAAATATGTATTTAGTGTAAACTATATGCTAGTTGTAATTCTAGCCAACGCATGCTAAACAACCTGTAAATTTTCTCAAAAAACTGTTAGAAGCGTCTTTTCCATCACAAACTTAACTGCGGCGGAAATGACAAAAACCCATTATGTTACTCGTTTTTAGTTTTTTTGACTTTAGGCTTATTTAATCATGTTTTAAATTATTTTAATCTAGACAATTCTCCAAGGTGTGCGCACAAGTTGAAAACGAAGTAGTATTTCTTTGTACCTGTCCCTAATGCACGTCCTGATACCCCTTCTTCGTCTGCATGTGTAATGAGATGTCAAATACTTGTTGGGAAGGAAAAAAAGTAAAAGGTCATTGAAAAACAGATCTTCCCATGACAAATGTCAAACTTGATAATGCTTTATTGAAAAAAGTCATCGGTATTAAAACTTCTTAGGGCTGAGATCCCGCTAACGGGATCGATATGACAGCCAGTGAAAGTGCAGGGCGCCAAATTCAAAACAGAAATCCCATAATTAAAATTCCTCAAACATAGAAGTATTTCACACCATTTTAAAGATACACTACATGTTAATCCCACCACAGTGTCTGATTTCAAATAGGCTTTACAGCGAAAGCACCACAAACGATTGTTAGGTCAGAGCCAAGTCACAGAAACACAGCCAAAAATCAGAACTAGAGAGAATTAATCACTAACCTTTGAGGATCTTCATCAGATGACTCATAGGACTCCATGTATGTTTAGTTCGAAGTTCATATTTATATCAAAAAATCTCAGCATACATTGGCGCGTTATGTTCAGTAGTTCCAAAAACATCAGGTGATTTTGCAGAGAGCCACATCAATTTACAGATATTCTCATAATAAATGTTGATGAAAATACAAGTGTTAAGCATGGAACTTTAGATACACTTCTCCTTAATGCAACCGCTGTCAGATTTCAAAAAGCTTTACGGAAAAAGCAAACCATGCAATAGTCGGAGTACGGTTCTCAGAGACCAAACCAGCCAAAGAAATATCCGCCATATTGTGCAGTCAACAGAAGTCAGAAATAACATTATACAGTGGGGCAAAAAGTATTTAGTCAGCCACCAATTGTGCAATTGTGCAAAAATATGAGAGGCCTGTAATTTATCATATGTACACCAACTATGAGAGACAAAATGAGAAAAAAAATCCAGAAAATCACATTGTAGGATTTTTAATGAATTTATTTGCAAATTATGGTGGAAAATAAGTATTTGGTCACCTACAAACAAGCAAGATTTCTGGCTCTCACAGACCTGTAACTTCTTCTTTAAGAGGCTCCCCTGTCCTCCACTCCTTACCTGTATTAATGGCACCTGTTTGAACTTGTTATCAGTATAAAAGACACATGTCCACAACCTCAAACAGTCACACTCCAAACTCCACTATGGCCAAGACCAAAGAGCTGTCAAAGGGGACCAGAAACAAAATTGTAGACCTGCACCAGGCTCAGAAGACTGAATCTGCAATAGGTAAGCAGCTTGGTTTGAAGAAATCAACTGAGGGAGCAATTATTAGGAAATGGAAGACATCCAAGACCACTGATAATCTCCCTCAATCTGGGGCTCCACGCAAGATCTCACCCCGTGGGGTCAAAATGATCACAAGAACGGTGAGCAAAAATCCCAGAACCACACGGGGGGACCTAGTGAATAACCTGCAGAGAGCTGGGACCAAAGTAACAAAGCCTACCATCAGTAACACACTACGCCGCCAGGGACTCAAATCCTGCAGTGCCAGACGTGTCCCCCTGCTTAAGCCAGTACATGTCCAGGCCCGTCTGAAGTTTGCTAGAGAGCATTTGGATGATCCAGAAGAAGATTGGGAGAATGTCATTTGGTCAGATGAAACCAAAATATTACTTTTTGGTAAAAACTCAACTCGTCGTGTTTGGAGGACAAAGAATGCTGAGTTGCATCCAAAGAACACCATACCTACTGTGAAGCATGGGGGTGGAAACATCATGCTTTGGGGCTGTTTTTCTGCAAAGGGACCAGGACGACTGATCCGTGTAAAGAAAATAATGAATGGGGCCATGTATCGTGAGATTGAGTGAAAAACTCCTTCCATCAGCAAGGGCATTGAAGATGAAACGTGGCTGGGTCTTTCATCATGACAATGATCCCAAACACACCGCCCGGGCAACGAAGGAGTGGCTTCTTAAGAAGCATTTCAAGGTCCTCGAGTGGCCTAGCCAGTCTCCAGATCTCAACCCCATAGAAAATCTTTGGAGGGAGTTGAAAGTCCGTGTTGCCCAGCAACAGCCCCAAAACATCACTGCTCTAGAGGAGATATGCATGGAGGAATGGGCCAAAATACCAGCAACAGTGTGTGAAAACCTTGTCAAATATTTCCTGTTAGTCTTCACCTCTGTCATTGCCAACAAAGGGTATATAACAAAGTATTGAGATAAACTTTTGTTATTGACCAAATACTTATTTTCCACCATAATTTGCAAATAAATTCATTAGAAATCCTACAATGTGATTTTCTGGATTTTTACTGTCATTTTGTCTTTCATAATTGAAGTGTACCTATGATGAAAATTACAGGCCTCTCATCTTTTCAAATGGAAGAACTTGCACAATAGGCTGACTAAATACTTTTTTGCCCCACTGTAAATATTCACTTACTTTTGATCTTCTTCAGAATTTACTCGCAGGAATCCCAGTTCCACAATAAACGTTTGTTTTGTTTGTAATTTTTGTCCAAATAGCTACTTTTGTTAGCGCGTTTTGTAAACAAATCCAACCTCACGAAGCACGTTCACTAGGAGCAGATGAAATGTCAAAAAGTTCCGTTACAGTCCGTAGAAACATGTCAAACGATATATAGAATCAATCTTTAGGATGTTAGCATAAATGTTCAATAATGTTCCTACCGGAGAATTCCTTTGGCTGTAGAAAAGCAATGGAACGCGGGCTACCTCTCACGTGACGAGCGTCACGTGCTTGTAGCACTCTGTCAGACCACTGACACAAAGAGCCCCTATGAGCCCCTCCTTTACAGTAGAAGCCTAGAACAAGTTTCTAAAGACTGTTTACATCTAGTGGAAGCCTTAGGAAGTGCAACATGACCATTATCCCACTGTTTCTTCAATAGGGGAGTTGAAGGGGAGTTGAAAAACAACCAACCTCAGATTTCCCACTTCCTGGTTGGATTTCTTCTCAGGTTTTTACCTGCCATATGAGTTCTGTTATACTCAGACATCATTCAAACAGTTTTAGAAACTTCTGAGTGTTTTCTATCCAAATATACTAATATGCATATATTACCAACTGGGAATGAGTAGCAGGCCGTTTACTCTGGGAACCTTACTAGCTACTCAATACTGCCCCCAGCCATAAGAAGTTAAAAAAATGGAGACAGGATTCCCCAAAGACAAACACAAAACAGCAAATGAAGGGAACGCCGAGAAGGATTTAATGTTTAAAAATGCCATCACTGCAGCGTTAAAGCAAAATTATCAAAACATGCGCAATGCCAAGGACAAACAAGTGGCTTCAAAAATGCTCAGAGGAAACATCCTGAGAAAGTTTGACCTGGTCAAAGCAGCCAAAAGAGAATTTGGATTTTCAGCAAAAAAGTCTTCAATGCAAAAGCAGTGTAACACCAGCGAAATCCAGGCAGTTCACTTTGGTGATTCTCACAAGCAGGTGACCCTCCACACCTGTTTTTGATATACCACAAATTATGATTTCACTTTGCTCTATGCGGCATGACCCCTCTGCTATCAGGGGCCCATCTCTCAAAAACCCTTGCCTACTTCCTTGATCTACGTCCATGATCGATTTTGGAATGTTAATTTGTCTTCTATTAATTACATTTTTAATAATGGTTGTTCACAATGCTTGCAATAAAAATCAGACGTGACTGTACCCCCGAGCAGGGTGGGGGAGGTACTGCCTGGCGTCGTCTCCAGCCGCGGGATGACGCCGGCCAGAGTGACATCCCAGAGGACGAGGAGTGGGCCGGTCCAGGCGGAAAAGATGGAAGTCACGGATGTTGGGTTTCCGGTGGACTGGGAGGGGTACGGTCCGCTCTTCTGGACCGCACCTCTCCTAGTCCACCAGGTACTGGAGCTAACCCCCACAACGTTGGGAGTCCAGTAGGGATCTGATGGCATAGGCAGGACCTCCCACGACATCCAGGGGGTGGTAAAAGAGTGTCGTAGGGGACAGCCTCAGCCAGGGGACCAGGAACCACTTGCCTGAGAAGGGAGACATGAAAGGAAGGTGAGATGCAGTAGTCACTGGGGAGATGTAATCTATACATCACCTCATTGACCCTCCGGAGAACCTTGAATGGTCCCACAAACCGGGGGCTCAGCAGGCAGAGTGGGAGATTCTTGGTAGAGAGCCAGACACGATCACCAGGATGGAACACAGGAGTCTGCGGATTGCGGTCTGCCTGCTTCTGGCGGTGGACAGCATGCTGGAGTCTCATGTGAGCATCGCTCCACAATTCTGCTTGCCTGAACCACTCATCCACCGCAGGAGCGTCGGTCTGGCCCAGGGTCCACGGAGCCAGCTTCTCCTCCTCTCTCCCAGACGGCCGTAGCCCACTCCAACACCCACCCAGTCAGCAGAGAAATAACAGTGGCAATCTTTTACCTCTGTGGTCAGGGCTCCCATCTGATGCACAAAACAGAGGGAGCACTGGAGTAGGAAGCCACAGCATTCAGATGGGATTCCGTCATATTTATCCAGAAGGGACAAACGGGCATCACTGGCCTGGGCGGACTGCTGATGCGCTGGCTCGACTGGTGGCAGAGTATCCTCCGCTAGCGGAAGGCAACGCCTCTCAGGCATGTTCAAGACATTGAAGAACCTCTTCCATAGCCGTCCCCAGTTGCGCCAGCTGGTCGTGGTGCTTACGAAGTAGGTATCCCTGTTCGTCGACTATCTGGAAGATGTCCTGATTTCCTGCGGTTTCCATTTGTTGAGGCAGTATTCTGTAACGACGACGCTGGGAGACGGGAAGCAAAAGCAAGTAGTAAGCAAGTAGCAAGTCTAATAATAAAGGTAACAGAGAACACTGCAAGACACAAGTGTGGCGTACAGACATGGAACAACATTAAGACCTAAGGGAGTGCCAGACCTAAGGGACTGCCAGATATAGGGGAGGTAATGAGAGAAGAAATGGAGTCCAGGTGAGCCTAATCATGAGGAGCAGGTGTGCATAATGATTGATGCCAGGTGCGCATAATGATGGTTGCCAGGGCCGGTGATTAGTAAACTGGCGACGTCGAACGCCGGAGGGGAGGAGCGGGAGTAGACGTGACAGCACAAGACACTTCTGAGATCTGGGATGTGAACAGATAGAACCTTTGTGCAGATGGAACCTTATAGACCCAAGGTTTGGAAATTGTGGTATGATTTATTGAGGGTGATGGTGGCTTGTTCTGACAGCTCGTTCATCCTTCAGCCCTGTTTAGGAGGAGAGAGAGAGAGAGAGAGAGCGAGAGAGAGAGAGATGGGTACCAGGAGGCTTGCATGTGTGCCTTCCACATAAATGTTTAAAGATCTGCTCACTCCACTGTCCCCCTGGGCGACTAAAGCACTGCAGGCTGTCCTCCTCCATGGCTCTGTTGATCACACTCTCTACTGTACGGTTTTAAAGTGCACTGGAAACTGAGCGTATTCAAATGCAATGTAAAAGTATTTTTAGTTTGCTATGCATGCATCAGGTTTGCTCTGCATCAGGTGATCTCAGACTCACACAGAAACAGGATTAGCTCCAATTCTGAGGCGCCAATTCAAAGCCAGGAAAACCGCTGGTTCACAAGAATGTTACTTAACACTGTATCGGACATGAACTGTGTTAGAACTGACGCCCTACAAGCGGTTGCTCTCGCAAATATTGTAATTGCAAATCGACACCTGTCCTGAAAATACTTTGCAAACATGCCAAGTGAACTCACAGTGCATTGACAGAATTGGGGCTTAATATAGACAAACAAGGCATTCATTTTGAAACTTGTTTATACAGCCTTGTTTACAGTTGCCACTGGGCTGAGTGAGCCCCCTCTAAAATGATATTTCACATTTAATCAGTCGGATTAATAGCTTGATTTATTCATCAGTGTTGACATGAATAGTACTGTAGATACTGTAGCTTAAGATACACTGGGATTCACACACCCTGCGGTGTTAATTACATGTAAGTGTTTAACACTCGATTATAATGAAGATAATTATGGATGAGTTGAATATTTATGAAGGTTTATGTGGGGTTACCGTGCAAATATACCAAGATTGTGAGAGCATCAAAACTTCAGATTAGTTTACCAATCAAGCTTGATACGTACCTGTGTTGAGACAAGTACGTAAGTAAATTACAGTCTTATATTTTGTTCCTCTGAGTGTTTAACTTAATTATAAAACTATGAATCTGCAAATAAATTGAACAGTATGTATGTGAAACAAGAATCAATCAAAGCAGCATGATGAACCCCCCCCCCCCAGAGGCATCCTTTGTGTACCATTCTCTCAAAAAGGTATTTGCTCACCGCATTACCTGAAGAAATAAGACTGAATCCCATTAGCTATTATTGGGGTTTGATATTATTTTGTGCTGACGATCAAAAAGAACAGGAAATGTGGAGTTTGGCAGCACTGTGGTAAATACAGAGTGCTTATCTCATCGGTTTCTTTTCCAGGGCGCACAATGCTCTCTTTCTCTGGAGGCGACAGGTGAAGACTGCTGAGGCCATAGTAAAACTATGAAATAATACCAGAATGGAAACTACTTAGCCCCGATGTCACACAGTAGCAGAGTAGTATGCTAGAATAACGAGACTGAAAGCAGTACCTTTCGCATAGGCCTATATTGGTTATTTGTGGGTATAGAGCTCATGAGAGCTATCATAATGCATTAGCCTCTGGCCTCTGTGAAAGGGGGTATACTGGGAGTAGTGTTGCAGTGTGTTTTGTGTACACTGCTAGTATAGCTGGAACGTGTTGAGTGTTGGGCAGACTTTCACATATTCAGGAACATTGTACAGGGGAACTGCATGCACCATTGTCTATGGTAAAGGCCAGTAATTTCCTGCTTTGGAAGGCAACCAAGTTAAACTCAGCCTGCATTCTGTATCGTGTCTTAATTTACACAATTGGCATGTTGCATGCTGTAGGCTAAATGGCACTAAAACAAACTGAAACAACCCTAGCACTGTATGTAATCAGGAGTCCAGCTCAGGGAACAACTTCCGGTGAAACATTTATGTATATATAACTGTCTTATATTGGCTGAAAGCTTAAATTCTGGTTAACTAGCTGCACTGTCCGATTTACAGTAGCTATTGTGTTACATTTTATGAATCACATGTCCTCATTTTGAGTGTCATCTTGAGAATGGAATTACAAAATAAGTGACAATTAAGTTTTATAAGAATTAGACTCGGGTTCAGAACGACAAAATACACTAAGGTACATTAAGCTACCCTCTCCTTTTTATGTACGCTCTGTGGTTTATGTTAAATGATTCTAAGGACTAGTATGTGTTCTTTGCTCCCAGGGGTTTGTGGGACTGTGAAGTGCTATCTTGTCTCAGTTTCTTCCTTCCCAATTATATCTCCTCAATTCATGCCGCTTATTTCCACTGATTTGGTGTCACTTTAACAAGTGGAGCATGCCCGTCCCCCATGCCCTCTTCACCCCAAGCTTATCAACTCGGTTGTTTTATTTGAGTACACTTTATAATTTGCTATTCTCGTGCTCTTTTTCTTGCTTTGTTGCTTGTTTTTCTACCAATTTGGATGGTGAGAAATTGTATTGTTGTGGTGTTCTTTTGAGAAAATTGCTTGTGTTTCGGGCAATGTATTACCAAGGTCAGGATTGAGTAGGTTACTTTCTAAATGTATTCCGCAACAGTTACTAGTTACCTGTCCAAAATTGTAATCAGTAACTTTTGGATTACCCAAACTCAGTAACGCAATCTGATTACATTCAGTTACTTGTAGATTACTTTCCCCCTAAGAGGCATTAGAAGAAGACAAAATGTATGTTACCAATTGAACCACATCTATTGCAGGATAAATCATTGTAAAAGTTTACATAGCTGGCCATTTATGGATGTTACATTTTACTTTATGGGTTGGTTATGAATGCTAATTTTAACCCACCGCTTTCTACTACATAAAATAATAGGATTAAAGGATGTCTTTACATGAAAAACCAAAGTCTATCAGAATTCCAGTCATTTCAACAAATGTCCCCTTGATCTTCAAGAATAGGACCTGGAAATATGGAAGTATAGATTAGCAAAATGGTTCTACCTTCGCATAACCCCAAAACTAAGGATTTATTAGCCAGCCTTACTCTGTTGTTTATGCTTTTGTTGTAATGAGGACTGAGTGGGCTCAATGGTTCGAGTTGAAAAAGAAATGCTGTGCTCATGGAATGGCCTGCTTTGAACACAACTGAAAAGTGCAATTTGCATGTGAAAAATGAACGCCATATACTGCATTTTCTATGGGCCTATTGTTAAACTTTTTGCTGGTGACACGTTGAAATCTTGATAATCCACAGATGAAACAATAACAAAACAGTTGCCCGCCTCTGTTTTGGTAAAAAGCTGAGGGATGGGCCTGGAGAAATGTAACCACTCTCAGATTAATAGACAGAGCAATGGATGCAAGGACTGACCATCCATGATATCACATTATTGTTCTCATGGAGTGTGACTGACAGTTGAACTAAGCTCATGAGGCATTTAGAAGTTATATTCTTTCAGAATCAATGAATAAATATCTATATTTTATATACAGTATATCATTTATAAATCCAAAAATGGATGTATACACTACAGATTGCCCCTTTAAGTCTATCAAAAATGTCAGAGTTTGAACATGTGTCCATTAGGCCTATGGATTCATTTTTTTATCAGCATGAATTAGTTTGAGCAATAAAAGCCCCACTTTTATTCCATAGGCTGGGAACGGCTCTGTGCAGCTGTTGCAAGAGCACATTTTTCACTGGCTGTGAAAACAATGATTGATAGACAGGTTAAACTTCTTGAATTCAATCATTATTGGGTTCAAATACATATTTAGATTTGTGAACAGCCATCTACAACAACCACAATCCGTAAGGTGCAAATAGCTAAATGAGAGAGCAGCAGTGTGATTCACATCAATACGCTATGTAGATATCAATAATAAGTCATATCCGTATCGCCGTTGAATACACCACTGCTTTCATCCTTACCTGACACTGACTCAACTCCAGCCACTTTAATAATGGGAATTGATGGGAAATGATGTAAATATATCACTAGCCACTTTAAACAATGCTACCTTATATAATGTTACTTACCCTACATTATTCATCTCATATGCATACGTACATACTGTACTCTATATCATCGACTGTATCCTTATGTAATACATGTATCACTAGCCACTTTAACTATGCCACTTTGTTTACATACTCATCTCATATGTATATACTGTACTCGATACCATCTACTGTATCTTGCCTATGCTGCTCTGTACCATCACTCATTCATATATCCTTATGTACATATTCTTTATCCCCTTACACTGTGTACAAGACAGTAGTTCTGGAATTGTTAGTTAGATTACTTGTTATTACTGCATTGTCGGAACTAGAAGCACAAGCATTTCGCTACACTCGCATTAACATCTGCTAACCATGTGTATGTGACAAATAAAATTTGATTTGATATATTCAAGTTGAATAATCTTTGAATGTGGCCTACAAAAGCCTATTCCTGTTCTTTTCCCACGACCCATCAAACCCATTTGGTGTGTCATCATAGTGGTCTCTGACTTGTGCTCTGACTTTAAATGCTG
This sequence comes from Oncorhynchus mykiss, assembly GCF_013265735.2. Classification (NCBI taxonomy): domain Eukaryota; kingdom Metazoa; phylum Chordata; class Actinopteri; order Salmoniformes; family Salmonidae; genus Oncorhynchus; species Oncorhynchus mykiss. Next base: position 33,959,971 of record NC_050571.1, on the reverse strand, counting down.
ATTTGAATGTCTTTGAGAGAACTGAGAAGTGTCAAATATATTTTTTCCGCAAACCTCCTTCCTGAATTTAAAAGTAATCCTCAAAGGAAACATCTAGTTTTTCAAAAGTATCTGTAATATGATTTCAATATTTTTGCAGGTAACAAATGGATTACAGTTACCATTTTTTTGTAATCCCTTACATGTAACTAATCACATGTAATCCGTTACTCCCCAACCCTGAACAAGGTAATATTGGGTCTCTTTGACTCTCTAATCTACATAACAATATATGTATGCTATTTATGATCTTTAGATTATTTCCTAAAATAATGTGTTGATTCTATTAAAAGTATAAGGAGCTGTTCAAGTGAATGCATCTTAAAAAATATATACAAAATTAGCTAAACTATAAATAAGATCTACTCATTATATGCTTCAAAAACAAACAGCATTGAAGAGATTGAAGATATCAGCATTCCTTATTGTAAGGCTTTAAACAGTCAATCAATTTGAAGGCAATGTTCTCTTCAATAGTCCTGTCTTGCGACGAGAAACGATAGATGCGACATTACGAACTCGGGCTAACATTGGAAACTTCTGAAACAAAAGCCTGAATTTCAATTTCATAGCTACTCATTTACTTTGAATGGGGCACAGTTCACTTTTCATAAATCCAGTCTCGTCTCTTGGCTGTGGAACAAATGAGTGTCTTGCATTCAATGTCAGGCAATTAGGCTACAAACAATAAGTAGGCCTAATTGGTATTCTGATCGGATGAAAATGCTTTGGTTTAGGCCTGGGTGGGTGGAAGAGTAAGTGGATGGAGAGTTGCAGAGAACGTGGACTGAGTGGCCCAGATGTTTCATCAGTCAGTTGGATAATAAGATATCAACGGCTTTCCTTTGTGGACGAGATGCTCCTTACTTCAACTGCCGACCGCACTTGAGTTTATTTTTTTCCTACATGCCCCGAGCTTTTATCGCCATTACTTAACGCTCTACTCCGATTCCACTTTCTAGTGGAAGTTAAGATGTCAGGTTCAGAACATTACCCTCAGTTATCATATCTCCATAGATGGCTGGCAGTTCAATTTTGCAGCTCAGTGGAGCTTAATCCCTAGTACCGCTTTCTGAGAAGTAAAGAGGAGAGATTTACTCTGGGAGAATGTACAGCAATATTTAGTTGGTCTGTGTTTAAAGGTAATAAAGCTTGTTGCAGAAATACACTCTGGATAGCTCGGTGAGGAATCCACATCGAGGGCTCCCGAGTGGCGCAGCTGTCTAAGGCACTGCATCTCAATGCAAGAGGCATCACTACAGTCCCTGGTTCAAATCCAGGCTGTATCACATCCGGACGTGATTGGGAGTCCCATAGGGCGGCGCACAATTGTCCCAGTGTCGCCCGGGTTTGGCCGGGGTAGGCTGTCATTGTAAATAAGAATTTGTTGATACTTGACTTGCCAAGTTAAATGAAGGTTAAATAAAATAAAACATTTCAAATGGCATACTTCAATAGCGCACCAACTGCATACTTCAATAGCGCACCAACTGCATACTTCAATAGCGCACCAACTGCATACTTCAATAGCGCACCAACTGCATACTTCAATAGCGCACCAACTGCATACTTCAATAGCGCACCAACTGCATACTTCAATAGCGCACCAACTGCATACTTCAATAGCGCATCAACTGTACCCCACTGCTGGCTTGCCTCTGAAGCTAAGCAGAGTTGGTCCCTGGATGGGAGACCAGATGCTGCTGGAAGTGGTGTTGGAGGGTGATGGTCCCCCAAAATATCCCAATGCCTAAGGGAAGTGATTGGGGACATTGTCCTAGGGTGCTGTCTTTCGGATGGGAGATTTTAAAAGGGTGTCCTGGATCTCTGTGGTCACTAAAGATCCCATGGCAGTTAACATAAGAGTAGGGGTGTTAACCGCGGTCTCCTGGCTAAATTCCCATTGTGCCCACCTAATCATCCCCAGCTTCCAATTGGCTCTTTCATCCCCCTTCCTCTTCCCTATAACTATTCCCCAGGTTGTTGCTGTAAATGAGAATGTGTTCTCAGTCAACTTACCTGGTAAAATAAGGAGGGTTAACCATACATAAATAAATTTAACATTTCATCTACATATGATGTTTGTTAGTGCTAAATTGAAGTTGTGAAAAAAATAAGAAAGCTGAAGCATACAGGTTATGCATTGTAAAATACAAGTAGATTGACAAGAAGGCTGAACTTTCAACTATATCAGCTAAGTAGCCATACAGGTAACATTCCGTGCATGTGGCAGAGAGTATGTCTTCTGATACAATATTTAGAAAGAACGATATAATTATACTATATATTGATGCAGAGATCAGAAAAATAATATGTTGGTAATCCATTGTATGTATGGAGAAACATGCAGTATTTTTCATCAAGCGTACATAGTTTATTTATTGTGGATGTTTTTTATGCATGGCTCTAAATCTAAATCGGGCCAGGCACGTCAGAGGAGGTGACATAGTTGTGCCATCATCTTATGCCAGAGCCTAAAACTCTGAGGGGACACACTCACTAATTGAGGTCAGAAAATCTCTCAAACGTGACTTAAAAAAAAAAAAAAATCCCAGCCATTCGTTGCTCCTTTTAACACGATGAAATAGAGAAAGTCCTCCAGGGGTCCAATCTGAAACTAAACGCTGTATAATTCCACAGACTCCTGTCACTAGGGAATGGAGAAGGGTTCCCACACCTGTCCCTATTGCGGCGAAGGTCTCTGGGATACTTGATTCATTAACTGGGCCCATTATAGCTTCATCTGAACCATCGCTGCTGCTCTAATCTCCTGTCAATTGAGTTGTCAATCTGGGCCTCCCCTGGCCACACTGATACCTATCTAGCTCCCATGGTTCAGAGTTGTGGGGGGGGAGAGAGTCCCCTGGACGTCTGACGACAGTTAAATGGATGTCTGATGGGTTTGAAATTAATCGTGCTCCCCTCGGTCCACCGTTTACATGCAATCAATATGCAAAACAGAGGAGAATCTAACAGCAATGCTCAAGACGAGCATCTAATATGGTCTTCATGAACAAATGAACAAAACCAAACTAAAATATACACCAACTGCTGTACAGTACACCAGTGGTCACCAACCTTTTCTGAGTCAAGATCACTTTCGAGGTCAAAAAGCAAGCCGAGATCGACCACTCAGATTGGTATTTAAACATGTCTTAAACAATGTAAAATGTACCTAATAAAAACAGTTCTGTGGGAATGAGGTTTGTGCACTAGGCCTAACACATTATCACAGCATATTGGCGATCTGCCTGGCCTGACAATATTGTTCTTCTCAGACCATATTGCATTTCCAAACAAAATAGATCAGTTGGTGTAGCACTTGTGAGGCATAGCTGAGCATAAATTGCAATAATTTGCAAATCAATCGCTTTTTATTTAACTGGACTGACGTTACCTGCATCTGATGGCCATGGTGCTTTCAAGACAACTGGGAACTCTGGGGGGAAAACGAGGTCAAATCATGACGTCAGTAATCTTCAGGTCGGAAAGTCGGAGCACCTGAAATATACCAGAGTCTCAGACTTGAAATTCCGAGTTGGATGGCCGTTCAAAGCTTTTTTTCAGTTCCTGGTTGTCCTGAATGCACTGAAGTTGGAGATTTCCCAGTTCCCAGTTGTTTTGAACACGGCATTAGTCGACCGCCTCTCCCGGTCCCTGCTCTCTCCTTCCTTTCCTCCGCTGTGAGACTTATGGGTTTTATGATGGCGAAACTCGAGCACCATATCTGCATCATACACAAATTCATGTTGCTACTATGACCAGAGAAATTGAAATATTCCTCTAAATTAAAGGAGACACGACACGCAATTTAATAATAATAAAAAATGCAGGCCTATCAAGACACTAGGCTACTTATTCATTGCAGCAGCGGCTTGATTGGAAGTAGGGAGAAGTGCGTTTTATGTTTTGGAATAATTTGGAATAAAACCAGTGTTGACAGTGATGAATAAAAATGTAAACATGAACTCAAAGCAGCTCTTTGCTGTATTCTTTGACAGTCTCTCCCTGGTCACGGTTTTAAAAGTTATGAAATCTCACATAGGCTAGTATTAAACTTTGCTGTCGCCGAGGTCATGGAAGCTATAGGCAAGGGGATTTGAGCTATCCGATTGATTTAGCCACAGATCTACTGGTCCACCAGGTAGGCGGAGTTTGTCTTTTCAGACTAAGGAAAAGGTTCAAAATGGGAACACTATGCCTACCTGGTGCGCAGGACTTCTGAATCAAGTGGAACTACCGCCAACAGCGCAACACAAATAGAAAGGCTTTTCTACAAAAACGTTTGGTGATCGACTAGGTTTGATAGAACAGTTGGTAACCACTGCAGTACACCGTAGGGAATCTCCTTGCCCATGGAACACTAAACTGAATGTGGTTATTGCACAAATTAGATCATTACTGGAACTTTCCTTTGCTATCGACTTGTTTTTGAGTCTGTGGGGAAACTCATGCCTTTGGAGTGGGGAGAATTCCTGGGCAAGCCTAAGTGATCAAGAGTGAAATCCTTTTCTATAGAGCAGAAGCCTAGGAGCCTAGGCGCACAGCCATTCTGTGGGCTGGCTTCTGTGGTGCCCAGTGGAGAACAATTAATTGACATTGATTTTGCATGTCTGCAGGACACCAATAGAGGCCCGGCTCCCCCATAGCTCTGAGTGGTGTTTGGAGAGTGGGGATGCAGCTGGGTATGAAAAGGCCACCCCTGAGTATGAATGCTAATGGAATTGATTTATTTCCTCGTGTCCTGCAGTGAGACCTCAGGCTAATAATGCGAAGGAGTGGACAGAGACTCTGCTGTGTGCTAAACAGTACAGTTTGCTGAATAATGATGTGGAAAACCAGTCTTTATTTATCGACTTAACAGTGTGGATTGTCTCCATGGAAGTCCTCAAATCAGTGCAAAACCCGTTGTTGTGAGGAGTTTACTGAATATTAATGATACTTTATTGATGGTTTTGTCAAGGCCAGCCGTGCGTCTCTGTTGTTGTTTACAGTTTTGATCCAAATGAGGAGCCATGTTGCACGTTAGCAGCCTTTCGAGACGAGGGAAATCTCCTCATGATAGCTGGCAGAGCCTACAGCCGTGAAACATCTGTTGACGCAGATACTGCAGAGGGTTCTGTTTTCCCACCATTAACCGAAGGGCGTGTAGTTGGTATATCATCAGCTACTTTCTTATAAGCAAATACTGTGTTCAATTAAATCTGAGAGGTTAACGACTTGTGAAATGTCCACGGAAAGAATCAGATTTGAAATGCAATAATTGCAATGCTTAACCTCCACAGGTTGGAGTCATAGTTGTGTAGGACAGAGTTCGGTGTTCATCTTTTTATGTCACTGTAAAACGGTCTAATTCATTCATTCATTCTAAAACATAAGAGGGTTGGACATTGAAGCAAAAGACAATTACATTGGAAGATATGGATACAATGGCACCTGCTCAAATGGAGAGCTTTTTGAGTGAGATGATAAACAACTAAATAGAATTGCTAAGTAAATGTACGTACACAAAAGCCCTGCTGCTCTCTATACATAGAACTCTGCACAAACAGAAAGCTACACTTGCAACCTTTGAATGTTCATTAACCCATTACAGTCTAAGGGGGAGTTCTACTAAGCTATATCGAATTGTTTTAAGAAGGTCATGACAAAGATCATTTTGCTATTGGATTTAGAATTTTAAGACCCTTTGAAGTATATAAAAATATATATTAAAGAATGATTTGATGAAAAATGGTATTTGCCTTATTATTGCTATTAGCCCGTACAAATGCATTGAAGAATATATTCACTACATGGTATAGCAGATAGTCCCCCCAAAAATCTAAAGGAAGTTTGTTTTGAAGTACCTGTCCTATAGCTGAGAGATATCAGAAAGATCAGGAAACATTTGTTTTTTGTACATGTATTTAACCCTTTTACCTTTGGCACTAAACAGTCTCCGTGTATACTTCCATACATGTTTTCAACCGGGGGACTTTCAGATGAGTTGTGAGGCCTGTGGGCATCCGAGAGCAAAAGACGGGTCATTTTAGCGTGTAGACCAAACTGTTCGGGCGCAACAGACAGACGTTGGCAGATCGCTTGTGGGGAACGTAAAGAAAAACAGAGAACACCATTGTGTTCATGAGCGTAATAGTGGTTGACTCTTCCAATCCACTACACCCTGAATTCCAGCTCCTTCCCTCTGGATGCAGGTACAGATTACCTAAAGTTTAAAAAAGAAAACAGGGCCAAGTTCTCTTTTATTCCGAATGCAATTCTGAAACTTAACACGTGTTGGACTAAGTGCACTTAGCACTTCCACTATGAAATTGCACTTACCCTGCCCATTTGTTTGTAAATATCCTTTGCTACTAACAAGTGCTATTCATTGTTTCTAGATGTTAAATGTTTTATGACTCATGCAAGATGAAGTGCCACTTTGAGGACATTAAAGTTTTCTGAATCTGAATCATTTTTCCATAGAAGAGGGGTTAATCATTTATAGGCCAAACCGCTCGGACGCTACAGACGATTTTGTAAGAAGAGCGCTTTTCGGGATGTCTCATGGTCTGAGAAACACCGCTCTAGCGGAAGCGGAAGTGCGACATTGGCGGATGCGGTGGGTTGAGACGCATCCAATGCGAAAAATCTGATATCTCGAGTTTAAACTTGGCAGATTTGTATGGGGATATTTTTATTGTGCTAATTAAATGTACACGGGTGTGCAGACATCGCTAGGGGGTCCATTAAGAATCGAACCAAACGCTGCTTGCATAAGTCTTTTTCCTTCCTGTCAGGTAAAACGCTAGAAAATATCCCATCATTGAGTCCTATACTTGGCATTTAAAATAATCCCCAAAATAATTTATTTATATAACCTTTGCTGGGCATACTTCCGTCATCTTTCTAGTGGATTCGTTTGATGTACAGATGTAGAATCGTAATCTGATTACTCTGCAAAGCAGGAAATGTGAACTTGTATTGTATTTGAGTTTTAAAAGGCTTCCACTTTGAATATTTTTGACTTGATTTACCCTAACGAAAAATGTATCAACACCTACAAAAAATAACCATTAATTATTATAATCCACATAATAATTCACATTTCCTGTTACTGCAAGATTACTTTCCTGCTGTAGCAAACTGGCTCAAATTACTGTCCTACATCTGTACAGGGTTTCTTGTCATATCAGAGACCCTTTGCTATAAGACAGACTTTGCTATAAGAGGAGCAGGCATTGACTTCCCTATTCCATTCTCCCTGCGACATGATTACCAGGTAAATCTTTTGGAAACAGGATCCAATCACCATTTGAACGACACAGTACATTCTGTTCACAGCCCTTTCGCTTTTATTGAATAGATGTCAAATTTCTTGGAAAACGTGAAGATGCATAACAGCCATGTTGAGATGAAAACGAACATCAGCAATGGACAAAAACTGTTACAAGTGATACATTGTTGTCTGCAAACGTAATGTAGTTGCTTTACTCAAATAAGACGAGAATCATTTCATATTGAGGTTTTTGGAGTTTTTTTTTTCTTCTGCAGTCCTAAAAAATATTGTATGTCTCATTCCCCTATAATATAACTGCATTGCTTTTGAATTATTGATGAGAATTATGATATACAGTCAACCATTAGAAACACAAGACAATGAACAATTATATGAAATCACTTTATTCTCAGAGTGTGCGGTGATTCCATTTTGGCAGGAATGTTACAGAGACTAAAAGATCAGCCTGAAATGGCATGCAGCGAGGCTGTCAGGTGGAGCTTATTGACACAGAAGACACAAACAATTATCTTAACAACCTTGCCTACATCTCACACCATAAGCATGCATACAATTGTCAACAAATAGATGGATAGAGAGAGAGAGAGAGAGAGCGAGAGACAGAGAGAGAGAGTGAGAGACAGAGAGAGAGCGAGAGACAGAGAGAGAGAGTGAGAAGGGTGAGAAGATTTTACAATGCAAAAAATACAAAAGATACAGATTTCTCGAAGAACAACCAACCACCAGTGGACGTAAACAGGAATGATACAGACATAAAACTGCACCAGAATAAGCATCTTCTCAACACAGTTATAAACAGTCAAAGACTATGCGAAGATAGAAACATCAGACAGTTACATTCAAGTCACAACAAAGGAATATTTTAAGTGGCATTTTTGTCAGGCAGTTTTTTATCATATCGATGGTTAATTGAGGGTTGAAATGAAAGAATGGTTTAACTTAAAAAGTGAGAATGAGTGGATCAACAGTAATCTGACATGGTTTATATTAGGTTCCGTCGACACAGGCAGACCAATTCTGATATTTCTTCTCACAAATTGGTCTTTTAACCAATCACATCAGATCTCATCACATCAGATATTTTTCAGAGTTGATTTGATTGGTCAAAAGATCAAATAGCAGAAAAAAAATAGTATTGGGCTGCCTGTGTAAACGCAACCATAGAATCGCTAACACATTTTTATTAGACATGTGACTTGTTTCTTCAGGCAGTGGTCAATAAGTGGCAATTTTTTTGGCGCAATGTGGAGTAATTAGGTGATGATGACCATAAGGCAGTGATGCCATTTGTAGTTAAAAGGTGAGCACTTTCGGAATTGAATAATGTTCTACAACATGTTCCAAGAAGGAAATCTGGAACTTTGACATAATTTCAGACTGTAAATTGCTGGAAAACCTTGTCGGGATGGGCAGTTCCAGTAGCTTTGTATTCATGGACAAGGGTCAAACCAGATGCTATCTGTCCATTATCCTCGTAAATGAAAGATGCTATGTGCTTGGTCGCTAATAATGAAATACTACATTTTCTAAATCTGTTGTGATCATTACGTGAACACTACAAAATGTAATGGGTAAAAAGGTACAAAAGAAACGCTAGAATACCTGAGAATTTCAATTAACAAAACATGACAAAGAAATGTAAAATATGAACTTGGTGAGACAGTCTATCACTAACAAGACTATTCTTTGGTTTTTAATAGAAGAAAAACATGTCAATGATTGATTGAAGGCTGTCGATGCATGCATGTGCCAATGACAAATAAAGAGAAGTGGTATAATTGTATAATATCAACAAGTATTGGTCGTTAATCAGCCACGTTTTACCACATTGATAAATTAGAGGCTGAAGGCAGTTCACAAGTACATAAAAATCACAGGAAGTTCAATAAATGTGCTCTATAAATGACCTTAATGTTGCGTCTTTCATATGTCTATCTACAAACATTGTAGGCAATTGGCATGAAGGTTTTGAGAGCATACTATGTAGCTAGGTTTTACATCATGCAGATTTTCTTCTCTATTCCAAAGCTACAACAGGCCCCCGAATCACACTTGGCAGGTTTCTAAAGGCTAATCTTGAATCTAACTAGCATCAACGCTGGGCTGATATAAACAGTGGCAGTTTCACAAATGCCATCGGTAAACTGCTTGATACTTGTCTAGTACACTCAACATCCATTGGTTTGTAAGCAAATTACAATGGCACTGAAAGCAAACGGTTACTCGGATTGTGCATCATTGACAAATGCTAGCTAGCTAGCTTGTTCACTGCCAAAATAAAGGCTTAACAATCAATCTATTAGCCAGCACTCTATAAGTTAGCTAGCTGCTATAGCACATTTTGTATTTCTCTTTGATTACATGTTGGACTTTTTTTCTGTACATGGCAGGCTAGATAGCTATTGACATTTACTTGGTCATGTGTTGTATCTACCTCAACACAAGAAAAGAAATCCCCACAATTACAGAAGAGCATCAAAGCCATTCTCTTCATACTAACGACAAAATTGTCATATTTGTTGCTCAAGACTCTATGAAGCCTGCACAGGCCCTATGGAATGTCTGAAATATTTGGAATGTACACTACAGCTTCATTCATTTTCAATTAAGACATTTGAAGGAAAGGGATGAAAGAACTTTAAACATTTAGAGTTCTGTGGTACAACTGAATGACAGAAACGTCTGGGGAAATGTACATATTGACCTCTGGGGAAAACATTGACAACATATAGAGGAACATATCGAAGGACAACTGTTTCCTATGGTGTACGCATGCCTCTCAAGTTATTAGCAAAAACGGCCTTGTCCTGCAATCTCTGTAAAGGTTAAAACACAAATTCACGGTATGGAAGAACCGCAAACCAAATCCCACTGAGAGACAATAACCCGCACTGGTTGAAATTATCAATGCGATAAAACACCCTACATTAAACAAATCCTCCACCTCTTTCCCCACTTGGCAAAATGAAACACTTCGGACTGAAAACATATGCTTCTCCGTTACTAGTTAGACAACGTTGTGTCTATACACAAACACACAACATGTATTAAGCTCAACACATAACAATGAAGATTGTCTGTCTTTGCTGATTCGGGATTGCACTCCCTTTAGTTAACCAACGGACACAGGACAACTTCATTTCGAACAATATATTGCACCATTGTCACTGTCTGTTCACATAAAGTGTGTTCACAACATAGTTGTGGTTGAGAAAACTAAAAGTACATCTAGTAAATCTATTTACAGATATGGAAATTAGAATAGTGAACATATAGCCCTCTACGTCCAATTGTATTTGCTGGATTTGATTCTCACAAGTCCTACTGTTTATGAGCCAAGCAGATCGAGTTAGCAACAAGACATACAACTATGGGTTTATATTAAGCACAGGTATATCATTGTTTTTTTGTTGAGCATTTTTATCGAGGACATCTATCATCTCAAGGAAGAACAGTTACGATGTCTATGTATAGCCTACCGTACATAGTAGTGTCATCGAAACAAAATTGAAAACCAGAGTTATTGCCTTAAATATTAATGTATTTCACTTAATCATACCAAATGTAATGGAATTTGTAAATGTACTGTACTCCACAAAATCTATCAACGGCATGCTTGAAAAACATATGTTGTTGAATGAATGATCCATTTTCTTTATGGTTTACAACATTGTTACAATTACCAGTATCATTTTCAACATTAAAACCTATGAATGTTTTGGGACAGAGAACAGTATTAAAATGATCAATGAAGAACCAATAAAAACTACATGGATATATCAATATCATCAAGAATAAAACATCTAAATGTAATCAAATGTTTATCTGATTTGGAGAATGTCTTAAATGTTTAAATTATGGCTTATACTCTTTATATATTTTCTGGTACTCACATATATTCATTTTAATCCAGAGGCTATTATTTACAAACAAAAACTGTGGATTATAGTTTATCAGATCACATTCTAAGGCCTGGAAACCTTGAAAACCTGGCATCAAATTTGTCTTTAAGTTAAGGTATTGGATCTATGCAGATGTTACATAGGTTCAGACATCACGTCATGGTATCACCGATCAGTGGTCTTCCTTCCAAACAAGACAATGTAACACATGGATAGATCGGATCATTTATCTTTTAAGTTAAGGACAAATATTATGGTGCGCTGATCAAATCCAGGGCTCTTAGAAATGGGGATGTATGGTTGAAGAACGGTTGGTTGGGGTGGTGGCCTTGGTTATGTATGTTGGAAGGTTAACAATCTAATACCACCAACGCTGTTACTTTTTATTGAACATATCCATAAATGGACCAGGGAGGAATTTCATGACCGTGTCCATGATACTTTCCTCTTCCTCCTCCTCATCACCACAGCCGGCTGGGACGGCCTTCTTGGGGCGGGTAAGACTTCCCTCTGCTGCCTGATCCAAAGCAGCCTGGGCCTCAGCTTCCTTCTCCTCCTTCTTCTTGATGCCGTACTGGAACAGCAAACAAACAAAGGCGGCCGCTTTAGGCAACAAATATAAACTTCACTTCACACATGCACTTTAGTCATTTCTATCAAATGTGGGTCCCTCTTCAGTCTCAGTGAAGTTTTCTGCACCTCACCGTGACAACATACTACTCATACTAATACATTAATAGTAGATTTTATGATAGAGAATTACAGGGAAAGTCCACTCAGCCTACCCTGGATTACACATAATGTAGACCCACTTGGCATTGAGACGTCTGGCACTCAACCTTGCCTCCTTCAACAATTTGCATAGTAATACAAAGACCTTATGCCCCGCCCCTTTCAAAGAATTAAAGAATAAAGAATAATGGACAACATATCTTAATGGTTGTCTGTACCCATTATTGTTAGAAAATATCTCAACATTCTCTTGTCTTTGATCAAGCAGTGTAAAACACATGATGGAAAGTGGAAATAATTTCCTCTTGCGGGACAGTAAACAACAATCAATCAACCAATCAACCCATTAACCAATCAACCCATTAACCAATCACCCCATTAACCAATCAATCAACCCATTAACCAATCAATCAACCAATCAACCCATTAACCAATCAATCAACCAATCAACCCATTAACCAATCAATCAACCAATCAACCCATTAACCAATCAACCAACCAATCAACCCATGAATCAATCAATCAATCAACCCATTAACCAATCAACCAATCAACCCATTAACCAATCAATCAACCAATCAACCCATTAACCAATCAATCAACCAATCAACCCATTAACCAATCAATCACCGTGATATACAACAAGAGAGTCTATTATACTGCACAGTATGATCAAAACAGGAGTGCTTTCTCTGAGATCAGCCAGGTTAGCCTCCCACTAAGCGAGCAAGGACTTGGCCTCTACAGTAGACCACTGGCAGGGAGAGCTCCTGGTGAGTTACTGCCGGATGCTGAGGAGGGGAGTACATGTAGACTGCCTGACTGATGGAACATCCTAGGGCACGGATGCGGAAGATGAGTTGTTTGTCTCCTGTGAGCCCTTTGCAACTCTCCCAAGCATAAATTCATGTGATTCTCAGGCAGTAAACATCTTAAAGGAGTATGGATCTCGTCATTTTTAGCCACAGAGAGGATATGGTTTGTGAACGGGGACTCAAAGAAAGGGGGAAGGCGGCGGAGTGCTCTCAGTACTGTCTAATGCGTACTGAAATAGTTTTTAAATTTATTTTTAATTTCACCTTTATTTATCCAGGTAAGCTAGTTGAGAACAAGTTCTCATTCACAACTGCGACCTGGACAAGATAAAGCAACGCAGTGCGACAGAAACAACAACACAGAGTTACAAATGGAATAAACAAGCATACAGTCAATAACACAATAGAAAAAAATAAAGTCTATATACAGTGTGTGCAAATGGCATGAGGAGGTAAGGCAATAAATAGGCCATAGTAGCAAAGTAATTACAATTTAGCAGATTAACACTGGAGTGATAGATGAGCAGATGATGGTGTGTAAGTAATGATACTGGTGTTCAAAAGAGCAGCAAAGTAAATTAAAAACAATATGGGGATGAGGTAGATAGATTGGGTGGGCTATTTACAGATGGACTATGTACAGCTGCAGCAATCAGTTTGCTGCTCAGATAGCTGATGTTTAAAGTTAGTGAGGGAAATGTAAGTCTCCAGCTTCAGCGATTTTTGCAATTCGTTCCAGTCACTGGCAGCAGAGAACTGGAAGGAAAGGAGGCCAAAGGAGGTGTTGGCTTTGCTAATGCTAATGATCATGTTTTGCCTTCTTTTGTCATAATTACACAAATCAAAAGTGTGTAAGACATTCATTAAAATGCATCAGACTGATCATATTTTATCTTCCAATATGAATTAGCTCAGTTTTCATGATTCTTTCATGTTAGGCCTCCTAGAAAAAGTGTTCTCTCATCTTTGAGGCTTGAATAATGAAATAAGCTCACTCACTTGATTTTCAAAGACAATTCCTCACTGCTTTAAACAAAACACAATATAGGCAGCACTAGCTTTCCAGAAGTTACTGGAGGAGCCATAGCTTTTTGCTGATGCCAATAGTGGTTGTGCATGTTGCAGAAGATCAACAGAGATGTTGGTGCATTTCAGTCACGTTGTGGAGCGGACAACATGGAGATGCAGTCTTAATCCTGGTACAAATTAGGCCCGCTGGGTGCCAGTGCCGCCAATAAGTCTTTAGCCCTCTCTCTTTGCATAACATGATCTCTTTGCATAGCAATTGATCAGCATCAAATAGGAAGTTGGTTATCTCACAGCGGGTGATGATTCCACGCATTACTCTATGCTTAGTAATATTTACAGATTCCATACATCAAGGAAACCTTTAAGTCTGGTTTAAAGACTGATCACATCTTTTATGTTGGAAGTTAAGGTACATTCCTCAGAAAACGAAGTCTGTTAACATTGTGGTTTTAACGGCCGATGCCATTTCACTGCTTTAGCTCCCTTGTGTTGGACTCTTATTCCTGCTCTCTCTCTTATTCAGGGTCACACAAAAAAACTGTGTCAGTTTCAGTGAAGTCTTCCACAGTCTTCGGTTTCCAACGTGTGCTGAAGCTGCCCTGTAAATTCTGTCTTTTTCCAAAACGAGGGCCCTCAGGATTTTCCAACACTAAAGCAAGTTTCTTTGAGGTTATATCAAGTCAAGCTTCTCCTACCAGGTTCAAAAGACACCACCACTGAACCAAGCTGCCATACTCTCAACATTGGATGACAGTGAGAAGTAATGATCAAATAGGAATTTGACAAGCATAGTGCATTGTTTGGTTCTGCACAGACAGATGGACAGTCAGACACACACATAGACACACACACACACACACACAGCGGCTTTACATTATGATAATGCATGCATGAGTTTTGCATCGGAAGGCAATCACATGTGAGTATGATCCGTGCAACGGGGTTGAAGCTATTTGCATAAGATTCAATGTTCAACGTGATGACATTTTTACCTTATCCCTGATGCCCTGTCGGACGTTTTCTCTCTCCGATTCCATTTTTGCATATTTTGCCTTCCTCTCCTCCTCCTGTTGTCGAAGTGCCTCTTGTCTTTCCTCCTCCTTTTTCTCCGCATCAGGGTCCTTCTCAGCCTCTTCCCCACCCAACATTTTCCCCATGTCTTTGGTGGCTCCTTTAGAGGTGAATGAAAGTGGGGGAAGAAATGTCAGCCATGAGTCTGTTATGCGGGAACCTACAGTACAGTACTGAACAACAGAGGAAACAAGAAGTGACCAGCTTGAACGTGAACCCAATAAAAAATAATCTCCTCTTCCTTTTGATGGGCTTTGTGTTGGTTTCTTTGGCCATGACTATCTCTGTCAGAGGCTGAGCCACGCACAAATGTTCCAACTGAACAGTGGGTCAAGACCCGAGAGGAAAGGGATTTTTTATGGTTTGGAGTTCTATGGTAGGATTTGGATGTGGCAGATTATAAGAAGATACAGTAATAGAAACACATCCTCGACCCCTGGCATGGCTTCTTAGATATGATAGACAACTGAATTTTATTATGGAGAAATAGCTCTTGGGTGATTCATTGGCTCACTTTTATTCAGTGAAAAGAGGCTGGACAGAGTTGCCAAAAACCAATTGAATAGGCCTTCCCTCAGAGATGAATTGCTTATACAAGCTCTGCATTGACCACGCAGATGGACATTTTCATATGTCGACATATTGGGGAGGAAAAGAGAATGTGATGACAATAACTTGTTCAGAAATTATGAGACATAGGCAGATGGTTATTATAAATGGAGAGGAGTTCATTAACATCTAGTGGTTTACTCCATGCAGAGATTTGGCTGAAGTATTCGATAGTGGGGCCAGGCAGAGTCATATAATCACATCTGGGCCGTGCACAAGTTTTCCCAACGTTAAAAATAAAAAGTACCCATCATAATCCAGCAGTGTGCTTAGCCTACGAAACTAAATCTACTTTCGTCCCTTTCCAATGTCTCTGAGAAGGATGCTTGTGTATTTACCTAAAATCAAGACAACATCATACTTCAGCTAAACATTCCCATGAATAATGGATTAGAGAATGTCTACATAACTTTTAAACTTGTAAAAGCCCCCATCCTACATTTAGAGAGAGATTAAGCCCTGTATAGAGTCAGACTGCTGAGGGCTGCTCCAATATGCATTCCCCTCACAATGAGGTCTGACACAGAGCATGTCGATGAATGAGACATTGTGTATTCAGTCCGGAAGCTTCACCTCCTCTCCCCCAACAGCTGGAGGCATGCCAGTGCTTTCTCTCTCTCTCCCAGCTGCCCATGGATAGTCAGACTCCCTGACACACCACACCGCTCAGGCCGACTCGCTGGAAATTGATTTTAATGAGTTCTGGGCCAACCTGATGGCGGATAAAGATGCGGTGGAGATGGCTCCACCACAGCCCATCCTTTATGAGCCTTTTCCGTCCAAAAGGCTTACACTTTCAGCATTTGCCCCTCTGTCTTGATCCAATCTGTGCAAAGTTCCAACAAGCCAGGCTGCATCCAGCTCTCCAGAGGAGGAAGCCGAACACACGGCCATCTGGTCTCCACCCGAAATTGATGAGCGATTGCCCGCCATGACCTTGGGGGTCGCTGGCTACTCTCCACTTTGCATTCTGATACTGGCAAGTGGGAGTTAGGCAAAGCTGCAATACCTCGTCCTGACAAGAGGACCGCTAATTAATAATCGCATTTCTGTTTGGTGTTACATTAGCAAGTTAGCATAGCAAACAAACGGCTAGGGCTAGGATATGTTGACATCTCACAAAGGGTCAGTCTTAAAACTCTTTTGGGATAGGGGGCAGCATTTTCACTTTTGGATGAATAGCGTGCCCAGAGTGAACTGCCTCCTACTCTGTCCTAGATGCTAATATATGCATATTATTATTAGTATTGGATAGAAAACACTCTGAAGTTTCTAAAACTGCTTGAATGATGTCTGTGAGAATAACATAACTCATATGGCAGGTGAAAACCCAGGAAGTGGGACATCTGAGGTTTGTAGTTTTTCAAAGCTTGGCCTACCGAATACACATTGAGATATGGATAAAGTTGTACTTCCTATGGCTTCCACTAGATGTCAACGGTATTTAGAAACTTGAATGAGGATTCTACTATAAAGGAGGGGCTCATGAGACCTCTTTGAGTCAGTGGTCTGGCAGAGTGCCTTGGTCTCATGACGCGCGATCCCGACAGAGTTACCTCTCGTTCCAGTGCTTTTCTGAAGACAAAGGAATTCTCCGGTTGGAACATTCTCCGGTTGGAACATTAATCCTAAGATTGATTCCATATACATTCCATACATCGTTTGACATGTTTCTAAAGGACTGTAACGGAACTTTTTGAGTTTTTGTCTGGACGAAGTGCCTGCGCCTCATGAAGATGGATTACTAGGCTAAACACGCTAACAACAAGTGGCTATTTGGACATAAATGATAGAACTTTACGGAACAAATCAGTCATTTATTGTCGAACTGGAATTCCTGGGGGTGCCTTCTGATGAAGATCATCAAAGGTAAGTGAATATTTATGGTGTTGTTTCTAACTTTGTTGACTCCAAAATGGCGGACATTCCTCTGGCTGGTTTGGGTTCTGAGCACCGTTCTCAGATTATGCTTTTTCCGTTAAAAAAATTGCATTAACAGTCTTAACAGTGGATGTCTTATAATGCGCCATTGAACACCAATGTTTACGATACGTAACACACAGGGGTGAAATATAGGGGAATGGAATGAAGTTTCACTCCTTAGTATTGGAGACAACGTACAGTAGATTTGTATACGGTTTAAAATTACACAATCCCCCTCCCCCACCTATAATATTGTAATCTTGTGACACTTCCAGTTACAATGATGGTCTATCTTCCACTATATTAATTGTATTATGAGTGGGATGTGATGTTATATATTTTATGTTATTTTTTATTTCATCTTTATTTAACCAGGTAGGCCAGTTGAGAACAAGTTCTCATTTACAACCGCGACCTGGCCAAGATAAAGCAGAGCAGTGCGACAGAAGCAACAACACAGAGTTACACATAAACAAACGTACAGTCAATAACACAACAAAAAAGAAAAATAGAAAAATCTATGTGCAGCGTGTACAAATGTAGAAGAGTAGGGAGGTAAGGCAATAAATAGGCCCTAGAGGTGAAAATAATTACAATTTAGCATTAATACTGGAGTGATTGATGTGCAAGTAGAGATGCTGGGGTGCAAGAGAGCAAGAGGGTAAATAAAAAATGGGGATGAGGTAGTCGGGTGTGCTATTTACAGATTGGTTATGTACAGGTACAGTGATAGGTAAGATACTCAGACAGCTGATGCTTAAAGTTAGAGAGGGAGATATAAGACTCCAGTATCTCTACTTGCACATCATCATGTGAGATATTGTGTCTTTAAATGTAGACCATGCGGAAGCTAGCTGAATACCAAGCTGAAAAAGACAATACAACTATTTAATGTACCTTTCTACAAAACCCTTGTAATGTCATTAATTTGCAGCTGTACAAAATGATTACTTTGGGAGAACTCATGACAGGCAAGGCCGTGATAAGCTCTACTGAAGAGTAGACTCATTGCAGTGACTTTATTCTACAAAGGACAAAAAAGAATTGGAGAATTAAGGGGACAAATTATTTTACACTAACTAATATTTTCACTCAAGGTCAGAATAAGCAAAAGTCTAAACAATTTCTTGAACGTCTCTACAAGGTACAGTAGGAGCCACTGTCAGTAGTTTCCCTCTAGTGTGCGTGGAACCAATCATTTGAGTGAACTCTCTCCATGGTTGCCAGTAGCCTGGGGAGATGTTTCCAACTCGCACACACAGTATTTTCTACTGACTGTTTGAGGCCTGTCTGCCTCAAAATAAATACGCATGCCAATGTTTCACACAGCAACAAGTTCTCAGTCAAATTTCACTCTAAATACATTATTTTGTCATGGTATTCTCATATCTGTGTGTGCAATGCTGTAATTCGAATTTATTTCACACATGATGGCCCTTTCCTGGCCTATGGCTGTGGTAATAAACCAGAAAAATGGAAAAAACATGATTTCTCAGCCCTGCCTGCCTCTATATTATTGATGATCTGCATGTGAGCACTTCTCCTTTGTGAAATCCTGTGTGCTTCATTATCTGTATTTAATTAACTACATTTTCTCCTAGCAATGCTGCATGCTCTGTTCCTCTTCTCCCATCACACCCTGTACGCTTAATCTCCGCACCCGAGGCTAATTAGCTCATCTGTTTGTGACAAAGTTGCAGCGGAGCAGCATGAGACAGCCACCATCCCTTTAGTCTTAGTGGTGACATCCCCTACCAGCTGTGCAGCCTAAGCGCTAACGGAAATGGTCTGGTTGCTGAGGCCTTTCGGGCGCATTCACTGAGAGGATTCTCTGTGTAGAAGCTAGCTAACAGGCGCTAACAGGCGCTAACTCAACAGAGCTTGAAAGGGTCTCCTCAGCTCAGTTTGGGCCCGAGGGCCACTGTCAGAGGAGAGGAGGGTGAGTGTGCATCGTAGCACAAAGAGTTGAAATTGAAAGGGATCAAGAGAATTTGAAGTTGAGGAAGGGCAATGTCACATGTTGGCTTAAAATGTGCCATGTTACGTATAGGCATGCAGTGGACTTGGTGGAGAGTGAGAGAGTGAGAGGAAGAGGGGAACAAATAGTACACTTGACAGGGTGTGTGTGTGCGTGCGTGTGTGTGCGTGTGTGTACACAATAGGTGTCTTGTCCTTGTGTGTGTTGGGGGGTGTTTGGAGGTGGCTCCGTGTGGGTGTTACCGGCAGAGAACAAAATGTACCATAGTTGACAGTATGTGTGTGACACTCTATGTGTGTGTGTGTGTGTGTGTGTGTGTGTGTGTGCCTGTGTGTACACAGTATGTGTTGTATCCTTGTGTGTGTTGGGGGGTGTTTGGAGGTGGCTCTGTGTGGGTGTTACCGGCAGAGAACAACATGTACCATAGTTGACAGTGTGTGTGTGTGTGTGTGTGTGTGTGTGTGTGTGTGTGTGTGTGTGTGTGTGTGTGTGTGTATGTATGTATATGTGTATGTGTATGTGTGTGTGTGTGTGTGTGTGCCTGTGTATGTGCGTGTGTGCCTGTGTATGTGCGTGTGCATGCGTTCACAGTAGGTGTCTTGTCCTTGTATGTGTGTGTGGGTGTTTAGAGGTGGCGCCGTGTGGGTGTTACCGGCAGAGAACAAAATGTACTTAGAGTTGACAGTATGTGTGTGTGTGTGTGTGTGTGTGTGTGTGTGTGTGTGTGTGTGTGTAAGAAGGTCGCTGTGCCCTGTTGAAGGACTGTGGGGGGGGGCGAAAGTAGCCCCTGCGGAACCCAAACACGTGGCGTTAGCGGGGAGCAGAGGCACCAGCTCAAGGACTGTGTTCCTTCTCCTCCATCTGTCATCCATCACACCTGTCCCAGGGCTACAGGCCAGCCCTCTCTTGCACCGTTAACTTCTACTCCCAGGACAGACACCACCTTGAATTGGCTCTGAAAGATTGAGCCTCTTTTAATTGTGATAGGTCAATAGCATGGTGGGATGGGGTGTGGAGTCAAGTAAAAAAAAAGGTGATACGCACATTCAAAATGTTCACAGGTGGTGCTAGGTGATTTAGCAATGTATCAGAAAAATAGGAATCATGCAGAGTCTTGCTACTTCCAGAATGTTGCTCATAGTTACATTGTTATATTGTGACAGTAAGGCTCTTCAACAGAACATCACATTTTGGGTGGAGTAATACTGTGCGGTTCCTTCAAAACTACCTCTGAAGCAGGGTCAAGTGGTAGGATATTGTAAGAGCAATTGCCTTTGTAGAGCTAGTCACATAGCAGACACCAACCTGAAGCACGCACCAGTTTGTTGCCAAGAAATAGCTTGGTTGGTTCAATAAAATTTTAAAAAACACACCAACCACTGAGAGAGGTAGATCAATTTTCCATTTTAGATTTTATAAAGCAATCTATTGGTCCTCCCCAGCCAGCCTCCCAACACATCCCCCATTTCCCACCCGTGATGCAGCTCCCAAAACCATAACAGCGTGCAAGGTATAACTGATGGTCTTTTCTGGAATTATATATCTATCGGTGGTGGATGAAAGTGGGAAAACGACCATATAAAAGGGTCGGTAATGAGACTTGGGGTTTTTATGTGTTGGCGAGCGGGATGGGTTGGAATGGGAAGGGGGAGGTACAGTGGACCCACAGCCACCATATCTAAGGTAAATCTCCCAGGGAAGATGGAGAACGAAGACAGAAGGTTCATCATTGCTGCGTTGTATCACCCATTCTCCGCCACAGACTCTCAGCATGGAAATGAGCTAGCAAGACCCAACGCATGTATCACCATGCAGTTCACACCAACAACCCGGCGCCCCATTTATCTACAGAGGACGCAGGTCACCCACGGCCCATTGTTTACCACAACCAAGATCTACATTTGCATTAAGGAGGAATTCACCCATTATAAGGGACTAAATGTAGTATTGTCAAGGGAGCAGAGAGACAGAATCATAAGCTTCACAATGATGATGTCTGCACAATGTCATTTGAACAGCTGTGTTCTCTTTACGCCATAATCATAGGAGGAGTAGGCGTATCACTATCTGCCTTTAAATAGAGTTTAGGGCTGATTGATTTTCTCTGCTTCCTCAGATAAGCACTGTCTTTAGCGGAGCGTGCTGTAACAACCATGGGCAGCCTAGGGTGGTTCACTTGGTTGTCTGCCAGAGATCATAGAAGGCCATTGCAGACCTTCATAAGTGATTACGCTCGTGTCACTGGGTAAAAAGTCACGGACAGCAGCGAAGCGGAGAACACCAACCCACTGACACTGAGGATACCGAGGACCCACTTCACAGGATATGAGATAAAAACCACTGCCATGCTGGGGGAAACGCTAAAGGTTGTGACTTTTACAAGCTTTCTGCTTAACAAGACCCTTCAGTTCTTAGGAGATGCAGAAAGAGGAGGTGGTTCGGCCAAGCTGAATGAGACAGTGTGACAGACTGGAACTGTGCAGCTGAAGGGCACGACTGTACCCTTTAGCCAAAAGGTTTCTAAACTCAAATGGGGCATAAAGTAGCCCTCTATGGAGAACAGCAGTATAGTGCAGAGTGGAGTGTACAATAACCAAATGTATTACTATCTATTACCAGTGTGTACTAACATAGTTTTCTCCTGTGCATTTATTCTAAAGAGAAATCTAGCTCATTAGTCCATTGCACCAGGGTTGTTAAAGGGCCCAGCTGTATGCTGTAGTTGACTACTCAGGACTACTCTGTGTGCTCCTCCTGATCCAGAGAAAGCAAACACAGCTAGAACAATTCAACCTTGGGGGATGCCATTTTGCTGGGGTGCAAGGGCTAGGATTAATACCATTTGCTAGATTCAGCCCAGATATGGTGAATGGCAGTTAAGTGCTGTAACTGCCTTTCAACATATCTGAGCTGAATCTAGCAAATGGTGCCCTTGCACCCCAGCAAAATGGCATCCCCCAAGGTTGAATTGTTGTGCCGCTACTTTTTGCACCTTTAATTCCCTAGGCTCTGCCACCTCAGCTCATTTCTGTGCTTTTGATACTGAGCTGTTCGTCACCATTCTCAGCATCCTCCGCGTGCCCCTGTCTTTTTGAAAACTAGCTCAACCTGAACTTATGTAGAAGAATGAATAGAAAAGTTCTGAATAAGTTGGCAACGTTGTTTTGAGGACTGATCCCCCTATAATGGAGGAGGTCAAATAAGGGTAACTGTCATTAGATCTAACTCACCATTAGCACATTGTGTGCAATTTCCCCCCAATTCGGGAATCAAGATGGCAATTAGAACACCTATTCAGATGGGTTCATCTGGATGTAGCTAGTTATGGACGCCCACACCCAACAATTTATGCATTAGCTGATTCCGAGGGTCATGCAGCTAACTTACAAATTATTTAGGACCTCATTTTAAATTGCTTGACCAAGTGTTGTTGTATGGTCCTATTACCTTGTTTTGCCAGGTGTGATTGTGAAAAGCAAGTAGGTTGATGTCTCCACAGTCATATTTGACACAACTCATACTTCTCAAAACTTCCATATAATTGCATCTGAAACATGATTAGATTGGAATGTAACGCAATGGGAAATAGGCTTCCAAATGAAAATGACAGGTAATCAAATCCATACGAACGAAATTACAAATGAAAATTGGGTGATAGAAAATGCATTTTAAAGATATACATAAGGAATATAGATTCACCGCTGCGTCTAGGGCTATAACCTCATACCACTCATTGGCAGAACTTGCACCTCACCAGCACATATGCTATTACCTCACACCTCACAAATAGACACCTCCCAATAGGCACCTGTGAAACACATTTCACAACTCTACGTGCTTTGTGATTACCAACTCCACATGTACTTTGGTGTCATCCTCTTAATCATCGCATAACTTTGATTAACTGGCATGAAGGTTTTAGGTTTCATACTTCGAATAGGTTTCTATTATACCTATTTGAGTTGTTATTATTTGTACTTGGCAACCCAGAGCTGAGGTCTGTCGCCCTGCCCTCCCTTGCATCTTCTTGTAATTTTTTTGTTTGTTTTATCTATGTGAGTGGAGACAGTGACGTTGCTCCCAGTCCAGCTCAGCTCTCCATTAAATCTATTTGCACAACCATTTAATTCCTTCGACAACTGACGCAAGCTACAATTGCAATAGCCTCTGAGGTAGCTTTCCTCTCTCAATATTTTCAAAGCCATCGCTAAACTACTTAGGTGGATGGTTCCGGCTCTACGTTAAAACCATTCTTCTCTGTTTGAAAGGAATTCACACGTGAAGCTGAAATGTGAGCAAGATATACAGTAGGTACATTTCACTGGCAATCCACAATCCAACCGTAAATCCACAATGGTGTCAGGTAAGAGGTAAAATCAAAGAATTCCTAGAATCTAGAGCCTGTGGATTAGCATAAATTGTCCTCTCAGTTGGGATCACTAGCTTGCATCTAGAAACCGGTTGTTAGGAACTAGGTTGGTGTTCACTTTTTACTGCAGTGGGCTAAATCAGGGTCACACAGTGTTTCTTGGTAGTCTTAAACAAATCTACTTTGAAACAAAAGTATACACCTCACACACATGGTTATGGGCTTTAAAAGAAGAACCATGTGAGATATAGTTTTACATTTTGAGTTTGAGTTTGCATCACAGAAGACTGAAATACAACAAAACCGTTTCAGATATAAACATCGGATTTTCTGTGAATTTATTTATTTATTAATTATGAAATTGTAAAAAATATCAATGACATTCCACCCATGAGGCAACTAGAGGGCGATTTGGTCATTTGGCTGCAGGAAAGGGGGTCACATTTTAAAACATAAGGAATTTGTGAGTGAGGTAATTGATATCTATTTGGGTCTCTATTTCACGTTAGGTTGAATTTCACTTATGAGAAGCTACTGAGTGTAAAGGTGGAGATGCGAGACCAATGTAGGCCTACAAGCATCTCGGTGACCAAGACAACAAATAGCATCACCCTGTAAAACATCTGAATCTCAAACCCATTGCCCACACAATATGTAAAGCGAATGTACCCTGTAAAGAAATGTAAAGATGTGCTTTAAAATATCTCTGTTTGTTGGATCATGTTGCTTACAACACGACCAGGGTTGTGTGTTTGATTACTGCATAAGCAACATACAACTTTTGAATATGTGTTTACTGTAAATCACTTGGGATGAAAACCTGTGATAAATGACTGTATTATTGTGGGCATATTACACATTAGAAAAAGCTGCCATCACCTTGGGCCTTACCCTAAGTTCTCTGCTTCATTAGGATGGCTCTCTAAGACTTTGGTATTTACAGAATTTTCACTCTAATTCATGCACATTTAATCGCAACTCTTAAGGCTCCAGTCCCTTCCCCCTTTCCCCAGTCCCTTCCTAGTGGCTTTGCCTTCAGCTCCCGTCTCACTTCCTGGCTTCATGCTAATGTCAGATGGTATGATTCAACCCTCGCCTCTTATCCTTGTGCTTCCGTGACTTTGGAAGACTCGTTCCGTGAATTAGTCCATTGAATCCAAAGCTCCCTTCTGTGCATAATTACGTCTCCTCATCCTCTACGTGACTCCTGAGAAACACTCTGATTTCTAAGATAACTAACACCATTATTCAAACATGAGATCACTTTAACCTCACCGTCATCCATGGGCTGAATTTGCATAGCTTTGGCCGTGCGTGGGATATATGAAAATCCAATTCATGCCAATCCCTTTCACAGCATGTTGCCTGTGTGTGAGCACTGAACTCGGAAGGTTGTTGCATCTATGCATTCGGAGCATGTGCCACTAGAATCCACACAGTTTGATTAAATTGGTTTTCTTCATTTTATGTGCTCTTTTCTTGGGCTCTTGGGTGTTTATGTAGCATATGGGGATGTGTGAAACTTACTGTTCAGCCTGAAGTGTCACACTTGCACTAGCAAATAGTAAGCTTCTCGCGTGGCGCCAACTGGTGAGATGCTTCAGAAGGGCAGTCATGTGCACTAGCAAGGCAGAAGTCCAGAGTTTGCGCCGGGTACGGGCCCGAATTGAGAGGAAGCGGAAGTCGCTACGCAAGCAGCGTGAAGTTTTTTTACATTTACAGTCATATAGAACATATCGGCTATGTTTAATGTCCACTTAGGTAAACTAACCCTAAATTCACCTCCTGTATCTTCCTGCATGCTTTTTCTTAACCACTAATGCTTGCTGACGCAAATGGCAAATAATGACTTGAAAAGGGAAATGCCTTTTCGAGGACATTCATCGAGCAGTGTCTGATTGTTATGGAGATCAAACCCATAAAGCCATTTGCGATTCATTTCATGGATGATGGAACCCTTCAAGAGGTAACGTTTGTGACAAGTTCATGTATTCTGAAAGCACAATGACAGTTAGTAATAGAACTGAATTGATTAATTTCGCTTAGCCCTTAAAAATAATTACCGTCCTTCCTGTTCTCCTCATTCTCTCCCGCAAAGCCAACAAACCCTATTGTAATGATGAAACACGGTATTATAAAACATCTCCTCTCTCACAAGGGTCAATGGCCCATTGAATTATGGAGAACTTTGTCACATGATCCTGATTTCAGCCGCTCTACATTAAACGTCACGTGAAATATTTCTGAATGCCTGATCAAAAATGCTTGATAACAGTGTTATTCACCAGACAGTCGAAACTCCGGAGGAGGCTAGTGTATTTTTCCCCCAAAGGTCCTGAAAAAAATACAGAAAATGATGATTACCAAACATCATGCATTTATCTTAAGTCAGTGTCAGTATAACCTGTGCTCTGCCATTCTTTAAAACCAGGGCTGATGTTTGAGTGCCATCGGGCATTTCCTATGCATGCACAGCAGTGACCAGACAGACTGCTGCTCTGAGTTCAGAGTTTTATTATGTGTCTCGCTGGAAGCGAGCAAGTGAGCTGAGAATTGAGGTCACTGTCGGCTTCTGTAGCAGGGTTCCGTAACTGGGAGGACCTCGCGCTCTAAATATCAAGCACGAGCTGGTAAAGGGGATCGGCCGAGGAGGAGACCGGAGAGAGGAAGCAGAGTGACCTTTGCCTTCCGCTGGAGAGAGGAAGCAGAGTGACCTTTGCCTTCCGACTAACACCAGGTGCAGCATAAGAATCATCAATCAGCATATCAATCTCCGTGATTGGCTCCCGAGTGGCGCTGCAGTCTAAGGTACTGCATCTCAGTGCTAGAGGCATCACTACAGACACCCTGGTTCGAATCCAGGCTGTATCACAATTGGGAGTCCCACACTGTCACCGTGATTGGGAGTCCCATAAGGCGGCGCGCAATTGGCCCAACGTCGTCTGGGTTTGGCCAGTGTAGGCCGTCATTGTAAATACGAATTTGTTCTTAACTGACTTACCTAGTTAAATTAAGAAAAAAATAATAATTCCAGCTCCCCAAGCCAGGCTATGAATGGTTTCTTATGGGAGACAGTCAAGGCTGGGGCAGTTTGAATGTTGCAGGTATAAATAGCCACAGTACAAAGAGATGGTTCTATTATTGAAGCTTGTAGTTAGATTAGAGTGTGGGGAATTAGTCAGAACATGGACCATGATGAAGAATGCTAGTGGTCATACAGCATATTACAGAGAGATAATCCATGCCAAATTAATGGCTGCCATTCAGATGGGCACTCAAGGCATTCATTTGAAGTCCTAGTTTGCACCAGAATGCATGGTAACTCTCCCCGACATAATATGCACTAAAATGAAAAGTGAACAAGAGAGGATTTACAGTAGTGGAATACTTTCTACAGAGAAGAGGGCACTGATGCAGGTTACTAATTTTTCTATCATGGTTGCATCCATTATTTATCGGCATTAAGGAACACAGAATTTCAGCTTCGGTTTCTGTTCCTGTTTTGTACTGGTCAAAAGTTATAGAACACATACTCATTCAAGGGTTTTCCTTTATTTTTGCTATTTTCTACATTGTAGAAAAATAGTGAAGACATCAAAACTATGAAATAACACAGTAACCAAATAGTCACCCTTTGTCTTGATGACAGGTTTGCACACCATTGGCAGTCTCTCAACCAGCTTCACCTGGAATGCTTTTCCAACAGTCTTGAAGGAGTTCCCACATATGGGCTGCCTTTCCTTCACTCTGCGGTCCGACTCAACTCAAACTATCTCAATTTGTTTGGGGTTGGGATATTGTGGAGGCCAGCTCATCAGATGCAGCACTCCATCACTCTAATTCTTTCTAAAATAGCCCTTACACAGCCCGGAGGTCTGTTGGGTCATTGTCCTGTTGAAAAACAAATGATAGTCCTACTGAGCACAAACCAGATGGGATGGCGTATCGCTGCAGAATGCTGCAGTAGCCATGCTGGTTAAGTGTGCCTTGAATTCTAAATAAATCACAGACAGTGCCACTAGCAAAGCACCCTCACACCATAACACCTCCTCCTCCATGCTTCACGGTGGGAAATACACATGCGGAGATCATCCGTTCACCCACACCACGTCTCACAAAGACACGGTGGTTGGAACCAAACATCTCCAATTTGGACTCCAGACCAAAGGACAAATTTCCACTGGTCTAATGTCCATTGCTTGTGTTTCTTGGCCCAAGCAAGTCTCTTCTTATTATTGGTGTCCTTTAGTAGTGGTTTCCTTGCAGCAATTTAACGATGAAGGCCTGATTCACACAGTCTCCTCTGAACAGTTGATTTTGAGCGTGTCTCTTACATGAACTTATTTGGGCTGCAATTTCTGAGCCTGGTAACTCTAATGAACTTATCCTCTGCAGCAGAGGTAACTCTGGGTCTTCCATTCCTGTGGCGGTCCTCATGAGAGCCAGTTTCATCATAGCGTTTGATGTTTTTGCGTTCTTGAAATGTTCCATATTGACTGAACTTCATGTCTTAAAATAATGATGCACTGTCATTTGTCTTTGCTTATTTGAGCTGTTCTTGCCATAATTTGGACTTGGTCTTTTACCAAATAAGGCTATCTTCTGTATACCACCCCTACCTTATCACAACACAACTGATTGGCTCAAACGCATTAAGAAGGCACACCTGTTAATTGAAATGCATTCCAGGTAACTCCCTCATGAAGCTGGCTGAGAGAATGCCAAGAGTGTGCAAAGTAGTCATCAAGGCAAACGGTGGCTATTTAAAAAATCTAAAATCTCAAATATAACACTTTTTTGGTTACTATACCATATTATTCTACCAATAGTAAAAAATAAAGGAAAAACCCTGAAATGAGTTTGTGTTCTAAAACTTTTGACCAGTAGTGTATACCTCACCTTGTTCTGGTAATGATAATAAAAACAAAATAAAAGTGTTCCTCTCTGGAGATGGGAGAACCTTCCAGAGGGACAACAATCTCTGCAGCACTTCACCAATCAGGCCTTTATGGTAGAGTGGCCCGACAGACGCCACCCCTCAGTAAAAGTCACATGACAGCCCACTTGGAGTTTGCCAAAAGGCACCTATATACTTCATACAGTGAAGCATGGTGGTGGCAGCATCATGCTGTAGGGAGGTTTTTCAGCGGCAGGTACTGTAAGACTAGCCAGGATCGAGGAAATATGAATGGAGCAAAGTACAGAGAGATCCTTGATGAAAACCAGCTCCAGAGCGCTCAGGACCTCAGACTGGGATGAAGGTTCACCTTCCAACAGGACAACGACAGAGAGCACACAGCCAAGACAACGCAGGAGTGGCTTCTGGACAAGTCTCTGAATGTCCTTGAGTGGCCCAGCCAGAACCCGGACTTGAACCCGATCGAACATCTCTGGAGAGACCTGAAAATATCAGTGCAGCAAAGCTCCCCATCCAACCTGACAGAGCTTGAGAGGATCTGCAGAGAAGAATGGGAGAAACTGTCAAAATACATGTGTGCTATGCTTTTAGCGTCATACCCAAAAATACTTGAGGCTGTAATTGTAACAATTGTACTTCCGGCGCCAACAGAGATGGCCGCCTCGCTTCGCGTTCCTAGGAAACTATGCAGTTTTTTGTTTTTTTTACGTGTTATTTCTTACATTAGTACCCCAGGTCATCTTAGGTTTCATTATATACAGTCGAGAAGAACTACTGAATATAAGATCAGCGTCAACTCACCATCAGTAC
This sequence comes from Oncorhynchus mykiss, assembly GCF_013265735.2. Lineage (NCBI taxonomy): Eukaryota > Metazoa > Chordata > Actinopteri > Salmoniformes > Salmonidae > Oncorhynchus > Oncorhynchus mykiss. The sequence continues at coordinate 33,930,494 of NC_050571.1, read as the reverse complement.
GACCAAGAATATGTTTTTTGCGACGCGGACCTGTGTTCTGCCTTACAAACAGGACAACGGAGCGGATCCCATGCAGCGACCCAAAAAAACGACTCCGAAAAAGAGGGAAACGAGGCGGTCTTCTGGTCAGACTCCGGAGACGGGCACACCGTGCACCACTCCCTAGCATTCTTCTTGCCAATGTCCAGTCTCTTGACAACAAGGTTGACGAAATCCGAGCAAGGGTAGCATTCCAGAGGGACATCAGAGACTGTAACGTTCTTTGCTTCACGAAAAAGTGGCTCACTGGAGAGACGCTGTCCGAGGCGGTGCAGCCAACGGGTTTCTCCACGCATCGCGCAGACAGAAACAAACATCTTTCTGGTAAGAAGAGGGGCGGGGGCGTATGCCTTATGGCTAACGTGACATGGTGTGATGAAAGAAACATACAGGAACTCAAATCCTTCTGTTCACCTGATTTAGAATTCCTCACAATCAAATGTAGACCGCATTATCTACCAAGAGAATTCTCTTCGATTATAATCACAGCCGTATATATCCCCCCCCCCCCAAGCAGACACATCGATGGCTCTGAATGAACTTTATTTGACTCTTTGCAAACTGGAAACCATTTATCCGGAGGCTGCATTCATTGTAGCTGGGGATTTTAACAAGGCTAATCTGAAAACAAGACTCCCTAAATTTGATCAGCATATCGATTGCGCAACCAGGTGTGGAAAGACCTTGGATCATTGTTACTCTAACTTCTGCGACGCATATAAGGCCCTGCCCCGCCCCCCTTTCGGAAAAGCTGACCACGACTCCATTTTGTTGATCCCTGCCTACAGACAGAAACTAAAACAAGAGGCTCCCACGCTGAGGTCTGTCCAACGCTGGTCCGACCAAGCTGACTCCACACTCCAAGACTGCTTCCATCACGTGGACTGGGACATGTTTCGTATTGCGTCAGACAAAAACATTGACGAATACGCTGATTCGGTGTGCGAGTTCATTAGAACGTGCGTTGAAGATGTCGTTCCCATAGCAACGATTAAAACATTCCCTAACCAGAAACCGTGGATTGATGGCAGCATTCGCATGAAACTGAAAGCGCGAACCACTGCTTTTAATCAGGGCAAGGTGTCTGGTAACATGACCGAATACAAACAGTGCAGCTATTCCCTCCTCAAGGCTATCAAACAAGCTAAGCGTCAGTACAGAGACAAAGTAGAATCTCAATTCAACGGCTCAGACACAAGAGGCATGTGGCAGGGTCTACAGTCAATCACGGACTACAGGAAGAAATCCAGCCCAATCACGGACCAGGATGTCCTGCTCCCAGGCAGACTAAATAACTTTTTTGCCCGCTTTGAGGACAATACAGTGCCACTGACACGGCCTGCAACGAAAACATGCGGTCTCTCCTTCACTGCAGCCGAGGTGAGTAAGACATTTAAACGTGTTAACCCTCGCAAGGCTGCAGGCCCAGACGGCATCCCCAGCCGCGCCCTCAGAGCATGCGCAGACCAGCTGGCCGGTGTGTTTACGGACATATTCAATCAATCCCTATACCAGTCTGCTGTTCCCACATGCTTCAAGAGGGCCACCATTGTTCCTGTTCCCAAGAAAGCTAAAGTAACTGAGCTAAACGACTACCGCCCCGTAGCACTCACTTCCGTCATCATGAAGTGCTTTGAGAGACTAGTCAAGGACCATATCACCTCCACCCTACCTGACACCCTAGACCCACTCCAATTTGCTTACCGCCCAAATAGGTCCACAGACGATGCAATCTCAACCACACTGCACCCTGCCCTAACCCATCTGGACAAGAGGAATACCTATGTGAGAATGCTGTTCATTGACTACAGCTCGGCATTCAACACCATAGTACCCTCCAAGCTCGTCATCAAGCTCGAGACCCTGGGTCTCGACCCCGCCCTGTGCAACTGGGTACTGGACTTCCTGATGGGCCGCCCCCAGGTGGTGAGGGTAGGCAACAACATCTCCTCCCCGCTGATCCTCAACACTGGGGCCCCACAAGGGTGCGTTCTGAGCCCTCTCCTGTACTCCCACGACTGCGTGGCCACGCACGCCTCCAACTCAATCATCAAGTTTGCGGACGACACAACAGTGGTAGGCTTGATTACCAACAACGACGAGACGGCCTACAGGGAGGAGGTGAGGGCCCTCGGAGTGTGGTGTCAGGAAAATAACCTCACACTCAACGTCAACAAAACTAAGGAGATGATTGTGGACTTCAGGAAACAGCAGAGGGAACACCCCCCTATCCACATCGATGGAACAGTAGTGGAGAGGGTAGCAAGTTTTAAGTTCCTCGGCATACACATCACAGACAAACTGAATTGGTCCACTCACACAGACAGCATTGTGAAGAAGGCGCAGCAGCGCCTCTTCAACCTCAGGAGGCTGAAGAAATTCAGCTTGTCACCAAAAGCACTCACAAACTTCTACAGATGCACAATCGAGAGCATCCTGGCGGGCTGTATCACCGCCTGGTACGGCAACTGCTCCGCCCTCAACCGTAAGGCTCTCCAGAGGGTAGTGAGGTCTGCACAACGCATCACCGGGGGCAAACTACCTGCCCTCCAGGACACCTACACCACCCGATGTCACAGGAAGGCCATAAAGATCATCAAGGACATCAACCACCCGAGCCACTGCCTGTTCACCCCGCTATCATCCAGAAGGCGAGGTCAGTACAGGTGCATCAAAGCTGGGACCGAGAGACTGAAAAACAGCTTCTATCTCAAGGCCATCAGACTGTTAAACAGCCACCACTAACATTGAGTGGCTGCTGCCAACACACTGACACTGACTCAACTCCAGCCACTTTAATAATGGGAATTGATGGGAAATGATGTAAATATATCACAAGCCACTTTAAACAATGCTACCTTATATAATGTTACTTACCCTACATTATTCATCTCATATGCATACGTATATACTGTACTCTATATCATCGACTGTATCCTTATGTAATACATGTATCACTAGCCACTTTAACTATGCCACTTTGTTTACATACTCATCTCATATGTATATACTGTACTCGATACCATCTACTGTATCTTGCCTATGCTGCTCTGTACCATCACTCATTCATATATCCTTATGTACATATTCTTTATCCCCTTACACTGTGTACAAGACAGTAGTTTTGGAATTGTTAGTTAGATTACTTGTTATTACTGCATTGTCGGAACTAGAAGCACAAGCATTTCGCTACACTCGCATTAACATCTGCTAACCATGTGTATGTGACAAATAAAATTTGATTTGATTTGATTGATTTGATTTGATTTGAGGTTCTTCAACAAAGTACTGAGTAAAGGGTCTGAATACTTATGTAAATGTGATATTTCTGTTTTCCATTTTCTTTGAATAAACAGTTTTTGCTTTGTCATTATGGGGTATTGTGTGTAGATTGATGAGGGGGGGAAACTATTTAATACATTTTAGAATAAGGCTGTAAACTAACAAAATGTGCAAAAAGTCAAGGGGTCTGAATACTTTCCAAAGGCACTGTAAATGCCTTTCAAATGGTTTATTATGGACCCTTAAAATAAAGTGTTTCCCTAAATGTACTCTCAGAAATCCTCAACATGAGAAAGTGGGAGGATATGACAATACTAGAAAAGATGACAAATCTCTCCTTGTCCCCTTGTAGACCATTAGAAGGGATTGCTCAGTCCCCCTCGAGGACTGGCCTCAGGGCTAGAATGAGCATCAGGTGTTGCAATCACTCACACGCAGTGTACTCATCATCAAGACTCACCACCCCGGTCAACTCCCTACCGCTTCCCTCTGCTCTCCAAGACCGTGCATGTTAGTGCCAGCGATCACTCAGGAATTCGGGTGAGTTTGATAGCCTCATCGTGCCTTCTCGAAGGCGGCGGTGGCAGCGACGTCTGGGACTCAGTGAGTCATGATACAGGAGAGACGCGCAACCCGTCATCCTGAGAATTCATAGCCCAACATTGCCCCAGTCCATAATATGAATCATTACTGTAATGCATCTGACTGGAGTTGCTTGCTCGGAAAATTAGCCTTTTATCATTTTGGATTGAATGGCAGTTTGTGTTGACCCTTGGAGGTTTTTTGTGTCATGTCTAAAGGAGAGGAGTGTGAACTGGAATGTTGTGAGTTTTATCTGGTGTCAAAGCTTCTTAGATGCTCAGCTCGCTGGTGATAAAATGCCTAGATGAACACCAGAAGGGCTATCTGACCCCAGGCTGTAGAGACAAGACTCCACCAACCGGCTGGTGTTGTGTACCCAGACAAATCACGGATGAGTTCATCTATTAGCCTACAGGACTGTACATTCATGTTGTTTCTTTTACCCTCTGCTAGAAATGCACTGGTTCATTCCATGATTAAGGATGCAAATGTTATTGAGTCATTGGGTGATCTGGAATCTGCTGCATTTGAGTGATATGCTACGATTCTATTCGACTTCAGAAGGCTATAGTTTCATCTCTTTCCACTCCCTTCAACACATAACACTCCAGGTGCTGTTTTTGTCCCCTCATCACTGAATAAACCTTCCTCGCGTCACATCCTCTCTGTTTGCAACCCAATTGAAGCCTTAAGTAATTAGCAGCTTTAAGATTAGCATGCCATCACCGCTGTTTTCCAAATTAGTCCTGTTCTCACCCCGACACCTGCCTTTCACTTCTATTCATTAATGCCTTTGAGCACAAAGCACAATGGAGAACCTGGGCCAGCTTGACCAAGAAAAACCACACAACTACAGAATGTAGCTAGCTTGTCATAGTTCTTTTCTTATAAAATATGCATTGTTCTATTAATGATTTATCTTGTGTTATTTTCATTGCATCTAATGGCATTTTAGCATTTTTCAACAACAACAAAATGTCCTGTATTGTTTTGTATTTTTCATTTTGAAACTCATGGCTGCTTTTGAAGGATTCATCTCGTTTTGCTGTGGCTATAATTGCATCATTTATCATTTGGAGAACAAATATATTGACCCTGACTTGGATGTTTAAGGAAAGCCATTACCTCAACAGTATGATGGACTGAGTGGAAAAACAAGACAAATTACACAAATTACACAACATTTTATTAATGGGATGTCCAATGTTGGCGTGATTGAAAACGGCTCGTAGTTGACGTTGATATGAAGTACTTGACGTTGATATTTTGACACACTCGCCTTGAGCCAACTCTACTGTTAATTAATCATTCATTTCCAACACCTTTCAGCTAGGTAGCTTGTGTAGTAAGATAGTGCTAAACTTACACACCAGGTGCTAATGTTAAAATAAGGAAGGAGCTAAGGGGTGAGCAAGATAGCTTCAGACATTTTGTGAGAGCCATTAATCTTTCTCGAACAGACATTCTTCATTTGGGGCCCTATTTGGAGTCATTACATTGTTATGTCTGCATTAGTGGTTAATGGATAACCTCAATGGAACCTTGTGATTCTAGCTGACCCTATATTTCACGCCTTGACTTCAGTGAGAATCCCTTCAAACTAGAATTACTGTTCTTGAAAACGGAATCTATGTACTGTGGCACTTCAAATAGGTCACGGTAATAGTCAGAGTATTGAAAATCTATATTGAAATTGGACTTGGCTCTACATTTATGTGCTAGCAATCATGAGTTCACTGCTACACCATAATGTTGACCTGGAATACATTATTTTTCCTCTAGCCATTGCTCGACCACTTTCAGAGTATAAAAGGCATAAACTGTAGCCAATAAAGTTAGTCCTGCTTTGTCGTTACATCTTCCAGTCTGTCCATAGGGGCTGCAGGCTGCACATCCAGAAGACCAGAACCCTAACCCAAATTCATCAATACCTTATCTTATCCAAAACCCACAAAGGCCTTTCATTCAGCTCATTTGGCCTATAGGGCCAATACTCTTTGTACTGGGTATGGATTGGAGAGATACCACAGTGCTGTTGTCCTCCGGGACAAAGCCTGGCATTGATTCCCTCTCCTGTAAATTCCCTCTCCAGATGATCCCTGTGTCCCGATACAAAAGCCAAAGACGTTCCATTCTCAAAGACAAAGGGCCCTGAAGCTGATATTGATTTGACAAGTTCATCCCACCAGGGATTCAATGTATGAGCGTGACATTCAGCCAGGTCACGCTAACAATAAACATTATTGTCTGTCTGGTGGGAGTGCTGAGGCACAGGTTGTGCATGGTGGTTCCAAAAGGGTTCTAAGGCTGTCCCCGTAGGAGAACACTTTTTGGTTCCAGGTAGACCTCTTTTGGGTTCCATGTAGAACCCTCTGTGTAAAGGGTTCTACTTGGAATCCTATCGGGTCCTTCAAAGGGTTGTCCTATGGGAACAGCGAGATAACCCCTTTTTAGGTTCTAGATAGCACCTTTTTTTCTAAGAGTGTGTCTCTCTGTACGTCAGCACAGAGCATCTCTGTGTGCACCGCTGTCTGCCATCCCCTCTACCATGTCCCACAGATACATTTGACAAAGGCCTGTGATCAATCGGACAAGAACGCCGTCTTTGATTTGGCTTGATGTGGCTCATGTGGCAAAACACTCTCATTCAACTTGTGCTCTCTCCTTCCCTTTCATGTGAGTGTTCAGTTTATTCATCCTCTACCGATTCGTGTCAGTCACAAGTAGGTCCACTTATAACCTGTCAACAACTTGCGGCTGCAATTTCAATCCAATTGATGAAGTGATCTGATTTGTTATTTTTATCTCCAGTCTGTGCTAAAACAGATCTAATTTTGGACTGTTCCGTGACTCATTGCCAGGATGTAAGGGGCCAATTCCATCGACTTTCCATCCCAAGTCACTGACACAATTAACCATCCCCAAATTGAAGCAAGGGTAGCATTTGCCTTGCAATTCACGTCCGCTAACTAATTATTGTTCCTTTGTGTCCGGTGGCGAATATTTTACAGATGTAGGATCTTAATTTCTGCCAGTTTGCTACAGCAGGAAAATAATCTTGCAGCAACAGGAAATGTGAATTATCATCTGGATTATAATTAATGGACATTTTTACAAGGGTTGATACATTTTTTTCATTAGGGTAAATCAAGTCTGAAATTTCATTGTGGAAATTACAAACATTAGAAGCTTTAAAATACAATACAAATTCACAGAAACAAAAGAGTGATCAAATTAAGACCCTACATCTGTATTTTGAGGAGTATCTCCCTTTGTAAAGGCACAGACTCTTCCAGAGAGTGTTTACACCTTCTCATGCTGCAGGGTTTCCTAGTCAACCTATTTGTTTTTCACAAGCTATACAGTGAGTGTTAAGCTGAGAACATTGTCTTCAAAAGCATCTAATTTTCTTTGGCCTCAAGCCAGTACATCAAAAAATGACACCGTAGAGCCCTTTCCCTTCATTTGCATTAGAGAGGGATTTGCTGAACTATTTTCAGAAGTGAAAGCAACAACAACAGCAGCAGATACACTTTGAGCCTTGAAAACGAACCGATCGGCGTCACAACCTACTGGGTACACCAAGTCATTTCAACGTGGAGAATTGGGTAATATTTGGTAGATACGCTGATCAATGAGATTCCAACCAATTTTCGCCCACTCAAAAAGACAGCCAAAAATATGTTGAATTATCACTATGCTTTCAACCATCTAAAAGCATAACAACGTTCAACAGGGAATACAACGTCAGATATTGTGTTTATCAATACAACAACTTAATGTGTTATCACTGTGCTTCATCTAATAGCAGAACCAAATGACCTGGATTGCAGTTGAGATTATATTAAAGTTCATGGTGCATGTGATCAATGCCGTCTGTGCAGATTATTACAGCAATTGGGAAGATTTCCACAGTCCTGCAAACCTGAACATGCATGCTTTCTATTATTAAATAAGAAGGCATTTATTGTTACAGTAACCTCAAAATGTGGCCATGGATGTGTTACTCGTTTTAAGGTGTTACATTGTCTTACAAAAGTAATATTGAATTGTGTTTGGTTAACAACGCAAACAAATTGTCACGACTTCCGCCGAAGTTGGTCCCTCTCCTTGTTCGGGCGGCGTTCGGCGGTCGGCGTCGCCGGCCTTCTAGCCATCGCCGATCCACCTTTCATTTTGTCTCGTCTTCCCACACACCTGCTTCCAATTCCATAATTACATGTTGTGTATTTAACCCTCTGTTTCCCCCATGTCCTTGTCCGGAATTGTTTATTGTAAGTGTATGTGCACGTTATGTCTGGCGTGCGAAGGGGTTTTGTCCCATTGTATATATTGTTTTTGTTCACAGTGATTCTTATTATTAAACTGCGCCGTTGTAACACAGTCTTTGCTCTCCTGCGCCTGACTTCTCTGCCGCCAGTATGCACTCCTTAAACAAATATCAAAATGTAAATGTCAAAATCTCTACTGCTTGGATAGTTACAGTGATTTCAGAAAGTATTCACACCAATTTACTTATTCCACATTTTGTTGAGTGACAGCCTGAAATCTAAATGGGTTAAATAGTCATTTTTTCTCACCCATCTACACACAATACCCCATAATGGCAAAGTAAAAACATGTTTTTAGAAATGTTTACAAATTTATTACAAATGAAATACAGAAATATCTCATTTGCATACTGTAAGTATTCACATCCCTGAATCAATTCTTCATAGAAGCATCTTTGGCATCGATTACAGCTGTGAATCTTTCTGGGTACGTCTCTAAGAGCTTTCCACACGTGGATTGTGCAATATTTGCCCATCATTATTTAAAAAATTCTCCAAGCTCTGTCAAATTGGTTTTCTCATTGCTAGACAACCATTTTCAGGTCTTGCCATAGATTTAAGAGTCAAAACTGTAATTCGGCCACTCAGGAACATTCACTGTCTTCTTGATAAGCATCTCCAGTGTCGATTTGGCCTTGTGTTTTAGGATATTGTCCTGCTAAAATGTGAATTAATCTCCCAGTGTTAGGTGAAAAGAAGTATGAACTAGGTGTTCCTAAAGGATTTTGCCTGTGATTATTTCTATTCCGTTAATTTTTTATTCTGAAAACTCCCCAGTCCTTAACTAATACAAGTATACCCATAACATGATGCAGCCACCACTATGCTTGAAAATATGAAGAGTGGTACAGTACTCAGTAATGTGTTGTATTGGATTTTCCCAAAACATAACACTTTGTATTCAGGACAAGAAGTGAATTGCAGTATTACTTTAGTGCCTTGTTGCAAACAGGATGCATGTTTTGGAATATTTGTATTCTGTACAGTCTTCATTCTTTTCACTCTGTCAATTAGGTCAGTATTGTGGAGTAACTACAATGTTGTCGATCCATCCTCAGTTTTCTCCTATCACAGCCATTAACTGTTTTAAAGTCACCATCGACCTCATATTGAAATCCTTGAGCGGTTTCCTTCCACTCCGGCAACTGAGTTAGGAAGGAGATCTGTGTCTTTGTAGTGACCAATAGGTAAACTTCTTTGCAATGCATTGGAAAACCTACTTGGTCTCTGTGTTTGAAATTCACTGCTCGACCGAGGGACCTTACAGATAATATATGTGTATGTGTGGGGTACAGAGATGAGGTAGTCATTCATGTTAAACACTATTATTGCACACAGAGTGAGTCCATGCAACTTATTATGAATTGTAAAGCAATTTTTTTTAAATGTAAATAAGTTCAAGCACAACTTATTTAGGTTTTCCATAACAAATGGGTTGAATACTTATTGACTCAAGACATTTCAGGTTTTAATTTGCAATTAATTTGTAAAAATATCTGAAAATATAATTCCACGTTGACATTACGGGGAATTCTGTGTAGGCCACTAATACAAAAACCACATGTAATCAATGTTACATTGAGGCCGTAGCACCACAAAATATGGAAGAAGTCAAGGGGTGTGAATACTAGATCTGTGCCAACTGGCTTAATCCTATTCATTTATTTCATTAACTTGTATTTTTGGTTGAGATGGAGATGTGAATCCAACATATCAATGCCTGGCAATGCTTTCAGCCAGAGAACTTTAGAGAATCCATCAAGCTTCAGCAGGTCAGCAGAGGTCCCTACACTCGCCCACAGCAAGTCTTTTCTTACTCGCCCACATTTCTGGTGAGTACACCTTAATAAAGGTACTTGTTAAAAGCCACAAATGCAGCTTGAAGACATTCAACTAAAAAATGAAGCACCGCTGTTAATCTCGGAATATTGGTGGAGAGATAGTTGGTGGACAGATAGTAGTAGATTGCCAAATAGTAGTAAGCTGTACACAACAATAAAGACGTCTATTTCTAAATTGGACACCTAGGATAAACATGCTTTGTGCTATCGCACAATTCAGGCCACACAACAACAGCCACATCTGTCCCTGGAAAAAAAATTACATTTAGAATGCAGCCTATACAAAGATGGCCACCTCCATCCTTGGAGCATATCAATTCCACTCTCTTGGAACGCTATCATCAACGTTGCCACAAGCAATTTCTTATCCTATCCAACTAATAGTACCAGCTCTGAAATGCTATAAAGACACAGTCTCAATATTCAAATGTAAATCCCTTTCGAATTTGAGCTCAACTTCAAACAAATGCCTGTGAATGAATCTGTCATTCACACACACGGACGATGGTGATTATAGGTGGAATGGCATTTTGATAAATACCACCAAGAGTAAGTAATGGGCTCTCTCCCCCTCTTTGAGAGCATATGATTTCAGAGAGCAGATTCGTTGAAGGGCATATTTGATCAAGTGAGGCTGAGGCGTGGAAGGCAGAAGGGCTCATTTTCATATTTTCATCACATTCCGTTAAAGAAACACAGTAGGGCCTCCAAATTGTTTACCATGCATGATAGGAACTGGCTGGCACATAAACAGGTTGCGGGATGCATCCATCACGCCCAATCCAACAGCACGTCTCTCAAGCGACGGGAGGAGTTAGTTATGGGAACGGGCGAGTTTTGACTCGAGAGACAGCACCTAATCTGCTCAGATTCCTACAACGAGACGGATGAATCATACCTGTGACTGAGCCCTGGAGGGATGAATGCTAAAGTCAGCATATCCCCCAAAACAAAATCCAATTTCCTCAATGATCCCCACTCTCTATACACCTAACTCCTAAGTCATTCGAAACAGACCCTCCCATTCACTACAGTTGATGGCCAACTGAGCTATCCACAATGAAAATGCTATTCTCTCCTTTTTCAGGAGCAAGGGAAGAGAGGAATCTCCCTTGGACAGATGGCGAGTGACGCAGCCTCCGACATTATCAGCAGAGACCAGGGCATTGCTATGGCCACTCTGGTCTCCAACGGCGGAACCCAGCCCAGTCCACATGTCCCTCTCCCCAAGCCTTCAAAGCTATGGGGCCAAAGAGCTGCTCAGCACACAAAAGACCAGCCAGGCACATTGCTGGAAGTAGAATGCCCACAGGGCACCATATGGAGATACATGTAGAATGCACAATATGAAGACTCCTGAGCAGAGCAATTGGTGGATTGAATTGTACAGGCTTTGGTAATTAGTTGATTAATTGGCTGATAGACTCATTGACCTTCATCTGAACCTGGGGTTCTCCACTGAATAAATTATTTGAGGCAAATCCTGCTCAAAATCGCTCCACGAGGCTAACTCTCCATTGCAAATCTTGATTTCAGCTATTTTATTTGGTTACAGCAAACACATGCTAGACTGTAACACCACAATTGCAGTTGCCAATTTCACTTGGTAATCCTTTTGTGAGGGTGAAAATGCAAGCTGTGGGTGGACTGTTATGATTCACAAAAGCATTCTGCTTGACCTTACATCTTGCACATATCCACCCCCTAACCCACTCTCTTTATCTGTCCCTCCTTCTCTCACTCTCTCTCTCTCTCTCACACACACACACACACACACACACACACACACACACACACACACACACACACACACACACACACACACACACACACACACACACACACACACACACACACACACACACACACACACACACACACACACACACGCACACACGCACGCACACACATACACGGAATGGGATACAGACACCAGAAGTGTACATGATAAATGGCCTAGCACACCAAACAGGGCCGGGCGGTTTAAAAGTCTGGGTTGACATAACTGATTAGCCTATATGTTTGAGTTAAATACAGGAAAGGAGCAGGGAGGAAGGTAAAGGGAAAGTGAATGCATGGAGAGACCTGAATATCCTATAACATTAAGGGAACCACGTCTCACATTTTCAATTTCGAAGGCTTAAGCCTGGCATGGGGAGAGATAGGGATTTTCTGCCAAGATGACATACGAATGAGGTGGCCATTTTGGAAGCTGGTCAAGGAGGCACAGCAAGGATAACCGATGCTCTGGCCAGAAGACCTTAGCACACTGCCTGCCAGTAACGCACTCATCTCTATGGGTGGTGCAGGGTAGCATACTGTATGGAGACCCGAGCTGAAAATGTGAGGTTATCTAACTGCCAACGTCACAGGCCTATTTTTGACGGCAGTGGTTCCTTTATATAATCATACCAGATACTAGCTTTTGAAGTCTCTTGAATGAACTTTTCACTTTTCGCTTAACTGTGAACTTTCAATATTCGGGAACGGAAGTGAGGCCCAACATTGTGGGTGTCTATTTTTGTGGAAGAAATTTTGCTCAATTAGGTCAAACGATTTAAATCGCCAAGAGGATAAACAGAACTTAAATACTATGTGACCATAAATAACATTTTTGTCAGAGATAAAATGAAGATGAATTGATTCCAATAAATAAATACTGTTAAGATTAGTAACAAAAAAAAGACAGGTCTGTTATTTTCAACAATAGTGCTCTGCTGTAAACCAATGGTACAATTATATTCATTCCCCTTCGTTGATTCTGAACTTTGCACTTCAAAACAATGAAAGCATCCTCAAAAATGACAATGTTAGGCAATTGTTGATGATGATAAAGTGAACTTAATGGAAATGTCAAGCAGATTCAAATGAAACAAAAACACGATGGCTTCCAAATAACTGGTAAATTGGTTCCCAAAACCAAAAATATGTAATCGTATGAAATCAGGACTAACAGTTAACAATCCATACCTAACCCTGTTGTAACTGTTGTAACTGTGTGAAAAAGGTTTGTATGTTTTTCTCACTGAAACAGATCCAAAACTGAAGTGTGAGCTTTTTGTGTTAAATTGCCGTAAACGCAAAAAGATGGTAGACAAAGCGCTACTGTGTAATATAGGTGCAAATATCAAGGCCAAACAAATGAGTCACTCCCTCACGGCACACTCAGCTGCACCAGAGGAGAGTAAGCTCATCTGTGACGTGCATATGAGCCAGAGTAATGTGTGTATGTGTGTCTGGTGTTTGTTTGTGTATGTTTAACTTTTTCTGTGCATGTGAATAATGGCATTGTTATAGTGCATCTGTTGGTTTGTTGTGCGTGTGTGAGTCTGTGTGTTTCTCTGTGTCTCTGTCTCTACACTCTGCTATCTAGAACCTAAAAGGGTTCTTCCGCTGTCCCCGTAGGAGAACCCTTAGAAGAACGCTTTTTGGTTCCAGGTAGAACCCTTTTGGGTTCCGGGCAGAACCCTCGCCACAGAGGGTTGTACTTGGAACCCACAAGGCTTCTAGCTGGAACCAAAATGGGTTCTACCTGGAACCAAAAAGGGTTTTCCTATGGGGACAACTGAACAACCCTTTTGCAACCCTTTATTCTAAGTGTGTGTGTGTGTGTGTGTGTGTGTGTGTGTGTGTGTGTGTGTGTGTGTGTGTGTGTGTGTGTGTGTGTGCGTGCGTGCGTGCGTGCGTGCGTGCGTGCGTGCGTGCGTGTACTCGTACGGGTCTGCTGTGGCAGTTGTTTTCTCTCTGCACCAGGGCCCTAGGATAGAATGAGGGGACCACAGCACAATCCCAATCGTAATTGCTACTATTAGGAGCCAAGAGCCAAGAAGGGGCCGGCACTGTCAAGTGGGCTGTCCAGGAGGAGAATGTACAGCTGCTGACCCCTAAAGAACCCAACACACCTACCTCAGCCTGTTGTGTACATGGTGTGAGTAAGTGAGTGTGTGAGAAGAGGTAAAACTCTGTGAGCCATAAAGAAATTAAATTCAGAGCAAATTAAGCCATTTATCCATTTCCTTTTCACACGCTATCTCTCATTCATTTCCGCAGCTATTTCTTCCTGATGCTGCTGTCACAGGAGGTTAGTGGCACCTTAATTGGGGAGAACGGGCTCGTGGTAATGGCTGGAGTGGAATCGGTGAAATGGTATCAAATACTTCAAACACGTGGATTCCATGTGTTTGATGCCATTCCATTCCCTCGGTTCCAGGCATTATTATGAGCCGTCGTTCCCTCAGCAGCCTCCACTGTATCACTCCTCATAGAGAGCAGACGCGCTACATCAGAAAACCCCCTGTGGACAGAAGCGGATGCACATTAAAAGGGACACATTCACTATTAAAGGATGATGTCACCCTTTGCTGAGGCACCTGCTTGTTAGTGCCCAATAAAAGCGTTACCTAAGTCCATTATCTCCCAGTAACCCAACCTCTCCATCTTATCTCTCCGTTGAACCCACAGCAGGCGGATCCCCTCCTGGCTAGCTCGTCATGGATGCTGTATTGATTCTGCCACCCCCCTGTGATACTGTTGCTCACCTCCCGCTTACAGACAAACAGTCTCATTAAATAGTAAAAAATTGCGCCAGCTAAGCACACACTATTAGCCGTTTCTAGGTCAGCACATAAATCAATAAGCGGCAGCGCTTTTATAGCACACACACAATCGACTCCCCGGAGTTGCAGGTAGACTGTTTTGATTCCCACTCCCTGCTAAAAGAAAAGAAAAATAATAATAATTAGCCACGCGGAAGCTAAGGAAGCAGTTTTGCTATTGTACTGTAGTTATGGTAAGAAACCCTTATTTGACTTCACGGTCGGCTGAGCGTTGGTTGGGATTATTGTAATAATGATAATGGTGGTGATGATTGTACTGACGGCAGTTCTAATAATGCCATAGCTATTGTGTTTCTCCATTATCTAATTAATAATGCATGACTTCCTCATTTTATTTATTTAGATGTATAATCCAGGGTTCATTCACAAACGAATCCAAACAACCAGTTTTTCACACCAGGAATCCAGATTAGGAGCATTGATTGACAGCGGTCTGCAGTGCACCCCTCTTGGGGATATACCTCCAGTGGTCATTGGTCAATCTCCCACTCTCCCAGTACACCTGAGAAAAGCCCTCAGGTGGAAGGAATCTGTCATTATTTTTCATGAGCAAAGGACACACACAGTAAGCTTAACGGAACATGCCAAGGACAGACATCACAGGATTGATGAGGGCAGATGCCAATGCATCAATCATTTAGAGATTGCTGTGTTTTTCTTCCACCCAGCACATTCTATTCTACACTATTGTAGCTATAGATTTATAGGGACTATGTCTTGCTCTATCCCTTAGACTGAGCCTAGATAGCAGTGGATCCCTTGCTGTGTCCCTTAGCCTTCTAGTGAAGGATGGCAGTCAGTGGAGCCCATGCGTGCAGCTCACAAGGACATGCCACATGTCAGCCTCATTAGAAGAGAGGGCCAGGACTGGGCTATTTCCACGTGGCTGCACCCAGAGACCTGGAGACGGAAAGGAGGAGAGGAGAGGGAGAAGGTGGTTAAGGGTAGGGGGAAAGGGGCTGCTTGGGGTGTGGTTGATGTTGTGGGTGTGTGTGTGTGTGTGTGTGTGTGTGTGTGTGTGTGTGTGTGTGTGTGTGTGTGTGTGTGTGTGTGTGTGTGTGTGTGTGTGTGTGTGTGTGTGTGTGTGTGTGTGTGTGTGTGTGTGTGTGTGTGTGTGTGTGTGTGCGTGCGTGCGTGCGTAGTTGAGTTTCTAAGAGCGTACAAATGGCATGCATGTGAAAATCTAGCTCTGTGTGTGTTTAATACATTTAGCATATGTTCAAGTGTCCCAGGTTGTGTGAATATACTCCACACTCCACAGTGGATTCCAGCTGATGCTACAGACAGTGAAGGGCAGGAGGTAACTCTCACGTCCCACTGACTACTCCAAGATTGAGGCCCTTTGCGTCCTCCCTCCCCTTCTAGGTAACCTTGTGCCACTAAATATTTTTCCCACCCCAGGGCTCACCTCGCCATCATATCAGCTCAGACCCAGCTGTATTATCTACAGTAATACTGTAATACTGCACATCCATATTTTGCACATCTACCATTCCAGTGTTTAATTGCCATATTGTAATTACTTCGCCACCATGGCCTATTTATTGCCTTAACTCCCTTATTTGACCTTATTTGCACTCACTGCATATAGACTTTGTTTTCCTTTTTTTCTACTGTATTATTGACTGTATGTTTTGTTCATTCCACGTGTAACTCTGTGTTGTTGTGTGTGTCAAACTGCTATGCTTTATCTTGGCCAGGTCGCAGTTGCAAATGAGAACTTGTTCTCAACTAGCTTACCTGGTTAAATAAAGGTGAAATAAATTAAAACATTTTTTTTAAATACAGTAATACTGATCAATGTCTACTTGGGAGGCCTGATGACGTAAAATCCTGTTTAACGCTCAGTATGTCTGTATTATCTGCCCCGAGCGTAGAAGCCACCGAGGGATGATGGTTAGAGTGTTGATTCCTTTTTCCAAGTATATTTTGGTAACGTTCAACGGCCCCTTTATTTGTTCGACTGTACAGCCATGAGCTCTGCGGGACCCACAATGCATTGTTTCTCTGTCTGTAGCGCATTCTGTACCGTAGTTGTGAACATGTGGTGTTTCAGCCACAAAAGAGAGTCATATGAACATCCTGTACGCCTGTATTTTGAACAAAGGCTGAAAATCTCATCACTATTTATTTTATTTATTTTCTATTTGATGTATTAGGTTCACCATGGCGACAGCTAGTCTTGCTGGGGTCCGACATATAATAAAAAAGACATTAAAGACAAAAGACTTTACAATTTACATACATTGAAAAACATTAACATGATGTGTCTTCAGAAAAATCAGGTAGACACAATTCAAGGCTATTAAGAGGGGGAAACAAGACTAACTTCATCAACCAAAGGGCAATCGTCTTCCTTACTCATTTCCCATATACATGTATGTCGGAAAGTAATAACGAAGAACATGTTTCCAAACTGCTGACGGTTAGGACCGTGGCACCACTGCTCAATTTCCTCAAGTGTGAAATCCCTTTGTATACAGTGGATTCTACTTTACTTTATCGATGTAGCTGTGTACCGGACCAGGGGTCCCGACCAGGCTTCTTTGGGAAGGGGGATGGTTCTATGTGGAACCATAATGACTCAGAGAACCCTTTCAGCTCTTCAATTGTTCTTTGCAGTTCACAAAAAGCGTTCTTTGCTCTTTTAGCAACAGCTCATTCAAACATTTTGTGGTGGGGTTTGCTCACATCTTTTTTTGTGCAACCATGAGTGAGAGTGTCCTTCCAGTTGATATAATCTGTTGTGTTATGCCATTACATGTTATATGTGACTATGTTCAGTGACGGTGTTTTGTGAAAGAATGGTTGACTAAATCGGTGGTTCTCAATTCTCTCCTCAGGGACCCCCAGCTGTTCCAGAGGTAGCTCACTTGATTCAACTTGTCAATTAGCACAATGATAATGCTTAAGGAAATGTAACAGTATAATAAGGCTTACAGAATGAAAAATACCTGTGTGGTTCTTCAAAAAAATCTATAAAGATCCAATCAAATTGTATTTGTCACATTCTTTGTAGAAAACAAGTGTAGACGAACAGTGAAATGCTTACTTACGGGTCGTTTTACAGTGCCTTGCGAAAGTATTCGGCCCCCTTGAACTTTGCGACCTTTTGCCACGTTTCAGGCTTCAAACATAAAGATATAAAACTGTATTTTTTTGTGAAGAATCAACAACAAGTGGGACACAATCATGAAGTGGAACGACATTTATTGGATATTTCAAACTTTTTTAACAAATCAAAAACTGAAAAATTGGGCGTGCAAAATTATTCAGCCCCTTTACTTTCAGTGCAGCAAACTCTCTCCAGAAGTTCAGTGAGGATCTCTGAATGATCCAATGTTGACCTAAATGACTAATGATGATAAATACAATCCACCTGTGTGTAATCAAGTCTCCGTATAAATGCACCTGCACTGTGATAGTCTCAGAGGTCCGTTAAAAGTGCAGAGAGCATCATGAAGAACAAGGAACACACCAGGCAGGTCCGAGATACTGTTGTGAAGAAGTTTAAAGCCGGATTTGGATACAAAAAGATTTCCCAAGCTTTAAACATCCCAAGGAGCACTGTGCAAGCGATAATATTGAAATGGAAGGAGTATCAGACCACTGAAAATCTACCAAGACCTGGCCGTTCCTCTAAACTTTCAGCTCATACAAGGAGAAAACTGATCAGAGATGCAGCCAAGAGGCCCATGATCACTCTGGATGAACTGCAGAGATCTACAACTGAGGTGGGAGACTCTGTCCATAGGACAACAATCAGTCGTATATTGCACAAATCTGGCCTTTATGGAAGAGTGGCAAGAAGAAAGCCATTTCTTAAAGATATCCAGAAAAAGTGTTGTTTAAAGTTTGCCCCAAGCCACCTGGGAGACACACCAAACGTGGAAGAAGGTGCTCTGGTCAGATGAAACCAAAATTGAACTTTTTGGCAACAATGCAAAACGTTATGTTTGGCGTAAAAGCACCACACCATCCCCACTGTCAAACATGGTGGTGGCAGCATCATGGTTTGGGCCTGCTTTTCTTCAGCAGGGACAGGGAAGATGGTTAAAATTGATGGGAAGATGGATGGAGCCAAATACAGGACCATTCTGGAAGAAAACCTGATGGAGTCTGCAAAAGACCTGAGACTGGGACGGAGATTTGTCTTCCAACAAGACAATGATCCAAAACATAAAGCAACATCTACAATGGAATGGTTCAAAAATAAACATATCCAGGTGTTAGAATGGCCAAGTCAAAGTCCAGACCTGAATCCAATCGAGAATCTGTGGAAAGAACTGAAAACTGCTGTTCACAAATGCTCTCCATCCAACCTCACTGAGCTCGAGCTGTTTTGCAAGGAGGAATGGGAAAAAATTTCAGTCTCTCGATGTGCAAAACTGATAGAGACATACCCCAAGCGACTTACAGCTGTAATCGCAGCAAAAGGTGGCGCTACAAAGTATTAACTTAAGGGGGCTAAATAATTTTGCACGCCCAATTTTTCCGTTTTTGATTTGTTAAAAAAGTTTGAAATATCCAATAAATGTCGTTCCACTTCATGATTGTGTCCCACTTGTTGTTGATTCTTCACAAAAAAATACAGTTTTATATCTTTATGTTTGAAGCCTGAAATGTGGCAAAAGGTCGCAAAGTTTAAGGGGGCCGAATACTTTCGCAAGGCACTGTATATACACATTATATACACATACACGATTAAAAATAACATGGCTATATGGCTATTCGTATACACAATCCATGTCCATGGCATGATGACTCCCTGCTGTCCCCAATCCATCTGGCCATGCTGCTGCTCCAGTTTTAACTGTTCTGCCTGCGGCTATGGAATCCTGACCTGTTCACCGGACGTGCTACCTGTCCCAGACCTGCTCTTTTCAACTCTCTCGAGACAGCAGGAGTGGTAGAGATACTCTTAATGATCGGCTATGAAAAGCCAACTGACATTTACTCCTGAGGTGCTGACTTGCTGCACCCTCGACAACTACTGTGATTATTATTTTTTGACCATGCTGGTCATTTATGAACATTTGAACATCTTGGCCATGTTCTGTTATAATCTCCACCCGGCACAGCCAGAAGAGGACTGGCCACCCCTCATAGCCTGGTTCCTCTCTAGGTTTCTTCCTAGGTTTTGGCCTTTCTAGGAAGTTTTTCCTAGCCACCGTGCATCTACACCTGCATTGCTTGCTTTGGGGTTTTAGGCTGGGTTTCTGCACAGCACTTTGAGATATCAGCTGATGTACGAAGGGCTATATAAATCAATTTTATTTGATTTCATGTCTCAATTGTCACAAGGCTTAAAAAATATATTTTTTTTACCTGTCTCCTCCCCTTCATCTACACGGATTGTAGTGGTGACATCAATTGAGGTCACATCAATAAGGGATTATAGCTTTGACTTGGATTCTCCTGGTCAGTCTATGTCATGGAAAGAGCAGGTGTTCCTAATGTTTTGTACACTCAGTATATAGGAAGTAGAACCTTTGAGATTGAGAAAGGCTGTTTATAGAACTATTCTCCATAAAGATTCTAAGATAACCATAAAAAGGGTTCTATATAGTCCCAAAAAGGGTTGTTACCATAGCGGAAGCCCCCATGCAGTATTTTTATTTATAAATCATGTTTATTTCACAAAAATATATTTTTCATCATTTTAATAATTTATTTCCCTGATCCTCTTTTTGCCGTTGAAATGTTCAGTCTGATCGTTTGGGTGTGATACGAATGTAAATATATTTAGCACTTATTGGCAGATAGGAATCATCTAGAATCTAGAGCCTACCCCACTTACCCCTTCAAAGTAAGAGGAAATGTATACAAATAAAAGATGACTGGTCATTGGTCAGGAAAATCAGATTGTGATGTCATGCTGTGGGCCAAAAACTCCATTCCACCTGAGCAGGCTGAAACTCCAGGCGTTTTTTTTCCCTCAAAAAGCTCTTTACACTAAAAGGGCATTGTCATAATTTAAGCAATTTCAGTGTCATTTCGACCTCATAGTATGGATTTTTTTTTTTAAACAGTAAAATTACGATTTTGACTGCACTGCTCCTTTAATGATTATTTATAGAACCTTAGAAAAGTGTTCGTTATAGCACCACACAGTTTCCATTTAGAATCTTATGAGAACTTGTAAACCGCTATGGTTACAAGCCAAATAACCCTTAATTGGGACTGTAAAGAACCATTTGTTTTTAGTGTGTTATCTGTTAAATGAAACGAATCCCATCCCTCCTTTGAGCCCCCTGCTGTCCCTACTCAGCCAGGGTTGGTTCTCCCGCATATCCATCATCGTGACTCAGAACACACGGCTGTAAAAAGCCCCCGATGACACGAGTAATGGGGATGCAAATGGTAAGTCACGTTTTTGGGGGCGGCAAGGGACAAGGGTGTGTGTGTGTGTGTGTGTGTGTGTGTGTGTGTGTGTGTGTGTGTGTGTGTGTGTGTGTGTGTGTGTGTGTGTGTGTGTGTGTGAGGGGATTACTGTATGACAGTCTATCTCTAGGTTTAGCACCTCTCCATACAAGACACTTACTTCACCATCCACTAGATTGATTAGCATATTGATGATACAGCGGGATCAATGTGTTACATTCGTGAAAAAAATACGTTACTCTATATGTTAATCAAACAATTATTAAGAGAAAATCATGCATATTTAATGTGCACTAATGAAATTGTTGAAGATTGAATTTGCAGTTGGTTAGGCTTTCGCAGCTGGGAAATGTGTAGTCAGCATGTCAAGATGAGGAGCAGTGCTGCAAATAGTCAGGATGTACTGTACTGCACAGTAATTATGATCGGCAACAATCAGTTACACAGCCAAACTGGTGTTTTGTTACGGTGCTCACTGGAAAGGCTACAGGTAGGATACCACTGTATTCCTTTTGTAGGAACGACAACATGTTCAACCATTATGCTCCAGCTCACCTTCATGGTAGAGTAAATGGCTCTTTAAGGGTTCGGGCTTCATAACGTGTGCAATGTGTCGTCTTCAGATACTGAAATGCAAGAGCGCGCAAAAAAAAGGGACTAACCGCTGGAGTGGCAGTGCGCAATTGCGCATAACCAAAACAGTGTTTATTCAAAATGTTATGATCCGTTTGACATAATCTATCAATAAACATCCAAACATTCTAAATATAGAAATGACCGTGCTCAAATTTCACCAAGAAACATATCTCGCCTTCAATGATCAACTGGCATTGCTATTATTCCAAGTGCACATTGCCAGATTATACACGTGATAAAAAGGTAACAGTACAACGTGCTAACTGTTTATCCCCCAAAACCCATTAAACAACATGAAAAAAGTTGTTTCAGTCGTTTTAACGGACCCCATCATGCCCCATAGTCTGACACGCATGATCTCACTCGGACGCTCCCCAATCTCCTCCATAGACAAGATCCATAGACTGGCTGTATGGTGTCAACAGGCAGTAGTAGCGTAAGGTACACTTACCTCCCAAAGCTTGCTTCATAACAAAATCCATGATAATGGCTTTAAATTCCTGCCTTTTTTATCCTCGAGGTCTCCAGCAGGAGAAATAGTCCTTTGTTGCCAGATCTAAAGTAAAAAATGAAAAGCGGTCATTGTTAAGTTTCCCACTGAAACTTGTAACTTGTCTTGACCGAAACCCTTTACTCTGAGGAAACTTTTAAAAACGATATTCAGTCGTATTTCCATAAGAATCCATTGATATCAGTAATTGAATATGAAGGACACCAAGGGCCAGTAGACTATTTGCTACCAGACCTCGAACACAAAATAGAGGCGCGCACAATCATGCATGTACAGTTTGTCACGAGCACAAATGACAATATGGTCACACTTGTCCTGTACCTACTTAGTAGGATTTTCTTTGTTGCCTAAAACATCAAATGTGATCATTTCTGTTTAGGGATAATGCAAATTATGAAGCAACGTGTGTTCTTATTGGTAGGCTACTCAAAGTCAAAAATGTTTCACCGAACCTTGAAATCAAAACTATTTTTTTGAGGTCTCCAAATGTATCTGGAGTAGCACAGAGGTGAAGGATGATGACCAAAACACACAATAACCCTCATAATTCTTCGGTTATGAAACTATATACCTGCCACTGGTACTATATATGAAAACTTCCATCTTCCAGTAGCCGACACGGAATGTATCTTTTTACGATTCCAAATGTTTTGTCAACCAACCGATCAATGTTCGTACGGTTCCTATAACCTACGGTGTTCTTTCACGCACAATAACCATGCCTTTTTATTGTATTTAGCCTATTGCAAGAATAGCATATGCATTTCGATTATAAGTGAATTTTAACATATAACCGATGAATAAACGCGTTGCATTTGTGAACGCACCATGGAAATGATCGCGGTGATACAGAACCACTTCCCTGTTCATCAAAGGCAGGTTTCAGCACCATTGCTAGTGGAGAGCCCCGTTATCGTCCTACAACATAGTAAACCCGACAGCAGGGTTTTCGTCTGTGCTCATAATTACCTGTCTGGCGATTGGAATCTTTCAAAAACGACAATAAGACTCAAGGAAATGAAGTTATCTTGCAATGGCAGACTATTATATTAAGTGCACACGCTTGGCATCTCCGGTTTGCTTGCGAAAAGGGACGTCCTTGCTCCTTCTTGCACACTGGCTTTATGAGTGTGTTTATGAGGGGAACTGCAGCTGCCTTGCCTGCCGCTGATGAAGAAACTCACGGAATCAATCACATGGAGAGCTCCCTTCTGAAACGTCCCACGTTCCGACCGAAAGAGAGCGATTATTATTGACGCGGTCCAGTGAGTCTTTGTTCACCCCTCCCCTTTCGGTCTAATAGCGTCTTCTTGAGTAGTTTACCGGAATATAGCCGACAACCCAGCCTCAGCCCACAACCATGAAAAGGCTACCAAGTTTAAGCTTTTATGACCACCTATATACCTGCCTTGCTACCTTTTTACCATTTCTGACCTACATTTTATTTTGCCATGCATATGTTTTTGTGTACTTATGTGGTTGAATTAATCATTTTGAAGGTGACAGCCATAGATGTTTTATATATACGGCGACATCCATCTAGGGTAGCCTTTCATTAGGCTACACATAGACATTGCATTTTGCTTCAGGGCAGGTTGTGAAAGGAAAGAATAACGTGTAGACCTACTTACCATTGTCAGGTATTTCTTGAGTACCTCTGTTATCAAATCATTGACACATTAGACTTAACCAGATTGCACCGGTTTCACATTACGTTAACCCATCACTGGCAACCAGTTGATCTAGTTCAAACCTTACAAAGGCTTTCCTCCAACATTGTATTGTCCATGTACTGTATTAATACTGTAGCTACATCATGTATGGGTTTGTGTCGATATTTTCAACATGACAATGATGTAATTTACTGCAATTGAAAATGAAAAGCAGAATATTGGCCACCATTAGCGAATAAAATGGTGGAATTAGTAGTTCATTCATCTGATCCTTGTTGCCTGTTAAACTTTAACTGACAGATTAGAGAATGGAATTCTATGTGCGCTCATCTGGAGTCTTGCAATATTTTCTTGGTTTTGTTAGATTCACATTGACCTAACCTTTCTTCCACTCAGATTAGAGATGGGTAGGGTTGAGTCATCCCCCATTCAACTTAAAGCTCTCCCAGTTTAAAAGTAGAATTAGCAAAAGGCATAGGTACAGGTCTTGAGTTGCAGCCATGCAGACATACAGTACCAGTCAAAAGTTTGTACACACCTACTCATTCAAGGGTTTTTCTTTATTTTGACTATTTTCAACATTGTAGAATAATGGTGAAGACATCAATACTATGAACGAACACATATGGAAGCACATAGTAACCAAAAAAGTGTTAATCAAATCAAAATAGATTTTAGATTTTAGATTCTTCGAAGTAGCCACCTTTTGCCTTAATGACAGCTTGGCACAATCTTGGCATTCCTTCAACCAGCTTCACCTGGAATGCTTTTCCAACAGGAGTTGGAAATTCTTGAAGGAGTTCCCACGTATGCTGAGCACTTGTTGGCTGCTTTTCCTTCACTCTGCGGTCCAACTCATCCCAAAGCATCTCATTTGGGTTCAGGTCAGGTGATTGTGGAGACCAGGTCATCTGATGCAGCACCACTCTCCTTATTGGTCAAATAGCCCTTACACAGTCTGGAGGTGTGTTGTTTCATTGCACTGTTGAAAACAAATTATAGTCCCACTAAGCACAAACCAGATGGGATGGTGTATTGCTGCAGAATCCTATGGTAGCCATGCTGTTTAAGTGTGCCTTGAATCCTAAATAAATCACAGACAGTGTCACAAGCAAAACACCCCACACCATCGCACCTCCTCCTCCATGCTTCACGGTGGGAACTACATATGCAGAGATAATCTGTTCACATACTCTGCGTCTCACAAAGACAAGACAGTTGGAACCAAAAATCTCAAATTTGGACTCAACAGACCAAAGGACAGATGACAGATTTCCACCGGTCTAATGTCCATTGCTTGTGTTTCTTGGCCCAAGCGAGTCTCTTGTTGTTATTGGTGTCCTTTAGCGGATGTTTCTTTGCAGCAATTCAACGATGAAGTCCCCTCTGAACAGTTGATTTTGAGATATGTCTGTTACTTGAACTCTGTGAAGCATTTATTTGGGCTGCAATATGAGGCGCAGTTAACTCTAATGAACTTTTCCTCTGCAGCAGAGGTAACTCTGGGTCTTCCTTTCCTGTGGCAGTCCTCATGAGAGCCAGTTTCATCATAGGGCTTAATGGGTTTTGCGACTGCACTTGAAGAATCTTTTAAAGTTCTTGACATTTTCCATATTGACTGACCTTCATGTCTTAAAGTAATGATGGACTGTTCTTTCTCTTTGCTTATTTGAGCTGTTCTTGCCATAACATGGACTCTGTCTTTTACCGAATAAGGCTATCTTCTGTATACCAACTCTACCTTGTCACAACACAACTGATTGGCTCAAACACACTAAGAAGGAAAGAAATTCCACAAATGTACTTTTAACAAGGCACACCTGTTAATTGAAATGCATTCCAGATGACTACCTCATGAAGCTGGTTGAGAGAATGCCAAGAGTGTGCATAGCTGTCATCAAGGCAAAGGGTGGTTACTTTGAAGAATCTCAAATATAAAATATATTTGGATTTCTTTAACACTTCTTTGGTTACTACATGATTCGGCAGGGTAGCCTAGTGTTTAGAGCGTTGGACTAGTAACCAGAAGGTTGCAAGTTCAAATCCCCGAGCTGACAAGGTACAAATCTGTCATTCTGCCCCTGAACAGGGGCAGAATAGGCTGTCATTGAAAATAAGAATTTGTTCTTAACTGACTTGCCTAGTTAAATAAAGGTAAAAAATTCCATGTGTGTTATTTCATAGTGTTGATGTCTTCACTACCATTCTACAGTGTAGATAATAGTAAAAATAAAGAAAAATCTTTGAATGAGTAGATGGTAATTGACTGGTAATGTATGTACACAGTAGACACTCTATAGTCTTTAAAGTACATAATTCATAGGAGAGAACACACAGCAACATCACACCAGCTTGTGCGCAAACAAATCAACAAGGTGCCATGACTATAAAGTACCCTGGTGCTGCAGTACTCTCCCAAGACTGGTTTCTAAGCCACCTGTTTGTGTGTGCATGGCAACCCGAGTGATGAAACTAAAGCTCTGTAATAGCCAGGATTACAGATCAACGTGGGTGTCAGATTCCTATGAAATTCAAAACCTGACATTTGGAGATATTCCTTTCTCCACCCACTGAGTGCTGAACGGGCACAGCTGCACCATCCGTTGCTTTTAGTGAGCCCTTGCCCACGTGAAAAACATAGGCTCACAGAGTAATGGACAATGTAAACAGATTAATTGATGGGCTTTGTTAGTACTGTATTATCCTGATCATTGTTACCATCGTTGTTGTACTTATTAGCATCAGGGTGCCTTGGATTTGCTATACAGTACTGTACTAAGTGCAATTTCTGTGCATTGCATTAGCCCATTAAAACTTTGGCTTTTAATATCAAACATACACCCACCCTGTTGATTCCAATCATGGTCAAAGGCTGTGTGTTTGGAGTTGCTAACCATGTAAGTCTCCCACAATAAGCTGTAATGTCATTCATCGTTTGTACTATAGTTCGCAAGCTAAATATCATTAGGGACCTCTACAGATCTACAGAATTTAAGGCCTCCTTTCATGTGCAATTGAAGTTTGAACATGTGCATACAGTACCAGTCAAAAGTTTGGACACACCTACTCATTCAAGGGTTTTTCCTTATTTTTACTATTTTCTACATTGTAGAACAATAGTGAAGACATTAAAACTATGAACTAACACATATGAAATCATGTTGTAACCAAAATAGTGTTAAACTAATCCAAATATGTTTTATATTTGAGATTCTTCAAAGTAGTTCTTCAAAGTTTGCCTTGATGACAGCTTTGCACACGCTTGGCATTCTCTCAACCAGCTTCATGAGGTAGTCACCTGGAATGCATTTCAATTAACAGGTGTACCTTGTTAAAAGTTAATTTGTGGAATTTCTTTCCTTCTTAATGTGTTTGAGCCAATCAGTTGTGTTGTGACAAGGTAGGGGTGGTATACAGAAGATAGCCTTATTTGCGAAAAGACAGAGTCCATATTATGGCAAGAACAGCTCAAATAAGCAAAGAGATACAACAGTCCATCATTACTTTAAGACATGAAGGTCAGTCAATCCGGAAAATGTCAAGAACTTTAAAAGTTTCTTCAAGTGCAGTCGCAAAATCATCAAGCGCTATGATGAAACCGGCTCTCATGAGGACCGCCACAGGAAAGGAAGACCCAGAGTTACCTCTGCTGCAGAGGATAAGTTCATTAGAGTTAACTGCACCTCAGATAACAGTCCAAAAAAATGCTTAACAGACTTCACGTAAGAGACATATCTCAACATAAACTCTTCAAAGGAGTCTACGTGAATCAGGCCTTCATCGTCGAATTGCTGCAAATAAACTACTAGTAAAGGATACCAATAAGAACAGGAGATGTGCATGGGCCAAGAAACACGAGCAATGTACATTAGACCGGTAGAAATCTGTCCAAATTTGCGATTTTTGGTTCCAACCACCTCGTCTTTGTAAGACGCAGAGTAGGTGAACGGATGATCTCCACATGTGTGGTTCCCACCGTGAAGCATGGAGGAAGAGGTGTGATGGCGTGGGGGTGCTTTGCTGGTGACACTGTCTGTGATTTATTTAGAATTCAAGGCACACTTAACCAGCATGGCTACCACAGCATCTGGTTTGCGCTTAGTGGGACTATCATTTGTTTTTCAACAGGACAATGACCCCAAAAACAAACCTTCAGGCTGTGTAAGGGCTATTTGACCAAGGAGAGTGATGGGTGCTCAGCGTTTGTGAGAAATCCTTCAAGACTGTTGGAAAAGCATTCCTCATGAAGCTGGTTGAGACAATGCCAAGTGTGACAAGCTGTCATTAAGGCAAAGGGTGGCTACTTTGAAGAATCTAAAATCTAAAATACATTTTGATTTGTTTAACACCTTTGTGATTTCTACATGATTCTATATGTGTTATTTCATAGTTTCAATGTTTGCACTATTATTTTACAATGTACAAATTAAAGAAAAACCCTCAATTTTTTTGATGGGCCACCAGCGTTACACCGTAGTAGATTGATACATACGTTCCCTAAAATGATGGTGCATGTAGATAATATTTAATGATCTTTTTTTTTATCTTTCTCACTTATTTCATTTTGAGAATCACAATAACAGTGAGGTTGGGATTGAACAGGCTTGCCAAAACCAGGTAATTAGACTTACCCTGAAATTCCCCATAGAGGTTTTCCCCGAACCTCACAATTTTAAAAGCGGACATAAAACCAAAGTTAACTCAAACAGCATTATTGCTTTGTATTGACTGAAATAGGTTATATCTCCACAGTCAAAACCACTAACACATTAGATGAAAATGAATATTAGATGAAAATGAACTATTTTCATGATTACAATTAACCGGTGTTATCAGTTGCGTTTGTATTGTTCACACATTGAAGTCACATTCGAACAGGTTATTAGGTATTCAAAGTCCATTTATTCCAACTCAAAGAAAAAACTGCTCATAAATATAATTTAAGGTTTCCAACCAATCCAGAGGCCAACTCAGGTCTAGACTGGATTACCATGCATCTCTTTCATTATCTCACCACAGATATTGATTACAGATTAATTGATTTTGCCACTCATTAAAATATTGCTTTGCGATTTAAATTGGCTCAATTCTATGACTGACATGATTTCCCTAACTTGTTTTTTTGAACACCAGCCATATACTTTTCTTCATAATTATGCACCAGTAGGCAATATAGACCAATGAAATTCCCAATTGTAAGCCAAATCCCAAGGTATTCTTGCTTCTTAAGAATGTAGGTTGCTGTTTTTCTTTTGGCTTTCTAGTCATTCACCTGTCCAGATTTGCGATCATCATCTTGTTTACCTGGTTACCCATCTTCAGTTCTTCTAGAAAGTCTCTCATTTTAAACCAAACACTCAACTGTTTCAAGAGCACTTCCAGTAAAACTTATACAATCTACATACTGTATATAAAATTGGTTTAACATGGTATTAAGGTAAAAACGACTCCCAATGTTGCAATGTTTGGACCTGGTAATACGACTTCAGGTTCCTTAAGGCATCAGCATCCTTCAATTTGGTTAGGCGAACCGAATGAGTGTGCTTCCATTCTCCCTTAACATACACAATTTACAATGCAGTTGAGCAATGACTAGTGTGGACGGACTGGAGCTCCAATGTCACATAAAATTAAGTTTTTGTTACTGCAGCGCCAGCTGTGCCATCAGAGTCCCTGGGTTCGCGCCCAGGCTCTGTCGTAACCGGCCGCGACCGGGAGGTCCATGGGGCGACGCACAATTGGCCTAGCGTCGCCCGGGTTAGGGAGGGCTTGGTCAGTAGGGGTGTCCTTGTCTCATTGCGCACCAGCGACTCCTGTGGCGGGCTGGGCGCAGTGTGCGCTAACAAAGGTGGCCAGGTGCACGGTGTTTCCTCCGGCGCATTGGTGCGGCTGGCTTCCGGGTTGGATGCGTGCTGTGTTAAGAAGCAGTGCGGCTTGGTTGGGTTGTGTATCGGAGGACGCATGACTTTCAACCTTCGTCTCTCCCGAGCCCGTACGGGAGTTGTAGCGATGAGACAAGATAGTAGCTACTACAACAATTGGATACCACGAAATTGGGGAGAAAAAGGGGTAAAATTAAAACAATTAAATTTTTTTTTGTTCAAACTTAATTTGATTCCAGCACCCATTGGACTGCATGCAATTACACATGACCGTTTTTGATAAAAACTTCATTTTATGTGACGTCGGAGCGCCAGTCTGTCCACAGTCGCCATCATAAATCGTGGAGTTGAGTTTAGTCAGCTACAGTTTCCTGTGTATTACAAAAGACTAGAGACACGGTCATCGTTATGGATGCCCTGCCCAAGCTAACTGTAACGCGATTCGTCCTCCTCAGACGAGGAGTATGAAGAATCGGACCAATATGCAGCGTGGTACGTGTCCATGTTGATAATTTATTAACGTTGAACACCAAAAACAAAATAACAAGTTGAACGAACGAAAACGAAACAGTTCTGTATGGTGAAGACACAGAAAACAGAAACAATCACCCACAACTAAAATGGGGAAAACAGGCTACCTAAGTATGATTCTCAATCAGAGACAATGAACGACACCTGCCTCTGATTGAGAACCATACCAGGCCAAACACATAAACACAACATAGAAAAAAGAACATAGACTACCCACCCCAACTCACGCCCTGACCAAACTAACACAGAGACATAATAAAGGAACTAAGGTCAGAACGTGACACTAACCTTTGCCTTAAAATGGTGAGTTGGCCTCTCAATTAAGGTGGGTAATTCACAGACACTGCTGACATGTGTGTTCCGTTGCCCGTTCCGCCTTCTGGAGCCTATGATCCCACTTGATGTGTGAAATTCCCCTGGAGATTGTGTGTTTAATATGATCGCCTAATGGAGGACACAGGGTTGCTATAGGGTACTGTTGGAATGAGGCTCACCTCAGCTGTCTACTCCCTGCTTTCCTGTTACCTCTGGAAAGGATAGGGATGTTTGCTTGCTGTTTGCTGACCCATGACTGGAAGGATGGTGGTGGGTACCTAACCAGGAAGTTGATATCCATCATCCCATCATCAAGGCCTAATCTCCAACCAATGGAGGACATTATAGTGGGCATTTTACATCCTGGTATTTGGGTTTCCTCCTAGTGGAAACCCTATGCTTCTATCCTTGGGGTTCTTCGTTGAGCACACCTTGCAGATCTGAAATGACTGAATACGAGTAAGAAATGTGGTTGACAGGTGATGCTGTAACCATACAGTATTGCATACACCCATCCATTCATTTCAGATACATAAGGAATAAAAAAACAATACTAATAATACTAATAATTATAAACTGGGTGGCTCCAGCCCTGAATGCTGATTGGATCACAGCCTTGGTATATCAGACAGTATACCACAGGTATGACAAAACATTTATTTTTACTGCTCTATTTACATTGGTGGCCAGTTTATAATAGCAATAAGGCACCTCTGGGGTTTGTGATATATGGCCAATATACCACGGCTAAGGGCTGTGTCCAGGCACTCGTGTATAAGAACATCCCTAGCCGTGGTATAATGTCCATATACCACACCTTCTCGGGCCTTATTGCCTAAATATAATAGTGTAATTTAATAATAATATTTTTGTGGGTAAGAATAAGGAAATCAATTAAGGTGCAATGAGTAAATGGCAATCTGAGTCAAGTAATATAATATCAAGCTGATACTTTAAGGTGGATAGTTACTGAATAGTAATCCCTAGCGTGTCAATCCCTTTGGTGCTGTTGCGTATTATTGGAGTTGGACTTGGCTTTATTAATATGCATTATTGAGGTTGCACTATTAAATTAATGATACCTTGCAGCATATTGCGTGGAAGATGTGGGGGTCTCGATTTAATAAGGGAAAGTGTGCAAATAGGTCGTAATATGACACCCAAATGCCTCCTTGAAATATGTTGGCATTGTCTTGGCGTCATTAGCCTATGAGTTATTTACATAATATGCCTTAAAGGACAGGGTTTGCATTTCCATTCATTTTTTATGATGCGGCGGACGACAAATATTGTAATGCTAAATCCAAATAGCTGCCTTCCAGTCAGCAGCTAGCTAGCATATGAAAATGTGTGACTAACAAGTACACTTAAAATAATTAGGAGTCATTATGCCTGCATTGACCCTGTTTTGCACGAACTCTCTTGCACTGACTCTACGCACACACACTGGACTCTACCCAAACATACTTACACTGACACCCAAACACACACACACACACACACACACACACACACACAAAACTCACACACACACATACGCACACACACACACACACACACTTTCACAATTACCACATACGCTGCTTCTACTGTCTATTATCTATCCTGTTGCCTAGACACTTTATCCCTACCTATTTGTACAGTACATAGTTACCTCAATTATCTCGTACCACTGCACATCTACTCAGTACTCTCTGTACTGTGTGTACTGTAGCCATGTTATTTTCGACTCCCTGTATACAGCCACGCTATTTTCACTCATTATGTTTTATTTGTTATTCACCGTGTCACTATTTTACATGTTTTATCTTATCTTTATCTCTGCATTGTTTGAAAAGGACCCGCAATTATCGAGGAACTTTCCTTAGCCACCTTTGGGGAGTGTTTACCTCCGCGCGCACACACACACACACGCACACACACACACGCACACACACACACACACACACACACACACACACACACACACACACACACACACACACACACACACACACACACACACACACACACACACACACTCACACACACACAAAGTGAGTCACTACATACCTTTTATTTATTATTCCACTTCTGATTCATTTCTGACATGCTTCTGATGGAGCACATTGTGCTAAGTGATATGTGTCAGACCACATAACACATTCACATACAATATACTGCACCAAAACGTCACTTTAAAAAAATATATAATTAATGTGTTTTTATACCCGTCTCAATAACCCATTATTGATCAAGTGTATTCATTTGACATTTTATTGAGGAACTATTTACAGTATATACATCTAGGCTAAGTGCCTCCTTATTGGCAGAACCTCTTCTGGGAGCGGAGAGCTCTGAGGTGCTGATGCTACTGGTGCCATTCCTCTTGTTCAGAACCCTGGAAGGAGACATCCCAGGGGCTGGTGTCATTCCTCTTGTTCAGAACCCTGGAAGGAGACATCCCAGGGGCTGGTGCCATTTCTCTTGTTCAGAACCCTGGAAGGAGACATCCCAGGGGCTGGTGACATTCCTCTTGTTCAGAACCCTGGAAGGAGACATCCCAGGGGCTGGTGTCATTTCTCTTGTTCAGAACCCTGGAAGGAGACATCCCAGGGGCTGGTGTCATTCCTCTTGTTCAGAACCCTGGAAGGAGACATCCCAGGGGCTGGTGCCATTTATTTTGTTCAGAAGCCTGGAAGGAGACATCCCAGGGGCTGGTGCCATTTATTTTGTTCAGAAGCCTGGAAGGAGACATCCCAGGGGCTGGTGTCATTCCTCTTGTTCAGAAGCCTGGAAGGAGACATCCCAGGGGCTGGTGCCATTTCTCTTGTTCAGAACCCTGGAAGGAGACATCCCAGGGGCTGGTGTCATTCCTCTTGTTCAGAACCCTGGAAGGAGACATCCCAGGGGCTGGTGTCATTCCTCTTGTTCAGAACCCTGGAAGGAGACATCCCAGGGGCTGGTGCCTTCCTCCTCCCTCTCCAGGCCCCTTTGCAGGCCATGAAGTGACAGCACACTGAGAACACCTGCAATTTGGTCAGAATCTGAAACTGTCCACTTCCCCAGCACCTCCTCTCCCGTGGAGGAGAAGAAAGGGGAGAATAACCAAATGCACTCCGAGCACTTCTTTTCGACCAAGGTAAAGCTATTATTTTACGCCCATATTAGGCCCACCCAGTGTAGATCCTCAGGCTGGTAGGGGATAAATGATGGCGTCGGAAGAGATGGCTGCCATTTTATCGGCTGCTAACCAATTGTGCTATTGTGTGTTTTTTTCCACCTACGTGAGAATGTAATTCACTGACTACAGCTAAAGTGTTCAACACCATTGTGCCCTCAAAGCTCATCACTCAGCTAAGGACCCTGGGACTAAACACCTCCCTCTGCAACTGGATCCTGGACTTCCTGACGGGCCGCCCCAGGTGGTAAGGGTAGGTAACAACGCATCCGTCACACTGATCCTCAACACAGGGGCCCCTCAGGGGTGCATGCTCAGTCCCCTCCTGTACTCCCTGTTCACCCATGACTCCATGGCCAAGCACGACTCCAACACCATCATTAAGTTTTCTGGCGACACAACAGTGGTAGGCCTGATCACCAACAATGATGAGACAGCCTACAGGGAAGAGGTCAGAAACCTGGCAGTGTGGTGCCAGGATAACAACCTCTCCCTCAACGTGATCAAGACAAAGGAGAGGATTGTGCACTTGTTAAGTTAATGGTTAAGGTTTGGGATAAAGTTAACCATTTAGGTATTAATTCGGCGTGGTTAAGGTAAGGGTTAATGTTTGGGGTAGGGATAAAACAGAAAATAAAAAAATATAAACAATTGATTCCACGATCCTCTGAGCCGTAGCTTGCGGTGTAAGGCCATCCTCAACCCCATTTCCAGTGCCCAAACTCGTCGCAAGCCTACTAGATGTTAAAGGCGCTCGCGTGGACAGTAGGAAATTGCTATGTGTCACGTTCTGACCTTAGTTCTTTTGTTATGTCTTTGTTTTAGTATGGTCAGGGCGTGAGTTGGGTGGGTTGTCTATGTTCCTTTTTCTATGTTGTGTTTTGCGTTTGGCCTGGTATGGTTCTCAAT
This sequence comes from Oncorhynchus mykiss, assembly GCF_013265735.2. NCBI lineage: Eukaryota > Metazoa > Chordata > Actinopteri > Salmoniformes > Salmonidae > Oncorhynchus > Oncorhynchus mykiss. The sequence goes on along the minus strand of NC_050571.1, from coordinate 33,895,802 downwards.
CAGAGGCAGGTGTCATTCGTTGTCTCTGATTGAGAATCATACTTAGGTAGCCTTTTCCCACTTGTGTTTCGTGGGTGATTATTTTCTGTTATGTGTTTGTCACCTTTCAGAACTGTTTAGTTTAGTTTCTCCTTTGTTGTTTTGTTTAGTGTTCTCGGTTTACTAAATGTATGATGAACACTCACCACGCTGCGCTTTGGTCCTCACCTCATTCCAACGACGATCGTGACTCTATGGAAATAAAAGAAGAAGAGGACTGGCCATAGCCTGGTTCCTCTCTAGGTTTCTTCCTAGGTTTTGGCCTTTCTAGGGAGTTTTTCCTAGCCACCGTGCTTCTACACCTGCATTGCTTGCTGTTTGGGGTTTTAGGCTGGGTTTCTGTACAGCACTTTGAGATATCAGCTGATGTACGAAGGGCTATATAAATACATTTGATTTGATTTGATTTTGAAATGACCCCCGAAGCAATCATTTCACCATTTCAAATAATTAGGTCATAATACACTACAGTTTGGCCTGTTATTTAGAAACCTTATTCTGTGACAGTTAACTCCATAATAATTGAGATCTGAGCTAACTATGTGGTTAAACATTGTTCAAGGGGAAAACTGTGGATTATCAGTTAGTGTCACGACTTCCGCCCGAAGTCGGCTCCTCTCCTTGTTCGGGCGGCGTTCGGCGGTCGACGTCACCGGCCTTCTAGCCATCGCCGCTCCATTTTTCATGTGTCCATTTGTTTTGTCTTGTTCCCGGCACACCTGGTTTTCATTCCCCAATCAATCTACATGTATTTATTCCTCTGTTCCCCATCATGTCGTTGTGTAAGATTGTTTGTGTTACGTGTGTATTGTTTTTTTCGCAAAGATGTTTATTGTTAAACATAATTCTTGTGACTGTTTTGCTCGTTTTGCACTTTTGCCAAAATAAAGTGTGCGCCTGTTCACAAATGTCTGCTCTCCTGCACCTGACTTCACTACCAAGACACACACATCTGACAGCTAGCTCCCACACACACACCATAGTACAGCAATAGCTCAGGATCCCCCTGCCTCCACAAACACCATCACCTAGTTCCTGCTCCCATTCCTCTGTCCCTCCTGGGTCTCCTCTTAATATTTCTGGGTCACACCGCAAAACATGGAGTCATTCTTTCCCCTTAACCTTGCCACAACCAATTTCTCCCCATCATTCATGGATTCATTCTAGGATTTTACAATCCTCTGCGAGTGGAGTCAGCAGACATTCGGGAGACTTTCTCCTTTGTCATATTTTTTATTTGGTCATGCACCAGAGGTCTTAATGACGGGGGAAAGGAAATAGCATGGTTAGTCATGTGAAATAATGCCCTGGGAAAAATAGGTTGTTCAGGGGAACTGTAAATATATTTTCGCTGCATGTGGGCTGTGTTCAACACACCTGTGATTGCATGACAGTATTGTTCTAATGTTAAAGGGAGACATATTGTCTTACACATTATTTATAGGTCCCTTTAATCCCCCTGGCAACTAGAATGATCCATGAATGTGCCAACTAAGAGATTCTGTGCTGTGGTATCATCATAAATTGCAAGCAGATATTTTTAGAAGATGTTTCTGACAACCTGATGCGTTTACAACAGAAAAACATTTACAGCATGATAAAACCTTAGCTGCGCTATTACTGTACATACAAACTATTTGGACACCCCTTCAAATTAGTGGATCCGGCTATTTCAGCCACATGTGTTGCTGACAGGTGTTTAAAATCGAGCTCTCAGCCATGCAATCTCCATAGACAAACATTGACAGTAGAATGGCCTTACTGAAGAGCTCAGTGACAGTGGCAATGCGTTCTCTGGTGTGATGAATCACACTTCACTATCTGGCAGTCCGACGGACAAATCTGGGTTTGGCGGATGCCAGAAGAACGCTACCTGCCCCAATGCAAAGTGCCAATTGTAAAGTTTGGTGAAGGAGGAATAATGGCCTCAGTCTGTTTTTCATGGTTCGGGCTAGGCCTCTTAGTTCCAGTGAAGGGAAATTTTAATGCTACAGCATACAATGACATTCTAGGCAATTCTGTGCTTCCTACTTTGTGGCAACAGTTTGGGGAAGGCCCATTTATGTTTCAGCATGACAAGGCCCCCATACACAATGCAAGGTCCATATCACTTTCCTATACCATAGGCTGGCCCATAGAATAGATTACCGTGTCTGTGTCTTTTCATAGCATAGTCATGTTTCATACAAAACTCTATTTGCTCTCTTTTGGTTACCTTGGTCACCGGCAATGTGAGACAAATAAATCATTGATCACAAATGGCTAGCATTCTTTTCCATTGTTTTATGATACAAGGACAAATTCACAGGACCACGTTCCTTCTCGGGTTCAAATTGTTTTCTTTTTAACCGAATAGCAGTAAACTGAAAACTTGGGGGAATTTGATAAACAACCCATTTCTTTCCGGAGTGTGAACAAAGCATGGGGGACTGCATGGCTAATGTTTATTAGAAGTGTAAGTAGAGTGTGTAATTGTTTCCTTTTTAGCTTTAGTGTCTCAAGGAGAAAGAGAGTGGTGCTGAGTCTAATGTCTCTCAATGGGCACCCATTGTTTCTCCCTGACAACTAATTAATACAGCAGAATATCATCTCCAGACAATATATTCCCCCTAGTGAGAGAGCCTTACTGTACAGAGAATGACATAGCCCATCCGCTCGTCACTGAGAGTTGCTCCCATGACTGTTGCAAAAACTATGTAGGTACATGGTTATTACACAGTTGTGTAACTTTCGGTACCTATTCTTATTTACTATGATCCTTTTGCGCTTTGTACACACACTAGATTGACAAACTCAAATGAATTGTGCAACAATCTTTTAAAGGTATTGTTGCTTCACATAGCAAGCCTTCCATAGGGTCAATGTGGGTTGAGATGCTAATCTAGCTCCACGGTTGTGCTGTCTCATGGCTGATGGGACTTTTGTCTCTAGTATTCTCGCGTCAGGAACGAACGTTGTGCTCTTGAAAGAGAGGAAGAGCTCAAATGAAACAGCTTGACGCCTGATTATTTAAGTGGTTGATATACAACCCTTTACTTTGTCTAGTCCATTTACGTTGTCTAGTTAGAGATGAGACGGAGCACCTCAATTAAAATGATTAGGCAATCAGAAATGGGATCAGTGCTCATGGGATTTGAAGCTCTTTTTAAAGCTGCTGATTGTACGAGCAAGTCTCAGGCACTCATAGAAATCTTGGATTAATATATCGTGCAGCAACTGCTGAGCCGCAGAAGCTCAGTCAAATTCAGGGTCCTAAGGAAAGGAACTTATGAAGCATGGCGCTTGCAACACCAGGGTTGTGGGTTCAATTCCCACAGGGGGCCAGTATAAAAAATGAATGCGCTCACTACTGTAAGTCGGTCTGGATACGAGTGTCTGCTAAAAATATATATATATATATATATATATATGAAAATATCAATTCAATTCAATCTGCAGTTTTGAATCAAGGTCATTGTGATATCTTTCATGGAAACTGGCGAAATAGACTTCAATTTCTGGGAATAGTGGCAAACGACAGCATAGCAATGAAAATAACATTAGAAGTAGAAAGCATTTTGTTACCGAGGCTAGTTTGGTAGTTTACCATGCACATAGCTCACTTCAGACCCCCTACATTAAAGTAATCAATCTAGAATAGATGCAGTCAGCCTCATAGTTTTTTTTAATTAATTTTTTATACAAAAATAGTAAATATTTAAATGACTCATGAGTACAATTGTAAAACTTGGATGGGCCACAACCCATAGGTGGGGGAATAAAGGGTTGCTTTAGTGTCTGATCAGCTGTCTCACTCACTGCTAATGCGTGCCTCTGTTGAACAAATAAACATACTGTACTACCGTGTCCCAATACTCTCAATTCACTTCCTTTTCTTGACAACTGCTGATATTTCAAAGGAATACATAGCTTTCTGCCATATTGCTTTCAAGTTCTCTACCGATCAGTGGTCAGTCATGACAAAATAAATCAAGGAAAGGAGATTATATGACTATAGAGACAGAGAACATGACCCAAAATGAACTGGGTTTAAGGGAAGCTAGTAAACTTGAGGGAGAGTTCAGGAGATTAAGGCCATGGGCCTTCACTGGCAAAGAAAGCAGTTTATTCACATTGCAGGTGCACTGAGAATAAAATACGGTGGATTAAATTAGGTCTTTGCCAGGTCAGCTCCAACATTGCAGTGGAACATTAATTAGCATCCCTGGATAGGTGTAAAATGTTAATGGTTTGTCTGGTCACATCTTCACGGAGCACAAGAGGCGATGCGCGCGATCAGCGGTAGGCTCATTCAACCTGTACGAACCACTTGGAAAGCACAAACTCAAAAGCAAGCTGCATGAAGCATATAGGCGAGGTAGATGCTGGCAGTTTCAAACTCGAAAATAAACTGAATATAGCTAGCAACAACCAATCCTTGTAGTATCAAATAATCCTACAACACATACAAAATGACAAAACTGCTGAAAATGAATGTAGCAATTTTACATCTATAAATCAAATCAAATTTTATTTGTCACATACACATACATGGTTAGCAGATGTTAATGCGAGTGTAGCGAAATGCTTGTATTTCTAGTTCCGACAATGCAGTAATAACCAAAGAGTAATCTAACCTAACAATTCCACAACAACTACCTTATACACACAAGTGTAAAGGGATGAAGAATATGTACATAAAAATATATGAATGAGTGATGGTACAAACGGCATAGGCAAGATGCAGTAGATGGTATAGAGTACAGTATATACATATGAGATGAGTAATGTAGGGTATGAAAACATTATAGAAAGTGGCATTGTTTAAAGTGGCTAGTGAAACATGTATTACATAAAGATGGCAAGATAAAGTAGATGGTATAGAGTACAGTATATACATATGAGATGAGTAATGTAGGGTATGTAAACATTATATTAAGTGGCATTGTTTAAAGTGGCTAGTGATACATTTTTCCATACATTTTTCCATTATTAAAGTGGCTGGAGTTGAGTCAGTATGTTGGCAGCAGCCACTCAATGTTAGTGGTGGCTGTTTAACAGTCTGATGGCCTTGAGATAGAAGCTGTTTTTCAGTCTCTCGGCCCCTGCTTTGATGCACCTGTACTGACCTCGCCTTCTGGATGATAGCGGGGTGAACAGGCAGCGGCTCGGGTGGTTGTTGTCCTTGATGATCTTTAGTTATATACACAGTGACATGTACAAAATGTACAAAAATTTACAAAATGTAATATGACAAAATGGAACTGACAAAATGTAGTAATAAAATGGCAATCTGTCTCACATGGCACCACAAAGGCATTGGAGAGCAGAAAAACAGCAAGAACCAGACGAATATCGTGAGAGAAAGAAAGAATAGTGTCCTTTGAAACTCATTAAGGGCCCTCAGGTCGCAGAGGCCATCATCAAATACTCCATATTTGATTTGAGAAGAAGGGCGAGATCGTGCTATGTTCTCTAATGAGAGGAGAAGGGGCATGGAGCCCCGGAGAGATGGTCCCCGTCTGCCACTTCGTCTTGGTGACATTTTGTACCCTCTCATGGTCAAGCTCCAGAGAAAGGCAGGACAAGGTTAAGGACATGCACTGTGCAGAGAATCTGGCAGGGCTACAGTGTGGACCAGAGTGACTGGACTAATGAGAGAGAATAATTTCACAAAAACCCTAATTTACAACTCAGTTCAGTGTCATCACTGTGCATGCACTATGGAGGACATTGCAGGGAATATTCTGAATGTTAGAGTGTTTCAGTCTATGGACAGATTATTTGTTTAGCATTACTTAAATTAAATTATTTAAAGTCTCTGTCAGCAGGTAATCAGTTACCTATTTTCTAAACGCTCAGGTAAGTATGCAAGGTCATTTCCTGTCTTGGCAGTAAAGTTATACAAAAATAAAGACTAAATAAAGAACTAGCATTAGGTTTCGTTCACGAGTAGCCTATACATGCTGTAGATAACAACACATTAATTTGCTGGTATTCATGAGCTTGTAATAATAATTTTAAAAAGACCATAGAAATAGCTCCAAGCACTCATGGATATTACAATATTTACATTCAATACATTTTTTTGCATAAAAAAAGAAAACACAGATCAGATTTTTCCCAAGCATGTATCCAATGACCCATCCATCTTATGAGGCATGGCCTTTGTTTGGTGCCATTGCTCTCCTTGCAGACGCCCTTTAGGTCAGGTCCTGTGGTGATTCTCTCTTCTGGATGGTCTCATACAAGTGCAAATGCCCTCTCTCCGAAGAGCTGTGTACGTGGCATCATACTCATCTGGGTCCACATAGATGTGTTCTACGTTTTCATAGTCGGAGCTGTAACCCTCCAACATGTATATGAGCGTTATCAGCATTAACAGTTTGGGCTTTTGTTCTAATATTATATCCTCCTTTGGTTCTCCTTTGCAGGGTGTTGTAAATAAATACCAAAAGAGTAGAAAAAAACACTATGTCACGCCCTGATCTGTTTCACCTGTTCTTGTAATTGTCTCCACCTCCTCCAGGTGTGGCTTATAAAACAGGAAGCTCCCGCTCTCAGGTCTGTTCAACACTGGTCCAACCAATCTGATTCCACGCTTCAAGATTGCTTTAATCGCATGGATTGATTAGCAAGTGCATTGGCGATGTCGTACCCACAGCAACTATTAAAACATTCCCCAACCAGAAACCGTGGATTGAGTACAAACAGTGTAGCTATTCCCTCTGCAAGGCAATCAAACAAGCTAAGCATCAGTATGGAGACAAAGTAGAGTCGCAATTGAACGGCTCAGACACAAGAGGTATGTGGCAGGGTCTACAGTCAATCACGGATGACAAAATGAAAACCAGCCCCGTCGTGGACCAGGATGTTTTGCTCCGAGACAGACTAAACAACTTCTTTGCTCGCTTTGAGGACAATACAGTGCCACTGACACGGCCCGCTACCAAAACCTGCGGACTCTCCTTCATTGCAGCCGACATGAGTAAAACATTTAAACGTGTTAACCCTCGCAAGGCTGCAGGCCCAGACGGCCACTATTGTTCCTGTTCACAAGAAAGCTAAGGTAACCGAGCTAAATGACTACCACCCCGTAGCACTCACTTCTGTCATCATGAGGTGCTTTGAAAGACTAGTCAAGGACCATATCACCTCCACCCTACCTGACACCCTAGACCCACTCCAATTTGCTTACCGCCCCAATAGGTCCACAGACGACGCAATCTCAATCACACTGCACACTGCCCTAACCCATCTGGACAAGAGGAATACCTATGTGAGAATGCTCTTCATCAACTATAGCTCAGCATTTAACACCATAGTACCCTCCAAACTCGTCATCAAGCTCGAGACCCTGGGTCTCGACCCCACCCTGTGCAGCTCGGTACTGAACTTCCTGACGGGCCGCCCCCAGGTGGTGAGGGTAGGTAAAAACATCTCCAACCCGCTGATCCTCAACACTGGGGCCCCACAAAGGTGCGTTCTGAGCCCTCTCCTGTACTCCCTGTTCACACACGACTGTGTGGCCAATGCACGCATCCAACTCAATCATCAAGTTTGCAGACGACACTACAGTGGTAGGCTTGATTACCAACAACGACGAGACGGCCTACAAGGAGGAGGTGAGGGCCCTCGGAGTGTGGTGTCAGGAAAATAACCTCACACTCAACGGCAACAAAACAAAGGAGATGATCGTGGACTTCAGGAAACAGCCAAGGGAGCACCCCCCTATCCACATCGACGGGAGAGTAGTGGAGAGGGTAGAAAGTTTTAAGTTCCTCGGCGTACACATCACGGACAAATTGAATTGGTCTACCCACACAGACAGCGTGGTGAAGAAGGTGCAGCAGTGCCTCTTCAACCTCAGGAGGCTGAAGAAATTTGGCTTGTCATCAAAAGCACTCTTACAGATGCACAATCGAGAGCATCCTGTTGGGCTGTATCACCGCCTGGTACGGCAACTGCTCCGCTTACAACCGTAAGGCTTTCCAGAGAGTAGTGAGGTCTGCACAATGCATCACCGGGGGCAAACTACCTGCCCTCCAGGACACCTACACCACCCGATGTCACAGGAAGGCCATAAAGATCATCAAGGACAACAACCACCCGAGCCACTGCCTGTTCACCACGCTATCATCCAGAAGGCGAAGTCAGTACAGGTGCATCAAAGCAGAGACCGATAGACTGAAAAACAGCTCTCAAGGCCATCAGACTGTTAAACAGCCACCACTAACATTGAGTGGCTGCTGCCATACCTGCAAAAATTGTATCACTAGCCACTTTAAACAATGCCACTTAATATAATGTTTACATACCCTACATTACTCATCTCATATGTATATACTGTACTCGATACCATCTGCTGCATCTTGCCTATGCCGCTCTGTACCATCACTCATTCACATATCTTTATGTACATATTCTTCATCTCTTTACACTTGTGTGTATAAGGTAGTTGTGAAATTAGGTTAGATTACTCGTTGGTTATTGCTGCATTGTCACAACTAGAAGCACAAGCATTTCGCTACACTCGCATTAACATCTGCTAATCATGTGTATGTGACAAATAAAATTTGATTTGATTTTCCCCAGTGTATTTATCCATGTGTTTCCTGTCTCTCTGTGCCAGTTTGTCTTTTATGTTTTCAAGTCAACCAGCGTGTTTTCCCGTGCTCCTGTTTTCTATCCTCTTTTTCTAGTCTTCCTGGTTTTGACCCGTGCCTGTTTTTTTCTGGACTCCGTACCTGCCTGCCTGACCCTTCTGCCTGCCCTGACATCGAGCCTGTCAGCCACTCTTTACTTGGACTCAGAATCTGGTTTTGACCTTTTGCCTGTCCACGACCATTCTCTTGCCTACTCCTTTTGAACAATAAATAAACTACAAAGACTCTAACCATCTGCCTCCTGTGTCTGCATCTGGGTCTCACCTTGTGCCCTTATAGTACGAACTGGCCATGACAGACCCAGCAGACCAGCTCCGCTGTTCCAAATGGACAATGACCCCAAGCATACTTCCAAAGTTGTGGCAAAATAGCTTAAGGACAACAAAGTCAAGGTATTGGAGTGGCCATCACAAAGCCCTGACCTCAATCCCATAGAAAATGTGTGGGCAGAACTGAAAACGTGTGTGCGAGCAAGGAGCCCTACAAACCTGACTCAGTTACACCAGCTGTGTCAGCAGGAATGGGCCAAAATTCACCCAATTTATTGTGGGAAGCATGTGCAAGGCTACCCAAAACATTTGACCCAAGTTAAACATTTTAAAGACAATGCTGCCAAATACTAATTGAGTGTGACCCACTGGGTATGTGATGAAAGAAATAAATGCAGAAATAAATCACTCTACTCTACTCTGACATTAATAAAGTGGTGATCCTAACTGACCTAAGACAGGGAATTTTTACTAGGATTAAATGTCAGGAATTGTGAAAAACTGAGTTTAAATGTATTCGGCTAAGGTGTATGTAAACTTCCGACCTCAACTGTGTGTATACAGTCGTGGCAGAAAGTTTGAGAATGACACAAATATTAATTTTCACAAAGTTTGTTGTTTCAGTGTCTTTAGATATTTTTGTCAGATGTTACTATGGAATACCGAGGGACTTTGCAATTAATTGCAATTCATCTGACCATAACATTCTGGAGTATATGCAAATTGTCATCATATAAACTGAGTCAGCAGACTTAGTGAAAATTAATATTTGTGTCATTCTCAAAACTTTTGGCCACGACTGTATATATATATATATATATATATATATATATACACAATGAGTGTACAAAATATTAAGGACACCTTCCTAATATTGCCTCATTATTCGTTCAAACCCAAAGTGCTAGAGTATTGAGTATTTTCTTCTTCATGAACTGCACTGTTGGTTAAGGGCTTGTAAGTAAGAATTTCACCGTAAAGTCTGCACTGTTGGTTAAGGGCTTGTAAGTAAGAATTTCACCGTAAAGTCTACACTGTTGGTTAAGGGCTTGTAAGTAAGAATTTCACCGTAAAGTCTGCACTGTTGGTTAAGGGCTTGTAAGTAAGAATTTCACCGTAAAGTCTACACTGTTGGTTAAGGGCTTGTAAGTAAGTATTTCACCGTAAAGTCTACACTGTTGGTTAAGGGCTTGTAAGTAAGAATTTCACCGTAAAGTCTACACTGTTGGTTAAGGGCTTGTAAGTAAGTATTTCACCGTAAAGTCTACACTGTTGGTTAAGGGCTTGTAAGTAAGAATTTCACCGTAAAGTCTACACTGTTGGTTAAGGGCTTGTAAGTAAACATTTCACCGTAAAGTCTACACTGTTGGTTAAGGGCTTGTAAGTAAGTATTTCACCGTAAAGTCTACACTGTTGGTTAAGGGCTTGTAAGTAAGTATTTCACCGTAAAGTCTACACTGTTGGTTAAGGGCTTGTAAGTAAGTATTTCACCGTAAAGTCTACACTGTTGGTTAAGGGCTTGTAAGTAAGTATTTCACCGTAAAGTCTACACTGTTGGTTAAGGGCTTGTAAGTAAGAATTTCACCGTAAAGTGTACACTGTTGGTTAAGGGCTTGTAAGTAAGAATTTCACCGTAAAGTCTACACTGTTGGTTAAGGGCTTGTAAGTAAGAATTTCACCGTAAAGTGTACACTGTTGGTTAAGGGCTTGTAAGTAAGAATTTCACCGTAAAGTCTACACTGTTGGTTAAGGGCTTGTAAGTAAGAATTTCACCGTAAAGTCTACACTTGTTGTATTCAGCGCAGGTGGCAAATAACGTTTGATTTGATTATAGAGTCCAAAAACAATTTTGACATCCATGTCCAAATACTTCCCCAAAAGTAGTCATGCTGGCTTTTTGACACAATTTACACTGTGTACATTGTGTGAGCATGCATCTTCATTCTTGTGACACTTTAGATATTCTGGATTTCCCCTGACTGTCTATGTGATTAAAATGTGGGTCAAAAGAAAAGGGAAATAAAAGTATTATCTGAGTTTTTCGGCTGTTTGAGAAGGTGTGAATCCTAAGCAACCTGCATACACATTGCTTGAAGAAATAGGCCAACATACAGTAGCTTCTGTAGTAGGTCAAATCTGTGTGCTGGAAAATCTTGGTAGAGCATGGGTGAAGTATGCATTGTGGTGCTCATGTGAATTCCCTTTTTCAACTTCAGAACAATTCTTATTTCACACTTAAACCGTGGTTTATTGTTTTTAATATGAACGGGAACTACATGATGCATTATACATTAATATTCCACAAATGTCAAGATCATTTGCTAGCCATCTTTTTAAGAACTTGGAGGTCTAGACAAGACCACTGACAAGGCCAGTATAGCTCCTGATGCCTTATGTGGAATATTGCACGGGCAGTTGCCTTGGGATCAATTTCATGTGATCTTTTCCCAAAGAAAACAGTGAATTTGGAGCATAACAAACTAAATGACACGCCTTGTTATGGTAAGGAGCTTTTGGGTAGTAGTAGCTTCAAGCCATTTATTCTCAGTGTTGCAGATGATGAACGGAATGCGATGAATCTTTCTTTGCCCAATCATTCCTAATGTGCACATATGGTTTTGAAGATGGATTATAATAGGTTGTGGGAACAAAATGTGAATCCTTGTGTGCATGACAATAGAGAAATGTGCATAACGCCTCCTTGTAGCTAAATTATACTTCTAAATTGTGTGTGTGATTTGTGAAACAGATGGGACACTTACGCCGTGGAATTAGCATAACTAATTCCCTCTCAGAACCTCTGGCACAAACACATGTCAGGAAAGCAGAGTCAAACATGCAGAAGATAAGTCTAGCACACAGAATATGATATAGTAGCTTTCAAGGTTTGTTCGTTGCAATATTTCTGGATTTTCATGTACATTGAGCATACAAAACATTAAGAACACCTGCTCTTTCCATGACATAAACTGACCAGGTGAATCCAGGTTAAAGATATGATCCCTTATTAATGTAACTTGTTAAATCCACTTCAAATTGGTGTAGATGAAAGGGAGGAGACAGGTTAAAGAAGGATATTTAAGCCTTGAGACAATTGAGACATGGATTGTGTGTGCCATTCAGAGGGTGAATTCAGAAGACAAATATAAGTGCATTTGAATGGGGTATGGTAGTACAGTAGGTGTCAGGCGCATCGGTTTGTGTCAAGAACTGCAACACTACCGGGTTTTTCACACTCAACATTTTCCCGTGTGTATCAAGTATGGTCCACCACCCAAAGGACATCCAGCCAACTTGATGGAGGTGGAGGGGGGGGTGCAACTCAATATTAGGAAGATGTTTGGTGTACTTGGTGTATATATATTTTTTGAATTTAAGGAATGTCTGGCATACAAGCCCAGACAAAGCTCCTCTGATAGCCAGGTGTAGCAGTGGTAAGGATTCACTCCATGGTGCTGAAAAGAAAGCTCTGCTGTTGGGACAGCTTTATGTAGGCCCTAAAAGTTTGTGGGCACCGTTTGTCACCGTTATAGTGCAAACAATGTATTGTTTATTAGTGTTCTGTTGTGTAGTGGCTTTGCTGGCATGCATCAAAAATAAACAAAAATGTTGCCCTTACTTTGCCCCACCAATACTTACATGCTAAAATTGCCTCTGTAATACATTAATATAGCCTATGATAAATGTAGTCTATGATTAATGTAGTCTATGATTAATGTAGCCTATTACTCATATATATGTAAAGCACAGGGTTTCATGGAAAGGTCATTACCAAGGAAGGGCTGTTAGGCGAGGAGTGAAAAAATATGATATGAGCAATATAAATATTGATTTCATACTTTTACATTTTTTGGTTCTTAGTAAGATCACTTTTTGGTTTCAAATGGCTTTGACAAAAAAATATGTATTAATAGTAATAAGGGTCAAGAGGACGCTTCAATAATCAATTATTTACCACTTCCCCTCGTTCCAAGTGTTGCCAGGTCCAAGTCGTCCAACTTGCCAATATTTTTCTCCTCTCCAGAGCCTTTGTAAACAACACAGAAGTAATGGGAGTACAGTGAGATGTAACGGTGAAGCGAATACAAATGATCTTGTTTAGCCATGACCCCCCACTTATTTCATCATTAGCCTTCCCGCTGGTTCCAGCCTCCAGACCCACAAAGGGGTCAATTATCTATTAGGGGCAGACTCCCCTTGGATATGATCTGGTAATTTAGGTGTATTTGTGATCAGGCAGGCTTAAGGTCTAATTACACTGAAAATGTAGCTTCCTCTGTTACTCACCAGTTCCTGTCTTCCAGTCAAGGCTGCAGTGCCTTGCAAAAGTATTAATTCCCCTTGGTGTTTTTCCTATTTCGTTGCATTACAACCAGTAACTTAAATGGATTTGAAGGGGGGGTGGGATTTCATGTAATGGACATACACAAAATAGTCCAAATTGGTGAAGTGAAATTTAAAAAATAACTTGTTTCAGAAAATTCTAAAAATAAAAAATGGAAACCACCCTTTGTTACGAAGCCCCTAAATAAGATCTGGTGCAACCAATTACCTTCAGAAGATTGCACACAGGTGGACTTTATTTAAGTGTCACATGATCTGTCACATGATCTCAGTACATGTTCGGTTCTGAAAGGCCCCAGAGTCTGCAACACCACAAAGCAAGGGGCACCACCAAGCAAGCGGCACCATGAAGACCAAGGATCTCTCAAAACAGGTCAGGGATAAAGTTGTGGAGAAGTACAGATCAGGGTTGGGTTATAAAAAAAATATCTGAAACTTTGAACATCCCACAGAGCACCATTAAATCCATTATTAAAAAATGCAAAGAATATGGCACCACAACAAACCTGCCATGAGAGGGCCGCCCACCAAAACTCACGGACCAGGCAAGGAGGGCATTAATCAGAGAGGCAGAGACCACTTTAATCAGAGACCACTTTAAGCCGTAAACTCCACAGAGATGGGCTTTACAGAAGAGTGGCCAGAAAAGGGCATTGCTTAAAGTAAAAAAATAAGCAAACACGTTTGCTGTTTGCCAAAAGGCATGTGGGAGACTCCTCAAACATATGGAAGAAGGTACTCTGGTCAGATGACACTGAAATTGAGATTTTTGGCCATCAAGGAAAACGCCATGTCTAGCTCAAACCCAACACCTCTCATCACCCCAAGAATATCATCCCTACAGTGAAGCATAGTGGTGGTAGCATCATGCTGTGGGGATATTTTTCATCAGCAAGGACTGGGAAACTGGTCAGAATTGAAGGAATGATGGATGATGCAAAATACAGGGAAATTAACCTGTTTCAGTCTTCCAGAGATTTGAGACTTATTTGTTTCACAATAAAAAATATGTTGCATCTTCAAAGTGGTAGGCATGTTGTGTAAATCAAATGATACAATCCCCTCCCCCCCAAAAAAAAATCAATTTTAATTCCAGATTGTAAGGCAACAAATAGGAAAAATGCCAAGGGGGTGAATACTTTCGCAAGCCACTGTATGGTAGATACACAATAGAAGGTCATTTTGTTACTTAGAACGATAACCGATAGCTCAGTAGGTTACAACATACTGCTTGCAACACCAGGTTTATGGATATATACTGAATATGGTAACTGTATATATATATATACAAAATATACTTTACTTACTGTATTTCTGAGCACCTCCAAGACGGATGAAACCTACTAATGGTCTAGTTACATGAGACATGGAACAAAAGTAGAAAGGTTGGTCAGGGAGGATGGGTGGAAGTAATCCACAACATTCTAGAAAACCAAAGTTTGCATGTTTGAGTCGAGTCGGGGACAATTACTGCTTTTCATTGAACACTTCACCTAGCCCGTATTCTAAACCTAACCTGGTTGGTAAATTAACCTCACCTTTGTAATTTTAGTTATCCTAACCTTTGCCATTAGTTACCATAACCACTAACATAAATTCTCTCCGTAATTCTCCTTTGTTACAGTGCAACAAGCAACCTGGTCTCAGGTAAAGACGTGCAACACTTTACGTCCCCCAAGATGTATGATAAATGACTTATTCCATTTCGTATGTTATTGTAAGACTGGGTAAGGCGTATGATACTATATGTCCTCTAATTCGTATGATATTGTACAACTGTTATTCAATTCATAATGTAACGGAACATATCATACTAAATGGAGTGTCACAGATTTACATACAGAATAATAAATTGCCCTGAGACCACGTTGGAAATTAAACTACATTCTTTCATATTTTCTCTACATTCTCCCGCTCAGAAATTGTGTGGCAAAAAACCCAGATTATTTATTTATTTATTTATTTATTTATTTACCTTTATTTAACCAGGTAGGCAAGTTGAGAACAAGTTCTCATTTACAATTGCGACCTGGCCAAGATAAAGCAAAGCAGTTCGACAGATACAACAACACAGAGTTACACATGGAGTAAAACAAACATACAGTCAATAATAAAGTATAAACAAGTCTATATACAATGTGAGCAAATGAGGTGAGAAGGGAGGTAAAGGCAAAAAAAGGCCTTGGTGGCAAGGTAAATACAATATAGCAAGTAAAACACTGGAATGGTAGTTTTGCAATGGAAGAATGTGCAAAGTAGAAATAAAAATAATGGGGTGCAAAGGAGCAAAATAAATAAATTAATTAAATACAGTTGGGAAAGAGGTAGTTGATAGGGCTAAATTATAGGTGGGCTATGTACAGGTGCAGTAATCTGTGAGCTGCTCTGACAGTTGGTGCTTAAAGCTAGTGAGGGAGATAAGTGTTTCCAGTTTCAGAGATTTTTGTAGTTCGTTCCAGTCATTGGCAGCAGAGAACTGGAAAGAGAGGCGGCCAAAGAAAGAATTGGTTTTGGGGGTGACTAGAGATGAGATGAGGCAAAATGTGAAAGGTACAGTATATCAATTTCGCCCATGCATGAAGTCACCTGATGGTAGGTGAAATCAGGGCATTGTTGTGAATTATTTATTATATTGTTCTTCACGATATCATAATTAATATTGTTTCAGGGGGAAAAAATCAACCCTTGTTTTGAGAAATCAATGAAGAGGCGAAGTATCCAAGATCATAGACACTGAAGCTGTGACACTAATATATAAACGTATTTTTAAAATGTTTTTAGTAATTTACTTGATGAAGATTGCATAACCGTGCAAACTTGTTTAATTAACTAATGTACTGTTTGCTCTTGAGAGGATTGAAACATCAGTGGCTTGGAAAAGCCTAAATGCATTTCATTTTATCAGAGCAAACTGTTTTCCCTGCAGGCACCAAATGTTGCAATTTACATTCTAATTTGCTCTCTTACTCTAAATGCAATTGTCTTAACTCTTGATGGCAACATGGAATCCATTAAATGTTTTACTGTTAAACAATTTAATAATAATAATAATTATTATTGTTATTATTACTACATTTGTAATGCAGTGCATAAAATAAAAGTAGAACAAAAATACATTTGCTAAATATATATACATACAGAGTATATACAGTTGAAGTCGGAAGATTACATACACCTTAGCCAAATACATTTCAACTCAGTTTTTCACAATTCCTGACAAATAATCCTAGCAAAAATTACATCTTTGGTCAGTTAGGATCATCACTTTATTTTAAGAATGTGAAATGTCAGAATAATAGTAGTGATTTATTTCAGCTTGTATTTATTTCATCACATTCCCAGTGGGTCAGAAGATTACATATACTCAATTAGTATTTGGTAGCATTGCCTTTAAATTGTTTATCTTGGGTCAAATATTTCGGGTAGCCTTCAACAAGCTTCCCATAATAAGTTGGGTGAATTTTGGCCCATTCCCCCTGACAGAGCTGGTGTAACTGAGTCAAGTTTGTAGGCCTCCTTGCTCGCACACGCTTTTACAGTTCTGCCCACAAATGTTCTACAGGATTGAGGTCAGGCCTTTGTGATGGCCACTCCAATACCTTGACTTTGTTGTCCTTAAGCCATTTTGCCACAACTTTGGAAGTACGTTTGGAGTCATTGTCCATTTGGAAGACCCATTTACAACCAAGCTTTAACGTCCTGACTGATGTCTTGAGATGTTGCTTCAATATATTCACATCATTTTCTTTCCTCATGATAACATCTATTTTGTGAAGGGCACCAGTCCCTCCTGCAGTAAAGCACCCCCACAACATGATGCTCCCACCCCGTGCTTCACGGTTGGGATGGTGTTCTTCGGCTTGCAAGCCTCCACCTTTTTCCTCCAAACATAACAATGGTCATTATGGCCAAACAGTTCTATTTTTGTTTTGTCAGACCAGAGGACATTTCTCCAAAAAGTATGATCTTTGTCCCCATGTCCAGTTGCAAACCGTAGTCTGGCTTTGTGGCGGTTTTGGAGGAGTGGCTTCTTCCTTGCTAAGCGACCTTTCAGGGTAGGTCGGTATAGGACTCATTTTACTAAGGAAATAGATACTATTGTACCTGTTTCCTCCAGCATCTTCACAAGGTCCTTTGCTGTTGTTCTGGGATTGAGTTGCACTTTTCGCACCAATGTACGTTCATCTCTGGAAGACAGAACGCATCTCCTTCCTGAGCGGTATGACGGCTGTGTGGTCCGATGGTGTTTATACTTGCGTACTATTGTTTGTACAGATGAACGTGGTACCTTCAGGCATTTGGAAATTTCTCCCAAGGATGAACCAGACTTGTGGAGGTCTACAGTTTTTTTCTGAGGTCTTGGCTGATTTCTTTTGATTTTCCCATGATGTCAAGCAAAGAGGCACTGAGTTTGAAGGTAGGCCTTGAAATACATCCACAGGTACACCTCCAATTGACTCAAATGATGTCAATTAGCCTATCAGAAGTTTCTAAAGCCATGACATCATTTTTTGGAATTTTCCAAGCTGTTTAAAGGCACAGTCAACTTAGTGTATGTCAACTTCTGACCCACTGGAATTGTGATACAGTGAATTATAAGTGAAATAGTCTGTCTGTAAACAATTGTTGGAAAAATGATGTGTCATGCACAAAGTAGATATGGTTTGTTAACAAGAAATTTGTGGAGTGGTTGAAAAACGACTTTTAATGACTCCAACCTAAGTGTATGTAAACTTGAAGTGGATTGAACAAGTGACATCAATAAAGGATCATAGCTTTCACCTGGTCTTTCTGTCATGGAAAGAGCAGGTGTTCTTAATGTTTTGAATACTCAGTGTATACACTCAGTTGGCAGTTTATTAGGTACAGGTGAAGCTGGTTGAGAGAATGCTAAGAGTGTGCAAAGCTGTCATCAAGGCAAAGGGTGGCTACTTTGAATAATCCAAATTTAGAAAAAGCAGGAACCCGCACACTGCTCTTGATAGTATCGCTGGAGCTTGTTGGCATCTTGCGTGAATGAGAGGGTATTCGCACAATGCATGGTAAGTGAGTTGATCTCTCGTAGTGGATCCATTGTCTGCTTGGTACGTCTTTCTTTTTTGTGTTTACTTACAAGATTCCAAATTTAAAATATATTTTAATTTGTTTAATACTTTTTTGTAACTACATATGTGTTATTTCATAGTTTGTCTTCACTGTTTTTCTACAATGTAGAAAATAGTAAAAATAAAGAAAACCCCTTGAAAGAGTAGGTGTGTCCGAACTTTTCATTGGTACTGTATGTATACAGTGCCTTCGGAAAATATTCGGACCCCTTGACTTTTTCCACATTTTGTTACATTACAGCCTTATTCTGAAATTGATTAAATTATTATTATTTTTTGCTCATTTGTAAAAAAAAATAAACTGAAATATTACATTTACATAAGTATTCAGACCCTTTACTCAATACTTTGTTAAAGTACCTTTGGAAGCGATTACAGGCTTGAGTCTTCTTGGGTATGATGCTACAAGCTTGGCACACCTGTATTTGGGGAGTTTCTCCCATTCTTCTCTGCAAATCCTCTCAAGCTCTGTCAGGTTGGATGGGGAGTGTTGCTGCACAGGTATTTTCAGGTCTCTCCAGAGATGTTCGATCTGGGTTCAAGTCCGGGCTCTGGCTGGGTCACTCAAGGACATTCAGAGACTTGTCCCGAAGCCACTCCTGCATTGTCTTGGCTGTGTGCTTAGGGTCGTTGTCCTGTTGGAAGGTGAACCTTCGCCCCAGTCCGAGGTCCTGAGCACTCTGGAGCAGGTTTTCAAGGATCTCTCTGTACTTTGCTCCGTTCATCTTTCCCTCGATCCTGACTTGTCTCCATGCCGCTGAAAAACATCCCCACAGCACCACCATGCTTCACTGTAGGGATGGTGCCAGGTTTCTTTCCTCTCTTGGCATTCAGGCAAAATAATATTGGTTCCATCAGATCAGATAATCTTGTTTCTCAATGTCTGATTGTCTGAAGGTGCCTTTTGTTAACTTCAATTGGGCTGTCATGTGCCTTTTATTGTTGAGTGGATTCTGTCCAGCCACTCTACCATAAACGCCTGAATGATGGAGAGCTGCAGAAATGGTTTTCTTTCTGGAAGGTTCTCCCATCTGCACAAATGAACTCTAGAGCTCTGTCAGAATGACCTAGGCCCTTTTCCCCCGATTGCTCAGATTGGCCGGGCAGCCAGCTCTAGGAAGAGTCTTAGTGGTTCCAAACTTCTTCCATTTAATTGTGATGGAGGGCACTTTTCTTGGGGACCTTCAATGCTTCAGATATTTTTTGGTACCCTTCTCTAGATCTGTGCCTCAACACAATCCTGTCTCGGAGCGCTACAGACAATTCCTTTGACCACATGGCTTGGTTTTTGCTCAGACATGCACTGTCAACTGTGGAACCTTATATAGACAGGTGTGTGTCTTTCCAAATCATGTCCAATCAAATGAATTTATCATAACAGGACTGCAATCAAGTTGTAGAAACATCTCAACGATGATCAATGGAAACAGGATGCACCTGAGCAAAAAATGTTGAGTCTCATAGCAAAAGGTCTGAATACTTATGTAAATAAGGTTTTTTTTTTTTTTTTTTCAATAAATTATCTCAAAATTTAAAAATCCTGTTTTCGCTTTGTCATTATGAGGTATTGTGTATAGATTGCTGAGGATAAAAAAAAATCTATTTTAGAATAGGGCTGTAACGTAACAACATTTGGAAAAAGTCAAGTGGTCTGAATACTTTCCGAAGGCACTGTATACACATTATATACTGTACATATGCTACATGGCTCTGCAACATGTTTTTACACAGGTGGGCAATCCAGTACGTCCCTTGAGCATCCATTAAATCCTACTGCTTAGTACTATAACCCAATATGTGAAAGTTTGCCCTAGGTGAAGAACCTGTTTTCTTTCTACCTCCCTCGAGTTGCTGTAAAATATGCTCCTGTATCTCTCTTTTACAAGGGTTGTATACTACGCCCAGGGCACTCTCCATTTCCACGGTCATATCAGAGTTCCTCTGCCCTAGGAGATGCCAATGACTAGAAAGAGGCCACAGCGGGATATTACCGTATTTTGTTTTCACTTTCCCTTCATGCGACACATACCACTTCCCGGGTCTTCACCCACACTGTGCCACTCCAGCGCTTCCAAATGGAGGTGTGTTCGGTGGTCATCCGGACAAGGCTGATTGCTCCTGCTGAGGAATATGAACTCGTCAGTGTTTTAATGGAGTGCCAGGGAGACAGATGTGCCACTCACTTCAAACGGTTGCCTGTATGATTTATTTGGCCATCAGTGTAACTGAATCCATATAAGTAACTCTTCCCGGTGCGTGATGTGGTGAGGAAGCCATCATCATAGAAACAGTCTCTGGTGCTGTAGTTCTGGAGGGAAACAAAGGGGGGGGGGGATTTCTGGCATGGGCAATGTTGCTTTGTGTGAAATATGAAATTACCATAATATTTGTACTTTTTTTATACAATGGAGTCATTTAGCAGATGCTCTTATAGGGTCGATGGCTTATTGACTGGAACTGTTTAGTCCCAAACTAATGGACCTATACTTCTTCTCCCCCAACCTGGTCTTAGGGAATTTCATACAGTGCCTTGTAAAAGTATTCATCAACCTTGCCGTTTTTCCTATTTTGTTGTATTACAACCTGAATTGATTTTTATTTGGATTTTATGTAATGGACATACACAAAATAGTCCAAATTGGGGAAGTTAAATTTAAAGCATTACTTGTTTCAAAGAATTCAAAAAAATTAACTGAAAAGTGGTGCGTGCATGTGTATTCACCCCCTTATCTATGTAGCCCCTAAAGATCTGGTGCAGCCAATTACCATCAAAAGTCACATAATTAGTTAAGTAGTAAGTTCACCTGTGTGCAATCTAAGTGTCACATGATCTGTCACATGATCTCAGTATATATACCTGTTCTGAAAGGCCCCAGAGTCTACAACACCATTAAGCAAGGGGCACCACCAGGCAAGCGGCACCATGAAGACCAAGGAGTTCTCCAAACATGTCAGGGACAAAGTTGTGGAGAAGTACAGATCAGGATTGGGTTATAAAAAAATATCTGAAACTTTGAACATCACACGGCGCACCATTAAATCCATTATTAAAAAATGTAAAGAATATGGCACCACAACAAACCGGCTATGAGAGGGCCGCCCACCAAAACTCCTGGACCAGGCAAGGAGGACATTAATCAGAAAGGCAACAAAGAGACCAAAGATAACCCTGATGGAGCTGCAAAGCTTTACAGTGGATATTTGAGTATCTGTCCATAGGACCACTTTAAGCCGTACACTCCACAGAGCTGGGCTTTATGGAAGAGTGGCCAGAAAAAGCCATTGCTTAAAGAAAAAGAAAAAGCAAACACATTTGGTGTTCTCCAAAAGGCATGTGGGAGACTCCCCAAACATACAGAAGAAGCTACTCTGGTCAGATGAGACTAAAATTTAGTTTTTTGGCCATCAAGGAAAACGCCATGTCTGGAATAAACCCAACACCTCTCATAACCCTGAGAACACCATCCACAGTGAAGCATGGTGGTGGCAGCATCATGCTGTGGGGATGTTTTTCATCGGCAGGGACTGGGAAACACGTCAGAATTGATGGAATGATGGATGACGCTAAATACAGGGACATTTTTGAGGAAAACCTGTTTCAGTCTTCCAGAGATTTGAGACTGGGACGGAGGTTCACCTTCCAGTAGGACAATGACCCTAAGCATACTGCTAAAGCAACACTCAAGTGGTTTAAGGGGAAACATTTTAAAGGTCTTGGAATCCAATTGAGAATCTGTGGTATGATTTAAAGATTGCTGTACAACAGCGGAACCCATTCAACTTGAAGGAGCTGGAGCAATTTTGCCTTGAAGAGTGGCTTGATGTGCCAAGCTTATTGAGACATACCCCAAGAGACTTGCAGCTGAAATTGCTGCAAAAGGTGGCTCTACAAAGTAATGACTCTGGGGGGGTGAATAGTTATGCATGCTTAAGTTTTCTGTTTTTTTTGTTTAATTTCTTGTTTGTTTCACAAAAAAATAAAAATTTTGCATCTTCAAAGTGATAGGCATGTTGTGTAAATCAAATGATACAACCCCCCCCCCCCCCCCCCCAAAAAAATCTACTTTAATTCCAGGTTGTAAGGCAACAAAATAGGAAAAATGCCAAGAAATGCCTTGCTTTCGCAAGCCACTATAATATAATAATATATCGAGGCACTCTATTTAGTATGAAATGTTACGTTTCCTAAGGTGTGTATTAATTTGTGGCTGTCCATCACCCATTTCTTATTTATTTACATTTATTTAACTAGGCAAGTAAGTTAAGAACAAATTAATATTATGATATGTTACGAATTACAATTCATATCATAAGTTACGAATTCGCAAAATGTACTATGTTACGAATTTGCTAAACGAATGACATATTACAAATTCTAGCTTGGTGCCTAACATTAGCTAGCTGGGGGTTTAGGAGTTAGGGTTAAGATTTGGGTTAAATTTAGGAGTTCGGTTAAAGGGTTAATGTTAATGTTAGGGTTAGGGGAATGGTTAGCTAACATGCTTAGTTGTTGCAAAGTAGCTAAATGTAGTCAGAAAGTTGCTAAAATGCTAAAGTTGTCCGCGATAAGATTTGAACTCGCAACCATTGGGTTACGTTCGGGTTAAGTTTTGTATGTCAATCACCCATTTCGTATGATATGTTAAGAATTCCAATTTGTATTATATGTTACGAATTTGCAAAATGCACAGTATTTTGCAAATTTGCAAAACATGTTATGAAATTTTTGCTGCAACCTGGTCTCTGAGCATTTTTTTATTATTCTATATGTAAATCAAAGACACCCATTTAGTATGAAATGTTATGTTTCGTATTGTATGTATTCATTTGTGGATGCCCATCTCATGTGATATGTTCGGGATTACAATTAATATATGTTACTAATTAGCATAATGTACTATATGCCACGAATTTGCAAAACGTTTGATGTGTTACAAATTCTAGCAAGATGGCTAGGTGGCTAACGTTAGCTAGAAGGCTAGCGCTAGCTAAACTAGGGATTAGAGTAAAGATTTGGGTTAAATTTAGGAGTTGGTTTAAAGGGTTACATTAGGGTTAGCTAAAATAGTTAGGGTGAGGAGAAGGGTTAGCAAACATGCCAAGTAGTTGAAAAGTAGCTAAAAAAGTAGTAAATACTTGAAAAGTTGCTAATTAATTAAAATGTTAAAGTTCGAACTCGCAACCTTTGGGTTGCTAGACGTTCACATTATAGGCTGATCCTCTTATGTGCCCTTTTATAACACTTGCCCGTCTCTTTGTCAGTACCCCAGACCGTTTTTAGGTCCATTGTTTGAGTATTTCGATTTTTGTATTTTTATATCAAAAAGCAGAATTTCCGAAATTACCTCAAATTCATTAAATAAGGTGTATTTATTGTTACATAAACAACAATTGGTGCCGGCATTGAATTGACAAAACATGTGTTGTTAAATCTAAACGGTGTAAATAACAAAGACCTACTTCGTGCTAGCGCAAAGGCCTCTTTGTGGTTTTAAGATAAATAATTACAGGAAGCGTGACGAATTAGCATCTTACTATTGGTCTTTTTTTTAATATATATTTTTGTCTTACTATTGGTCTTCAAGAAAGGAAATCAGAACAAAAGGAAGTATACAAAGAGATGGTAGCTAGCAGTTAGTAGTCGAGTAGCTGAGTTACGTTGGCTAAAGTGAAGTACAATAATGTTCCGGTCAGATACAAATACTCTACACATTTCCACTCTTTTCCTGACCACAATGGAGCTTTGTAATCATGCCTAGCCAGGGCCATATAGATACAATAGATATATGATTCTGGTCCTAGCTGGTGCATGAGTTGTAATGACAACAAACTAGCCCACCCTTTTATATAATTGAAATGAAAAACATTTAGAATATCAGCTCATGCCCTGAATTGACATGTAATGTCTAGTCTCTGTTTTATACCAACCAACACTCTTTCTGTTTCTACCTGCCTAGAAGGGAACGGAAGAAGGACAGGGATGGTGGAACAGACATGAGGATAGGACTATGAACTATACTGTCTGTGATTTTTCTTTGTTCGGTGTCTCACATCTTCTTTGTAACCTTTTCATACCCTTTTCAAAGAGGGAGCCCAATGTTCCTCCATTCATGCCTCCCCAAAAAATTCAGGAGAATGCAAGGAAAGACTAATTAGGACTCATTTATATTTTTTTGTTATTCTGTTACACATCTTTCAGCAGATCCAGAAGCCATGTATAATATTTCACACAGGCAGAGGACTGGGTAGAGAAGAGTGTCTGAACAGAAGACATTCAACTTTAGAACCCGATTGGTCCAGCAGACTGTCTAGAACCGGACTGGTCCAGCAGACTGTCTAGAACCGGACTGGTCCAGCAGGCTGTTAAGAACTCCATTGGTAAAAAAAAAAATCTAAATCCAATTTATTTATATAGCCCTTCTTACATCAGCTGATATCTCAACGTGCTGTACAATGCAGGTGTAGAAGCACGGTGGCTAGGAAAAACTCCCCAGAAAGGCCAAAACCTAGGCAGAAACCTAGAGAGGAACCAGGCTATGAGGGGTGAAAACAGCAGTTCTGGGACATTTAGCATGTCCGGTGAACATGTCAGGGTTCCATAGCCGCAGGCAGAACAGTTGAAACTGGAGCAGCAGCACGGCCAGGTGGACTGGGGACAGCAAGAAGTCATCATGCCAGGTAGTCCTGAGGCATGGTCCTAGGGCTCAGGTCCTCCGAAAGAGAGAATTAGAGAGAGCATACTTAAATTCACACCGGATAAGACGGGAGAAATACTCCAGATATAACAGACTGACCCTAGCCCCCCCGACACATAAACTACTGCAGCATAAATACTGGCGGCTGAGACAGGACTGTGGCCCCGGGCCAGGATATAACAGGCAGGATATAACCCCACCCACTTTGCCAAATCACAGCCCCCACATCACTAGAGGGATATCTTCAACCACCAACTTACCATCCTGAGACAAGGCCGAGTATAGCCCACAAAGATCTTTATTTGTCACATACACATGGTTAGCAGATGTTAATGCAAGTGTAGCGAAATGCTTGTGCTTCTAGTTCCGACCATGCAGTAATATCTAACAAGTAATATAACCTAACAATTTCACAACAACTACCTTATATACACAAGTGTAAAGGAATTAATATGAATATGTACATCAAAAAATATAAATGAGTGATGCCCGAACGGCATAGGCAAGATGCAGTAGATAGGATAGAGTACAGTATATACATATGAGAAGATTAATGTAGGGTATGAAAACATTATAGAAAGTGGCTAGTGATAAATTGATAATATAAATCTTTCAACTCAATGTTAGTGGTGGCTGTTTAATAGTCTGATGGCCTTGAGATAGAAGCTGTTTTTCGGTCTCTCTCGGTGAACAGGCAGTGGCTCGGGTGGTTGTTGTCCTTGATGATATTTTTGGCCTTCCTGTGACATCGGGTGGTGTAGGTGTCCTGGAGGGCAGGTAGTTTGCACCCAGTGATGCGTTGTGCAGACCTCACTAGCCTCTGGAGAGCCTTACGGTTATGGGTGGAGCAGCTGCCATACCAGGCGGTGATACAGCCCGACAAGATGCTTTCGATTGTGCATTTGTAAAAGTTTGAGTGTTTTTGGTGACAAGCCAAATTTCTTCAGCCTCCTGAGGTTGAAGAGGCGCTGCTGCGCCTTCTTCACCACGCTGTCTGTGTGGGTGGACCATTTCAGTTTGTCCGTGATGTGTACGCCGAGGAACTTAACTTTCCACCCTCTCCTCTACTGTCCCGTCAATGTCGATAGGGGGCTGCTCCCTCTGCTGTTTCCTGAAGTATACAATCATCTCCTTTTGTTTTGTTGACATTGAGTGTGAGGTTATTTTCCTGACACCACACTCCGAGGGTCCTCACCTCCTCCCTGTAGGCCGTCTCGTTGTTGTTGGTAATCAAGCCTACCTCTGTAGTGTTGTCTGCAAACTTGATGATTGAGTTGGAGGCGTGCATGGCCACGCAGTCCTGGGTGAACAGGGAGTACAGGAGAGGGCTGAGAATGCAGCTCAGTGCACTCAGCATGTCAATAACTCTCATAAATATAAGTAGTGATGAAGTCAATCTCTTGTTCTTAACAGAGTTGCCTAGTTAAATAAATGTAAAAATAAATGTTGCAGTCATTTCAGTCGCTGTGGTAGCTGACGTGTATAGTGTTGAGTTATCCGCATACATAGACACACTGGCTCTACTCATGTCGTTAGTAAAGATTGAAAGTAAGCGGTCTAGACAGCTGCCCTGGGGAATTCCTGATTCTACCTGATTTTTGTGGAGAGGCTTCCATTAATATAACACCCTCTGTTCTGTTAGACAAGTAACTATTTATCCACAATAAAGCAGGGGGTGTACAGCCATAACACGTACGTTTATCCAGCAACAGACTACGATCGATAATGTCAAAAGTTGCATTGAAGTCTAACAAAACAGCCCCCACATTCACTGTCTGTTGGTTGAGGTAGGCATCTCCATTCTGGTAAGAGCCTGTGTTTCCTCGACATCTGCTCGCTCCTGTCTCTTCTCTTTTCTCTAGGTCAGCCCGCAAACTGAACAACTCATTCTCAGTATACTCCGGCTCAAACCGATATGGCACAACAGTACCATTCTGAAAATAGGTCAGGTCCCCAATTTCCTCTTCGTTCTCGATCTGACATTCTTTACACTAATTACATTTAACGAGGGCAGCAAATAATGTGAGGGAGTGAGAACAGAAAATGATTGTTTACATCCTTCAACCACGCCCCCTCGGAAGTCCCGGGTCCCGACTCAAGGGCACACATGAATCTACTTCCTGGATTTCAATAAGAAAATTACATTTTGTGTATTAATAGAGACAGATACCACCCAGTGTGGTTTGTACTGCATTTAGCACAGAACAACCTCTAGCAATTGAGGCAATGTGGGGGAGAAACGCATTACGCCAAACAAAGGGAATACACATGAAAGCTCTCCTCTGCCTCTCCCATTTGTTTAGTTTAAAGCCCTACTATTACTAAAGTTGGCAACATAAGAGGGAAGAGTACGAGGCATCTTCTGTTCCTCCTGTCTCTGCAATGCTTAAAGCTTGTGCTTTCACAAAGTGTGTGTGTGATCAGCATTATAATACGGACTACAAGCGGAGATGGGAACTTCTAAGATTTATGTGTGGGAGGCTGAAGCTCTCGATGGTGGTTGTGGAGAGGTGAACAAAAGCCGTCATGTTTTCATGTCTCCGGTGTTGGATCTCAACCTTTTCCAGCTGAAGAAATAGGGCGATAAAAATTAACTCATAAATACAATTCAGTGAGAATGTTTTACGTTTCTGGGAGTGGTTTTTGGCATGTCTAGGAGATTGAATGTCTGGTTTTTATTTCTCAACAGGAGAAATTTCTAATAGGATTTGTTTTGAATAATCTGATCTACAGTATAAAAGACAACCGGGTCAAATAAGATGGTCATCATAGGAAAGGAGCTGCAGTTGCATCTACATTACATAATGCTAAAATACTTGGATATCACGTCATTCTCCTGTCCATTCTCTATGCCATTTTATTCTGTAGGCTAATATATTTCGTAGCCTTTTCTCAGATGTTATAGGCACTCTGCACTGTGAGCAAACATGTCCAAAATGGCAAACAGCCAAGCTTGTGTTTTGATTTCAACCTGGCATGGGTAATGAAGATAC
Source organism: Oncorhynchus mykiss (assembly GCF_013265735.2). NCBI lineage: Eukaryota > Metazoa > Chordata > Actinopteri > Salmoniformes > Salmonidae > Oncorhynchus > Oncorhynchus mykiss. Next base: position 33,867,712 of record NC_050571.1, on the reverse strand, counting down.
AGTAGCTTTGGGCATTGACAAACATGCAAATGATCCCTCCGATAACATACAGCGGCTGCTCTCTCTCTCTCTACCTCAGTGTTAGCCTCGCTCAGCTGAACAGTGGCCATCATAACAACTGAACAGTGTTCACCTGCTGTAAAGGGCTGAGCTCAGTTTGGGCTCTAAGCATTTTTGGGGGTTATAGTTTTTCTCTTGACTTCAAACAAATAAACTTGACATCATCAGCTACCGCTAGATAGAGATTATCATCGTAGAGTTTTGTTTCACCCTTGATCTTCTTACAGGTCTTAAAGCTCTCCTTGTGACTTTCTTTCAGGCCTTTATTAAACATTATCAAGCCAAGCGCAGATGTTCATTGATCGCGCCTCCTGATTAAAAGAGACCTTCGAGCACATTACGACTCACTCTTTTGATTTGCTGCAGTAAACGGCACTGGAGCAATTGCACTAGGTCAAGAGGATCTATCAATTGCCTTCTCCTTTTCCAGGGATGGGTATGATTTATAATTTAATTATGTAAAATGCTTGACACTTCTGAGTGGGGGGTAGGTACCATGTGTCAAATGTTAAGCGTTTACCTCTCCAGAGCCACGCCAAACTACTGTGTGTTATTCAAAACCAGAGGCAGATGCAAGTGTGCAATCCATTTAAAAGCAACTGCTTGAGGAGAAACCACGAGGGGAAGCATATTTAAATATTTTCCTGCGTTTCATTGAGGTACGCTACCATGGGCGGGTAATAGGAGTCCCAGGGTATCTCATAGTCCTACAGTATATGGATTTACATTGAAATTATGTGAACGTTTGACACGTTTGAAGCGGGGAGACACCATAGGTCAAAGGTTAACATACTTTCCCTCTCTCTACAGACAGGATCAGGAACTAGGTGTAAATCAGAGTGGGAGGCAGATGCAATATGCAATCCATTTCATAGAAACCTCATGGGGAACATGATAAAGCAAAGCATTTTGAAATGTGTTTCTGTATACTGTATTTAATTAGGGAGGGTTCCCACATCGTAAGAGAGGAGTGAAGTTTTGATTAACAGTGATTAAATAATAAATGCGACACACCTTCATAATACAACACATTTCATTCATACTCTGCTATAGGTACCACTGTAATATCTTACAGCTTTGTACACTGTATAGTCAGCTGAGAACCAACTATTATGACATTGTTGGCATGGAGCCTAAAACCCTGTCAGATGGCCTCGAGGACAATCGGTTAAGTCCTTCCCGCTTGTACGGATGATTTCCCCGTTTTACAGTCTCTGATAGTCTGAAACTATCCAAGTGCGCTATCCAATTAAATAATTGTGATACAGTGTTGTATTGCCAACAGTCTTGTCGATGGATCAGTGGATTCCAATCCACTCATTCTGACAAGTTGCTAGCAGGATGCTAAGCAGGATGCATCTGACAAGATGCTAGCAAACAACCCTGGAAGCTTTGATGGTTTTATTTTATTAGCTCTAAAGGCCAATGACTCACTGTTTTTAGTCCTGTTAAAAGGTTTCTATTATAACCTCATGCCTATGAATCAAATGTGGCGCATATCACATGTCCACTCACTGTATATTTTTTCCCAATGTGTGAAACATAATGGAGGGATATGCCCAGGCAGTGGTGTGATAAATGCAATATTTCTAATGGCTGCACACACAGCCGCCTGCAATGAGACATCAATTAAATCTGCTTATGCGCATGGATTAGGTAAATTCTAACTGTAGGGAAACTCTGCATCTGGAAGCAGAGGGAGAGTGTGCGCACATGATTAGTGGGTCTGTGCTGGGGTTATTCGTTATCAGAGTTGTCAACGAACATGTGTGTTTTGGGTGTGAAATTACATCCACTCCAAATCGTTCACATTCATGTTGTACTGTATGTGGCCAGTATAGCAGCTCTTCTAGGAATCTTTTGCAAGAGGGGACACTCGTATTTCCTTTTCTTCAATTTAAGCGTCCTTCTGCATGCTTCGTGTCCTTCGAAAGTTACAATGCATCAGTTTAGATTTACCTAAGTGATTCGAGAAGACAACCAGATTTTTTTTCTGACATGAACACCTGATAAGACTCTCAAAAAACATCCTCCCATATCTGATGTCTACGACAGTCGAGCCCAGATAAGCATTATAACAAACGACACCATAGGCCTCATGCAAGTTCTGAATAAATCTGGAATGCTCTGCCCTCTCTAGTGCCTTTTCAGCAAGGCCGACTTCCTTTCACCCTCTACCTCTCCAAATGCATTTTTACTTTTGTGTGGTTGTATTCAGCTTGATGTAGATTTGTTACACCAGAAATGTGTACAAAATGGAAGTTAGAGAGAGACCTATGTCAAGGGGCATTGGGCAAAATCCTAAAGTGCTGCACACAGTGCAATGGCAAACTGCAGTAATCCAAAAATTAATTTTGGAATTGTCATGTCCTGTCAATTTAAAATGCTATTTTTACTTTCGGCACTGCGTTTGTGTGATTTAGAAGTAGAAAATATTACCCAAGTTGTCAAAAGGCTCACATCATAAGATAGTTCCAGTATTTTCTTCGGAAACATTCAGAAATGTAATACTGAGGTGCAATAGGCAATAAGAATATATGAAGATCTTCCATTCTGTCTTTTGATCCAGTTCCATCTGTACATGCTGACTGTAAGCCTACGGTTAGGCCTCATGAGGTGGTCTCCTCTCGCTGCACATGTCACACCCTGATCTGTTTCACCTGTCCTCGTTATTGTCTCCACCCCCTCCAGGTGTCGCTTGTTTTCCCTAGTGTATTTATCCCTGTGTTTCCTGTCTCTCTGTGCCAGTGTATTTATCCCTGTGTTTCCTGTCTCTCTGTGCCAGTTCGTCTTGTATGTTCCAAGCCAACCAGTGGTTTTCCCGTACTCCTGCCTTTGCTATTCTTTTTTTTTCTAGTCCTCCCAGTTTTGACTCTTGCCTGTTCTGGACTCTGTACCTGCCTGCCTGACCATTCTGCCTGCCTTGACCACGAGCCTTTCTGCTACTCTGTACCTTCTGAACTCTGATCTGGTTTTGACCTTTTGCCCATCCACGACTTCTCTTGGCTACTCCATTTGAATTATTAAACAACCACCTGTCTCTGCATCTGGGTCTCGCCTTGTGTCATGATAGCACAACTCCACAGACATGGCCCTCAAGAAGGTTCAACACTGCCAACTGCTTCTCTCTAGCTTGTCCTTGAGTTGGGGAGGTAAAAAGAAGGAAGGTTACGGGCTGAGAGAGGGACGAGGTGATGGCTGGAGCACATTGTTCTTGCTGCCAGCAGCCAGACCCAAAGGACAGGGGCAACAAACAAACCTCGACAGAATGGCAGCCATGCAATTAAGGGGCTCGTTTTGGTGCGATAATCTCTCAGCCTGCTTCAAGGTGTCAGCACCGAAGAAAGCTGTCCCCTGTGTTTGTGATGAGTTGGCTTAATTACAGCTTGGGGAAAGTATGTTTACGAAGGAACAGTTTTAGGAGTTGTATTGGTTGCCCCATTATAACAAAGCAATGTGGCCATTATGTAGTGTTTCATCAACGATAGCTGAAGAATATATTGACTTAGAAATCCAAATCCTTCAATACACATAATGTATGAAAACTATTTAGGTGCTCCAAACAATTATGCAAATGTTAAGTAGTATGAAGTTAGCTTGCTTCAAATGTTACAACTCCATCCATTTTCTTTCTGCTAACTCAAGAAATCCAAGTGCATACACTGTTTATGCAGCTCCTCAATTGTGGGTCCTGTGCCAGATCGCTTCTGGGTGTCACTTGGATTCAGATTCAGCTCAGAGTGGTTTATGTTATGTCTAGAGTGGATGCTGGGCCCCTCAATAATGCAGAGCTTTATCGGAACCAGAACTAAGCTTCTGACAGCTGCAGTTGGAGGCTTTTTAATACAGCTCCTCCTCATGAGAGAGAGGGAGAAGGAAAGATATAGACAGCGAGAGGTGGGGGTTCCTGGCTTAATTGCACAGAGTTTGTGGCTCAGAGCTCTCCAAGAAGTGAAAGTCATTTGACTCATTTTTGCCAAAACAAGCAGTGGGGAAATTTCTCAGCATCTTTAACTTGACAATGCTATTCCACGCGATGTTTTGGGGGTCAAGAAAATAAACCGATTCTTCAAGATAAATTATTCAGTGTATAGGTTTACAATCCCAGTCAACCAATTCTCCACATATCATACATTTCAGCAGTTCCTCAAATTCACCATAATCATAATATACATATCTAAATATTTCAGTATTTTTTTTATTTAAAAATGGTGATAAACAACTTGCTCCCCACCAAAAAAAATACTCCAACTACCTGCGGTACGGATTGAGCGGGCGGTATGTTTGACACCCTTGTTCCAAAGGATCCACAATCAAATTGAAATAGGCTTAAAGCACACACCTAATTCATTCAATCATTAAAAAGGTCATCTGATTTGAATTAGTGTTGCTCATATGCCAGCCTTTAACCATCTCTACAGGACCCTTGTTGGCAAGAAAAACACCTGTGGTTCCCTGTCATAAAAGATTGTTTCACACTAATTGGCTCAAGTGATCTGGTATTGTTAGTTGATATTATTGGATAGGTGCAATGAGCACGACCTATGAGATGGGGTAACACTTAGCAGGTATGATGGAAGACAATGAGCCAATCACATGCAGTATATTAGGCTATGATGGGACATTTAGTAAGATGCCTTTATATAAATAGTAATTTCCAGTCCTTCAAATTTTCTTTTGGATCTGAAGAACAAAATGACTATAATATGAGCAAAATGACACAATGTATTACCATTTCATACACCCAAGACACTATCTGCAAACATATTCATTAATTATGTACATTTAGGAAGTATACATTAATATTTGTTAGGATTTTTGGAGGGCTTCAAATTAGACATAATTCATCAGAAAATGAATGCGAGTAATAAAGGATGATCCTACAACTGATCTTAAAAATAGATTTTATATGTGAATTCTAAGCACCGTCTTCATGTCCTTTTTAAATGTGAGATCCTGCCTACAAGGGAATTTCTTCCCCAGAACATCTCCATCACACTTCACTTTCATCTATCTCCAAGAGAAAGGGAATATGTTCTTTGTTGAGAAGGATCATTTATTTTCAAGGTCTCCCAGTGCTTTGAAATTCTCCTCAAATGTTGAGTTTGAACAAACCGCCTGATTGGAGCCATCATTTTAAGGATAATTAAAGATCAGGATTGGACAATAAATAAGCATCAAATAAACCAGTGGTCACCAACCGGTCGATCGTTTAGGCATTCCTAGACGATCTACAAAAATGTCTGTAGAAATCCAACGACAAAGCCTTGCACTCCTATTTATTCAGTGTACTTGATTCAGCTGCCCTGTGCGCCAGGTAGCCAAAGTGCTCCCATTTGGAACCATTTGATTTGTCTTAAGGCAGTGGTTTTCGATCCTCTCCTATGGGACCCACAGACATTTCACAATTTTGTTGTAGCTCTGAACTTGCTCACCTATTCAAGAGGTTTGAGAATCATTGTCTTCAGGTACAAACTCCACCTACCTGGAGAACTAAATCAGCTAAAACAGTTTGCCAATCGAATTGCTCAAATCACCACTCCTGCAGCTTCCACGACCCCACCCACAGCCAAGTTGATACTAGCCTATGTGATATGTCATAACTTTTGAAACCATGACCAGAGAGAGACAAAGACAGCAGAGATGCTGTTTTAATTCGAGTTTATGTTAAAATTTCTTAGAGCTAGACCCCTTTTTTCTCCGCTTCCTGTCTGAATGACGTGCCCAAAGTAAACTGCCTGTAGCTCAGGCCCCGAAACCAGGATATGCATATAATTGGTGCCATTGGAAAGAAAACACTTTGAATGTTAAAATAATGTAGGAGAATATAATACAATAGAAATGGTAGGAGAAAATCCAATAGAAAAACCAATTCATATGGCTTCCACAGGGTGTCAGCAGTCTATGGCCAAGGTTTCAGGCTTGTAACTTCAAAAACGAATAAGAAATATCAGTTTTAGTAAAGGGACACAGTCTTGGGAATTCATGTTTGCGCGGAGCATGAAGACATTACGCACCTGCTAAAATCAGTTTCCTATTGAACATACTTCTTTCTGAAATAAATATTATAGCTTGATTAAATTTTAGGGTATCTGAGTAGTAAATAGACATGTATTTTGACTTGTTGAAACAAAGTTTAAGAGTAGATTTTCAGATGAATTTCTCTGAAAGTTGAACGAGTGGTTTACTCAAATCGATGGTGCCAACTAAACAGACTTTTTGGGATATAAAGAAGGATTTTATCTCACAAAACGACACTACATGTTATAGCCGGGACCCTTTGGATGACAAATCAGAGGAATATTTTCAAAAAGTGAATATTTAATCGTTAAATGTGAATGTATGAATCCTGTGCCTGTGGAAAAATATTTTGAAGTGGGGCACCGTCCTCAAACAATCACATGGCACGGTTTCGCTGTAATAGCTACTGTACATCAGACAGTGCCGTTAGATTAACAAGAATTTAAGCTTTCAGCCGATATAAGACATTTACAGTGCCTTGCGAAAGTATTCGGCCCCCTTGAACTTTGCGACCTTTTGCCACATTTCAGGCTTCAAACATAAAGATATAAAACTGTATTTTTTTGTGAAGAATCAACAACAAGTGGGACACAATCATGAAGTGGAACGACATTTATTGGATATTTCAAACTTTTTTAACAAATCAAAAACTGAAAAATTGGGCGTGCAAAATTATTCAGCCCCCTTAAGTTAATACTTTGTAGCGCCACCTTTTGCTGCGATTACAGCTGCAAGTCGCTTGGGGTATGTCTCTATCAGTTTTGCACATCGAGAGACTGACATTTTTTCCCATTCCTCCTTGCAAAACAGCTCGAGTTCAGTGAGGTTGGATGGAGAGCATTTGTGAACAGCAGTTTTCAGTTCTTTCCACAGATTCTTGATTGGATTCAGGTCTGGACTTTGACTTGGCCATTCTAACACCTGGATATGTTTATTATTGAAGCATTCCATTGTAGATTTTGCTTTATGTTTTGGATCATTGTCTTGTTGGAAGACAAATCTCCGTCCCAGTCTCAGGTCTTTTGCAGACTCCATCAGGTTTTCTTCCAGAATGGTCCTGTATTTGGCTCCATCCATCTTCCCATCAATTTTAACCATCTTCCCTGTCCCTGCTGAAGAAAAGCAGGCCCAAACCATGATGCTGCCACCACCATGTTTGACAGTGGGGATGGTGTGTTCAGCTGTGTTGCTTTTACGCCAAACATAACGTTTTGCATTGTTGCCAAAAAGTTCAATTTTTGTTTCATCTGACCAGAGCACCTTCTTCCACATGTTTGGTGTGTCTCCCAGGTGGCTTGTGGCAAACTTTAAACAACACTTTTTATGGATATCTTTAAGAAATGGCTTTCTTCTTGCCACTCTTCCATAAAGGCCAGATTTGTGCAATATACGACTGATTGTTGTCCTATGGACAGAGTCTCCCACCTCAGCTGTAGATCTCTGCAGTTCATCCAGAGTGATCATGGGCCTCTTGGCTGCATCTCTGATCCGTCTTCTCCTTGTATGAGCTGAAAGTTTAGAGGGACGGCCAGGTCTTGGTAGATTTGCAGTGGTCTGATACTCCTTCCATTTCAATATTATCGCTTGCACAGTGCTCCTTGGGATGTTTAAAGCTTGGGAAATCTTTTTGTATCCAAATCCGGCTTTAAACTTCTTCACAACAGTATCTCGGACCTGCCTGGTGTGTTCCTTGTTCTTCATGATGCTCTCTGCGCTTTTAACGGACCTCTGAGACTATCACAGTGCAGGTGCATTTATACGGAGACTTGATTACACACAGGTGGATTGTATTTATCATCATTAGTCATTTATGTCAACATTGGATCATTCAGAGATCCTCACTGAACTTCTGGAGAGAGTTTGCTGCACTGAAAGTAAAGGGGCTGAATAATTTTGCACGCCCAATTTTTCAGTTTTTGATTTGTTAAAAAAGTGTCGTTCCACTTCATGATTGTGTCCCACTTGTTGTTGATTCTTCACAAAAGAATACAGTTTTATATCTTTATGTTTGAAGCCTGAAATGTGGCAAAAGGTCGCAAAGTTCAAGGGGGCCGAATACTTTCGCAAGGCACTGTAAATGTTTAAAATCCATAATGATTATTTATTTGAATTGCATGCCCTCCAGTTTCACCGGAAGTTGTCCCGCTAGCCGGCCACCAGGCCCTAAGAAGATTTAAAGTTTTTATTCAGTACTGTCCAGACTGTTTTTATTCAACACTTTTACAAACCCTAAAAGACGCTTCTCTCTACCTCCACTCGCACTACAACCAGCACTACAGCTGCAATCAATTACTAGCCAAGTCTATCGATAATAATAACAACAATGCAAGACTAACGGTTCATTGTGTCTATTTTAATAGGAACATTTCACTTTCTCTGGTCATAGAAACAACAACATGAATATGTGCATGAGGCAGAAATAATGCAGTGCAACGTGTCCCCTCTTTCTGGTCAGTCTCAGTGGAGGAAAGGAGAGAGCAGGGACCGTGAGAGACGGACCCTCTACTGCTCTCCCCATAAGACCATAAGATGCATGCAGTCCAGTAAAATAAAAAAGCGACTTATTTTTTATTTATCCTCTGCTGTGCCTCAAGTAATACAACTCATCTATTTTGTCATCATAGCTCGAGTTTTGAAATATAATATGGTCTGAGAAGAACAACATTGGCAGGCCAGGCAAATCGCAAATATGCTGTGATAATGTATTAGGCCTAGTGTACAAACCTCATTCCTACAGAACAGTTTTTATTAAATTCATTTTGCAAACGCATTCGTTTTTTAAGTCATGTTAAATAATCTGAGCGTTAGATCTCGCCTTGCATTTTGACTCCGAAAATGGTCTTTATTCAAAAAAGGTTGGTGACCACTGAACTGTTTGTGTTAAATTGGGTAAACAGTGCAGTTATTGCAGAGTACTTGAAATAGCTTGTAAAAAAGTATCCTCGTATGGCGCCCAATTAACATAGGAGTCTCACGTTAACAAGCCATCTTCTATGAAATATGACCATCCTCCAGTCACAGAATGTTGATAGGATTGTTGTAAATTTGTTAGGTATCTAGAGCATGACTAGAAATTGTTATCAGCTTATCACAAAAGCCATCAAATTATAATAATTTTAACCTTGTTAAAATGCTACTAATTCTTGAAGACTTCATGCGGTAGAAGCCAATTATTTAGATGGGTGCCACAACATAAAAGGTACTACATATAACAATTCAATAACAAACCATCTCTTGTTTTCAAATTTACTGGTCTGTTATTGAATTGACGACAAGAGATTAGCTGGCCCCAGTCAATTTGCCAAAGAGATAAGCTGGCCCCAGTCAATTTGCCAAAGAGATTAGCTGGCCCCAGTCAATTTGCCAAAGAGATTAGCTGGCCCCAGTCAATTTGCCAAAGAGATCAGCTGGCCCCAGTCAATTTGACAAAGAGATTAGCTGGCCCCAGTCAATTTGACAATAAGAGTCTTTAGTTGACCAATAAGATGGCAACACCATTAGAATGCAATTTTGTGTGGGCCCCAAAAAATGTTGGGGAAAGAAATATTGTGAAACACTATCATTCCACTATTACTGTAGATACTGTATATTAAGGACATTCAGGACTGAAAATGTTAATGCAAACATATTACATATAGCTTCTTTAATCTACAATATTGTTGCATGAATGGAATTATTGCTGTTGTGATGTAGATAATATTGTTCCAACCATATTCATTCTGTTATCTTTCTTTGTATCCTTCCTCCTCTTCAGCATATGGCAGAGTACATTTTTACTCAAGAATAGTTTCTCATCTGGTTGAGTGGGTGTTGCTCCTCTAAGCCCTGCATGTGGTGGCAGGTAGCCTAAAGGTTAAGAGTGTTGGGCCAGTAAATGTAAAGGTCACTGGTTCGAGTCCGCGAGCTGACTATTTGACAATCTACCGATGTGCCCTTGAGCAAGGCAATTAATCGTAATTTCTCTGGATAAGAGTGTCTGCTAAATGATGTAAATGTAAAAATCCACATGGTGGTGTTAGCTGCTGAGGACCCCTGTGGATTTAGAAAGGTCTGTAGCTTCAGGACCCTCACGCATCCCTCAGGCCCCCACTATTGTGATGATAAGAGGAAACCTGCATGTGATACAACATTCTTCAGAAAACAGAAGCTACTGTAAGCACCAAGCAACATAGATTCACAAATAAAACTTTTCATAGACTGACAGTTCATAGGTTCATATATGCAATAGGGCATTAACCAGTGCTTAATTTGTGATGAAATTAGATGGAATGCATTCTGGCACCATTCGATTTGGGACTGCTCGCTGGGACCTATTTGCATGGATCCGGCACAATTATATGATATTAATTAGAGGCCCCTTTTGAAATATAGGTTGTTTTTGAGTTGAAAAATACAATAGGTGCCTCCAGTGTCTACATAGGAGATTTAGCTGAAAGTGACAAACAAAAATTGATCCAAAACCCTAAGCTGGGAATGTTTAAATTATGCAAAGATATACAGTTGAAGTCGGAAGTTTGCATACACTTATGTTGGAGTCATTAAAACTCATTTTTCAACCACTCCACAAATTTCTTGTTAACAAACTATAGTTTGGCAAGTCGGTTAGGACATCTACTTTGTGCATGACACAAGTAATTTTTCCAATGATTGTTTACATACAGATTATTTCACTTATAATTCACTGTATCACAATTCCAGTGGGTCAGAAGTTTACACACACACACACACAAGTCGACTGTGCCTTTAAACAGCTTGGAAAGTTCCAGAAAATGTCGTGGCTTTAGAGGCTTCTGATAGGCTAATTGTCATAAATTGAGTCAATTGGAGGTGTACCTGTGGATGTATTTCAAGGCCTACCTTCAAACTCAGTGCCTCTTTGCTTGACATCATGGGAAAATCAAAAGAAATCAGCCAAGACCTCAGAAAAAAATGTGTAGACCTCCACAAGTCTGTTTCATCCTTGGGAGCAATTTTCAAATGCCTGAAGGTACCATGTTCATCTGTACAAACAATAGTACGCAAGTATAAACCCCATGGGACCACGTAGCCATCATACCGCTCAGGAAGGAGACGCATTCTGTCTCCTAGAGATTAACATACTTTGGTGCAAAAAGTGCAACTCAGTCCCGGAACAACAGCAAAGGACCATGTGAAGATGCTGGAGGAAACCGGTACAAAATGATCTATATCCACAGTAAAACAAGTCCTATATCGACATAACCTGAAAGGCCGCTCAGCAAGGAAGAAGCCACTGCGCCAAAACCACCATAAAAAAAGCTAGACTACGGTTTGCAACTGCACATGGGGACAAAGATTGTACTTTTCGGAGAAATGTCCTCTGGTCTGATGAAACCAAAATAGAACTGTTTGGCATATTGACCGTCGTCATGTTTGGAGGGAAAAGGGGGAGGCTTGCAAGCCAAAGAACACCATCCCAACCGTGAAGCATGGGGGTGGCAGCATCATGTTGTGGGGAGGCTTTGCTGCAGGAGGGACTGGTGCACTTCACAAAATAGATTGCATTTTGAGGTAGGAAAATTGTGGATACATTGAAGCAACATCTCAAGACATCAGTTGGGAAGATAAATCTTTGTAACAAATGGGTCTTCCAAATGGACAATGACCTCAAGTATACTTCCAAAGTTGTGGAAAAATGGCTTAAGGTCAACAAGTTAAGGAATTTGAGTGGCCATCACAAAGCCCTAACCTCAATCCCATAGAACATTTGTGGGCAGAACTGAAAAAGCGTGTGTGAGCAAAGAGGCCTACAAACCTGACTCAGTTACACCCGCTCTGTCAGGAGGAATGGGCCAAAATTCACCCAACTTATTGTGGGAAGCTTGTTGAAGGCTACCCAAAACGTTTGACCAAAGTTAAACAGTTTTAAAGGCAATGCTACCAAATACTAATTGAGTGTATGTAAACTTCTGACCCACTGGGAATTTGATGAAAGAAATAAAAGCTGAAATAAATAATTCTCTCTACTATTATTCTGATATTTCACATTCTTAAAATAAAGTGGTAAGACAGGGAATTTTTATTAGGATTAAATGTCAGGAATTGTGTAAAACTGAGTTTAAATGTATTTGGCTAAGGTGTATGTAAACTTCCGACTTCAACTGTATTTGAGGTAAAGAGTTTGACATCCAAACATGTTAGTACGCTAACATTGATCATAGTATCTTTGAATAGATCAACACATTCCCTGTGAGAAACAAAATAGAATTTCAGGGTGTTTTCACTCAACCCTGTAGTTTGACAACTTATCAATCAACCATTCGTGTAGCATATGTTAGTATTTACACAACAGTTTATTAAAAAAAACAGCTGCCATGAACAGCTGTTATGTATTTAGCTATTTATGTTGTAAAATACATTGCCTTTACTGTTTGCATACAATCTTGTCTACTGAATGCATCAAAGTTGAACTCTGTGAACACTCCCACATCATTGAGAACAGTACATGAGCATGTAGGAAGCACTCATTTTTGGCATTAAAACATCCCCCCCCCCCTCTTCTCTTCTCCCCGTCCTAAATATTCTTCCTCAGGCTGGATGTCGTCTCGTGTTCTGATTCCATACCCTCTCCTGCCATGCTGATGCAAGTCCCATATCCCCCTGGGAAGCCAACATCTGTGCACCTGTCTGACTGGAACACCATCACGGACACGCTCTAAAAATCATTAAACGTGTTACTATGAGATTTTATCAGAAACTAATGGTTCTATTGTGAGAAACTAATGGGGGATGACGCAAAGGCCTAAACTGTAGCTGACAGACATTCTCTCCTGACATACAGCGATCCACTCCTTTTAATCCAAAGAGAGAAATGTTGGCAGGAAGTTGGTTGGGGTTTAACAAGCCCCCAAACTTACAACAAATAGGCCTATATGTCCCATTCATCAACCCCATTTTGTCCCATTCATCAACCCCACTAATGATCCTTTAGTGTGATACCTCATTCTTGCCCTTTTTCTTTGGTCATGAGTGAGCGGGTGATATATTACACGTTGGCTTAGAAAGATGGCGTCTATGCAATGCTATTCAACACCCATTTCCCTTTGTCTCAGAACTCACAGCAGACAGGGCTTCTGCAGTGCTATGATTAGATTTCCTCTCTTGCTTCGGCTGCTCTACTGTGTGTGTGTGTGTGTGTTTGGTCCGACCAATGCTCAGGAAGACAGGGGCCTGCTCCCCCTATACTAAAGACTGATGTTGACTGGCTGATTTGCCTTGCATGCTGAGTGAGTGTCTTCCAGTGCTAATCCGCTCGCTGCAGTCCCAACTGAACAGGCAGATATTGACCAGGGAGCATCTCTGTTAAATCTTGGCCAATCTTGGCCATGCCACACTCTCTCTCTCTCTCTCTCCATTTTCTCTCTGCTCAATGTTTTCCCCCTCATTAAATCAGAGAGTGTGAGGCTTATCTGAATGTGACTGCACGGCCAGGATTTGTCTGACTCCAACCTTGCTTTAATTCATTTTTAAGGACAACATAATACCACACTACAGAGGTGGGACCAAGTCATTATTTTACAAGTCACAAGTCCCAAGTCAAGACCGTCAAGTATCAAGTCAAATTTCGAGTCCTAAACATGTCATAATGTGCTCTTCACCAAACCATTTCATATTTTTAACAAGATTAATAGTTAGGATATTACATTTACGCAAATCATGAATGCTTTTAAGAATATCTATATATTTATTACTTTCCAAATAAATTGTATATTTCCATGGAAATACATGGGTAGCCATGAGAAAGATCCCACCCCCCAATAGTGATCGACTATCGAGGATGGCTATGGGGCGCAATCAGGCGATGTAGGCTTGTACACAATCGTCCAACTATAACACACACACACACACACACACTGTGTGGTTAAAGTAGGCTAAAGTAGGTTAATGGTTTTAGGAACAGCAGAAACATCCGGCAGGATTTAGGCTACCAACTGCCTAGCCAGTTGTAGCTCAATCTTGGGTGCAATGATCACGTTCCCGCACTGACAGACTGTGTGGAGGCTCATAGATTGAACTTAGCCTACATGATACACTAGTAAAGTAATAAAATATGTAGCTGTCGGCTATATTAGCCTCGACTTACCGTTCTTTGTGCAGCCTCAAATGTCGAACAAAGTTGGAAATTGTTACGCCTCCATCTGTAATTTTCTTCCCACATGTTTTGCAAGTTGCAATCCGTTTTTTTGTTGATACAGCGTCGTCTTTATATCCGAAAACAATAATTTTGGGTATCATCTTTCCAAGGGCTCCATCTGAATTCACCCGCCAACGTTCCTCTCCACTGCCACGCACAACTTTTTCTCAGCTGGGACAATTTGATTGGCTGCTGTCCGATTCATACTGTAATCTGTTAAATGAAGAGTTGATGCGCTGCACACTTTTTTTTTTTAATAGCCTCATTTTTAATATTTGGGCTTGGGGAGGGTATCAAGTCAGGTTAAGTCATAAGGCTCAAGTCAAGTCACGAGTCATTGGTGTCAAAGTCGAGTTGCAAGTCATCATATTTGTGATTCGAGTCCGACTCGAGGCCAAGTCATGTGACTCGAGTCCACACCTCTGCCACACTATTTTCTTTTTTTATGGAAAAGACAAGGTAGTTAATTTAATATTCTTGTGGCGTTAATCATACAGTACATTGTTTCTTTGAGCCTGAGGATTTTTTTACTTAAAAAGGTGGGACGTTTTTGGAAATGTTTACAGATGCTGTCATGTACTGTCATGTTGTGTCTTGTTTCTGTCCTTTCCCTTCGCCCTGTCTCCCTCTGCTGGTCGTTGTTGGGTTGCCTTTTCTCCCCCTCTTTCCCCCAGCTGTGCCTTGTCTCCTCCTGACTACCTCGTCACCCCTTTTCCCACCTGTTCCCTTTTTCCCTCTGATTGGTCCTCTGTATCTCTCTCTGTTTCTGCTCCTGTCTTTGTCGGATTCTTGGTTGTGTTGTTCATGCCTGAACCAGACTATCGTCATGTTTGCTGCAACCTTGTCCTGTCCTGTCGGAACCTGCCGGTCCATCTGAGCCTACGTTTTGTTTTGTTATTAAAGAAGCTCTGTTTACGTTAATTCGCTTTTGGGTCCTCATTCACGCACCGTAACAGAAGAATCCGACCAAGAATGGACCCAGCGACTTCGGATCCTCTCCACTCAGCCGTCGAGATCCAGGGAGCGATGCTAGGCAGACACAAGCAGGAATTGTCTGCTGCTCTACATGCCGTTGAGACCCTGGCCACCCAAGTCTCCAACCTCACAGAACAGGTTCACCATCTCCGCCTCGATCCACCGGCCACTTCCAGGGCTTTCGAATCTCCGGAGCCCAGAATCAATAACCCGCCGTGTTACTCTGGGGAGCCCACTGAATGCCGCTCGTTCCTCACCCAGTGTGATATTGTGTTTTCTCTCCAGCCCAACACTTACTCCAGGAGCACTGCTCGTGTCGCCTACGTCATATCTCTCCTTACTGGACGGGCTCGTGAGTGGGGCACGGCAATCTGGGAGGCAAGGGCTGAGTGTACTAACCAGTATCAGGACTTTAAGGAGGAGATGATACGGGTTTTTGATCGATCTGTTTTTGGGGAGGAGGCTTCCAGGGCCCTGTCTTCCCTATGTCAGGGTAATCGATCCATAACAGACTACTCTATTGAGTTTCGCACTCTTGCTGCCTCCAGTGGCTGGAACGAGCCGGCTTTGCTCGCTCGTTTTCTGGAGGGTCTCCGCGCAGAGGTAAAGGATGAGATTCTCTCCCGGGAGGTTCCTTCCAGCGTGGATTCCTTGATTGAACTCGCTATTCGCATTGAGCGACGGGTTGATCTTCGTCACCGAGCTCGTGGAAAGGAGCTCGCGTTCTCCGTTGCCCCCCTCTCCGCATCACTACCATCTTCCTCTGCCGGCTCGGGTGCTGAGCCTATGCAGCTGGGAGGTATCCGCATCTCGACTAAGGAGAGGGAACGGAGAATCACCAACCGCCTCTGTCTCTATTGCGGTTCTGCTGGTCATTTTGTCACTTCATGTCCAGTAAAAGCCAGAGCTCATCAGTAAGCGGAGGGCTACTGGTGAGCGCTACTACTCCTGTCTCTCCTTCAAGATCCTGCACTACCTTGTCGGTCCATCTACGCTGGACCGGTTCGTCAGCTTCCTGCAGTGCCTTAATAGACTCTGGGGCGGAGGGCTGTTTTATGGACGAGACCTGGGCTCGGGAACATGACATTCCTCTCAGACAGTTAAGGGAGTCCACGGCCTTGTTCGCCCTGGATGGTAGTCCTCTCCCCAGGATTCAGCGTGAGACGCTACCTTTAACCCTTACTGTTTCTGGTAATCATAGCGAAACCATTTCTTTTTTAATTTTTCGTTCACCTTTTACACCTGTTGTTTTGGGCCATCCCTGGCTAGTTTGTCATAATCCTTCCATTAATTGGTCTAGTAATTCTATCCTCTCCTGGAACGTCTCTTGTCATGTGAAATGTTTAATGTCTGCTATCCCTCCTGTTTCCTCTGTCTCTTCTTCACAGGAGGAGCCTGGTGATTTGACAGGGGTGCCGGAGGAATATCACGATCTGCGCACGGTGTTCAGTCGGTCCAGGGCCACCTCTCTTCCTCCACACCGGTCGTATGATTGTAGTATTGATCTCCTTCCGGGAACCACTCCCCCCCGGGGTAGACTATACTCTCTGTCGGCTCCTGAACGTAAGGCTCTCGAAGATTATTTGTCTGTAGCTCTTGCCGCCGGTACCATAGTCCCCTCCTCCTCTCCCGCCGGAGCGGGGTTTTTTTTTTGTTAAGAAGAAGGACGGGTCCCTGCGCCCCTGCATAGATTATCGAGGGCTGAATGACATAACAGTGAAGAATCGTTATCCGCTTCCTCTTATGTCTTCAGCCTTCGAGATCCTGCAGGGAGCCAGGTTTTTCACTAAGTTGGACCTTCGTAACGCTTACCATCTCGTGCGCATCAGGGAGGGGGACGAGTGGAAGACGGCGTTTAACACTCCGTTAGGGCACTTTGAATACCGGGTTCTTCCTTTCGGCCTCGCTAACGCTCCAGCTGTCTTTCAGGCATTAGTCAATGATGTCCTGAGAGACGTGCTGAACATCTTTGTTTTCGTTTACCTTGACGATATCCTGATTTTTTCACCGTCACTCCAGATTCATGTTCAGCACGTTCGACGTGTCCTCCAGCGCCTTTTAGAGAATTGTCTTTTTGTGAAGGCTGAGAAGTGCTCTTTTCATGCCTCCTCCGTCACATTTCTCCGTTCTGTTATTTCCGCTGAAGGCATTAAGATGGATCCCGCTAAGGTCCAAGCTGTCATTGATTGGCCCGTCCCTAAGTCACGCGTCGAGTTGCAGCGCTTTCTCGGCTTCGCGAACTTCTATCGTCGTTTCATCCGTAATTTCGGTCAGGTGGCAGCCCCTCTCACAGCCCTTACTTCTGTCAAGACGTGCTTTAAGTGGTCCGTTTCCGCCCAGGGAGCTTTTGATCTCCTCAAGAATCGTTTTACATCCGCACCTATCCTTGTTACACCTGACGTCTCTAGACAGTTCATTGTCGAGGTTGACGCGTCAGAGGTGGGCGTGGGAGCCATTCTTTCTCAGCGCTCCTTCTCTGACGACAAGGTCCACCCTTGCGCGTATTTTTCTCATCGCCTGTCGCCGTCGGAACGTAACTATGATGTGGGAAACCGCGAACTGCTCGCCATCCGCTTAGCCCTAGGCGAATGGCGACAGTGGTTGGAGGGGGCGACCGTTCCTTTTGTCGTTTGGACTGACCATAGGAACCTTGAGTACATCCGTTCTGCCAAACGACTTAATGCGCGTCAGGCGCGCTGGGCGCTGTTTTTCGCTCGTTTCGAGTTCGTGATTTCTTATCGTCCGGGCTCTAAGAACACCAAGCCTGATGCTTTATCTCGTCTCTTCAGTTCTTCAGTAGCCTCCACTGACCCCGAGGGGATTCTCCCTGAGGGGCGTGTTGTCGGGTTGACTGTCTGGGGAATTGAGAGGCAGGTAAAGCAAGCACTCACTCAAACTCCGTCACCACGCGCTTGTCCCAGGAACCTTCTTTTCGTTCCCGTTCCTACTCGTCTGGCCGTTCTTCAGTGGGCTCACTCTGCCAAGTTAGCCGGCCACCCTGGCGTTCGGGGTACGCTTGCTTCCATTCGCCAGCGCTTTTGGTGGCCCACCCGGGAGCATGACACGCGTCGCTTCGTGGCTGCTTGTTCGGTCTGCGCGCAGACTAAGTCCGGTAACTCTCCTCCTGCCGGCCGTCTCAGGCCGCTTCCCATTCCCTCTCGACCGTGGTCTCACATCGCCTTAGATTTTGTCACCGGACTGCCTTCGTCAGCGGGGAAGACTGTTATTCTTACGGCTGTCGACAGGTTCTCTAAGGCGGCTCATTTTATTCCCCTTGCTAAGCTTCCTTCTGCTAAAGAGACGGCACAAATCATCATCGAGAATGTTTTCAGAATTCATGGCCTTCCGTCAGACGTCGTTTCGGACAGAGGTCCGCAATTCACGTCTCAATTTTGGAGGGAGTTTTGCCGTTTGATTGGGGCTTCCGTCAGTCTCTCTTCCGGCTTTCACCCCCAGTCTAACGGTCAAGCAGAACGGGCCAATCAGACTATTGGTCGCATCTTACGCAGTCTTTCTTTTCGCAACCCTGCGTCTTGGTCAGAACAGCTCCCCTGGGCAGAATACGCCCACAACTCGCTTCCTTCGTCTGCGACCGGGCTATCTCCTTTTCAGAGTAGCCTCGGGTACCAGCCTCCGCTGTTCTCATCTCAGTTCGCCGAGTCCAGCGTCCCCTCCGCTCAGGCTTTTGTCCAACGTTGCGAGCGCACCTGGAAGAGGGTCAGGTCTGCACTTTGCCGTTATAGGGCGCAGACTGTGAGGGCTGCTAATAAGCGTAGAACTAAGAGTCCTAGATATTGTCGCGGTCAGAGAGTTTGGCTCTCCACTCAGAACCTTCCCCTTAAGACCACTTCTCGCAAGTTGACCCCGCGGTTCATTGGTCCGTTCCGTATTTCTCGGATCATTAATCCTGTCGCAGTTCGACTTCTTCTTCCGCGATATCTTCGTCGCGTCCACCCGGTCTTCCATGTCTCCTGTGTCAAGCCCGTTCTTCGCGCCCCCGCTCGTCTTCCCCCCCCCCCCCCCCATCCTTGTCGAGGGCGCACCCATCTACAGGGTCCGTAGGATTTTGGACATGCGTCCTCGGGGCCGTGGTCATCAGTACCTAGTAGATTGGGAGGGGTACGGTCCTGAGGAGAGGAGTTGGGTTCCCTCTCGGGACGTGCTGGACCGTGCGCTGATCGATGATTTCCTCCGTTGCCGCCAGGTTTCCTCCTCGAGTGCGCCAGGAGGCGCTCGGTGAGTGGGGGGGTACTGTCATGTACTGTCATGTTGTGTCTTGTTTCTGTCCTTTCCCTTCGCCCTGTCTCCCTCTGCTGGTCGTTGTTGGGTTGCCTTTTCTCCCCCTCTTTCCCCCAGCTGTGCCTTGTCTCCTCCTGACTACCTCGTCACCCCTTTTCCCACCTGTTCCCTTTTTCCCTCTGATTGGTCCTCTGTATCTCTCTCTGTTTCTGCTCCTGTCTTTGTCGGATTCTTGGTTGTGTTGTTCATGCCTGAACCAGACTATCGTCATGTTTGCTGCAACCTTGTCCTGTCCTGTCGGAACCTGCCGGTCCATCTGAGCCTACGTTTTGTTTTGTTATTAAAGAAGCTCTGTTTACGTTAATTCGCTTTTGGGTCCTCATTCACGCACCGTAACAGATGCAACTTTCAAGGAATTACAAGGGGTTTCAGGCTATATAGGAGGTTCATAGTAGTGGAGAACTAGTTTCAGCAGTTCTGAGAGCACTGGTAACATCCATTACAGAAGGGCAATTGCATGGTAACAGCGCAGATGCAACGTTTAGTAACAGAATGATTGTTTGTGCTGTTATACTGTTACCAAACTTTGCATGTGAACTGTTCTTCAAGTAAATGTGTTTTGGTAAGATTTTCAGTGGACATTGTCCAAAGTTGTCCTTCTGCATAGAGTTGTATGGTTTATTTAACTTTGAAATCACTGGATTTTGTTAAGCATACATTTTAAAGGAAAAAATCTGTCTCATTCTGTAGGTGGAATTGCCCAGAACTAGGAAAGTTTGTACCCCCTCCCCAATTTGAATTATTAGTTGGGATTAATTCACTAAACTGAGCCATTGTGTTGGACACAAATCCATTTTCACTTTGTCTCAACTGTACACGGGGGTATTAAAGAGGTAAGAAGCTGAATGGATAATTGGTCTCTCAAAATAAAATAATCCAGTATATAAAAACTGAGCAATTAAGGAACTATTATTCAAAGGATGTATAGGTTTGAAACTGTGCCACTCAGTGCCGACCCTAAATTGGTCATTTCGACAGGGCAGTAACAAAAAAATGGTACATTGATTAGCTTCAATATTTGTAATATTGAACATAATATGGAAACACTATGGAATGAAATTTTAGGGCTTATGAAAACAGAATATCAAGAGATGGGTGACATTTAGCTGCAGACTTGAGCGACTATTTAAAATCAAAGTCTATGAGTGTCTGATGGAATGAGATATGAATAATAATTAAAAAAACAGAAAAATTGAGTGATGAGAAAGTGAAAACGATGTTGAAAAATACAAAAGGTGAAAATATCCTCAACGCAGACCAAGATGAAAATATACAGCCTGGGAAAGAAGTGAAAGGTAAGGTATTATGTTTATATATAGACAACAGTAAATTATTCAAGCCCTTACTTCAGTGTTGGCATTGCCCATATGGTAGCTGAGACTGACCTAGCCTTTAAAGTAGTCATGGCTGCTATCAGGCTTCAGGACCTGCCAGCAGCCACTTTGGCCCCGGGAAATTCAAGCCCTGGTGTGGCCATAATGTCCCCTAAAAAAATCCATGCCTTGCAGCCAAAGTGGCCGTTGTGCCCTTGTGCTGAACATAAAGACTATAATTACATTCTCCCGGCTGCCAATCGCCATGCTCCGAAGCACCTCTCGCTCACATGGCTCTCTCAATTCTTATTAGCTGTCCGTCACATGATTGGGTCCTTTGAGCTGTTGTAACTTCTCAAGGGATATGTTCTGTGTTTTACTGTGATGTTATGCATTTTATAGACTCCTTGTATGTCTGCATCCTAACACAAGGCCAATGTGTTCTGGAACTGTAACCTCGCACTATATGAGACATACAATAATTTACTCTTTGAGTTCTTCCCTGTGAAATCAGAGATCTCCCTTGCTGCTGCTTGTATTTTAAAGATGTTTTTGTTATATCATTAAATAGTCTCTACCTTAATCTTTGGATCAAATTTTTATTTTCACAACAGTATTACAACCTGATACATCTGCCGTATTACAAAGACTACACAGACCTATAATTACTTGGCTTCGCAATATTACAAGAATGAAAGCCGATTTCAGTATAAAAAAACTAGAGAAAGTAAATTAGGACATGTGGAACAAAGACGGAGAATTCATGATCCTGGAAGAGACAATTCAATGACAGACATGGTGTACTAGTCCGTCTCTCTGCTTTGAGGATGCCAGGTTTGATCATTGTCTGGCCCAGGAAATGCGTGGAGCTGCTTGACATAGGGGAATGGGGATTGGATGGGGAGCCTGGGCCGTCGGTGCGGAGTGGATTAGGACTGGCAGAGGGATTCTATATCCTCCCAGTACCACCAACACGGTGACAGTCTGACAACATGGCTACAGAAACACTACACTGCAATGTCTGATCTGATGTGCTAACTCTCAACTCTCCAGACAATACAATAAATGGTGCCAAACTATCTCAACGATCTTAATTATATAATATACAGTTACCCAATAATAGCAAAGTAAATTCCTTTGGATACACTTTTAAATGCTCGCTTGTTTAATAAGCTTTTAAGTTAATATGTGACTGATCATAAATTTAATCTCCATCCAATGGCTCTCTTAACTAAGGAAATCTATGAAGTGCCCTGAAAGCACAGAGGCCCCGAGTACGGATGTCATTTCAGCAGAGCTTGACAGTGGCTTTGTGAAGACACAAGTCTTCCCACACCTCTCTGGCAGCGCAGATACATGTTAGGTAGACAGACGGGTTGCCTCCCACAATGTATCAATGATCCTGCTGACACGTCTGCATGGATACAATGTCAGTTTGGCATAGACTAGAGGAAAGGACGGAGTTGAGACATCCAGCTTTCTTACATCACTGCCTTGTTGCGTAAACATTCCCCAGACACACAAATAGTAGCTAGCAAGATAGGTTAATGAGTGTATTTTGCATCAACTACCTTCACTAAAACCACTGCAAAGTCTTTACCTGTACACTTTGGTTTCGAATTGCAATGTTCTGGCATGTCTGCTTTGTGATTTGTTGGGAGAGTTGTCTGTCTGAAGAGGACCCAGCCCGTAACAATTGTATCCTTCCCCCCCCCCACCCCCCCCACAGTTACCAAGACAACTCGTCATTATTCCCAGACCTAGTGCTGTCGCTCCTAGGTCTGGGTTTCCGAGACTACATGTTACCACACTACGATATTGGACTAAAGCAACTCTAATTTAAAGCAATTCCTGTGTCATTCTGATTTCAACTTACGTTGTTATTTTTTTTTAACGGGAAAAGGCAAATCAAACGTAAAGAGTAGACTTTACTATAGTTGTATTTGTATGTAGTGATCCCAGCAGACAATTGAATCATGTTATTTCAGGCTAGTAACATAATGCTATAAGAAAATACATTATTTAAATTCAATAAAATATTGGAACGAGTTGTATAATAATGTGACTTGAGATCCTAAAAAGCCTTTTAGAACAGAGTTGCATTGTATGGATAGGACATGTTCGAACAGAGTTCCACATCTATAACATCCATAACCTTGTTACTACAAGATGGCCTTCATGATGATGGTCATATCTTCAGCGGAGGTGTCGTAACAGATTCACAACTCGGCACTCATGTACCAGTAGCTCCTGTTGTGAAGGTATTCAAATGATTCTGTGATTAAAAAAATTTAAAATATTAAAGTCTATATCTCTTAGGAAACCACACAACCACAATCCAAAATGACTTGCTAAAATTGCCATGAAAATGGCACGATCAAACATGACTGAATTGCAAGGCGACCTTCTCTTTTGCAGTTTAGAGAACATTTACATTTACCAGCAAGCGTGATCTGCATTACTATTTTGAGAGGAACTTATTTATTTTCAGAATGAACCACCAGAGAGCAGTCATCCATGGAGACTCCTGAGGCCAACCTGTGATTACCATATCAACAGATGTATTCAACAGCCATTATTGTATTGTCAAACGGTATGAAATTACAGAGGCTAGGAGATGCTGGTGACTTGTTTTCTTCTTGGATGACTGCCTCGGGGAGATCAGATGGTTGAATGTACATTAAACTACTTTTGACACTAACAAGGCAGACTTGTTTACCGTCTGTGTTCCTGAGCCAACGAAAAGGAGACGGGTCTTTATGCTCAGTCACACACAGTAGCTGAGAGTATTTCAGGGGGTGTGTAATGACGTTGAATGAATCTGCAGGAGGAGCTCAAAACATGTTCCGTCAAGAGGATCTGGGGACCATATGGCTGGTTCTTCTTTTTGTCTGTAGTGTTTTTCACCACCGAACAGGTGCAGCTTACAGTGTTGTGTGGCTGAGCATCAACCTTTCAAAAACTATAATATGAATAATAGCCACTGAAAAGATGTGTATTTTAAGACGTATTGGACTGACTAATATGGCATGACATAGGTCTATCACAAAATATACTGAAGCCCTCAAACTGTTATTGATTTATTATCTGGGTATTGTTTTGGTTCATTTGAGTTTCATTAACTCCTGAAGACATTGTTTTAAGTGCAAGGCATGTCTTCATTGTGAGTACCACAAAATGATTAGGAGTCTACTACTAACAGTAATGGGAATAAAGATGGAGTCAAACATGATTACACTGGTGTCCGAAGTGGGATCCCACTGCAGTGCAGGACAAACCCTAACAGTTTAGGCATGGGCTAATTCTGTCTCCCATTGAGGGGATTGTACGCCAACACAGACTGCAATCGTTAATCTGGGAATTCCCCCATGGCACTCTTAGGGATGAAGCAGCTAATTAAACCCATCAAAACACCGTATTCATGAGGGTGGCTATTGATTAAAACGGTATGTGTTGCTCTCTCATAGACTGCAGTCTCAGTGGAGAAAACTCCTAGTTTAGTAAAGCTTTCTTTGTGGCTTCAAGACCGAAAGAAAGACAACAGGGGAGAGATAATCTGAGAAAGATTGGATGGCCTTTAATATCGCAGGGAACATGTCCTGAAATTCCCCCGTGTCACTAATTATTTTTGTCATCTTTCTACAGCCCTGTGAGATACAGGCTGACTCCTTGAGATGGAGTAGAGAGTTTGATAGTCGATAAAACAAGCGATTGGATAGTATCTCACCTGATGAGAACTAGAATGACTGTGAATTTGTGGCTTTATGGCTTTTTAAAATGTGTTTTTTGTGAAAATCTAAAGGTGTAGTTTTATATCAGAAATTAGTTGTCACTAGTAGCTGGACTATACACATTACTAAAAGATCCATAATGTACGGCTAGACATTCACCATGTCTTTATAAATCCTTAATTCTTCACCCTTAATTCTTACGGCTGAAATCCCGCTAACGGGATCGATATGCCAACAGCCAGTGAAAGTGCAGGGCGCCAAATTCAAACAACAGAAATCTCATAATTACAATTCTTCAAACATACAAGTATTTTACAACATTTTTAAATGTAAACTTGTTGTTAATCCCACCACAGTGTCCGATTTTCAAAAAGGCTTTACGACGAAAGCACACCAAACGATTATGTTAGGTCAGCACCTAGTCACAGAAATGCACAGCCATTTTTCCAGCCAAAGAGAGGAGTCACAAAAAGCAGAAATATAGATAAAATTAATCGCTAACCTTTGATGATCTTCATCAGATGACACTCATAGGACTTCATGTTACACAATACATGTATGTTTTGTTCGATAAAGTTCATATTTATATCCAAAAATCTCAGTTTACATTGGCGCGTTATGTTCAGTAATGTTTTGCTTCCAAAACATCCAGTGATTTTGCAGAGAGCCACATCAATTTACAGAAATACTGATAATAAACATTGATAAAAGATACAAGTGTTATGCATGGAATTATAGATCCACTTCTCCTTAATGCTACCGCTGTGTCAGATTTCAAAAAAGCTTTACGGAAAAGCACACCATGCAATAATCTGAGTACAGCGCTCAGACACAAAAACAAGCCATACAGATACCCGCCATGTTGTGGAGTCAACAGAAGTCAGAAATAGCATTATAAATATTCCCTTACCGTTTGATGATCTTCATCAGAATGCACTCCCAGAAATCCCAGTTCCACAATAAATGTTTATTTTGTTTGATAAAGTTCATAATTTATGTCCAAATACCTCCTTTTGTTAACGCGTTTAGTTCACAAATCCAAACTCAGCACTAGGTCCAGACGAAAAGTCAAAAAGTTCTGTTACAGTTCGTAGAAATATATCAAACGATGTATCGAATCAATCTTTAGGATGTTTTTAACAGAAATCTTCAATAATGTTTCAACCGGACAATTTCTTTGTCTTTAGAAATGCAATGGAACGCAGCTAAATCTCACGGGCGCTCGTGAGACTGAGCTCATGGCACTCTGCCAGACCTCTGGTTGAAACAGCTCTCATTCTCTCCCGCTTCACAGTAGAAGCCTCAAACAGGGTTCTAAAGACTGTTGACATCTAGTGGAAGCCTTAGGAAGTGCAACCGGACAAAATTGACACTATCTTGGATAGGCAAAGAGTTGAAAAACTACAAACCTCAGATTTCCCACTTTCCGGTTGGATTTTTTGAGTTCTGTTATACTCACAGATGTCATTCAAACAGTTTTAGAAACTTCAGTGTTTTCTATCCAACTCTACTAATAATATGCATATCTTAGCTTCTGGGCCTGAGTAGCAGGCAGTTTACTCTGGGCACCTTATTCACCCAAGATACTCAATACCGCCCCCCAGCCATAAGAAGTTAGAGAGCCCTCATTGTGTACTATGTGGAATTTGCTGTTCAGCATAAATGGCTAAACTGCTGTGAGAAAACAGATTGAAGACAGCCTGTTAGCATTGCAGCCACACTGTAAAAGGGCATATGTATGATCTAGGCTGACTCCCAGAATGTTATTATACCTGAATCGACTTCCTGTGTACTGTAGTAGGGTCAGATAATAAGTCCATAAGAGTCAAATGTCTCCCTAACAAATGGGAAGCATTCCTCCCTTGTCTCTGGCTGTTCATGTGTGCAATGTTGGAAGAATGCAGTGAAGCAATGATGTTATTATATCGATGTGAGGAGAACATTCTGACAATTAATCTTGATGGTTGTACTGTTGTCTCAAATTAAACTGTGAAGGACCTCAACGTTCAAGGACAGCTTTTTTCCATCTATGTAACATTGCAAAAAATCTGAGACTTTCTGTTAAAAAATGATGCAGAAAAATGAATCCATGCTTTTGTCACATCTAGGTTAGACTACTGCAATGCTCTAATTTCCAGCTACCCGGATAAAGCACTAAATTAACTAAAGTTAGTGCTAAACACAGCTGCTAGAATCTTGAGTACAACCAAAAAATTGTTTTCATATTACTCCAGAGCTAGCCTCTCTACACTGGCTTCCTGTTAAGGCAAGGGATGAATTCAAGGTTTTACTGCTAACCTACAAAGCATTACATGGGCTTGCTCCTACCCATCTTTCCAATTTGGTCCTGTCGTACATACCTACACATACGCTACAGTCACAAGATGCAGGCCTTGTTACTGTCCCTAGAATTTCTAAGCAAACAGATGGAGGCAGGGCTTTCTCCTATAGAGCTCCATTTTTATGGAATGGTCTGCCTATCGATGTGAGAGATGCAGACTAGGTCTCGACCTTTAAGTCTTAATTGAAGACTCACCTCTTCAGTAAGTCCTATGAGTGAATAGTCTGGCCCAGGAGTGTGAAGGTGAACGGAAAGGCTCTGGAGCAACGAACCGCCTTTGCTGTCTCTTCCTGGCCGGTTCCCCTCTCTCCACTGGGATTCTCTGCCTCAAACCCTATTACAGGGGCTGAGTCACTGGCTTACCGGTGCTCTTCCACGCCGTCCATGAGAAGTCAATAAATCACAGGTGATTATATTGAACGCCTCTTGTTCTCCCCGGGAGGGATCTCTTAATTGGGACTACATGCAAAGTTCAATGAATGTTCTGAAAGCAACCGAGCTTGGTTACAGCTCAGTTACAGGTGTCTTGATGAATGATTATAGCCATTATACACTGACATGCTCCTCCTGGATCATAGCTTAAGACTGCGTTGATGCCAGGAACAACCTTACTTGAGGATAGGTTTGGGAGAATTGTAAGGTTGTGGGTTGTCTATAGTACAGCCACTTGAATTTTACCTTTCCCTTTACTTGCTGATCAGTGATGTAGTGGTAAAAAAAATGTAAGTGGGTAAACTTTAAACTCCAGGGGGGCGATCGAGATAAGACAAGCAACCACCGATATCAACCAAAACATATTACATTTTTAAAACGGAATTGTTTGAACGCATTTTCATGCAGGTCTTAATAATGTATTTTTCTGAAATAAAAAATTACACAAAATCCATCCCAACAGTTAATTTGGACTGGACACTAGAACAGTCTAAAAATAGGATGTTTATATTCAAATGTGATCTTTTTAATCATGTTCATAGTATCTCATGTGAGCTGCACTGCAATTCAGTTTTCTGTATTGTAAAGTGCACCAGTGTTAAAGGCCCTTAGTTGACTATAAAATGTTGTATTCTATACCCATTTGAAGAGAAACAAATTATGAATGTGTTTGAGATTAAAGATTCTCTCAGGGAACTCCGTTTACATTTCAGCGGACCCGACCCCATTTTTGGGAACCACTGTATTACTGTACTACTAACCTCTCCCTCTCCTTCGCCTCCTCTCTCCTTCGCCTCCTGCATTGCAGCCTGCCTCACCACTGTCTGTCTGACTACTCTGTGTAAAGCAAAGTTATTTTATTAGGAGAATTTATAGTACCCTATATTTTGTTAAGGAATAGCTAGCTATAGCTTAATTTCAGTCAACTGCTCCTGCAAAGGTCAGGCTCAATTTAACGATAGCTTCTCACTTCATGCTTCTAGGCAGCTGGTTATAGCTTGCTATCTGGCTAACAGTAGCCAAAGCCCTGCCTTGAGCTAGCCAGTTAGCCATCTGACTGAAATATCAGCGACTATTTACCAGTTGTACAGTGTACTCATTCTCCGAGAGTCTAGGTTTTTTGTTTGGGGGATGTCTGTTGACTCGGCAAGAGTCGAGGGACATTTAAAAAATGGACTTATGTCTGGCATCTCACAAGAATACTGATAGAATCTCTCCTCTCTCCTCGCCTCCTTCAAAAATTCCATTAGAGAAGAAAGTCATAGGGGAGGGACCTCTGGCTTTCTAATCCAATGGGTTTTGAGAAGAAGGCAAGGCGAGAGGATGCGAGGAGTATGCAATTGAGATAAGTGGGTAAACAATAATTAACAAACAAAAATGTGAGTAAGCGCTATTTCACAAATAAAAAGGTCTGTAAACTGTGTTTACTTGTGTTTACGTCCCTGGTGATGATCAAGAATGCATCAGATGCACTGGTGGGGAAGGCTGACGGATGGACACACATCTTCCTCTTCACACTCCAGTCACCACAAGTGTGTCTGTGTGAGCAAGAGGAGCATTCACCCACTGATAGGGTGGGAAAAAACGGGCACTCTAGATGGACATTGGAACGATTGTTCATTCATCTGTTGCAGGGGTTTGCTTACTTCCTGGAAATGAAGACATATGGAAATACTGTGGCACAGCACACGGCTCATTCACATAGGAAAGGCGGCCTTCCTTGTAGCTGGAATATGTGCAAATGTAAATCAACAGCTGACTAGGAAGTGTCAAATTTAAGTGGCATCTTTAAAGTCTATATGACTGTTCCAATTTTTGATGGTAGTAATTAGCCTATCACACTTCCTATTTTTGCAAGCTCGGAGAGAGAATGACTTCTTCCTCCATTTTGATAATAACTTCATTCTTCAATAATAATATGCTATGCTAATAATAAGTACTTCATCAAGGTAATTGTGGTCATAACTCATGTCGAATCTTGAAATTGAACTTTGATATCCGGGGAACAATGGCCTTCAATTCTCATTACTGGGGTTTTACCATTT
Organism: Oncorhynchus mykiss; assembly: GCF_013265735.2. Lineage (NCBI taxonomy): Eukaryota > Metazoa > Chordata > Actinopteri > Salmoniformes > Salmonidae > Oncorhynchus > Oncorhynchus mykiss. Next base: position 33,838,343 of record NC_050571.1, on the reverse strand, counting down.
CAAACTCTGTTTTTCTGTACTTTCAATCATTTCCGGCAGCCAGGCCTATTCCCATGGCGACAAACGCTACTCTCATTTTAAAAAGTATTATTACACAAAGGAGCACAATGGGTAAGTGTGAGGCAGTGATATTTTGGTTTGGTTCCCTCTCAGCGAGCGCTGTTCCCCAGCGAGCGCTGTTGAGCCTGTTCTAATATTTGAAAAGGACCCTCACCAGTCCTACCTCTTTAGACCTTACTGCAAGGGGTGTGTGTGTGTGATGTGGGGCTGAAGCTACTGACATAGAAGCTCTCACTACTCCCAGGCTTTTTGGTGGGAGGGTGGATAATTAGCCTGGCATAGCTAAGAGCACCATTGAGAGCATACTGTCCTCACAGCCTGGTACAGCAACTCCACCGCTAAGGAGTAAGCAGAGAGCAACAGAAGATAGATGTAGTTATTATCTCAACTCTGCATTCCAATGAGTAGACACTGGGAGTACATAACTACTCAGGAAGTGTGAGGCAAATACAAATGTATTGTTGAAGTCTGTTAACAATGGAAGAAAGGCTTATATGCAGTACATGTTACTTCCAGCACTCTATCTAGCGTTTCACAATTTCTTTGTCATTACAGCAATAATTAGGCTACCGCAAATTGTCTTTCTTTGTCTTTTGTTGCCTCGTCAAAACTTGTTAAACTTACCTGCTGTTTCAGTATGAACCTGAGTCTGCATGTGCAAATGTAAATTCGTGATCACAGCAGTTACTGACTGCACGTCATGTTATGGCTCCACTCTGAGCTGTACGGTATGGAGTGTTAGTGTCGCTGATGACAATGAGCAAGGATGGCTCAACAATTACAATTTAGCCTGTCACTTCGCTGCATCTCCATTGGCAGATAGCAAGCTCACTGTTTACTTACTGCAGCAGGCAAGCTAGCAAGTAGCTAGCAAGTCAACTGTGGTGTAGATAGAATTTGATCGATTCCTATGAATTAGTTTACTGTAACGTATGTTATGACAAGGAGTATGCAACATTTCTGGTGGCTAATTTAGTTTATACAAATAAGCCACATGGTAACATGTGATGCATTCTCCTTCATTCCCTTTTTTTCAATAACAGAACTCTACTATATAAGTTTCAAACCACAGTACAGCCAATGCATCCAACCCCCCCAAAATAATCCCTTTGATCAGCAATTGAACTGACAAGACAGTCATATCCTATAATGCTCATACAGACCTCTTGTGGATTCTCAACAGCAAACGCACCAAATAGCGGGGCTTCTTTACAAAGAGAGAACAAACATTGTACGTCACATTTACTTAAATCCGGGCAGCGGCCTCAGCCGAGGAGACAGCCCAGCACCTGAAAAGATAGCGATAGCACTATTCAGAACATCCGCTTGTGTCAGCACTTTGCTGGGAGTTTCATGTCAATACAATGTGAAACAGCTTTTCCACTTAAGAGCAGTTGAGCAGTTGCTCTGTGGTGAGCCTAGACTCCATTTATTGCATTACAGGAAGACGGATTCCCTTCTGTTGTGTATCTCTCCAAGCCAGGCTGTTCAGGGAGCCCCATACATCTGTCCCGGTGTGTGTGCAGACCCATTACCTCACAGGCACAATCTCATTTTTACTGTAAAGCATTTTTATAACCTTGGTGTGCCATCATTCATTGTATTCCAATGCCAGCTGGTTTGTAAGTGGGGTTTGTTTTCACTGTAAGCCATGTGAATGTTACAGCCTTTTGAATGGGTTAGACCTCTGCTTCAGTATTCACACTCATTTTCTCCTCTCTCAGCATGTGAGACTGAAGGATCAATAATGGCTTATCAATGAATCCCCTTTCCCTTCCAATGCCATGTGAAAAGGATGCAAGTGCCAATAGGAGAGCTAGGATCCATGGGAGAAGCTGCCTAGAGGGAAAATCTATCTATGGCCTAATCCCACCATCCCCTGCTTCAGACTCGAGAGCAGACTAATGCACACGTCAGCCGTTAGTGAACAGAGGTGAATAGCTTCTTGGGACAAATTAATGGCCCCTTGTGTATTGTGTATCAGCTGGGCACAGAGCATGTAAGAGGTGTTGAGCGGTTGGAAATCCCGCTCGTCGGGCGGTGCTTGCGCATCACTCCAGTGCTCCATGTTCTTTCCTACTGCTCCGCTAAAAAACGCTCCACACTCACAGGAAAAGAACTGCAGCTCCACAAATTTCTCTCCATTACAATTTAAATTTTAACCAACACCCATCTATTTTTGTGACTACCTGGACCTAACAATTGGTATTTAAGTATTGAAACCAAACCATGTGGATTTGAATGAAAAGTAGTTTAATAAACATGAAAAGGTGAATGTAAGAAGCAAACATAATTTCAAATTGGCTACATATCATATTAAACAGCATATAAACACTAATTAGTTTAGGAGCCAGACAGGGAGCCTAAGAAGGAACGAAAATTAATTATTTAGGCTATTTTATTTAAGTAATTTCAAGGCTATAGCATACTAAGAAATACATTGTGAAGCATTTGCGAGTGCGACACAATAGGCTGGTAGGGACATAAAGCACTCAGCATTTAAATAACATTTGTTGTATTAAACCATTATAGTCTATAAGTTGCGCACATGGACTGTGACTTATTAAAAATTAAGTACAAATTAAATGAAAAATGACTTATTATTACCTTTGAATTCATTTGTGTTACTTTTTGAGCGCAACATTTTCTCTCGCTATCAAGCTAATTGTTCTGAATGAATGTTGTTTAAAAAAAAGTAGTGTAGCCTACAGGAAGGAGGCTTTTTAGCCCTGTTTTTCCTCACCAATGAACGCACAGAGAAATAGGCAAAAATTATAATTGAATAGAGACATGATGATTTTGAGTGTAATCAGATCGAATTAATTTTGTTATTGTCACAGAATGTAATATGTACTAATCAGATGTATTACAAATGTTGTAGGTCAACTAATTGTGCTAATATTATGTACTAATTATGTTCTGGCCCGTTGACTATTAGCTCAGAATTAAATTGTTGATGAACCCTGGACTACTGTATAGAAAATAGAACGAAAATGAACTAAACGTTTACGAGATCAGATGTTTAGTTAATAAATATTTTGCTACAATGACACACTTAGTTCTCTACCCGCCTCGTTCATTTCAATTAGCATATGCACGTAGTAAGTACACCATCATGCTTTTGGAATAAGTGTCTTTTCATATTCCACAATGATTATTTAGTTGTGGACACTACATCACCGCACACCCTCTCGTGCTCTAGGTCCTCATCTTTGTAAGTCACCTTGATTTAGCACGTGTGTGTTTTATGGTTTCTTCATAAAAAACATTTTTTTTGCGAACTCCATGACAGTAGCTGAAGCAAGGGGCTATAGCAGCACACAAGTATGCAGGCTAGGGCGGGCATGCTTTGAGCTCGTGAAGTGAGCAGGTGAGAAATTGGAGCAGGTGAGAAGGCAACACTCCAACCTTTGGGAATTTCGCTAGTCAGTCCAGTCAAATTGAGCACGCTCTGCTCCCTGCTCCACTCTGCTCACATACTCTGGCTGGGAACACACTTGAACAACCTGGTGGCATGTCTGGTGGGGTAAGTGTGTGTGTCAGTTGACTATGCAAACAATTTGGAATCTTCTAATTATTTTCTTATAAAATCAAGAAGTGATGCAGTCAGTCTCTCCTCTACTTTTAACCAAGAGATACATACTGGCATGCATAGTATTAATATTAGCCCCCTGATTACATTGAAGAGCAAGACGTGCAGCTCTGTTCTGGGCCAGCTGCAGTTTTCTAGGTCCTTATTTGCAGCACCTGACAATATGACTGGACAATAATCAAGATAAGATAAAACTAGAGCCTGCAGGACTTTCTTCGTAGAGTGTGGTGTCAAAACAGCAGAGCATCTCTTTATTACAGACAGAACTTTCCCCATCTTTACAACCATTGAATCAATGTTTTGACCATGAGAGTTTACAATCTAAGGTAACACCAATCAATCAAATGTATTTATGAAGCCCCTTTTACATTAGCCGATGTCACAAAGTGCTATACAGAAACCCAGCCTAAAACCCCAAACGGCAAGCAATGCAGTTGTAGAAGCACGGAGGCTAGGAAACCCTCCCCTAGGAAGAAACCTAGAGCGGAACGAGGCTCTGAGGGGTTGCCAGTCCTCTTCTGGCTGTGCCGGGTGGAGATTATAGCAGTACATGGCCAAGATGTTCAAATGTTCATAGATTACCAGCAGGGTCAAATAATAATAATCACAGTGGTTGTAGAGGGTGCAACAGGTCAGCACCTCAGAAGTAAATGTCAGTTGGCTTTTCATAACCGATCATTCAGAGTTAGAGACAGCAGGTGCGGTAGAGGGAGAGAGTCAAAAACAGCAGGTCCGGGACAAGGTAGCACGTCCGGTGAACAGGTCAGGGCTCCATAGCCGCAGGCAGAACAGTTGGAACTGGAGCAGCAGCACGACCAGGTGGACTGGGGACAGCAAGGAGTCATCAGGCCAGGTAGTCCTGAGGCATGGTCCTAGGGCTGAGGTCCTCTGAGAGAAGAGAGAAAAAAGATCGAGTTAGAGGGAGCATACTTAAATACACACAGGACACCGGAGAAGACGAGAAATACTCCAGATAAAACAGACTGACAAAGCACAATATTCAATAATCTGAGAACAGCGTTCAGCCACAAATGCAAGCCATACAGTTACCCGCCAAGTTGTGGAGTCAACAAAAGTCATAAATAGCATTATAAATCTTCACTTACCTTTGCTGATCTTCGTCGGAATGCACTCCCAGGACTCCCACTTCCACAAGAAATGTTCGTTTTGTTCGATTACGTCCATATGTATGTCCAAATACCTCCGTTTTGTTTGCATGTTTAGTTCACTATTCCAAAGGCACAATGCGCGAGCACAAAATCCAGACAAGGTCAAGAGTTCCATTACAGTTTGTAGAAACATGTCAAAAGATGTTTACAATCAATCCTAAGGGTCTTTTCATAATAAATCTTCAATAATATTCCAACCGGACAATAGCGTATTCATTACAGAGGAAAAAGAAGGCACGGCGCGCCCGCGTGACCGCGCAGTAAACAACTGATTGGCCTCAGCCTAGTCCACTTGTTGAAACAGCTCTTATTTGACGCCCTTCCACAATAGAAGCCTCAAACAACTTTCTAAAGACTGTTGACATCTGCTGGAAGCCTTGGGAAGTGCAATCTGGCCCCATAGACACAGCATATAGGATAGGCAATCACTTAAATTAAACTACAAACCTCAGATTTTCCACTTCCTGGTTGGATTTGTCTCAGGTTTTTGCCTGCCATATGAGTTCTGTTATACTCAGACATCATTCAAACAGTTTTAGAAACTTCTGAGTTTTTTTCTATCCAATACTACAACTAATATGCATATATTAGCATCTGGAACAGAGTAGCAGGCAATACTGCCCCCCTGTCACCAAGAAGTTCAATTGTTTAACTTGGGTCAAAGGTTTCGGGTAGCCTTCAACAAGCTTCCACAATAAGTTGGGTGAATTTTGGCCCATTCCTCCTCACAGAGCTGGTGTAACTGAGTAAGGTTTGTAGGCCTCCTTGCTCGCACATGCTCTTTCAGTTCTGCCCACAAATGTTCTATAGGATTGAGATCAGGGCTTTGTGATGGACACTCAAATACCTTACCGTTGTTGTTCTTAAGCCATTTTGCCACAACTTTGGAAGTATGCTTGGGGTCATTGTCCATTTGGAAGACCCATTTGCGACCAAGCTTTAACTTCCTGACTGATGTCTTGAGATGTTGCTTCAATGTATCCACATAATTTTCCTACCTCATGATACCATCTATTTTGTGAAGTGCCCCAGTCCCTCCTGCAGCAAAGCACCCCCACAACATGATGCTGCCACCCCCATGATGGTGTTCTTCGGCTGGCAAGCCTCCCCCTTTTTCCTCCAAACATAACGATGGTCATTATGGCCAAACGGTTCTATTTTGGTTTCATCAGACCAGGGGACATTTCTCCAAAAAGTACGATCTTTGGCCCCATGTGTAGTTGCAAACCGTAGTCTAGTTTTTATGATGGTTTTGGAGCAGTGGCTTCTTCCTTGCTGAGCGGCCTTTCAGGTTATGTCGATATAGGACTCGTTTTACTGTGGATATAGATACTTTTGTACCTGTTTCCTCCAGCATCTTCACAAGGTCCTTTGCTGTTGTTCTGGGGTTGATTTGCACTTTTCGCACCAAAGTACGTTCATCTCTAGGAGAAAGAACGCATCTCCTTTCTGAGCGGTATGACAGGTGCGTGGTCCCTCTGTGTTTGTACAGATGAATGTGGTACCTTCAGGTGTTTGGAAATTACTCCCAAGGATGAACCAGACTTGTGTCTACAATTGTTTTTGGTCTGAGGTCTCAGCTGATTTCATTTGATTTTCCCATGATGTCAAGCAAAGAGGAACTGAGTTTGAAGGTAGGCCTTGAAATACATCCACAGGTACACCTCCAATTGACTCAAATTATGTTAATTAGCCTATCAGAAGCTTCGAAAGCCATGGCATCCTTTTCTGGAATTTTCCAAGCTGTTTAAAGGCACAGTCAACTTAATTTATGTAAACTTCTGATCCACTGGAATTGTGATACAGTGAAATAATCTGCATGTAAACAATTGTTGGGAAAATTACTTGTGTCATGCACAAAGTAGATGTCCTAACCAACTTGCAAAAACTATAGTTTGTTAACAAGAAATTTGTGGAGTGGTTGAAAAACGAGTTTTAATGATCTAAGTGTATGTAAACCTTCGACTTTAACTGTAACTCCACCCACTTTGCCAAAGCACAGCTCCCACACCACTAGAGGGATATCCTCAAACCACCAACTTAATACCCTGAGAAAAGTCAGAGTATAACCCACAAAGATCTCCCCAAAGACACAAACCCGAGTGGGGCACAAACCCGAGCAGGAAGATCACGTAAGTGACTCAACCCACTCAAGTGACGCACCCCTCCTAGGGACGGTATGGAAGAGCACCAGCAAGCCAGTGACTCAGCCCCTGTAATAGGGTTAGAGAGGGGAACTGGCCAGGTAGAGACCGCAAGGGCGGTTCGTCGCTTCAGTGCATTTCCGTTCACCTTCACACCCCTGTGCCAGACTAACACTTAGTCATAGGACCTACTGAAGAGATTAATCTTCAATAAAGATAAAGGTCGAGACCGAGTCTGCGTCTCTCACATGGATAGGCAGACCATTCCATAAAAAATGATCTCTATAGGAGAAAGCCCTGCCTCCAGCTGTTTGCTTAGAAATTCTAGGGGCAATAAGCAGGCCTGCGTCTTGTGACCGTAACATGCGTGTAGGTAAGTACGGCAGGACCAAATCGTTAAGATAGGTAGGAGCAAGCCCATATAATGCTTTGTAGGTTAGCAGTAAAACCTTGAAATCAGCCCTTGCCTTAACAGGAAGCCAATGTAGAGAGGCTAGCATGGAGTAATGTGATACCATGTTTTGGTTATAGTCAAGATTCTAGCAGCTGTGTTTGCACTAACTTTAGTTTATTTAGTGCTTTATCCGGGTAGCTGGAAATTAGAGCATTGCAGTAGACTAATCTAGAAGTGACAAAAGCATGGATACATTTTTCTGCATCATTTTTGGACAGAAAGTTTCAGATTTTTGCAATGTTGCGTAGATGGAAAAAAGCTGTCCTTGAAACAGTCTTGATTTGTTCGTCAAAAGAGATCAGGTTCCAGAGTAACATCGAGGTCCTTCATTGTTTTATTTGAGACAACTGTTCAACTATCAACATTAATTATCAGATCCAACAGAAGATCTCTTTGTTTCTTGGGACCTAGAACTAGCATCTCTGTTTTGTCCGAGTTTAAAAGTAAACATTTGCCGCCATCCACTTCCTTGTGTCTGAAACACAGGCTTCCTGGGAGGGAAATTTTGGGGCTTCGCCATGTTGCATCGAAATGTACAGCTGTGTATCGTCCGCATAGCAATAAAAGTTAACATTATGTTTCCAAATGACATCACCAAGAGGTAAAATATATATAATGAAAACAATAGTGGTCCAATAGTGATACTAGGTCCTGGCAGTGTTGTGCAGAGTCAGGACAACTGAGTTTTAGAGAAATATGCAGATTTAAAGAGGAGTCCGTAATTTGCTTTCTAATGATATGATCTTTTCCTCAAATAAGTTCATGAATTTATCACTGCTGAAATGAAGGCATCCTCGCTTGGGGAATTATGGTTTTTAAAAATACATTTAGTTTTGTTCTTATTCTCCTCAATTAAGTTGGAAAAATAGGATGATCGAGCAGCAGTGAGGGCTCTTTGATACTGCACGGTACTGTCTTTCCAAGCTAATCGGAAGACTTTCAGTTTGGTGTAGCACCATTTCCTTTCGAATTTTCTGGAAGCTTGCTTCAGGGCTCGGGTATTTTCTGTATACCAGGGAGCTAGACACCAAGTAATTTAGTCTCCCCGACTTGCTCAACAGTCACATTACTCATTACCAGATTTCAACTGAGGTCTAGAACTTAGGGAATGTTCAGGATTAGTTTATTACTGGCCACACATTCTAAAACTGATTGCAACTATTTGTTTAGGGCAGTGATTTCACTAGCAGTGGTTGCTGACGTGTATAATGTTGAATCATCAGCATACATTGACGCATAGGCTTTACTTAAGGCTCGTGGTAGGTCATTAGTAAAAAAAAATATAAAACTGTATGGGGCCAAGAGAGCTCCCCTGCGGTACACCACACTTCATATGTTTAACATTAAAATGAGCTTCCATTAAAGAAAACCCTCTGTGTTATATTAGATAGCTCTGGATCCACAATATGGCAGAGGTTGAACACATACGTACGTTTTTTCAATAACAGGATATGGTCAATAATATCAAATGCTGCACAGAAATCTAACACAGCTTCCTCAATCTTCTTGTTATCAATTTATTTTAACTAATTGTCAGTCATTTGTGTCAGTGCAGTACATGTTGAGTGCCCTTCATTATAAGCATGCTGAAAATCAGTTGTTAATTTGTTTACAGAGAAATAGCATTGTATCTGGTCAAACACCATTTTTTTCCTAAAGTTTGCTAAGAGTCGGCAGCAAGCTGATTGTTCGGCTGTTAGAACCAGTAAAGGGTGCTTTACCATTCTTGGGTAGTGGAATGACTTTGGTTTCCTCCTGGTCTGACAACAAGAAAACAATTCCAGACTCAGATTAAAGATATGACATAGGAATGGCAATATAGTCTGCTACTATCCTCAAGTAGCTTTCCCTCTAAGTTGTCAATAGTTGGTGGTTTCTCATTATTGATGGACAATAATAATTTTTTCACCTCAGCCACACTAACTTAAAAAAAATCGAAATTACAATGTGTTTCCTTCATTATTTAGTATTTGATGCATGAATATGATGGCTCATTGTTGGCATTTCATGCCTAAATATGCCTACTTTGCCAATGAAATAGTCATTAAAGAAATTGGCAATATCAAAAGGTTTTCTGATATATTATACATCTGATTCAATGAAAGTCTTTCTGCCCATAATTTTATTTAAAGTATTCTAAAGTTTTTTTACATCATACTTTATATAATTTATCTTGGTTTCATAACACAATTTCTTGTTATTTTTCTTCAGTTTTCACAATTTTTCAATTTACAGTAAGTTTGCCCAAGGAGGCCTTAACAGTTCTAACAGTCCATTTCTTAATAGGTGTATGCTTATCAATAACTGGATTAAAAAATATATATATATACACCAAGTGCAACATATAGATGCTCCTCATTACACCCATCAGACCAACAAATACTTTTTTGTATCTTCAACATAGAAATCAGTACAAAGCATGTTGTATAATCGCTTATACACTATTTTAGTTTCAGCCTATGGAACTTTGGCTTTTCTAGATATGGCCACTATAATATGGTGAGTACATCCAATTGGTATGGATACAGCTTTAGAGCAGGGTTCTGCAGCATTGGTAAAAATGTGATCAATACACGTGGATGATACACACTGAACAAAAATATAAATACATATGAAGTGTTGGTCCCATGTTTCATGAGCTGAAATGAAAGATCCCAGAAATGCTCCATAAGCACAAAAATATTATATCCCTAAAATGTTGTGCACAAATTTGTTTACATCCCTGTTAGTGAGCGTAATCCCATTCACCTGACAGGTGTAGCATATCAAGAAGCTGACTAACATTACACAGGTCGAATCAAATAAGATGTTATTGGTCGCATACACATATTTTGCTGATGTTATTGCGGGTGTAGTGAAAAGCTTGTTAAAAAAAGTACTCAAAGCACTTCATGATGACAGAAGTGAGTGCTAAGGGGCGATATTCATTTAGTTCAGTTACCTTTGCTTTCTTGCGTACATGAACAATGGTGGACATCTTGAAGCAAGTGGGGACAGCAGACTGGCAGCCTTGCGAGGGTTAACACGCTTAAATGCCTTACGTCGGCCACGGAGAACAAGAGCTCACAGTCCTCGGAAGCAGCAGTGGCAAGCGTTGGCGCCACTGTGTTTTTCTCGAAGCAGGTGTTTAGCTTGTCCGGTAGCAAGACGTCGGTGTTCACAACGTGGCTGGTTTTCCCTTTATAATCTGTGATTGTCTGGAATCCCTGTCACATAAGTCTCGTGTCTGAGCCAATGAATTGCTACTCCACTTTATCTCTGTACTGACATTTTACCTGTTTGATTGCCTTACAGACGGCATAACTGGACTGTTTGTACTCAACCATATTCCCAGTCATCTTGCCGTGGTTAAATGTGGTTGTTCGCACTTTCCGTTGTGCGCGAATGCTGCCATCTATCCACGTTTTTGGGTTTGGATAGGTTTTAATCGTCACGGTGGGAACAAATCCCCCTATACACTTCATGATGAACTCAGCCACCGTGTCAGTGTATACGTTAATGTAATTCTCAAAGGCAACCCAGAAAATACACCAGTCTGTGTGATCAAATCAATCTTGAAGCGTGGATTGCGATTGGTCAGACCAGCGTTGACCAGACCTTACCGTGGGTACTTCCGCTTTGAATTTCTGCTTATAGGAAGGGAGGAGCAGAATCGAGGCATGATCTGATTTACCAAAGGGAGGGTGGGGAGGGCCTTGTAGCCATCCCGCAAGGGAGAGTAGCAATGGTTGAGAGTTTTTGATGCGAGAGTAGCGCAGGCGATGTGTTGGTAAAACTTTGGTAACGTTTTCCTCAGATTTGGTTTATTAAAGTCCCCAGCTACAATAAATCCGGCCTCATGATATGCAGTTTCCAAATTGCACAAAATTCAGTGTAGTTCCTTGAGAGCGTTTGGTGGTATCGGCTGGAGGGGGAATATACATGGCTGTGACGAATTCTCTCGGGAGGTAATGCGGTTGGCATTTGACTGTGTGGTATTCTAGATAGGGTGAACAAAAGGACTTGAGTTCCTGTCCGTTACCACAATCACACAATGAGTAGTTTATGATGAAACATACACCTCCGCCTTTATTTTTCCCAGAGAGTTCTTTATTCCTGTCTGCGCAATGTACTGAGACCCAGCTGGCTGTATGGACAAGGACAGTATATCTGGAGAGAGCCTTGATTCCGTGAAACAGAGTACGTTACAGTCTCTGTCTCTCTGGAAGGATATCCTTGCCCTGAGCTTGTCTACTTTATTGTCCAGGGACTGAACATTAGCGGGTAATATACTCGGAAGCATTGGATGGTTTGCATGCCTCCTGAGTTGGACTAAAAGTCCACTCCGAATACTTCTTCTCCACCAGCAGTGTCTTGGAGCAGACCCTTGGATAAGTGGAATTGGCTTGGGGGGTATTTCTGGTCAAAATGCTGCTCTGATATCCAAAGTTATTTCTGACTGTATGTAATAATACAAAAAAAGTCCTGAGCTAATGAGGTGAGAAATAACACAAAAACGAACAAAATATTGCAAAGTTGCTTAGGAGCCAGGAACCAAGCAACCATGTATATTGGCGCCATCTTGTTAACCTTGTGCTGGGGACAATAAAAGACTACTTCCATCACTAGCCGGCTACCACCCGGCTACTCAACCCTGCTCTACATTGGAATCACTTGCCACTTTAATGGAACACTAGTCATTTTAATAATGTTTACATACTGCTTTACTCATCTCATATCTATATACTGTATTTTAGTCAATGCCATTCTGACATTGCTAGTCCTAATATTTCCCACCTGGACAAAAGGAACACTTATGTGAGAATGCTATTCATTGACTACAGCTCAGCATTCAACACCATAGTACCCTCAAAGCTCAACACTAAGCTAAGGATCCTGGGACTAAACACCTCCCTCTGCAACTGGATCCTGGACTTCCTGACGGGCCGCCCCCAGGTGGTGAGGGTAGGTAGCAACACATCTAGCACGCTGATCCTCAACACGAGCACCCCAGGGGTGCGTGCTCAGTCCCCTCCTGTACTCCCTGTTCACCCACTTTAAGTTTGCAGACAACACAACAGTGGTATGCCTGATCACTGGCAACAACCTATAGGGAGGAGGTCAGAGACCTGGCCGGGTGGTGCCAGAATAACAACCTATCCCTCAACATAACCAAGACTAAGGAGATGATTGTGGACTACGGGAAAAGGAGGACCGAGTACGCCCCCATTCTCATTCGATGGGGCTATAGTGGAGCAGGATGAGAGCTTCAAGTTCCTTGGTGTCCACATCACCAACAAACTAGAATGGTCCAAACACACCAAGACAGTCGTGAAGAGGGCACGACAAAACCTATTCCCCAGGAAACTAAAAAGATTTGGTATGGGTCCTGAGATCCTCTGGTTGCATCACTGCCTGGTACGGCAATTGCTCGGCCTCCGACTGCAAGGCACTACAGAGGGTAGTGCATACGGCCCAGTACATCGCTGGGGCTAAGCTGCCTGCCATCCAGGACCTCTACACCAGGCGGTGTCAGAGGAAGGCCCTAAAAATTGTCAAAGACCCCAGCCACAGACTGTTCTCCCTACTACCGCATGGCAAGCGGTACCGGAGTGCCAAGTCTAGGACAAAAAGGCTTCTCATCAGTTTTTACCCCCAAGCCATAAGACTACTGAACAGGTAATCAAATGGCTACCCAGACTATTTGCATTGTGTGCCACCCCCAACCCCTCTTTTACGCTGCTGCTACTCTGTTTATCATATATGCACAGTCACTTTAACTATACATTCATGTAGATATGTACATACTACCTCAATTGGCCCGATCAACCAGTGCTCCCTCACATTGTCTAACTGGGCTATCTGCATTGTGTCCTGCCACCCACCACCCGCCAACCCCTCTTTACGCTACTGGTACTCTCTCTTCATCATATATGCATAGTCACTTTAACCATATCTACATGTACATACTACCTCAATCAGCCTGACAAACCGGTGTCTGTATGTAGCCTCGCTACTGTATATATAGCCTTGCTTATTGCTTTATTGTTGTTTTTATTTCTTTACTTACCTATTGTTTACCTAATACCTTTTTTGCACTGTTGGTTAGAGCCTGTAAGTAAGCGTTTCACTGTAAGGTCTACACCTGTTGTATTCGGCGCAGGTGACAAATAAACTTTGATGTTGAGACTGGTGTTTTGCGGGTACTATTTAATGAAGCTGCCAGTTGAGGACTTGTGAGGCGTCTGTTTCTCAAACTAGACACTCTAATGTACTTGTCCTCTTGTTCAGTTGTGTATATTTTATTTATCTTCTTTATTACATGTATTGTTTTTAATTTTGGACCTGCATTGTTGGAGCTCGGAGATTAAGATTTTCACTGTATCTTGCCAATACACCTGCAACCCTGTACATGTGACTATTAAACTTCTAGTCTAATCTAGCAGATGTACGCAATGTCCCCATGCTCTCTGGCAGCTTTCATAGCTGGGATAAGTTCTTTCCGCCTCTGGGGCCCAGCTTCCGAGTAGCCCTCGTTGACGATGTTGGTTCCTCTCAAGTTTTTGGCTCTCTCCAGAACAGCCATCTTGTCCTTCCTTATAAGGTAATGTATTTGATGTTATCATGAGAAAGGCCCATCATGCGTGGGCTCAAACAGCTATTAGTGTTATATCATACACAGTGACAATACATTTTCATGTGACAATCAACATCCCAAATACTAACATTTAAGACCAAAACACATGCAAATGGCGACAGAGGAGGAGGAAATTATTTATGTTCAAATGTCTGCAACATTATTGCATTGCACACAATGCAAACCGATACGTTTTTTTTCTCTGTCAAAGGTCATTTAATAACCAAGCCTGAATTGCAGTCTGACAAATTAATTTGCAATGTGGATGTTGTTCAGAGCAGGATTGCGCCAATGTCCTCACCAACACACATGAAATGAATTACAAGGTGGACTGGTGTAGCACAGCACTGAACATCATAACCTTGAAAGACCTTCACTGGCAGAGAATACTGAGATGACACTGTCCTCTCTGTAAACGTGGACCTATCGCCCCCTGTTGAACAAATTGGAGAAAGCAGCAAATGACGTCAAAGTGCCATGGGCCATTCAAGGGATGGTGCCAGGGTGGTATTAAGCCTAGTCTACTGTGGTTTGATTCAAAGATGGAGTATGATCTAACAGTGTTTTTATAGCACTATACTCAAATGAAACTTGTACAGAAAACATTATAAATAGTGTAGCATATTAACCTATTCTAGTATTGCACTCTGGCCTATCTCTATCTCTCTACAATTCACCTGACTCAGTGTGCATGTCTGGGAGGCAGCCGGAGTTACATAACAAATGCAATCACTGGGGGGATTGGATTAAGCTGGCCCGGGTTGAACAGAGCTATGGCCCGTCACGTGACCGGGCAAAGTCGGTGAGGGAGGCACACCCTGCTCAATTCAAACTGTCATTTGTGGTGCTCGGTCATGTAGTCACCAAGCCAGCATGATGTATTGTTCAGAAACATACATCTCTTTTCCATGAAACATATGCTTGAATTTTCAGACTAGGTTTCATTGGGAATGCAGAAAAATCATTTTTATCAAAAGCAATCACTTTTGCATGTGAAAACACTGAATCCTACTTATTACTCCTATTCATTAACCTGAAATAGTTTTCTTTGGCCGACAGCCAGAACGGGGAACCAGGTTCACGGAGGGAAGGCAGCCTGGTTCCGAAACAAATGTAATCACTTTTTGCAGAGGCACCGGGACAGTTTAATCGAATCCCCTCAGTGCCAACCTGTACTCTGGATTAGGAACCGGGGAAGAAAACAAATGCACTACAGCTCATGACTTTATCCAATTACCAGCCACAGCAAATTGGCACACAGTAGGCTAAGAATCCAGAACAAGCGAGAAACCAGAGAAAATAATCAAATAAGAAGCTTCAGCCAATTAAAAATCTCAAGTACATAGTAGGCCTACCGTAGTCTGAACAGTGCCTAGCCCTCTATCAACAAGTAGGCCTACCTGAACCTC
The DNA here is from genome assembly GCF_013265735.2 of Oncorhynchus mykiss. Taxonomy (NCBI): domain Eukaryota; kingdom Metazoa; phylum Chordata; class Actinopteri; order Salmoniformes; family Salmonidae; genus Oncorhynchus; species Oncorhynchus mykiss. The sequence goes on along the minus strand of NC_050571.1, from coordinate 33,822,899 downwards.
CGCTGCTAAAAACAAACATTTATTTTGTAGCCATGATTAAAACAAAAAAGTTATTAAAACATAACAACCGACTATTCAGTAGTGATGTTACATTTGATACTGGAGCCCAAAGACGTGTCAAAAATCGAAAATCAGTTGACTTCTTCTTTGGAGTTTAACGTCAGTTGGCATCCAATATGTTGCATTACCGCCCCCAACTGGACTATACTATGAATCCATTTTACTAACCCTACAGTCATTAAAAACTCACTACACCATTCCACTACTTTGACCCTATCTGCTTCTGCACCATGCCAACGGCCTGGGAAGACGGGACACTACCACTCAACACACCCTGTAACTCTTGCACCTGTTTACGTTGACCCCCCCCCCCCCCCCCCCCTTTGTTTTTACACTGCTGCTACTTGCCGTTTATTATCTATGTATAGTCATTTTACCCCAACCTACATGTATAATCTACCTCGACTAACCTGTACCTCCGCACATAGACTCGGTACTGCTACCCGCTTTATATAGCCTCGTTATTGTTATGTAATTTTATTGTATGACTTTTTATTTTTTACTTTAGTTTATTTAGTAAACATTTTCTTAACTCTATTTCTTGAACTGCATTGTTGGTTAAGGGCTTGTAAGTACGTATGCATTTCACGGTAAGGTGACAAATCAAATGTGACCGACTGGCTCGATTCGAGGCAAAATTTGCAATTGTGTTTTTTTACATTGGTTAAAAGTAGAGAATCAGAGCTAGAAAATTGTATTTCATTCACTACATTGAGGAACAATGGGAAAGTAATTCTGCTTTGAAAGTTGATAAACTTGTAACCTCAGAAAATGGCCTTTGAATGTTTTGGTATCTACTGGAGAGCTCTTCTTTGTCTACACCCATTCAGTATCGTTCCCACCCTCTTAAGCTTTAGCCCCACCCATCTCTTTAAGGGTTGATCCAAGTGTTCTGACCTAACAACAGCAGTCAAGCACCCAAGCTAACATTAGCTAACTAATTCCAGCCACAAATGAGAGAACAGCTCACTGACCATTTTACTCGCCCTAGCAGAGCTGGTTAGACTGTGTTTATGTTATCCAGAGCGTTGGTGACTGCAACTGTGTTGCTGGCAACAATTTAGTATTAAATGTCAGGAATTGTGAAAAACTGAGTTTAAATGTATTTGGCTAAGGTGTATGTGAACTTCCAACTTCAACTGTATCTCACATACCTAGATTTTACATGAGTTGGGAGCAACACTTCATTAATTAAACAACAGTAAACTGATTGGCTTTCCTCCTTCTTTCCGGCTATCATGTGTTTACCATTCCTGGCATGTTCAACCTAAACCACAAAGCCCTATGTCCAACAAGACGCCAGAGATGACAAGATTAGTGCCTGACTCAGAAACTCCTAGCTTTCCACATATGTCGATAGCTTGTAGAGCTTTCTCCTTTTGCTCTTTTGACACACACAAAATCAACATAATTCCTCTCCATGTCACTCTGACCGATTGTGCTTTTCCCAATTCGTCCATCACAATCTTTGAGACCGCAAACGGGTCACTCAAAAAAACATAACTACACGTGAATTGCACTCCATCAAACTGGTGTACATTTCCAACTTTAACCCTTTAAGTTCCACTCTTCTTTACCATCGCACACTCATTCTCACCAACTTACTCACGCCAACAGAATCGCACAATACTTCCACTTCCGCCATTGCTTGCTCGAGGTCCTCTCCGTTGTCAACCCCCAGACTACCAAAACAGTGTGCCAATCTTCAATTCCAAGCTGCATCCAAACACCGACCTCTACTGGATAACGTACTTACAAATGCAGTTAGGATGTTTTACATGTAGGCCTGTTTTTTTTTGACCGGTAACATAGCAGGTAAAGTATGACATTATGGAACATTCAGCAATGTAAGGGTATCGGGTCGAATCTTGGAGAAGGACAATTATTTGGAAAAAGGTTTTATGTGAAACCACACTTTTTGCACATTGTTGGTAAAATAATTTGTTTATGGCATTCCAACTGACAGTAGGCTAATAACGCCACCCCTTACTGCTGTGCCACATAGTTTTGATGAAAACAGTAGGAAAAAAACTCTGACAAAAACTCTGACAATCAAAACGATGCGCCGACAGAGAGGGCTGCCACGTTTCTAGTCCTTAGGAAACGTTGCAGTATTTTTTTAATGCATTATTTCTTACAAATCTTAAGTGTTATTACATACAGCCAGGAATCCCTATTGGATATCGAAACTGCGTCAACTTACCAGCACTACGACCAGGAATACGACTTTCTAAAAGCAGATGCTTTGTCCGCACCACCCAGGGTGCATTTAAACTGATTCCAGAGGCCGATCCAAAACAACGCCGCCGGAGGAGAGGGTGTCGGATCGGTCTTCTAGTCAGACTTCGGAGGCGCGCACACCACCCACCACCCACAGTATATTACTCGTTAATGTCCCTAGATAATAAAGTTGACGAAATCAGGGCAAGGGTTGCTTTCCAGAGAGACATCAGGGATTGTAACATACTGTGTTTCATGGAAACATGGCTTTCTCGGGATATGCTGTCGAAGTCGGTACAGCCACCTGGATTCTCAGTGCATCGTGCCGGCAGGAATAAACATCTCTCTGGGAAGAAGAAGGGCAGGGGTGTATGTTTCATGATTAACGATGTATGGTGGTGTAATTGTAACAACAAACAGGAATTCAAGTCCTTTTGTTCACCTGACCTAGAATTCCTCACAATCAAATGCCGCCTGTATTATCTCCCAAGAGAATTATTTTGGTTATTATCACAGCCGTTTATATCCCCCTCAAGCCGATACCACGTCGGCCACGACTCAAACAGGAAGTACCCATGCTAAGGATTATTCAACGCTGGTCAGACCAATCGGAATCCACGCTTCAAGATTGTTTTGATCACACGGACTGGGATATGTTCTGGGTAGCCTCAGAGAATTGTTTCGACGTGTACGCAGATTCGGTGAGTGAGTTTATAAGGAAGTGTTAACCTCTCTTGGGTATGTGGGATGCTAGCGTCCCACCTGGCCAACATCCAGTGAGATTGCAGAGCGCCAAATTCAAATACAGAAATACTCATTATAAAAATTCAGAAAAGATACAACTATTTTACATAGGTTTAAAGATGAACTTCTTATGAATCCAACTCGGTGTCAGATTTTAAAAATGCTTTACGACGAAAGCATAGCTTACAATTATTTGATAACATAGCCCAGCAGACAAATCATTACAAACTGTAATCAGCCAAGTAGAAGAGTTACACAAGTCAGAAATGGAGAGAAAATTAATCACTTACCTTTTATGATCTTCATATGTTTGCACTCAGAAGACATTCATTTATTCAATTTTTGTTCGATAAAGTCTCTCTTTATATCCGAAAACCTCAGTTTTGTTTGCGCGTTTTCTTTAGTATTCCACAGGCTCAAACGCAGTCACAACAGGCAGACAAAAAAATCCAAATTGTATCCATAAAGTTCATAGAAACATGTAAAACGATGTTTATTTTCAATCCTCAGGTTGTTTTTACCCTAAATAATCGATAATATTTCAACCGGACAATTACGTCATCAATATAAAAGGTAAACAAGAAAGGCACTCTCTCGGTCGCGCGCATGAAAAAGCTCTGTGACACGGCAGGGTCCACTCATTCAGACTGCTCTTAGTCCCTCATTTTTCAGAATACAAGCCTGAAACAATTTCTAAAGGCTGTTGACATCCAGTGGAAGGCATAGGAATTGCAATTTGAGTCCTAAGTCAATGCATACTGTAATGGCATTGAATAGAAAACGACAAACAAACACAAAAATCCTACTTCCTGAATGGATTTTTCTCAGGGTTTCGCCTGCCAAATCAGTTCTGTGATACTCACAGACATTATTTTAACAGTTTTGGAAACTTTAGAGTGTGTTTTCTACCCAAATATACTAATCATATGCATATCCTAACTTCTGGACCTGAGTAGAAGGCAGTTTAATTTGGGCATGCTTTTCATCAAAAATTCAAAATGCTGCCCCCTACCCTAGAGAAGATAAGGAGATGTTGTACCCACTGTGACTATTAAAACCTACCCTAACCAGAAATTGTGGATAGAATGCAGCATTTGCGCAAAACTGAAAGCACGTACCACACCATTTAACCATAGCAAGGCGACTGGGAATATGGCAGAATACAAACAGAGTAATCATTCCCTCCGCAAGGGCAATCAAACAAGCAAAATGTCAGTATAGAGACAAAGTGGAGTCACAATTCAGCGGCTCAGACACGAGATGTACAGTGGGGCAAAAAAGTATTTAGTCAGCCACCAATTGTGCAAGTTCTCCCACTTAAAAAGATGAGAGAGGCCTGTAATTTTCATCATAGGTACACTTCAACTATGACAGACAAAAAAAACAAAAACAAATCCAGAAAATCACATTGTAAGATTTTTTATGAATTTATTTGCAAATTATGGTGAAAAATAAGTATTTGGTCACCTACAAACAAGCACGATTTCTGGCTCTCACAGACCTGTAACTTCTTCTTTAAGAGGCTCCTCTGTCCTCCACTCGTTACCTGTATTAATGGCACCTGTTTGAACTTGTTATCAGTATAAAAGACACCTGTCCACAACCTCAGTCACACTCCAAACTCTACTATTACTGGAAGCTGAGACAGGAGGGGTCAGGAGACACTGTGGCCCCATCCGATGACATCCCCAGACCGGGCCAAACAGGAAGGATACAAGCATTTCGCTACACTCGCAATAACATCTGCTAACCATGTGTATGTGACCAATAAAATTTGATTTCCTATTTATTGCTGACCAACAGATGTCACTAATGTGCATTATGAACTGATATCGAAGCTCAGAGTAGGCCTAATGAACTGTTTTCTAGCACAATTCAGCTGTTTAACTGCCTGCAGCCAAATTCAGACAAAAGAGTAAAAGCAGCTCTTTTGGAAGGGAACGAACGAATCGGGAACCAAATCACATCAGTCTGTCCTATCTGGTGTAATTCTCCTGTCATATCTGGGGTCCTATGTGAACGTAAGTATATTCCCTCTAATTGTCCCATCTCTCTTTCTCCCCTCCCCAGAGACCTGAGCCCTAGGACCATGGCCTCAGGACTACCTGGCCTGACGACTCCTGGCTGTCCCCGTCTCCAGTCCACCTGGTCGTGCTGCTGATCCAGTTTCTGCTGTTCTGCCTGTGGCTATGGAACCCTGACCTGTTCACCGGATGTGCTACCTTGTCCCAGACCTTCTGTTTTTGACCCTCTCTCTCCCCCTCCCTCTCTCCCTTTCTCTATCTTTCTCTCTCTACTGCACCTGCTGTCTCAACCTCTGAATGCTTGTCTATGAAAAGCCAACTGAAATTTACTCCTGAGGTGCTGACCTGTTGCAACCTCTACAACCACTGTGATTATTATATGACCCTGCTGGTCAACCATGAACATTTGAACATCTTGAAGAACGATCTGACTTTAACGATCTGACTTTAATGTACCCTTATAATCTCCACCCGGCACAGCCAGAAGAGGACTGGCCAACCCTCAGAGCATGGTTCCTCTTTAGGTTTCTTCCTATGTTCCTGCCTTTCTAAGGAGTTTTTACTAGCCACCATGCATTTACATCTGCATTGCTTGCTCTTTGGGGTTTTAGGCTGGGTTTCTGTACAAGCACTTCGTGACATCTGCTGATGTAAAAAGGGCTTTAGAAATACATTTGACTGATTGAATTATCTGTGAAAGAGCCATTAATTTTGCTTCCTGATTTGCATACTGTTACTATTGCTTTTTGAGCTCCAGGCAACAATTATCTGCAGATAAATTATAAAAACATTCTCTGAAGATGGTAAGGAACAATATAGATACAAATTCCGGTCAACCCTCATTTTTTCAGTGCATACATTTTTTTCCCTTTATTTTGCAGGCCATCTAATAATTTGGTCAGGTAAAAATGGTAAAAATTTGAAATCACATTTCAAGTTCTGACATAATGGTACGTTTTAGGCTATAAATTAGAGATTGAAAACTTTTTCATGGTTTTAGGTACTTTCTAAGTACTGAATGAAGAGCAGTTTGGGAGCCAAATTAACGGCTCTTTTAGGTGAAGGGAGCCAAAGATACCTGGGATATGCTGAATTTAGACGGGATACTGTGGCATGTAAACATCTTATCCAGTTTACTGTTGTTTTTCACGGTCTGAGCAGACTCAGTTTCGTTTATCATGGGTGTTGTTTATGATGTTTTCGTCTGATTGTCAAACCAATCACTTAAAAAAAGCAGGCTACCTGCGCAGGTCATCCACTATAATAATTTCCGTAATCATTTATTTTGCTGATACTCAATACTATTAGGTATTTGTTGTGGAATTGTTAGATATTGCTGCAATATCGGAACTGGAAGCACACGCATTTCGCTACACCAGTGATAACATCTGCTAAACTCATGTATGTGACCAATAAATTGTATTTTATTTGATCATTTGACTGCAAGAAATGCATAATCCTGCAGGAGTACATATTATAGTACTCAACATGTGAGAGATTATAGGCCATTTAACCCATATTCATTTAAATGAGGAAAATTTAATCATGGTAACAAGGATAGCCTACTCGTGAGCGGGAAATATCAAAGGCACATGCATGTAAACTGTTTATCCCGAATAAGACCCTGAGCGGGCGTTTAGCTACTATCCGGTGCGCATGTTGCATCTTGTGGACGTTTTTGTCTTTTACTAAAACATATTTCTCGTCTAGTGAAAACTCCGCCCACTTCTACGACTTCGTTCATTGCTTTTGCGCTGTGTTCTCTCCTCACAACTATCTACTTTTTGGCGATTTAATCATGTCTTTGGAGGTGGAATCGGCAGAGTAAGTATTCTAGGAGTTCATATTTGCACAACTGTAAATGGTTGTTTGATTTGTTTCTTTATTATGGTTCACGTGGCAGGTCTAAACTCAGTTGAGGCCTACCAGTACCACAACCTGCAAGCAGCTTGTAGCCACCCCCAGCTTGCTAAGCTAACATCACTTTGCTAACCAGCCTACTAGATACCTAGCTATGTTTCATTAGCAAGTGTTGTGTGTTTTTGTAACTACTAGTGGTCTTTTAGCTTAGGTTATGATAGTCTTGCAGCCATATAGTATGTACTCGCTAACTTAGCTGTTCTGATAGGCTAGCTAGCTGCATCGTTAATCAGCCCAGCTAGCTAACGTTAGCTAGTTTGCAAGCGAACAAGATAGACCGAGTTTGTCTTGCATCAAAACATGACGTACCTTGATGGAGTCTACCTTGATTTTGCAGCGTGATTCGTCTGATAATGCAGTACCTGAAAGAGAACAATCTGCACCGAACACTGACCACCCTTCAGGAAGAGACCACCGTGTCTTTGAACACTGTGGACAGTATCGAGAGTTTCGTGGCAGACATCAACAGTGGCCATTGGGACACTGTGCTGCAAGCTATCCAGTCACTCAAGCTCCCTGACAAGACTTTGATAGACTTGTATGAACAGGTAAGAAGTTGGTGTGTTGCATTTTGAATTTGTATGTACCATAACTGTATTTACCATCTAGTAATTTACTGCTATGTCAATATGTTTTCTGTAAGATGGAGAGTTAATATATTTGTTTGTTCCCCCCCAGGTGGTGTTGGAGCTCATTGAGTTGAGAGAGTTGGGCGCAGCCAGGTCTTTGCTAAGGCAAACAGACCCCATGATCATGCTGAAGCAGACCCAACCAGAGAGGTACATTCACCTGGAGAACCTGCTGGCTCGCTCCTACTTTGACCCCAGAGAGGTGAGTTGACATCTCCCAACATGACACCCTGCACAGGGGAGATATAACTCCGTATGCACTGTTTTCCAGGTTCTGTCATGAGTCTGGTTCTCTGTGCATCAATTGCATGCCTGGACATCCATTTATTGAACACCAAAAAATCACCCTAACTTTACTTGTGTTCCCCTGAAATAAAGCATGAAGAAATGTCCTATAGAGTTTTGACTTTGCCACTTGTATCTTTTTCTTCCATTGTCACTCAAATGAAGCCCGGATTCCTAAAAGCATCTTAAGGCTAAGTTCATTGTTAGAACCGTTGTAGGAGCAGTGGCAATTTTAGCAGCTAAATCTTGGTGGGGCAAAACAAGTGTGATGCATGCCAGCAAAGCCACTACACATAAACATATCTGATATGGCAGACTTGTTTAAACAAATGTGGCTTCTACTGACCACTGAGATGTACAAACTATAGCGTAAGGAGACAAGTGGATAAGAGGCAATCCGTCATTTCGATTAAGACATTAATGAGCAAGCGACGACGGACGTAGTCACTAACTATTTGTTCAGCACTTTTTGAAATGTACAGCGACAGAATTCAGAACATGGGCCGTTCTTACAGTATACTCCCTGTACACGTCAGAACCGTACAATAAATAAATGGGACATATAAACAGACAATGAAAGCTCTTACAATATTCAATGATTACATTTCTCTAAAACAGGTTATAGGCTATATGTGCACCACCAAGTTAGAACAGTAGGCTAAATTAAGAGGTGAAAATAGACCACATTATTTGGGTATTTGCGTGTCAAAAAAGATACACGTCATTTAACACTTTGACGCCTTAAATAAGCTTTTAATTTGACACGTCAAATAACACAATTATGTTATAGAATGTTGTGTGTGCTGGATTTGCACGTGCAAGACGAGCACCACAACTACTATCAGTAGCACTGTCAAAGCTGTACCCAAAAAAAGGAGCCAAACAAGCACATACCGGGCCACGAACGATGTGTTTACAATACCGCTTTGGTGAAAATAGACCAAATTATTAGGGTGAGGCACACGGGCTACTAACCGCTTACTACACAACCTTTATTAACTAGGCAAGTCAGTTAAGAACAAATTCTTACTGACAATGACGGCCTACCCCGGCCAAACCCAGACAACGCTGGGCCAATTGTGCGCCACCCTATGGTACTTCCAATCACGGCCGGATGCGATGCAGCCTGGATTCGAACAAGGTACTGCAGTGACGATGCAGTGTCTTAGATACACTTAGTATTACTTTCTTAGTTAGAGTATACATATCTCCCTTGCATATGACAATTTATGGAGCAGCATACAATATATTTTTGGACTCACCTTGTGAAGTCGAAGTCTGGCATTCTCTGAATTTATGGAGGGAACTTAGGGGGGGGGAACACAGTCACTCCATTGAATAGCAGGCTAACATTAGTGGTTTCTTTGCAACGCTTACAGTTAGCCGCTGATTACTTCCAAACGACTCATTATTGAATTTGCGATTTCCAATTTATGTAATGTTTATGGTCGATGAGCATCGATAAATTGTATCTATATTTTCTCCATTATTTCTCTTCATATGACAAGTATTAAAAAGGATTTGCCAGTATATTGTCGACTTGATGATGACTGCTAGCTAAGACTTTAAAAGTAATGTGTTGACGTGATCAGTCCAATCAAAGCTACTGTAGATTTAACATGATTTGATGTCATTCTATCTGCGGCTAATAACCTTGAGCTTTCTTGGATGGACACTTCTAATATAACTCCATAGCAGAACCCAAGGTGTTAAAAGTTTTGAGCTCTAACCTTAGAATTGGGTGACATATTGTCCCATGAGTGACAGAAAACTGAGCCAATCAGGTGCACCGCTCTGCATTTTCTGCTGGCTAGCCCCACCACAGAAACACCTGAGCTAGGCTGAAACACCTGCATTATGGAGCTGCCTTACTCACTTCTACTTAAGTGTGGTGCTCTGCCTCACCTGCCCTGAATGACGGGTCGCCGCTGTGTAGGAGCATCGTTGTGTCCCAAAATCATTGTTACTAAAGTTGCACTTGAAAACGGTTGTTATTTACAGGCTGCCTCAGATCACTTGTAGAACAGCTAAGTGCGTTATTAGATGCTTTTTTTTGCCCTTCCATGTCACTTTAAATACAGAAGATCTCCCCTAAACAAACAATCAAGATGTTTATTTGTCTCTGTGACCGCAGATAACTTCAGAACAAAGTCGACTACAAATAAGAAGTTTGTTTTTGCAATTGTTACAAACAAGCAATGGATAAAAATATGAATTACATGAAAACAGATGACTGTATTAAAAGATGAACACAGTTTAGGCTACGTAGGCCTATATATTTCAATCATATTGAAATAATTTTCTCAATATATTTAATAATGCGTAACAACGTATGCAATAATGTGCCAAATCTTGATTTAATGCATTATTTGCCTATTGGTTACGCATTAGAATAAGCCGCCTAAACATTTTCAGCCATAGGTGATATCTCTTTAGGAGCTGATCTGTCGGCAGTATTGTGGAATAAATATAACACGATTATGAATGAAGAAATCTGATCAGAGAGCAGCGCTGCCTTTCTTTCAATCCTATCGGTATCGACAGATGCCTTAGCGAACATTTTCTCTGCGTGCTTTTTTGGGGAAACGTTACATCTTTGGCCATTTGAAAGAAGGGTGCTCTACCGGGAAACCGGGACTGGGTCGGTTTTTGTTATGGTATCTTACGAGTTCCTGCAGTCTTGTTTGTCATTGCCCAGTGTCTGTATGCTCTCCCTCTGTGTCCTCCCAGGCCTACCCAGACGGAAGCAGTAAGGAAAAGAGGCGTGTGGCCATCGCCCAGGCCCTGGCCGGGGAGGTCAGCGTGGTGCCCCCCTCCCGTCTCATGGCCCTGCTGGGACAGGTGGGTGACATGTTCCTATACCTCTGGGCACCCATCATAGGGTCTTTTCACGTTAGTTCAGCACACACAGTGTGAGCTACGAGCAGGCTAATATTCTGTTGCAGCAGCTTGATGTCTCACATTTTGAGACCACCGATTTTAGTATTTTAACTGCCATCTTTTAACCACCATCTCGCTCAGTCCCTAAAATGGCAGCAGCACCAGGGTCTCCTGCCCCCAGGTATGACCATTGACCTGTTCAGGGGCAAGGCAGCTGTGAAGGACGTGGAGGAGGAGCGCTTCCCCACACAGCTCACCAGACACATAAAGGTACTGTATGCCCAGATGTGGTACTGTCAGTGTATTTTATTAGTGAGGGTGGTTTTGATGCTGCTTCTTGGCTGTTTCTTTCTTACAACAGAGAATCCTGTATCTCAATGGTACTGGCTTGGTTATGCAAAGCATAATTGAATCAAACGATGCATCAAAACGCTTAATGCATGGCAACAAGAACAAGGAGTGCTATTTGGGTGTTATAATAATGCAGTGTTATTCTTACTAGTTTGGGCAGAAGTCCCACGTGGAGTGTTCCCGCTTCTCTCCTGATGGTCAGTACTTGGTCACGGGATCAGTTGATGGTTTCATCGAGGTCTGGAACTTCACCACGGGCAAAATCAGAAAGGTACGTGTGCGATCCAACTCCAAATGATACTCGAATTTGTGGCAATTTGGGAAATATCGCTGGATTTCAATTCATGGAGTTTTGAAAATACCCTTGCTAGCATTTTGTAAAATGTCCTAATCAAATGTTTGTGATAGGATCTGAAGTACCAGGCGCAGGATAACTTCATGATGATGGACGATGCAGTGTTATGTATGTGCTTCAGCAGGGACACAGAGATGCTGGCCACAGGGGCCCAGGACGGCAAAATAAAGGTATGTACTATAGTGCTAAACGATTAACTGAGATGTTGGTTATTTTTCCGCTTTTTTAAACCTCTAATTGACCGACGTCAGTTCAATTTGAATTCCATTTAGTTCAGGTTTTTTCTGTGAGTTCGATGTGCAGTTTCTATAGCGCTAAATCAGGTCAGTCCTGAAGTGTGCAATGTAGTACTTTCCAACAGACCAATATTCTATGTAGTTTAGCGCTGTAAATGTGGTAATTGACTACAATAACCATAATCCACTGCGCGCCTGCTTAAACTTGTCCGGACTGCAAAGAGCAAACACGGAGACTGAAAATGTATGATCTAAGTGGTTGATGGTTGGTGTTCAGCGGTTATAAAAGTATGGCTTATTTACTTAGTAGTGATGCACCGATATGACATTCCTCGCCAAAAAAAAACATACCGACAACCAACATTTTACATTTTTGTGGCTGTTTTAGTACAGTTAAATAGTTAACACACGCACGTGGACGCAGCGGTCTAAGGCACTGCATCTCAGTGCAAGAGGCATCATTACAGTTCCTGGTTCGAATCCAGGCTGTATCACAGCTGACCGGGATTGGGAGTCCCATAGGGCTGCGCACAATTGGCCCAGTCGTCTGGGCCGTCATTGTAAATAAGAATTTGTTCTTAACTGAATTGTCTATTTAAATAAAGGTTACACACACACACCAAAAAGTTATTTTGTTGGCATTTACGTATGTCCCCATTAACACTAAAACATAATTAAAACCTATTTCTTTCACTTACTTGCTGTGCTGTTTCATTGTTCACTTGTTCAGTCATTTCATTCTCAACCAACACAAAGATGCCGTTTGGGTCTTTGTGTGTCAAAAAAGATACACGTCAAATATTTTAGCACATGGGACCAACACTACAGTACATGGTGCGTTTTATATTTTTGTTCAGTATACAAATACTAGAGCTGACACCTTGTGGTTATAATGTTGGACTGCATATGATTACACCAGGATCATACATAACACGAGGCAAACAAATATATTTTGTAATTAAATCAAATGAACCTTTCTGAACACCTTCATGATGGTGATATTTGCTAAGAACCCATACACTGCTCTTGCCATTTATCAGCCGTTTCTTTTCAAGTTATTAGCAAATGATTCCCAAGTTATCTCGGACGCGAATGCTTTTTAATATTCCCAATACTATCATATAAAATAGAGAACATCAACAAAACGTCAATGTGTGACGATTTGCTAATCCTGTGTCAGTATATAAATGACAAGCCACATGTACATGTTCATTGGACATGCCCACGAAGCCGATACTAATCCTATCATATGTCTGCATGAGGCATGCATGCCAAAAATAATCTCACATCCACTGTAAGCTATGGAACCGAAAGGTTAGAGCACGGATAGTGGAGGCTAGACAAATACCCTGGAGAGTGACCACAGTGAAGGGTCACTTTTACATGGGCAGCAAAGTAGCCATTAATTGTATGAGTTCCATCCCGGGACGCAAACCTTAATCAAATGAGACTTGAAGCTAGTGTACCAACCACTGGAGGAGGGTGAGTGTAGCAGAATGAAGCAAAATTGCAGGAGGGGTGACTGGTGCTTTCTCAATTCATCCTGCCTCGATTCCTCTCATCACCTGAAAACCAGTTGGAGAAGAAATTGAGGGGGAGGGACCTTGTACCTTCTCCTCCAATACAGTTGCGATAGAATGTGAGTAATCAAGGAAAGACAAATTGAGACAAAGCCCTAGTAGCCATTGTGTGGTGATGTCACCCACCCTGAGACCTCAAGTACTGTTATCCTAGCCCAACCAATATCATGGTTTTGGTAGGATAATGGACACTGCTTTGGGTGTATGAAGTGTTGCTGTAGACAGTGGTTGCATCCTAGGTCAGCCATACAGGGATTGTTACATCCACTCCAATGATCAAGGACATCAGCTGCAAATCTGTGCAATATCATCAGACAAAATCGTAGTGAGTGACAACCAAATAAAACAGGGAATGTTCAATTTCCAAACAATGCACTATACTTAATTCAAAGAATCAAAACTTTATTTCATATCCTACAAAGAAAGCCTATATAAATGATTAGTGGGTTTAGACATCCATCTTACTCCAAAACAAGGGATGATTGAATAGTGTCAAGTACACATGATAAGCAGTATGTCTGGGCTGGGCTGGAACAGAAGCCTGCACAACCAGTAGCTAGAGCTCTAGGAGCAAGGTCGGCCATGCATGTTCTAAATCTATGTAATATTACTTTTAAAGTATTTTTATTTTTTTGTCCTACAAGCAATTGTAACAGTAAACCAATATTATATATAACCCATTGGAGATATACCCTTCAGTCCCCCCAGAACTTCATCTGCAGACCGGGTTAACAGCTTTCACAGGTCTGTGTCTGAAGTTAGGAAACGATCAAAATTAGACCAGGACTTGCTTCAGTATTCTCAAGTGATATTGCATTTGATATTGTTTCAATTGTGTTTTTGTGTTGTCGTAGTTCTCCGGGAAATCGGTTCAGTAGCTAGCTAGGTAGCGAACGTTTGTCATACATTTTTTGGGGGTGGCTGTCTATCCTAATATGTAGCTGACGTTAGCTAAAATAGATGCCGTAATCCAATTACCTGTGTGCTGCACATCGTCCTGGCACCGCCACCACCCGCTGCTGACTTTACTATCCATGCAGGCAACGCAGCGATGCTTCTTTGGGAAATCTTTAAATTGCAAAATAGATTTGTCCCTGATCGTAAGGACCATCCCATCCATGAATACTACAGTCGAAATGCTGATTTGACCTTGAGAAAACAACTAGACTAAGCTAGCTAGCCTAGCTGTTCACAGCTGCGATGGAATGGCTGTTTTACAAACGCACAACTCCAGGGTTCACTTCCACGCCTCCTTAAAAAGGTCTATAAGGAGTGTCACTTTTCCTTCAACTTTTGATGTTCAAACTCTTGCATTAGTGTGAGTTTCCACTCAACCCATCTTCCCTACCTCGTCTCTCCTCTGACAGGTGTGGAAGATCCAGAGTGGCCAGTGCTTGCGACGCTTTGAGCGCGCCCACAGTAAAGGTGTCACCTGCCTCAGTTTCTGCAAGGACAGCAGCCAGCTGCTCAGTGCCTCCTTCGACCAGACCATTAGGTAACCTTCCGATATGAAACTATTTTTCTCTCATGCTTTCTCATTTCTAACTTTCTCCTCTTTTTTTTTTTTTTTTCTTCCTACCTGTACATCAGTGGTCACCAATGAACCATAACCGTTATGTTTTTGCATTCCACAGGGTTCACGGGCTGAAGTCGGGCAAGTCGCTGAAAGAGTTCCGAGGACACTCTTCGTTTGTTAATGAAGCAACATTCACACCTGACGGACACCATATCATCAGCGCTTCCTCTGACGGCACTGTAAAGGTATGAACCCCAACGCTGCAAAAGGCTGCTTAGAAGCCAGCAGTCCCATAATGTACAAGGAAAACTTTTATTTGCATCATGTATTTTGACTTGGCTCCACCTACACTACATGCTGGTCACACATCTCATTCCAAAATCATGGGCATTAATATGGAGTTGGTCCCCCCTTTGCCGCTATAACAGCCTCCACTCTTCTGGGAAGGCTTTCCACTAGATGTTGGAACATTGCTGCGGGGACATGCTTCCATTCAGCCACGAGCATTAGTGAGGTCGGGCACTGATGTTGGGCGATTAGGCCTGGCTCGCACTCAACGTTCCAAATCATCCCAAAGGTGTTCGATGGGTTTGAGGTCAGGGCTCTGTGCAGGCCAGTCAAGTTCTTCCACACCGATCTCAACAAACCATTTCTGTATGGACCTCGCTTTGTGCATGGGTGCATTGACATGCTGAAACAGGAAAAGGCCTTCCCCAAACTGTTGCTACAAAGTAGGAAGCACAGAATCGCCTAGAATGTCATTGTATGCTGTAGCATTAAGATTTCCCTTTACTGGAACTCAGGGGCGTAGCCTGACCCATGAAGAAGAGCCGCAGACCATTATTCCTCATCCACCAAACTTTACAGTTGGCACTATGCTTTCGGGCTGGTAGCGTTCTCCTGGCATCCGCCAAACCCATATTCGTCCATCGGACTACCAAGTGTGTTTCATCACTCCAGAGAACGCATTTCCACTGCTCCAGAGTCCAAAGGCGGCGAGCTTTACACCACTCCAGCCGGCACTTGGCATTGCGCATGGTGATCTTAGGCTTGTGTGCAACTGCTCGTCCATGGAAACCCATTTCATGATTCTCCCGATGAACAGTTCTTGTGCTGACGTTGCTTTGAGAGGCAGTTTGGAACTTGGTAGTGAGTGTTGCAACCGAGTACAGACAATTGTTTTATGCGCTTCGGCACTCTGCAGTCCCGTTCTGTGAGCTTGTGGCCTAACACTTTGCGGCTGAGCCGTTGTTGCCCCTAAACGTTTCCACTTCACAATAACAGCACTTACAGTTGACCGGGGCAGAAATTTAACGAGCTGGCTTGTTGGAAAGGTGGCATCCTATGACGGTGTCATTTTGGCCTTACTGAAGAGCTCAGAGACTTTCAATCTACTGCTAATGTTTGTCTATGGAGATAGCATGGCAGTGTGCTCGATTTTATACACCTGTCCGCAACGGGTGTGGCTGTAATAGCCAAATCCACTAATTTGAATGTGTGTGTACACACACACACACACACACGTGTATATTGACTTGTCTCCACCCTATACCAGATTGTCTAGTTCATAGTATGACCAGTATACCTGCATTTATAGCATAATAAATGTTCTCTGCTTTTGATTGTTAACCCTTGTCTGTGAATCTCTGTCAGGTGTGGAACATGAAAACCACAGAATGCACCAACACCTTCAAGTCCCTTGGCACCTCGGCCGGCACCGACATCACAGTCAACAACGTCATCCTGCTGCCCAAGAACCCAGAGCACTTTGTGGTGTGCAACCGCTCCAACACCGTAGTCATCATGAACATGCAGGGCCAGGTCAGGACTCAACTTGACCCCTTACGGTCGTCATAAACCCACGTATAACTGAATAAGTATTAATTTTGAATATTTGAAAATGATAGACATGACATGTATGACCTTATTCCCTCTGTCCTCCAGATTGTGAGGAGTTTTAGCTCTGGTAAGAGGGAGGGAGGAGACTTTGTCTGCTGCACGCTGTCTCCCCGTGGCGAGTGGATCTACTGTGTAGGAGAGGATTTTGTGCTCTACTGCTTCAGCACGGTCACTGGCAAGCTGGAGAGAACCCTGACAGTATGTTAATTCCAAATCATCTATATTTTAATACAATATGCCTTAACTGCGGAAGGATCTCCTCCTACAATATTGCACCAATTGTCTTCATTTCAGGCTCAAAAGAAGCGGGTTGACCTCTTACTGGCCATGTTAGATTCAGCTGTGTTTTGTATTGTTTGCTTATTTACCATGCTCTCGCAATGGAAATGGTGTAAGCACTTGTAGGCCAATGTATCTGTAGAATGACTACATTGCCTATAATACTCGTTGATGGGTAATTCCAAATTACCATGGCAATTATGCATCACAGTAGTTATATTAGTGTGTGTTCGTTAATTCAATCTGGAGTGCCAGAGTGCGATCTGGGCGTTTTGTAAATTCAGAGTTTGTCAGATTGTCCGTTTTGTAAATTCAGAGTGTTTCGCTCTCGGAGCGTTCAGAGCACACTGGACGCTTCAGGCCAAGGGGTGGGATTGATCCGAGCTTTCTGACCTCACAATGGCAGTCAAGCACCGAAGCTAACTTGCTAGCTACTTCGACTCAAATGAGAGTACACATCGGACATGCAGGACCAGCCCTAACCTACAGGTCTACTGTTTTTAATATTATAGATAACATGGCTTCGTGGTAGGCCTATCAAAAGTTTTTTTTTAAAGAGAGAACATGCGCCAGGAAATAGGCCTATGGTAGTTTTTTATGCTCCGGAGAGAATATTACTGCTATATATCCAGACACCCAAAAACTGTACAGATGAACACATTTTGATTTTGCAGGTGGGGGAAATTGCATTGCAATCATTAACATTTAACTCATGCCTGGTTAAAATAAAAATAAGAGTTGTCTATTTTACCTGAGAAATAATTTGTGTGTTGATGTCATTTAGTCAGACAAGGTCAGGGACAAGACACGCAATTCAACATTTCTGTTGGAAAAAACATACATTACCGATCAAAAGTTTGGACACACCTACTCATTCCATTGAGAGAATGCAAAGCTGTCATCAAGGCAAAGGGTGGCTACTTTGAAGAATCTCAAATCTAAAATATATTTTGACTTATTTAACACTTTTGGTTACTATATGATTCCATATGTGTTATTTCATAGTTTTAAAGTCTTCACTATTATTCTACAATGTAGAAAATAGTACAAATAAAATAAACCCTTAACTGGTACTGTATATTGTCACACCGGATAGGTGGAGTGAAATGTGTTGTTTTTACAGGGTCAGCCATAGTAGTATGGCGCCCTTGAAGCAAACTAGGGTTAAGTGCCTTGCTCAAGGGCACATCAGCAGATTTTTCTCCTTTTCGCTCGGGTATTCAAACCAGCGAACTTTCAGTTACTTGCCCAATGCTTTAACCACTAGGCTACCTGTCGCCCTAGTTAGATGAATGTAAAAGAGCCAGGATTGACTAGTCTAAAGGTTGTATTAGAAACTCATCATGACATCTCGTCTCCCCTACCCTAGGTCCATGAGAAGGATGTGATTGGCATCGCCCACCACCCCCACCAGAACCTCATCTCCACGTACAGCGAGGACGGCCTACTCAAGCTCTGGAAACCCTGAGTATGGCCCTGCTTAACCCCACATGCCCCCTTCCATCGGCATGCCAGCTGCTCTGCCCATGGGACTGTGCAGTGTTTTCCCTACCATTGCTTTAGGCAGGCCGGGTAATGTCTCCCATCTAGCTCTGTTCAGGCCAAAATGCTTTGGCCCCAATTGACAGTCCGTGTTTGCTGTTGTGGGGCTCCCGCGCCATGCCTAAGACAAGGTCTAACTAGGGAAAACACTGGGTTATTGGGAGTACAGTGATGGGCATTAGAAAAACTTTTTTTATATATATTTTAAAAAATGATTAATGTAAATATTTTTTAATTGCGTTTTTTTCTCTCAAGAATGTCTGGTTCAATATTTTGCCTCATCAGTATCAGTCTGGTCAGCCATTGCTTTGTTTTACTGCACTGCAAGAAATAAAAAGGGCTGTTATTTGTCTCCTTTTTAAAAATTTGAATCTCTGAATGCGATGGTATTCCTTTCCATGTGTGTTGACGTGTGTTCCTAGATGTGAAACGCATGGATTGCTATTATGTATTGATTACGTGTCAGTGGTTGACTGGATTTACATGTACCATTTCTTGTCTGGGCCAATAAAAAAATATTTTTGACCAGGAACAAAGTGAAAGTATTTTCTGTCCAGCAGCCCTCTTACTGAGCCTTGATAGTCCGATTTACAGTATAAAATGTATGCACTCACTACTGTAAGTCTCTCTGGATACCAGCGTCTGCTAAATGTGCAGCCTGCCAATTTGACAAGAGCTGGTTCGGATTGTTGACCAACAGGAAGGCTGAACAATCTTTATGCAATTTTGTGTTGGCCCCCAATATTTTATTTATTGGAAGTTGTGTTGGCCTCCAATATTTTATTTATTGGAAGAAGAAAAAACATTGAAACACATGATAAAACACTTAATTGTGAGGCTAACTATAAGGGCTGGACATGCAGATGAACGAAAAGCTGGGGTCTGGTATTAAGGACATTTTCTGAAATGACAATGCAGAAATATTACATCTCTTAACAAATTGAATAATTGTTACTTTTATGTAGGAGAGAAAGTCTTGGCTGCTTCCCAAATGGTTAGTGCACCAAGTGTGTAGTCATCGATGTCGGGCCTAGATACCTGAAAGCCGGGTTCGGTTCGCTGGGGCGGATGTGCCTTCGTGCGTAATTCCCAGTGTTATGGGTTTGGTGCGCCAATGCTCCTTGGATCACAAACGCGGGAAGTGAAATCTTAGAAAACCCAAACATATGCACCGACTAACGTGGGATACTGGCATAGTAACAGAATGGGATTCCAAAGAGAGGCTGTGTATCCCAAGCGAAGAGCACGACGCGCTTTTACGTGACCCACCATAGTCCGACCACCATTAAAAAGCTAGCCGAAATCATGTTCGAGAGCTTCGGCATCATTCGGTTGTATCCACGTATTCCTATGGTAGGGCCAGTGGACTGGTTTTGAAGTGAGGGCACGGACGCATTGAACATGTATGGCAATTTAGCTAGTTAGCTTGCACTGGCTAGCTAATTTGTCCTGGGATATAAACATTTGCTATTTTACCTGAAATGCACAAGGTCCTCTACTCCGACAATTAATCCACACATAAAACAGCCAACAGAATTGTTTCTAGTCATCTCTCCTATTTCCAGGCTTTTTCATCTTGGAACTTATATGGTGATTGGCATCTACACTTTTACCACAACAACCTGCAAAACAGTTAGTCTTTCAATCACGTGGGTATAACCAGCGTACCTGCTTCTATAAACCAATGAGGAGAGGCAGGACTTGCAGCACGATCTGCGTCAGATATAGAAAGGACTTCTATTTTAGCCCTTGGCATTGCAGTAATTGAATAACATGGATTTCTACATTTATTTTGTGTCCGGTCTGGTCAGCATGTTAGTCATACAAGAATGACAAGAGATCCAGTATACATCTTTATTAATAGGATACGTTTATGATAAGATGATTATTGCTTTACAGTTAAAAAAAAAAAACAATGATGACAAAAAGCTACTTCAGAATACTCAGCTTCCACTTGACACCATTTCTCATTTTTGGGGGTGGTGGGGTCTCTGAATCTGCAAAAAGGAAGAGCATATTTTATTAATTAAACTAAAAAGGGAATTAGAACATTTTAGCACCTAGTATTGCTAAACAAATAAGTAAATACTATATTTTCAATAGGAATACTACTAAAACTGACCTTGGGTTGCTGAGGGTCTTGGCTGTTGAAATGAAGCCATGATGCTGTTGGCTGTGGAGTTAGGACCTGTGATCTGAAGAACAAAATGGAAGCAGGTTAAATTAACTCTTAAGAACAAGTCCTTGTGTGTGTGTGTGTGTCTCACCGGTGCCTGGGTCTGCTGAAGACCCTCCTGCCACACCTCGGGAAGGGCCACCTCTATCATCTGGAGAGCCTCCCCATAGGCATGTTGCAACCTCCCGGCCTGTCCGTCAAACTGGAACAGCACCAGGGCCTTCAGCAGGCTGTGCACCTCTTCTGCAGGGGTGGAACAAAACAATGTAAATCACACAGGAGCTGCCCACACCACTCTACCGTTTAAGTAGCACTATAACAAACATGAATGAGACGATTAAAAACTACTCCAACCAGGTAACTGTAATTCCATTGAGGACTTCAGAGAAAATCATTGTGTGAGAGTAGGTCAAAGGGATGAAAGAGAGAGAAATAAAGGGGGAAGGGTTAAGGATGTGCATCTCCCACCTCTCATCTTGTCCACAGAGTGGATGATCTCTGCCAGGGCATGCAGCAGGGCCATGTCCTCTAGGGGGGTCCCTTCCTTCAGACTCAGCTTCTTGCGCTCGGCCTTCCGGCGATTCTTAGACGACCTCCTGAGAGACAGAGGTCAGTTCCTATCTCATAGTGCTGACACCTTACTCCTAAACCCACATCTAACCCCACTAGGTATTTCATGTCATTGATACAAATGTGTAAAATGCTGACTCACGAGGAGATGCGGGAGTTACTATGCGAGTACTTGGAGCCAGCATGACTGCCTGTCATCACACTACTGGCCTCTGAATAGAGCTCTGCCTCCGGACAGTCTGGGACATCCTCATCTAGAAGGAGAGATGGAGAGACAGAACAAGAGAAAGGGAGAAACAAAGCGAGGGAGGCAGGTCAATGTAACATGGAAAAGCCAAATTGTCAGAGCCTTAAAACTATTATAAACTGTATACTTGCGTAAGTAACGCAACAATTAATGGTTTACCCAGTAACTCCAGCCTGGCTTTTTCCTTAAGCTCCCGTACCACGGACAGACGGGTTTTGTGACGAGTGAACATCGCCTTCTGAGCTTCCAGGTAAGAGGCCTGAGAACTACATGCTAAAGACAGTGTTGATAAAAACAATGCATATACATTTGGTGCCATAAAGATGACCTATATAACAAAAATATTGAACATTGAAATATCATTAGCACTTTGTCATGCAAAATGGGGGTTTTACCTTCCAAGAGAGCTGGTTTGAAGTTCGTTTCAATTATGTCTTGTCTGTTGTACAAATACACCTAGAACAGACAAAAGAGAATGTCATTTTGTCTTGGTTTGGGAAATGTTTGAAGAGCATGTTGAACGATGGAGGCCATCTTGTTAACTCACCAATCGAAGTGCTTCTTCCCAGACTGCACCTGTGATCAGAGCTGAGATGGCCTCCTCACAGTCCTTGGCATACCGCTCCAACAATATGGCCGCCTCCGTATATCTTCTGAGCTCTATCAGTTTCTCTGAAATGATAAGGGGGAAATATGAAACCAAATGAGCAGCACATATTGAATATCACAGCAACTTTAAAGACTTGATGGTGGAGCTGTGTGGCGCAGAGTAGCCACTGTACCTGCCAGGTCCCTGGCCAGCAATGCCAGCTGGTCGGATGGCAGGGGGATCTGCTCTGCCACACAGAGGGCATACCTCCAGCTGGCACTGCCCACAAAGGCCTGGAGGGCGCGGGTCGCCTCGCCGCAGCGCCAAAGCAACAACCCTGCCTGCTCCGCCTGCTGCTGCTCCACCAGGTACTCGGCGTAGGCACAGCTCAGCGCCTGGACAGAGGTTAGAGGTCAGAGACATAACAGTAGCATATCGTGAGACTACTTATTTATTAAAATGTGCATTACCTTGTACTGAGGGCTGTCTGTTGGGTAGAGCCCCAGGGCTTCACTATACAGCCTCTGGTCCTTCACCAGATTCAGGGCCTCGGTGAAGTGCTTCTCACCTGGCACAAAACACAACACCCAGTTTAGGTCATTCATTTCAAATGATGAATTGTCCTCTTGATAACATGCTGAGATGACCATGGCAGGACACACTCACCACACTTGCTGAGGTGATGCAAGGCCTTCCTGTATCTCTTGAGGTGTTTGTCAATGGAGTAGCGTTGGTAGTTGGGCTCTAGAGTCTTCAGCATGTTCAGGAAGGGAAGGTACTCTTTGGGGTCCTTGAGTGTTTGGGAAGGCAAAGGAGAATCAGAGACGTCAGACCTAGGACCATGCCTCAGGACTACCTGGCATGATAACTCCTTGCTGTCCCCAGTCCACCTGGCCGTGCTGCTGCTCCAGTTTCAACTGTTCTGCCTGCGGCTATGGAACCCTGACCTGTTCACCGGACGTGCTACCTGTCCCAGACCTGCTGTTTTCAACTCTCTAGAGACAGCAGGAGCGGTAGAGATACTCTGAATGATCGGCTATGAAAAGCCAACTGACATTTACTCCTGAGGTGCTGACTTGCTGCACCCTCGACAACTACTGTGATTATTATTATTTGACCATGCTGGTCATTTATGAACATTTGAACATCTTGGCCATGTTCTGTTATAATCTCCACCCGGCACAGCCAGAAGAGGACTGGCCACCCCTCATAGCCTGGTTCCTCTCTAGGTTTCTTCCTAGGTTTTGGCCTTTCTAGGGAGTTTTTCCTAGCCACCGTGCTTCTACACCTGCATTGCTGTTTGGGGGTTTAGGCTGGGTTTCTGTACAGCACTTTGAGATATCAGCTGATGTAAGGGCTATATAAATACATTTGATTTGAATCAAATCGCTTTAATACCCATAAAAATGGATGGAAGTAGCACAGTTGTTTCTCTATTTGCAGTGAACGCCCAGTCGTCCACCAAAGTTTCTGCAGCAATGGCTTCGTCACGGTAACTATATTAGGTACTGTTCTGTACAGTGAAGTACTATTCGACTGTCACTCACCTTTTGGGACTTCTCGGCCACCATGAGGACCAAGTCAAAGTCGTAGGTGCCCAGAGAGTGTTCATACAGCTCGTTGACATTGACCAAGAACAAGAGGTACTTCAGAGCCTCCTCCGCACTCACTGCGTTGGCAGCACTGGGTGGGTTCACTACAAATACACACGTTCCAAACACAGATTTCAGATATCTTGATAGCAATTCCTTGTTCGTCTGGCTGATCTGCTCACGTCCGTTTTACCTCGAAGCTCGTGGACTTTCTGCAGGGCAACCTCCAGCTCAGGAACAGTCTTCTTCACGTGTGACGTCAAAATAGACAGACAGTACCTGAGGATGATAATGACAATATTATTCTCTCAATCAAGAATCTTGTAAAAGAAACATGATTCAAGTGCAATACTAAACTCTGCAAAAAAAAGAAACGTCCTCTCACGGTCAACTGCGTTTATTTTCAGCAAACTTAACATGTGTAAATATTTGTATGAACATAACAAGATTCAACAACAGACATACACTGAACAAGTTCCACATACATGTGTCCCTGAACAAAGGGGAGGTCAAAATCAAAAGTAACAGTCAGTATCTGGTGGCCACCAGCTGCATTAAGTACTGCAGTGCATCTCCTCCTCATGGACTGTACCAGATTTGCCAGTTTGCTGTGAGATTTTACCCAACTCTTCCACCAAGGCACCTGCAAGTTCCCGGACATTTCTGGGGGGGGGGGGGTGGCCTTAGCCCTCACCCTCTGATCCAACAGGTCCCAGATGTACTCAATGGGATTGAGATCCGGGCTCTTCGCTGGCCATGGCAGAACTGTACCAGACATTCCTGTCTTGCAGAAAATCACACACAGAACTAGCAGTATGGCTGGTGGCATTGTAATGCTGGAGGGTCATAACAGGATGAGCCTGCAGGAAGGGTATCACATGAGGGAGGAGGATGTCTTCCCTGTAACGCACAGCGTTGAGATTGGCTGCAATGACAACAAGCTCAGTCCGATGATGCTGTGACACACCGCCCCAGACCATTTTTTAAATTTTATTTATTTTATTTTTTATCTTTATTTAACTAGGCAAGTCAGTTAAGAACAAATTCTTATTTTCAATGACGGCCTAGGAACAGTGGCTGTTCAGGGGCAGAACAACAGATTTGTACCTTGTCAGCTCGGGGGTTTGAACTTGCAACCTTCCGGTTACTAGTCCAACACTCTAACCACTAGGCTACCCTGCTGCCCCACCATGACGGACCCTCTACCTCCAAATCGATCCCGCCCCAGTGACTCGTCAGTGAAGAGCACTTATTGCCAGTCCTGTCTGGTCCAGCAACGGTGGGTTTGTGCCCATAGGCGATGTTGTTGCCAGTGATGTCTGGTGAGGACCTGCCTTACAACAGATATACAAGCCCTCAGTCCAGCCTCTCTCAGCCTATTGTGGACAGTCTGATGTCCCGCAGGTGTGATGTTTGGATGTACCGATCCTGTGCAGGTGTTGTTACAACTGTTCTGCCACTGCGAGGACGATCAGCTGTCCGTCCTGTCTCCCTGTAGCGCTGTCTTAGGCGTCTCACAGTACGGACATTGCAATTTATTGCCCTGGCCACATCTGCAGTCCTCATGCATGCCTAAGGCATATTCATGCAGATGAGCAGGGACCCTGAGCATCTTTCTTTTGGTGTTTTTCAGAGTCAGTAGAAAGGCCTCTTTAGTGTCCTAAGTTTTCATAACTGTGACCTTAATGGCCTACCGTCTGTAAGCTGTTAAGTGTCTTAACAACCGTTCCAGAGGTGCATGTTCATTAATTGTTTATGGTTCATTGAACAAGCATGGGAAACAGTGTTTAAACCCTTTACAATGAAGATCTGTGAAGTTATTTGGATTTTTACGAATTATCTTTGAAAGACAGGGTCCTGAAAAAGGGACGTTTCTTTTTTTGCTGAGTTTAGTTCAAATGCTCTGTAAATAGTGCAATACAAAGCAAATGTTATTTGTTTTCAATGACAAAAAGGATAAGGATAACCCGTATCAAGAGCACACTCACTTATGCTGGTCCATAGATTCCATGGTGCGGCGTAACGCATCACAGACAATATCCACCTTTTTCCCACAAGCTGCAGGGGCTGACTGTCCTGTAGTGTTCACTGGACAAGGGTACATTGTTGTAGTGGTATCTTCCTCCCTGAAAAAGGACAAAATAAGTACATACTGAAACAAATGACAATTTCCTAAAATACATTACAAATGGGCATGGTTTTGTCATTGTTGTAGAAAAAACAAAAGGTTGAACGTTCTTACTTGAGCTCTGTGAGGAACAGGTTGATGTGATTGATAGAGTCCAGCTGTCTCAGGAAAGTCTCCACGCTCTCTAAAAACACCTGCCCGAAAGAATACACAGTCTTGTTGCATGTGCCATTCTACACCATAAGGTCACAGACAGGTTAGTTGAAAAAGAAGAAGCGACCTGGTTGTGCGTTCACCCACCTTGGGGTTGTGGTCGTAGATCAGGTTAAGGTTGATCCGCAGCTTCCTCATGCACTCAAAGGCCTCTCGGAACCTCTGACTGTCCAGCCACTTTCGGAGCTGAGCCAACACCAGTGCTCGATGGCGGATGGTCTCCAGGTTACCGCGAGGCATCTGCAGACACACATCCAACGTGCTCAAAAATCAACACGACCAGAGACGTAGAGCTAAGCAATATGGGTAATAGCGATGATGTAACCTGGGTTTTTAATTTGTTTTATGACAGACGGAACAGTTCAGACCTGTAGGATGAGCCTGGTGTCCTGGGGGACCACAGTGACGATTCTGGAGCCCCTCTCTACCCTGCGGAGAGTCTCGTCATTCTGGTCATTCTGATTCTGACCTCCGTCGGCAGCCAAGGCCACCTGCAGCCCTTTGACAGTGAGCGTGGTGAGTCGGAAGCAGCGGCAAGTGTGCGAGTGTGTGGTGAGCAGCAGGAAGTCGTCGTAGACCACGAAGGAGGAAACGTTGGAGGCCACCTGTGGATGATGAACAGAGGGAGGCAATGGCACCATCAGGTTGGTTAATAAAGTTAAATGTTTTTAATGAATATGACATTGAGTGTGGACTCACTGCAGCTCATTCATTCAAGTAAGAGGTGTTTCCATCCATCACAATGATAACTCTGCCTTTGTGCTGAATCACCAAGGTAAAACAATAGACATACCTCTGTCTCACCAACAAACAGGTGAGATCGGTCCGTAAGCCCTAACAGATGCTCCTGTTGACATTACCAAAAAGAAGAAAAAAAAATATCACCTTGATTAGAGACCAGGAGGTAGGTACTTTTGGCACAATCAAAATGATCAAATCACCAAATTATATCAATATTGCCATTTTCTGTGAGAACAGTATTCAGTTAGATTGTTTCCTTTCCTCTTCTATGGTAAAGAGGGCCGTCTGCACACAGGGATCTGGGAAGTTGATTCTGCAGCCTGTTGAGTCCTGCCACTCCACCACACTAGGTTTCAAAGAGTCTGGGGACACCATGCACTGATCAAATTTTAATATTTTTTATTATAATTATTGATGTATTTTTTACATACAGGGCTGTTCAAGCTGGAGACGTAAAAGACATCATGATCGAACTCTGCAAGTAAGTCTACAAGCAATATTCTCATAACCCAGGAAGTAGTCGTTACTGACCCCAGAGGAACTTCCTGATCTGGCCATCCTCCAGCTGCAGCGCCACCGTGCCCGTCTTGGAGCTGTGACACATGCTGATCACGTGACCTTCAACCTCCACATGTGACCTGGGGATATAGAAACAGTTAGGGGGACATTTGACAGAACATATGTTCAAATCAAATCAAATTTTATTTGTCACATACACATGGTTAGCAGATGTTAATGCGAGTGTAGCGAAATGCTTGTGCTTCTAGTTCCGACAATGCAGTAATAACCAAAGCAAGTTGTGTTGTTGTCGTCAACTACAATTCCTCCTTACCTGATCTCCAGGGTTGGCTGGGGGCCCTGGGCCTCTGAGGGTCCCAGGATGAGCATCTTGGACTGGGACGGCCCGTCTGTACAGGCCCCCACCCCCAGGAACACATCCTCTTTCAGCCACAGCAGCAGACGCAAAGCCAGGGGTTCCTCCTGATCCACCGCAACCCTGCAACACAGCCACAATGTTAGGGCGCAATACAACGTTAGTGTGAGGGTCATAATAGAAAAAGCTTTGGATGAATGACTGTCCTGATTGTACCTGTAGGTTGTCTTTAGCTGAGGGGCGTGTGTGACAGATCGGAATCCTCCCAATCCGGCTGCAGGCTCACTCAGTTTCTCAGTACCTGAACACATAAGCAGACTTTATGTACCCAGTACCTGTCTTAATGAATTAATAGCAGTGTGAGTGGGAAAAGGGATGTAGAGGAAAAAGCAGCCATGGAGATACATGTATCAAGAGAATAAGGGGCAAAGAGAGAGAGAAGAGTAATGGCTGAGAAATAAGAGGAAACTTCAGGTGGCTCACCTTGGCCGTAGACAGAGATGTGTCCGTCGGCTGTGAGCGCTGCCAGCTCATTGGTCCTCTGGCGCTGGAAGGTCACCAGGTTGACGGGGGCGGGCAGCTGAAGGTCGTAGGCACACATGGGCGGGGGCACCACACACTGACGAAACGTTGACACGAGGAGCTTGTCTACAAAACAGAGGCATTCAGACAAACTCGATGTGTTTTAG
The DNA here is from genome assembly GCF_013265735.2 of Oncorhynchus mykiss. Taxonomy (NCBI): domain Eukaryota; kingdom Metazoa; phylum Chordata; class Actinopteri; order Salmoniformes; family Salmonidae; genus Oncorhynchus; species Oncorhynchus mykiss. Next base: position 33,794,560 of record NC_050571.1, on the reverse strand, counting down.
ATGCTCCATATCTCCCCTGCTCTAATTCATTGGCCCTTTATGAATACTTTTTTTTTTAAAGGCACATTTCCTTTCTTCCTGTCCTTGAGGAAATCACTGATCTGACACAGTACTGTTTGCGAAAGCAATGGGGTTGGAAATCATGTCTTCATCTATCCACTCACTTATATATCAGTGATCTGTCAAAGATTACTACAAACAAGGTCCGTGTCTGACTGACTCACCGCCGTCGATCACGGCCACATTGGCGTTGTCATGCCCGTCCTCCCCGTGGCTGCGGTCGGTGCTCCAGCCCCAGTCGTAGTTCAGGCTGACCCAGCCTCGGGTCACAAGGTGCAGCCGCAGGGGCATCTCAGGATCCCAGCTCACGTAGGCTGGTGCCCTCTGGGGGTCGCTGCCGAAGTACAGGTTCTGCTTCAGGTACCAGTGGTAGTTACCTACTGTCCACAGCTGAACTGGAGGAGGGAGGGTGAGGGAGTGAGGCAGGGGTCAAAAAAAGCTATGCCACGGTTGGCTTCATCCTTGATACTACAATGTATGCTGAACGTCCCTCCGGATCAGTTCAACACATTAGAACATCTACTTGGTAAAAAGGCAACAAATTGACTGAAAGACAATTTGATTAACCAATGTTATAAATGTAAGAAATAATATTGGGAGTAATGGGTAGAGTATCTTACTATATGTGTTGACTTGACCCCCCTCTCCCGGTGTCATGTCCTCCAGCCACACAGCCAACACAGTCGAGTCACTGTTCCATAGCAGCTCCTTCACCTGCAACAGTCACACAGATCTAGGATCAGTTGCCCTCCCCAAATCCTAACCATTAAGAAAATGCTAAACTGATCTTAGATCAGTGTGTATAGTATTTGTGTGACCGTCACCTACCTTGACCTGTTCTTTGCCAAAGGGCAGGGTGAAGTCGCCGTGTAGGAGGCCGTTCTTCTCCATAAACACCACACTGTGCTTGTTAGGATGACGCTGTGTGGCTGCTATCAAACTACCTGATGGTCTGAAACAAGGCATTGGTTTCAATGTAGCTCACACGCAAACTATGTTGTGATATTCATTGTATTTGAGTTACCCAATCCCTAAATTATAATACAACAAGGTACTCAAAGATGAAGGATTCTCCACAGAAATCTTACTTCCAACACAGTGACTGCTCCAGACCGTTGACGGTTTCACTTGTCGACTGTAAGACACACTCTCTGTTCCACACTCTGACCTTCCTGGCACCTGAAACACCACACATATGCAATGCATGTGATACCAACACAATCTACAGTATTTATCGTTTTACAGAAATTGTTTCACTTCACTCCTTAGAGTTTGTGAAAAACATTGATTCTCACCAGTCAGGGGGCAAACTGAGCTCACAGCGAAGAGCTGCCCGTCTCCTCTCCACGTCACCCTCGGCCTGCGGTCGTCCCACGACATGGCCGGCTGCACCTCCTGTCACAGAGAGAGACAGAGACAGAGACAGAGACAGAGAGAGAGAGAGAGAGAGAGAGAGAGAGAGAGGAGGGACAGAGACCTTCATCAAATAGTGTTCAACTGCTCTTTCTAGGGTGAAGGGTGAATAATACTCCTTACTATAGTCTTCTTCTGGGCAGCATGCTTGCCCTCTGAGCCATGGAACTGTGTCTCTTTCTTCCCCCAGCCCACTGTGATAAACTTCCCTAAAACACATAAAAAGGTGTGTCAGTCAACCATATGTGTCGTGTACATACACAGACATTTCACATTGTGGCCCCATCTTAATGTAATTTGATCACTTACCCTCTCCAAAGTCATCCTGATGGATCCCAACCTCCGTGATGGGTTCAAAGTTTTTGGTCATCATGATAATGGTGTCCTGACCTGAAAGGTATCAAGAACGAGAGCATGACTTACGATGGCTCATGATAGCCCACATGAACAATAGACTATTCAATAAATGACCATCATCTAGAGGTGGTTGGTATACTGACCAGTGGTGAGAGTGACCAGCTCCTGGTCCGGGCTCCAGCTCATGGCTGACAGACCACTGTCCACACTGCCCACACACTCCAGCTGAGATGGACACCCACACACATGTGAAAACAGAGGCAGAAACAGACCTGTTATGAGTGCAATCTTATGTCATTTCAATAAACAGGGTTACTACTTCAAATCTTAATACCTGGTTAGTGTTGAGATTGTAGAGAATGACATCACCAGTGGCTGTTGCCACGCACACAGACTCCTGGTCTGGTAAGTCTTGGATACCAACAACTGTCCCACCGCCATCCTCTGGAAGATAGCGCTCAACTGTCAACGACACCTCATTCACCACCTGAACATGATGGGTATAGGAATAGTTGAATACAGTGTGTTAGTGAGGGGCTGGAACAAAAACCTGCACCCTGTGGCTCTCCAGGACTAGGATTGGAGAACACTTCGATGCGTAAAGTACCTGGCCAGCTCGTGTGTCCAACTCTGTGACGGAGTATTCTGAAGCGATGAGCACCGTGCCTGTGTCCGTCCGAACAGTGAAACATTGCGGCGTGCCCGGGCCTTGCAGCTTCAAGCAACGAAGGCTCTTCAGCAACCTCAAGTTGCGCATCACACACAAATCCTATTTACCTATACGCAGATTGGAGCAATGAGCGTTGATTAGCATCTGTTGCTAGCAAGCTAGCCAATATGGAAAGGTAGCTAACTCACTTAGCTGTGCGTGCAGAGACAAGCCATGGCATTCAGTGTTAAAGTTAAAATAAAGAAGTTACATGATGTGACACATAGCTAACTAACCTACCTTTGCGTAGCTCCAATAACATTTGCAAGAGCTAACGTTGCTGTATCAACAACACAACACACGTGCTGCTGCGCTGTCAAATTATTCACTTTACAACCCTGACGTAAAATGCAGAAATACGAAGAGCCCTCTTTCAATGTCTCCCTCTTCCTGTACGGAGGAAAATTGCTTGACTTTGACGACGGACTAGGTCCAAGCCAGCTATTCCAGAGGAAGGGGCTTCGAGACGGATAACTGGGTTCAACATCTGTTTTTCCAGCAAGTGGCTTTTTTTCGCTTACAAAGCGAGGAGTTTTTGTATGAAATTCATTGAGAGAGTGACGAATTTGTTTAACAACATTGTAATGGCTTAATTTTGTATTTTATTTATTTATTTAACCTTTATTTAACTAGGCAAGTCAGTTTAAGAACAAATTCTTATTTACAATGGCGGCCTACCCCGGTCAAACCTGGACGACGCAGGGCCAATTGTGTGCCGCTCTATGGGACTCCCAATCACGGCCGGATGTGATGCAGCCTGGATTCGAACCAGGTACTGCAGTGACGCCTCTTGCACTATTTAAGTTCCATAATGATTAGGTTGTTACAAGTGTACTGATATAAGTAGGACAAGTGACATCCCGGTAACTTTGAGAAAAGAAACCCCGCTTATTTCTACAATTTATCTTCTTATTAAAATGAGATTTTAAACCTAATCTTAACTACACTGATAAAATTATAGTAGAGTACCACAGTATGAGTCATAATACCTAGAAAACCTAGCAGTCAAACTGGGAAATTGTTCCAATTGTTTTTACAGCATTAATTTTTCCCATTTGTAGGCTTGTCCTGGTGGGACGTTTTGATAACCGTGTAAATCTGTCTAGTAACATGTGGCTTTTATCAGTATATTCGCCTGTTTTTACTCCCCAAAAACGAAACGATAATTAGCTGCTAATGTGGCTATTCTGTGAACTCTTTTTTTTTCTTTTTTTTTTTTCTGTGAACTATCTTGTGCAAGTTTTAAATTGACACTACCTGTCAGCAAAGGTGTCAGCTAGAGATGATGTGCAAGGAGCTTGCAGGGATTTGTAGTTTTGCATGATGTCTATGTTGACGCTGATTAGGACTTTCGAATCAGAGAGCACATAGTTGAATATATTGCTAAAAGTCTCCTTGTTCGAGAAAGATTTACATGGTTATGAAAACATCACGCAGGGTAAGCCTACACGAAACACAGCCATTATTTGAAGTGTTTCTAAAAACAATTTCCCTGTTTGACTGCTAGTTATTATGACACCCCCACTGTGAGGCTCTATGCCTAACCTTAAATTAAGACCAAAAAAAAGCACATTTTTGTTTACTTAAATGTTGGTGCTATAGCCAATTTGGACTTGGCTGTTGTAACTAGTGGAAACCATTGTGCCTTTTGTTCACACCCATATCTTCCCTCTCATTGGCTAGATTGGTCCCACCTGATCTTGCCTCCTCCCAACTATCTTCCATTTTTCAAGATGTTTACTTTCATTGTTCATGTGGCCACTAGAGTATCTGGTCAATAGAATGGATAACGCTTCAATCACACCTACAGCATTTTGGAGCTTTGTTACACCTGACGTACATTCATTGCAGAGGCAGTTGCAGTGTGTTCTGTGTGGTGCATACGTTGGATTGAGCGTATGCATCGAATTGTATGCATAGATGGCTTGACAGAAATGGTAGCAAAAGGCAAATGTTAAACTTTTGTTGCACAGATATCCAGATGATGCTGCTTACCATTTTGTGCAAAGACGCTGTCAGTGTGATCGAGCCGCTAGGCATAATTAAGAGTGGAGGGGCATTCGCATGCATTATTCCCTGTAGGAAGGTCGTATGCCGCATTCGAAACAATTGGGAACTCTGAAATCTTTGACTTCCGACATCAGTGCGGTCAAGAGCTCTGACTTAATGACCAGAAGATCACCAAGGTCATGATTTGACCTTGGTTATTCCCGAGTTAGCAGTTGTCTTGAGAGCACCAGTATTTACAAGTTCCCTACACAACATCAATGGAGCGTAAAATGTGGTCATATCAAGTGTGTGTCTGTACGTGAGCATGTGTGTGTGAATCTTTTGAAGTGTGTATTAAATAAATTCCCAGTTAAAAGCTCGAAGGTCCAATGTAGCTGTTTTTATCTCAATATCAAATCATTTCTGGGTTACAATTAAGTTCCTTTCTGTGATTGTTATAAATTAAAATAGTCAAAAATAAATAAAAATAGACATTTCTCAAGCAAGAATTTTGCCAGGACTGCCTGGGAGTTTTCTGAGTGGGCAGGGGGAAACTAAAAACTAGCTGTTATTGGCAGAGAGGTTTGGAACTCTCTTTCTTATTGGCCTATTAAATAATTTAATACACATGAGTGGTTGAGATAAAAACAGTTGCATAGGACCTTTAACATGTGTTCATGCTGATCCCATCGTGAAGCCCTCACTTCCTATGTCAAGTGTCCAATTGCTTAAATATAGCATCCTGACCTCTCTATTGTAGGCTACCAAGTCATTGTTTGCTTTGTTTTTCTTCTCCTTTTTCTTCTCCCTCTTCTTCTCTCAGCGTGATGGAGGGAGAGGGCCCAGAAGGAAATCCCATCGCTGCCTCGTCTCACTCACTTCCTCTGCAAGCAGAGGCGGTAAGCCCAGCGGATGATGATGGTGATGATTGTATCTCAACACTGGGGACTGGGAGCACTGAAGAGACCGCTACACACACAAACAGCATGGGCCAGCCGAGTCAAGACCACCAGACTGAAGAGGTCCCGGCTAAGACCGCTACCACAGACAACAGCCAGAGCCAAGCATTCCTTACTCAGTCCGCCACCACCACGGACGACCAAGCCCAGCAACAACCCACGGAAAGCCTGTCTAACAGTAAACTCTGTGGGTACCTCCTTAAACAAGGAGGTCCCCTGAAGACATGGAAGTCGCGCTGGTTCACGTACGAGGTGAAGAAGAGACAGTTGTTTTACTACAGGACGGCGCTGGATGTGACCTCTCTGGGGAGAATCCAGCTGTGCAGCGCCACGCTCGGATACCCCCTCCAAGGAGAGCAGGGCACCTTTCACATCCAGACCCCCGAACGCACCTTTGTCCTCAAGGTAAGGTTTATCGAATATTCAACTCAATGGGTATTTAAATCTGAGCTTTGATGTTGACAGTTCTGCTGGTTTTCTTGAATGAATAGTTAATTAATTCATGAATAATGTCATTGGTTGACCAGAGAGTCCCTGATTAGAGGGGAATCACATTAGGGAACCTCGGATTTTCACTATATCACCAGGGTTTGAAATGTAGGACGTTGTTCTGAATGTGAGTGTCATCAAAATTTCTGAAAGGTCATTGTTTTTGTGGGAGGGATGGGGAAGACCGCTAAGAGGTTATAAAAAATGAGGCAGTGAAACAGTGGTGCTCTTGTATTTGAATACCTGTCTCATGTTAACCTAGCTCTTTGGGTCACACAGCTGTGTAGTGTCAATCTACAGTATTCCTCTCCATAAGAAAACAACAGATCCATTTTTGTCAAAGAGCTGAATCATGAGAGCTGAATGGGAACGCTTACTAATACAAAATGGAGGCATCTCTTATTCTGTTTCTCCTTAAAGTAGAAGAAACTGTTGTATTATTGTTTATCGTGTCCATGTTTGATATACAGGAAGACAAATATACTCATATTCACACATTGGCATTGGAATACTTTATCTTGGTCCACAAAGATACATTCTGATTTGAAAAGAACTCCAAAACATTTCAGAAGTCATGCATTACAGATATTCTGACTCATGGCACACTCGTGTATGTACAGTAGGCTAACAATATCTCTTCTGTCTGTTTCAGGCAGCTAACCAGGAGGTCATGATGTACTGGCTACAGCAGCTGCAGCTGAAGAGATGGCAGCACCGAGACCAGCTGACAGGAGAATCCACAAGCCACTGCACTGACCACAAGAGACCAGAGGGACAGGGGGAACTACCCACCACCTGCACAGGTACAGTAAGACAGGGAGTAGGATGAAGTGGCCCCAGACACCGATCAAGATTATGTTTGGCCTGACATTGAACGACAGAGAAGGTTGTTCATGTAGAAACAGATCTGGCAACCAGGCTAAGAATACCAGCAGTTCAAATCAAATGCCATCATGTCCCATGCATGGTTAATGATTTAGGGAACCACTAAAAGATGAAAGAGAATGGTTCAAGAATGGCACTGAACGGTAAAAGCCATCACACACGTAATCAGTGCCACACTTATAAAATAGGAACAATATACTTTGCATAGTTTCAATATCTGTTCCTCAGCGGGATTTTTTTTTTTAGTTGACACATTTTATTTGTCACATGCTTCGGAAACAACAGGTGTGGACTAACAGTGAAATGCTTACATATGGGTCCTTTACCAACAATGCAGAGTTAAAGATATTTTTATTTGCATTAAGATCAGCGTAAAAAAAACACACAGAATAGCAGAATTGGTCAGCAGTCCGTAAAATGGATGCTATCCACTGCAGTACCATCAACAATGACTGGTTTCATTTATGAAAATGTTGTAACCAGTTGGATCAAGTTTTGCTTTGATAGCTGATAACATTTTCTGTTTGTTGTTGATGTCATACTAAAGTTGGGTCTCCTGAGTGGCGCAGCGGTCTAAAGAACTGTGCTAGAGGCGTCACTACAGACCCTGGTTTGATTCCAGGATGTATCACAACCGGCCGTGATTGGGAGTACCGTAAGGCGGCGCACAATTGGCCCAGCGTCGTTAGGGTTTGGTAGGTGTAGGCCATCATTGTAAATAAGAATTTATTCTTAACTAACTTGTCTAGTTAAATAAATACAAATATGTAAATAAAATGTTTAATATGAATACTTTGTCTTGTACCTCAAATTAACTTTAATTCAAGTATATTGACAAAAACAATTATGTCGCAAGTTATGCCGCTCCCTCTTGATACATGCTATTTTAAATGTAATCTCCATGTAGGCTACAATATTCCAAACACTGCTGCAGAACACACCCCATGACAATGTGTGACTACAATGTCTTACGGCAGATTGCAGAGGTAGAAAAACCCTCTTAACTGTTAATGAGGGGATAAATACAGTTAGTTGAATTGAAGTCAAAATTGCAACCAAGCACTACAATATAAGACATTATAAACTGGGTGGCTCGAGCCCTGAATGCTGATTGGCTGAAAGCCCTGGTATATCAGTCCGTATACCATGGGTATGACAAAACATTTATTTTTACCGCTCTAATTACATTGCTAACCAGTTTGTAATAGCAATAAGGCACCTCAGGGATTTGTGGTATAGTGGGGCAAAAAAGTATTTAGTCAGCCACCAATTGTGCAAGTTCTCCCACTTAAAATGATGAGAGAGGCCTGTAATTTTCATCATAGATACACTTCAACTATGACAGACAAAATGAAAAAAAAAAAATCCAGAAAATCACATTGTAGGATTTTTTATGAATTTATTTGCAAATTATGGTGGAAAATAAGTATTTGGTCACCTACAAACAAGCAAGATTTCTGGCTCTCACAGACCTGTAACTTCTTCTTTAAGAGGCTCCTCTGTCCTCCACTTGTTACCTGTATTAATGGCACCTGTTTGAACTTGTTATCAGTATAAAAGACACCTGTCCACAACCTCAAACAGTCACACTCCAAACTCCACTATGGCCAAGACCAAAGAGCTGTCAAAGGACACCAGAAACAAAATTGTAGACCTGCACCAGGCTGGGAAGACTGAATCTGCAATAGGTAAGCAGCGTGGTTTGAAGAAATCAACTGTGGGAGCAATTATTAGGAAATGAAAGACATACAAGACCACTGATAATCTCCCTCGATCTGGGGCTCCACGCAAGATCTCACCCCGTGGGTTCAAAATGATCACAAGAACGGTGAGCAAAAATCCCAGAACCACACGGGGGGACCTAGTGAATGACTTGCAGAGAGCTGAGACCAAAGTAACAAAGCCTACCATCAGTAACACACTACGCCGCCAGGGACCCAAATCCTGCAGTGCCAGACGTGTCCCCCTGCTTAAGCCAGTACATGTCCAGGCCCGTCTGAAGTTTGCTAGAGAGCATTTGGATGATCCAGAAGAAGATTGGGAGAATGTCATATGGTCAGATGAAGCCAAAATAGAACTGTTTGGTAAAAACTAAACTCGTTGTGTTTGGAGGACAAAGAATGCTAAGTTGCATCCAAAGAACACCATACCTACTGTGAAGCATGGGGGTGGAAACATCATGCTTTGAGGCTGTTTTTCTGCAAAGGGACCAGGGCGACTGATCCGTGTAAAGGAAAGAATGAATGGGGCCATGTATCGTGAGATTTTGAGTGAAAACCTTGTTCCATCAGCAAGGGCATTGAAGATGAAACGTGGCTGGGTCTTTCATCATGACAATGATCCCAAACACCCCGCCCGGGCAACGAAGGAGTGGCTTCGTAAGAAGCATTTCAAGGTCCTGGAGGGGCCTAGCCAGTCTCCAGATCTCAACCCCATAGAAAATCTTTGGAGGGAGTTGAAAGTCCGTGTTGCCCAGCGACAGCCCCAAAACATCACTGCTCTAGAGGAGATCTGCATGGAGGAATGGGCCAAAATACCAGCAACAGTGTGTGAAAACCTTGTGAAGACTTACAGAAAATGTTTGACCTCTGTCATTGCCAACAAAGGGTATATAACAAAGTATTGAGATAAACTTTTGTTATTGACCAAATACTTATTTTCCACCATAATTTGCAAGTAAATTCATTAAAAATCCTACAATGTGATTTTCTGGATTTTTTTTCCTAATTTTGTCTGTCATAGTTGAAGTGTACCTATGATGAAAATTACAGGCCTCTCTCATCTTTTTAAGTGGGAGTACTTGCACAATTGGTGGCTGACTAAATACTTTTTTGCCCCACTGTATATGGCTGTGTCCTAGCACTCCGCGTTGCGTTGTAGATAAGAACAGCCTTTAACCGTGGTATGTTGGCGATTTACCCCCCCCCCCCCCCCCCCCTCAAACCTGAGTATACTACAGTCAATAGTTTACTGTAAATCAATGAGGTGAAAACAGACATAAATAAATTGCAGTGTGGTGTTCATATTTACCACACTCATCCCTTGGCTACATAGTAACTTAATTAAATATCATGTCCCTGGTTGGTTAGGCACTAGGGATTTCCCTATTCACTGACCCCTAGCTTTCCTGAAATACTTTTACCCACTTCCTCTCAGTGATTGAGCAAATCCACTGTGCACATCAAGTGTAGCAAGCCAGTCAAGACACATGAATGTAACATTGGGTAAAACCAACTAGTATACATACAAAATTGAAGCTTTAATGTTACAATATTTGTTCCACTGTGCAAACAAGAATAATGTAACTCATCATTGTTACACTCTAAGGTTACTAAGGAAGCAGTAATGTGTATTCAGGTAATTGAAGCACTCCGAACATTCCAGATAGAAATACTATGAGAAGCGTTGACATGATTCCCTTTTTTTTTTTATATCAGACCGTCATATCTGTTCTACACAATGAATTTCTATCTGAACGTTCTGTAACGTTGCAGCTTTCTGAACAGGCCCTTCCAGTGTTTTACCTTTCTGGAGGATCAACAGACTTGTGTCATGCTCCTCCAACAGTCCAGTCAGCTGATGTCTGGCACTGGGAAACAACTGGCCTATTTTTCCTTTTTAAAGTCTTTCTGAATAGAGACCTGTTTTTCAAAATAATAAGGAAGCTCTCCTTGCTACTAGTTTCCGTCGTGTAAGATACAATATTTCCACAATATGTCCACAATAATAAAATCAGGCATTTGTATATAAATAATATACAGTCACTTCCAAAATGATTGTCACCCTTGATAAAGATAATAGAAAGTCTGTAAGATATGCGATCGTATATAAATGTAAGCAAGGTTTGAAATGGTTACGTTTTAGTTCAATATTATATCGGTTTAGGCTTCTTGCAGTCAATTTGCGGTCTACTAATTATTTGTAATTAAGTTCCGGCCCCACGATCATCTGCTCAAGAAAAGATCATCCCGCAGCTGAATCTAGTATATTGTCTGCTCAATATTACAGTGAGTGTACAAATGATTAGGAACACCTTCCTAATATTGAGTTGCACCCCCCTTTGCCCTCAGAACAGCCTCAATTCATTGGGGCATGGACTCTACAAGGTGTTGAAAGCGTTCCACAGGAATGCTGGCCCATGTTGGCGCCAATGCTTCCCACAGTTGTGTCAAATTGGCTGGATGTCCTTTGGGTGGTGGACCATTCTTGATATACACAGGAAACTGTAGAGTGTGAAAAACCCAGCAGCATTGCAGTTCTTGACACAGGCACTTACTACCATACCCCATTCAAAGGCACTTAAATATTTTGTCTTTCCCATTCATTCTCTGAATGGCACACATACACAATCCATGTTTCAATTGTCACAGGCTTAAAAACCCTTTTTTAACGGTCCCCCCCCCCCTTCATCTACACTGATTTTAAGTGGATTTAACAAGTGACATCAATAAGGGATCATGCTTTCACCTGACCAGTCTGTCATAGAAAGATCTATATACCATTAATACAAAAACAAAAAAAACTAAAGATGAGAGTCAAAATTATTGGCACCCCTAAGGATTCTTGTAAATAAAATCTAACAAAATGTAACATTTAACATTCTACTTTTTAAAATTAATCTCACCTTCAATGGCTTCCTGTTTTGCTGGGGAATAAAGATGCGTGTTACCTCATGTAAAATCCCTTTGTCATCCATCACCATATGGAAAGAACATTTGTGGGCAGAACTAAATAAGCGTTTGTGAGCAAGGAGGCCTGCAAACCTGACTCAGTTACACCAGCTCTGTCAGGAGGAATGGGCCAAAATCCACCCAACTTATTGTGGGAAGCTTGTGGAAGGCTACCCGAAACATTTGACCCAAGTTAAACCATTTAAAGGCAATGCTACCAAATACTAATTGAGTGAATGTAAACTTCTGACCTACTGGGAATGTGATGTAAGAAATAAAAGCTGAAATAAATAATTACCTCTACTAATATTTGGACATTTCACATTCTTAAAATAAAGTGGTGATCCTTACTGACCTAAGACAGGGAATTTCTACTAGGATTAAATGTCAGGAATTGTGAAAAACTGAGTTGAAATGTATTTGGCTAAAGTGTATGTAAACTTCTGACTTATACCACTTACAGGGGAACAATTAAAACGTTTAAAACCACCTGAACAGTGGTAAAGTTTCCTGGTAGAGGATGCATGTGTATCTTGTCCCTACGCGCAGTGAGGAAGATGGTTCTGGAGTCAAAGAAAAGTCCAACGGCCACATTTGGAGAATTACAGAACTTGAGGTCTCCAAATCTACAATTTAGATGCCACCTCTATGCAATAGACATATTCAGTCTCTCCCTTGTCCCCACTTTCTTCAAGATGTCCACCGTTGTTCCTGTATTCAGGAAAGGGAGGTAATTGAACTAAATGACAATCGCCCCGTAGCACTCACCTGCTTTGAGAGACTAGTTAAGGATCATATCACCTCTACTTACCTGACACCCTATACCCACCGCAATTTGCATACCGCCCCAACAGATCCACGGATGGCGCAATTGCCATCACACTGCCTTATCCCATCTGGACAAGAGGAATACCTATGTAAGAATGCTGGTGCGTACTCAGGGTGCGAACTCAGCCCCCTCCTGTACTCCCTGTTCATCCATGACTGTGTGGCAACGCAGTTCTCCAACTAAATCATCAAGTATGCTGACGACACAACAGTGGTGGGCCTGATTTACTTCCAGCAAGACAATGACCCCAAACACATCAAAATCCACAAATGAATTGTTAATTGACCGCAAAATCAGTCTCAGTCTCCGGACTTGAACCCCATTTAAAAAGCTGTGGTTTGAATTGAAGAGGGCCGTCCAAAAACGCAGATTAAGGATATCAAGGATCTGGAAAGATTCTGTATGGAGGAATGATCAAAGATCCCTTCCCAATGTGTTCTCCAATCTCATAAAACATTATAGAAAAAGGCTCAGTGTCGTTATCCTCGCAAGTGGAAGGTGCGCAAAGTAATGACAACGGGTGGCAAGAATTTTTGGGAGATTTTTTTTAGTATTGCTTGTTAAACAATGTTTTTCTCTGAGGAATTGTACTACTATAAACTAAAACCTTTTTTAGATTTTTTTTTTGCATACAGTATAGCTCAGTATTTGTATTATTTATTTGATAAAGTCTATTTTGCTAATCTTTATCCAGGGTGTCAATAGTTTTGGAGGTGACTGTACACAATGACTGGCCCTGGCAGATTGCTTTTATCTGTTGCAATAGTTTCGAGAAGAATGTTCATTCATAGCCAACATTCATGTTTCAACTTCGAAACAGATAACTGACACACTGGTATTTGCTGTCTAAACAATAGAATGTCTTAAACGTACTCAACAAATTAAGGTTCGGCTTCCCTTTTTGGGCCCTAAATGTAGATTTACTACTTAAAGGCCTTTAGGGTCATGGCATTTTCATGAAAACGATTGAAGGTTATTTTCACCTACACAGGCTTTCATCATTGAAAATAAATGATTCAGCATTCCGGTGTTGAATGTGTAGTTCATGTCCCATGGGTGACCTGGCCAAGGTTGAGATTGCTGGGGTGGGGTTTGGGACAGGAAACAACGTTGATAAGATGTGCTTTGATTTTTTTTCCATCTGCAAATTGAAGACATTTCCTGGCAGTGCCTGGCTTGACTGGATCGCAAAGCTGTAATGCTCACGTTGGATGCGTTTCCGCTTTCGTCTCTGGAGACTTAAGCCACTTATCTACCATTAGTGATTTTACAGGAATGGAGAAGTTAATGTACCGTCATTCAATCTGAATGTGAAGATAAGCTCAGTTGGATTTGATCCACTTGGTATTAGATATGACTTGGTAGCAGTACTGTATTACCCAACAGAATTACTCCGTTGCTACGCCACACTTTCTTAGCTAGTCAATTAAATAAGCACCACCAATTTTCCAATAGTATTTCAACAGTAGAATATGAAGTGGTCAACGAAATCTAACCAGGGTAAAAGTTGTAGAATGTTGCAGATAGAAATGTCATGAATAGAGCTAACATTCCTTATTCAGAGAGACATATTTCGATCTTATTCAGAGAGACATATTTCGATCTTATTCAGAGAGACATATTTCGATCGTATTCAGAGACATTTCTGAGAGCTCCACAAAGTTTGCCTACTGAACGTGTCCCAGGTGATTCCAGCATGCCCTGCTCTTTCACCCCTGAGGAGTCTGGGTAACTCAGGTTTAGACTACAGCCCCTCTGACAGCTGCAGGAAGTGGTTCTGCATTGCCCAGAGAGAGAGGAAGTGCACGTCTGACACCCTGCTGCACTAGGAGCAGGTGGCTGCAGGGCCCACAGACTAAATATAACCATGGTTAAAGCACAGCATGGCTACACTACACACAGGCTACCGGCTATTCTGGTCCAATAAATCAACATACAGTACCAGTCAAAAGTTTGGACACTCCTACTCATTCAAGGGTTTTCATTTATTTGTACTATTTTCTAAATTGTAGAATAATAGTGAGGACATCAAAACTGTGAAATAACACATATGGAATCATGTAGTAACCACAAAAGTGTTAAACAAATCTAAATATATTTGAGATTCTTCAAAGTAGCCACCCTTTGCCTTGATGACAGCTTTGCACACGTTTGGCATTCTCTCAACCAGCTGCATGAGGTAGTCATGCATTTCAATTATCAGGTGTGCCTTGTTAATTTGTGGAATTAATATGTTTCAGCCAATCAGTTGTGTTGTGACAAGGTAGGGGAGGTATACAGAAGATAGCCCTATTTGGTAAAAGACCAAGTCCATATTATGGCAAGAACAGCTCAAATAAGCAAAGAGAAACAACAGTCCATCATTACTTCAAGACATGAAGGTCATTCAATTAGGAAAATTTCAAGAACTTTTAAAGTTTCTTCAAGTGCTATAGCAAAAACCATCAAGCGCTGTGATGAAACTGGCTCTCACGAGGACCGCCACAGGAAAGGAAGACCCAGAGTTACCTCTGCTGCAGAGGATAAGTTCATTAGAGTTAACTGCACCTCAGATTGCAGCCCAAATAAATGCTTCACAGAGTTCAAGTAACAGACACATCTCAACATCAACTGTTCAGAGGAGACTGCGTGAATCAGGCCTTCATAGTCGAATTGCTGCAAAGAAACAATGTTTTAATGAGTAGGTGTGTCCAAACTTTTGACTGGTGCTGTACATCCTTGTGTTATTTTGAAGCGCAAACAGCTTGAATTTAAAAGAGACATAAGATGACCTAAGATAGTCAAGTGTTCAAGTCATAGATGTCTGGAATAAGCATGAAGGAACAACGTGAAAGTTATGTTATTGTTACTACCCTGTTATGACTATGACCAACATAACTGAGTTTGCTCCTGGTATAGACACAACCTTTCCTACCAACTGGTTTGTGAATTGTGAGGTATTTCATGCTTGTCCTGACAGGCCCAAAATATTTCACAGAGCTTATGGAGGAACAAAACAGTATTGTTTTGACTAGTTTCATCCAGCGTGCACAACCTGGCTGCCCAAAAGTAGTCAGGAAATTGTTCCTTTCATACAAAAATATATGAATATCTTGACGTTTCAATGGGTTGGATTTTTTTCCCAGCTCTCACCCAATGTGATAATCTTCCGTTCATAGCAGTACAGTAAGAGCAAACAACTACACCTGAAGAACAAGTTAACACAAGTCTGATGCCCAGTCATAATCTTTATCCTCTGTATTTCAACCCATGATATCACTCTCATTGTCTTTAGCCGGAAGTTTCCTGCTTGTTACATGAGTAGCTGTGTCCTTTGTGTTCCCTGGCTCCAGAGGGTGTGATCCCACTTACGTTGTTCTTTGCTGTTACTTCCTGTAATGTAGATTACTTCCTGCCCAAGGTGAAGACCCCGCCAGGCCTCATAGGCGAGGAGGCCGCCAATCTTCCCGCGCCGCCACAACGGAACCCCCTAAGCAACTTCTCGATCAAACACCCTCTGATAGAGATTCAGTAAGTGCCTCATCATTTTTAGATGCTCCCGTCTTATCCCGTTCATTTGTGATTGAGGCATATGACTGGTTCTTTACAACATACGGTATGGGATACGTTGAAGTAGTTGATATTCATCGACTTTGTTGATTGTAGTCATTACAACTGTTTGTGGCTTTGTGACTATAGGTGCTTATTATCTGCTAACATGCCAAGATTTACTTAGTAGCAAAAGTGACTGAGATGAAAGTAATTGTTTTGCCTAGTAGTGGGTTTTCACTTTCAGTGCAGCTGGTATAGTTGTTTTGTTCAAAAGTGTGGGTCAGATTGATTGCATGTTAATGATACTGCTGTGCGTGCATGTTGGTCTGCATGGTTACGTTTGTGTGTGTGTTGCTCCTACAGGAACTCAGTGCACAGTCTGTTTTCCAAGCGGTCCTCCCTGGAGCGGAGTCGGAGTGTGTTCCATTTGGAGGTGCCTCCTCCCTGGAACCCACTGAACCCCTCAAAGACTCCCTCCCAGACAGCCCACAACAGGCTTGGTACGTCTCACACACACCGCAGCTTCTGGAGATGTTCTCCAATACACTGGTGTTCTACACTGGTGGCATACTTCTGCCCTCTGTTGGCAGCTGATTGAAGTCAGAAGGATCAGGTTTTCTCATTGTCTGATAACTACAGTGCCTTGCAAAAGTATTCGGCCCCCTTGAACTTTGCGACCTTTTGCCACATTTCAGGCTTCAAACATAAAGATATAAAACTGTATTTTTTTGTGAAGAATCAACAACAAGTGGGACACAATCATGAAGTGGAACGACATTTATTGGATAGTTCAAACTTTTTTAACAAATCAAAAACTGAAAAATTGGGCGTGCAAAATTATTCAGCCCCTTTACTTTCAGTGCAGCAAACTCTCTCCAGAAGTTCAGTGAGGATCTCTGAATGATCCAATGTTGACCTAAATGACTAATGATGATAAATACAATCCACCTGTGTGTAATCAAGTCTCCGTATAAATGCACCTGCACTGTGATAGTCTCAGAGGTCCGTTAAAAGCGCAGAGAGCATCATGAAGAACAAGGAACACACCAGGCAGGTCCGAGATACTGTTGTGAAGAAGTTTAAAGCCGGATTTGGATACAAAAATATTTCCCAAGCTTTAAACATCCCAAGGAGCACTGTGCAAGCGATACTATTGAAATGGAAGGAGAATCAGACCACTGCAAATCTACCAAGACCTGGCCGTCCCTCTAAACTTTCAGCTCATACAAGGAGAAGACTGATCAGAGATGCAGCCAAGAGGCCCATGATCACTCTGGATGAACTGCAGAGATCTACAGCTGAGGTGGGAGACTCTGTCCATAGGACAACAATCAATGGTATATTGCACAAATCTGGCCGTTATGGAAGAGTGGCAAGAAGAAAGCCGTTTCTTAAAGATATCCATAAAAAGTGTCATTTAAAGTTTGCCACAAGCCACCTGGGAGACACACCAAACATGTGGAAGAAGGTGCTCTGGTCAGATGAAACCAAAATTGAACTTTTTGGCAACAATGCAAGACGTTATGTTTGGCGTAAAAGCAACACAGCTCATCACCCTGAACACACCATCTCCACTGTCAAACATGGTGGTGGCAGCATCATGATTTGGGCCTGCTTTTCTTTAGCAGGGACAGGGAAGATGGTTAAAATTGATGGGAAGATGGATGGAGCCAAATACAGGACCATTCTGGAAGAAAACCTGATGGAGTCTGCAAAAGACCTGAGACTGGGACGGAGATTTGTCTTCCAACAAGACAATGATCCAAAACATAAAGCAAATTCTACAATGGAATGGTTCAAAAATAAACATATCCAGGTGTTAGAATGGCCAAGTCAAAGTCCAGACCTGAATCCAATCGAGAATCTGTGGAAAGAACTGAAAACTGCTGTTCACAAATGCTCTCCATCCAACCTCACTGAGCTCGAGCTGTTTTGCAAGGAGGAATGGGAAACAATTTCAGTCTCTCGATGTGCAAAACTGATAGAGACATACCCCAAGCGACTTACAGCTGTAATCGCAGCAAAAGGTGGCGCTACAAAGTATTAACTGTAGGGGGCTGAATAATTTTGCACGCCCAATTTTTCAGTTTTTGATTTGTTAAAAAAGTTTGAAATATCCAATAAATGTCGTTCCACTTCATGATTGTGTCCCACTTGTTGTTGATTCTTCACAAAAAAATACAGTTTTATATCTTTGTTTGAAGCCTGAAATGTGGCAAAAGGTCGCAAAGTTCAAGGGGGCCGAATACTTTCGCAAGGCACTGTATGTAAACTTCCGACTTCAACTGTACATAACTTCACACTTCTGACACATAATACTTTGCATGTGGGGCACAAGTGGGGACAGAAGAGTAGCTTTACTGAAATCTTATTTTAGTTGTGAAGACTAGGCTTTGAATGACAGGGGTTGCAAAGTGAAGGCCTCCTTAGGATAATATTACTGATGCCACATGCCTATGGAAGATTGAATAGGGTTGTCTTCTCAATACTCCAACCCAAGGAACGGATATGATCACGACTATAATAAATAAGAAAAATACAGTTTTATATCTTTATGTTTGAAGCCTCTAATGTGGCAAAAGGTCGCAAAGTTCAAGGGGGCCGAATACTTTCGCAAGGCACTGTATGTACAGTATTGTCATTTTTTCTTGACTAAACTAAAATACATTTTCCTTGACACATTAGTGATTTGTCACAGTCCATAATAACCACAGAGCCATGCCCCCTTACACTCTTAGAAAAAAGGGTTCCAAACGGGTTTTTCCGACTGTCCCCAAAGGAGAACCCTTTTTGGTTCCATGTAGAACTCTATGTGGAAAGGATTCTACCTGGAACCAAAAAGGGTTCTTCAAAGGGTCCTTCCATGGGGACAGCTGAAGGACCCTTTTAGGTTCAAGATGGCACCTTTTTTTCCAAGAGTGTATAGGTCCTAGGACTTCCGTTGACCCCCTGACCCCTACACCCCTGCTGCTGTTGGTGGACCCCAGGGACCAGCTCTCCCCTGTAGAAGGCAGGTCGTGCCCATTGCCGTCCCCGAGGAGCAGGAAGAAGACGAGGGGAAGCTGTGCCACCATGCCTGCGGTGCTCCGGGAAGCTCCTTCAGAAAGCGCAGACAGGACGACCTGCCTCCAGCACGAGAAGCACATACTGGATGAGGACGTCAAGGCCCAGAAGGTTAGAGCTAAGACCAAAGTTCATCAATCACACTAGTAAGCAGTGTCTTCTGATATCAGTAGCAGCTCCATTAAATTTGTTGTATTCCCACCCTGCTCCTGCATCCTATCCTCTTATTTCTCACCCTTCCCCCATCCAGGAACTTGTGTGGCTCCTACACAAGGCCCTGGAGGTGGCTCAGCTGGAGAAGCGGACGTGCACAGAGTTCCTGGCGGCCGAGGGCGAGCAGGAGCGCCTGGAGCTGCTGAGGCACTACGAGCGTCACGCCGCTGACCTACGAGGCCGCTTGTTGGAGCTGAAGGCCGAGGGGGAAGACCTGAGAACGAGCCTAGCCCAGAGGGACGCCCACGTGGCCGAGCTGCAGGAGAACGTGACCCTGATGAGGAAGAAGAACCACGCAAAACAGGAAGTGAGGCTCAGACAGGAAGGGTCAGCTAGGGAAGGATTAGAATAGGCATGTCGTCATCATTATCCTGAAAGGATTGGATAGGTGGTTTTAAGCATTACGGTGAAATTCCAAGTAACCAATCAGAATGCAAAGTAGGGGTAGATCTAGGGGTTGATTTGGGATTCGAGGGTCTATTCTATTCTATTTTGTTCCCAGTGTAGCTCTACATTTCCTGATCTAATCTAAAGATTTACGATATCATTGTCTCTTGGTATCATTCCAGGTGATCCTGAAGCTGTTAGAGAAGGTGTCAGCCTGCTTGGCCGACCCTACACGCACAGTGTCCACCACCAACGGCCTGGAGCCCCAGACCTTCCGCCAGTTAAATGAGGACACAGAGAACCTCAAGGTTGGTTTGTGGTTTGATCGGTCGACCATCAGAGTGAAGTCCGGCCTCAGACCCAGACCAGAACCATAGTCTTTTGAAGTAGATTATGTTGGTAGTCCAAATCTGAAGCATTTTTTTTTCTTTGCTTCTTTAAATACCCCGCACCCTGTGTTTCCTAGCTCTCTATTCATATTTTTCACAGGATGACATTGAGGCCTACAAGATCCAGAACAAGTTCCTGAACTCTGAGCTCTACCAGTTGACCAAGCTATGGCTCAACAGTTCCGAGCAGGAGAAAAGCCTTATGGTGAAGGTAGGCCTGCCTAGTCACTATGTGGGCTATTCAGTAGCAAATACAGTACCAGTCAAAAGTTTGGACACACCTACTCATTCAAGGGTTTTTCATTATTTGTACTATTTTCTACATTGTAGAATAGTAGTGAAGACATCAAAACTATGAAATAACACATATGGAATCATGTAGTAATCATATATTTGAGATTCTTCAAAGTAGCCACCCATTGCCTTGATGACAGCTTTGCCTACTCTTGGCATTCTCTCAAGTAGCTTCACCTGGAATTCTTTTCCAACAGTCTTGAAGGAGTTCCCACATATGCTGAGCACTTGTTGGCGGCTTTTCCTTCACTCTGCGGTCCAACTCATCCCAAACCATCTCAATTGGGTTGAGGTCGGGTGATTGTGGAGGCCAGGTCATCTAATGCAGCACTCCATCACTCTCATTATTGGTCAAATAGCCCTTACGCAGCCTGGAGGTGTGTTGGGTCATTGTCCTGTTGAAAAACAAATGATAGTCCCAATAAGCGCAAAACAGATGATATGGCGTATCGCTGCAGAATGCTGTGGTAGCCATGCTGGCCTTGAATTCTAAATAAATCCCTGACAGTGTCACCAGCAAAGCACCCACACACCATCATATCTCCTCCTCTATGCTTCACGGTGGTAACCACACATGCGGAGGTCATCCGTTCACCTACTCTACATCTCACAAAGACACGACGGTTGGAACCAAAAATCTCAAATTTGGACACAGACCAAAGGACAGATTTCCACCGGTCTAATGTCCATTGCTCGTGTTTCTTGGCCCAAGCGAGTCTCTTCTTATTATTGGTGTCCTTTAGTAGTGGTTTCTTTGCAGCAATTCGACCACGAAGGCCTGATTCAAACAGTCTCCTCTGAACAGTTGATGTTGAGATGTCTGCTTCTTGAACTCTGTGAAGAATTTATAATTGGCTGAAATCTGAGGCTGGTAACTCTAATGAACTTATCCTCTGCAGCAGAGGTAACTCTGGGTCTTCCATTCTTGTGGCGGTCCTGATGAGAGCCAGTTTCATCATAGCGCTTGGATGGTTTTTGTGACTGCACATGAAGAAACTTTAAAAGTTCTTGAAATATTCCAGATTGACTGACCTTCATGTCTTAAAGTAATGATGAGCTTTTGTTTCTCTTTGCTTATTTGAGCTGTTCTTGCCATAATATGGACTTGGTATTTTACCAAATAGGGCTATCTTCTGTATACCACCCCTACCGTGTCACAACACAACTGATTGTCTCAAATGCATTAAGAAGGAAAGAAATTCCACAATTAACAAGGCACACCTTTTAATTGAAATGCATTCCAGTTGACTACCTCATGGAGCTAGTTGAGAGAATGCCAAGAGTGTGCAAAGCTGTCATCAAGGGAAAGGGTGGCTACTTTGAAGAATCTCAAAAATGAAATATATTTGGATTTGTTTAGCACTTTCTGGTTACTGTGTTATTTCACTATTATTCTACAATGTAGAAATAGTCAAAATAAAGAAAAATAAAAGTGGAAGAGGGTTAGAGTGGATTGCGGTTAGTGTGAAACACTCTTGGCCACGAGTTGATTGAATTGGGACCTTAGTCTTGATTAGGGGGCGCTTATTTTGTGTTGCAGTGTGCATACCTGGAGGCTCGTAACTGTCAGATAGAGAGTCGTTATCTGGGCGTACTGGGGAAGCTGCAGGAGAACAAGGTTCTAGAACCGGGCCAGCGGGAGGCTGTGAGGAAACTACAAGGAGAGGACCCACTACAGGGAGACCTGAATGACGTGCGCAAACTCAACCCTGTCAGGTAACAGGGGCTCAATAGTCTAAAATGGCTTCCTTCTTTGTCTCCTTGTCTCCTCTGCTTCACTACACTGACAGATGACAGTGCTGGATTGTTGTTCACCATGCTGCTTTCAGCTGTCAGGTCCTGTGATAATTAACAATGAGACATAAGAGAGAGACAATACATTAAATCAACAACACAGTCAGACAATGAGTGAACATTTTTATATCATCAGAACCATTGATCTTTTTCTTTTGGCTGTCCCTCAGGGAGCACGACGAGTACGGCTTCAAGATCATCCCAGACTACGAGGTGGAGGACATAAAACTGCTGGCCAAGATCCAGGCCCAGGAGATCCGCTCCCACAGCCTGCTGAGGCAGGAGGCCGGGGACAGACTCTTGCTGGGCCGCTGGGCTCAGTATCTGGGGGGCCGCCCGGCCGACAACCTCTGCCCCTCTTCGGAGCTCAAAAGCCTTCTGCGGGGCGGCGTGCCGTGCGAGTACCGCCCACGGGTGTGGCGCTGGGTGGTGAGGGTGCGCACACGCGCGCTATGGGAGCGCCACCCGGATCGCTACCAGCAGGTGGGTGGTATTGGATTAAGCAAGTTCACCTTACAATGTAGCTCTCAATCGCTCAATCTACTGTACACTACCATTCAACAGTTTGGGGTCACTTAGAAATGTCCTTATTTTTTTAAGAAAAGCACTTTTTTTGTCCATTAAAATAACATCAGATTGATCAGAAATACAGTGTAGACATTGTTAATGTTGTAAATGACTATTGTAGCTGGAAACGGCTGATTTTTTTATGGAATATCTACATAGGCCCATTATCAGCAACCATCACTCCTGTGTTCCAATGGCACGTTGTGTTAGCTAATCCAAGTTTATAATTTTAAAAGGCTAATTGATCATTAGAAAACCTTTTTGCAATTATGTTAGCACAGCTGAAATCTGTTGTGCTGATTTAAAGAAGCAATAAAACTGGCCTTCTTTAGACTAGTTGAGTATCTGGAGCATCAGCATTTGTGGGTTTGATTACAGGCTCAAAATGGCCAGAAACAAATAACTTTCTTCTGAAACTCGTCAGTCT
Source organism: Oncorhynchus mykiss (assembly GCF_013265735.2). Classification (NCBI taxonomy): domain Eukaryota; kingdom Metazoa; phylum Chordata; class Actinopteri; order Salmoniformes; family Salmonidae; genus Oncorhynchus; species Oncorhynchus mykiss. Next base: position 33,771,535 of record NC_050571.1, on the reverse strand, counting down.
ATTCTTGTTCTGAGAAATGAAGGCTATTCCATGTGAGAAATTGCCAAGAAACTGAAGATCTCGTACAACACTGTGTACTACTCCCTTCGCAGAACAGCGCAAACTGGCTCTAACCAGAACAGAAAGAGGAGTGGGAGGACCCGGTGCACAACTGAGCAAGAGGACAAGCGCATTAATTGCAAAAAGGGTTTACTAATGATCAATTAGCCTTTTAAAATGATAAACTTGGACAACATGCCATTGGAACACAGGAGTGATGGTTGCTGATAATGGGACTCTGTACGCCTATGTAGATATTCCACAAAGAAATCAGCCGTTTCCAGCTACAATAGTCATTTACAACACTAACAATGTCTACACTGTATTTCTTATCAATTTGATGTTATTTTAATAGACAATTTAAAAAAACTTTTCTTTCAAAAATAAGGACATTCTAAGTGACCCTTATCTTTTGAATGGTAGTGTATGTCTCAATATACAGTTTCTACAGTGCATTTGGAAAGTATTTCAGACCCCTTCCCTTTTTCCACATTTTGTTACTTTATAGCCTCACTCTAAAATGTAATAAATAAAATAAAAAATCCTCATCAATCTACTTGCATAATGACAAGCGAAAACATTTTTACAAATAAAAAAACAAATACCTTACACAAGTATTCAGACCCTTTGCAATGAAACTCGAATTTGAGCTTAGGTGCATCCTGTTTCCATTAATCATCCTTGAGATGTTGATACAACTTGATTGGTGTCCACCTGTGGTCAATTCTTTGGATTTGACATAATTTGGAGAGGCACACACCTGTCTATGTAAGGTACCACAGAGCAAAAGCCAAGCCATGAGGTTGAAGGAATTGTCCATAGAGTTCCGAGACAGGATTGTGTTGAGACACAGATCTGGGGAAGGGTACCAAAACATTTATGCAGCATTGAAGGTCCCCAAGAGCCTCCAATCATTCTTAAATGGAAGAAGTTTTGAACCAACCAGACTTGGCCGCCCTGCTAAACTGAGCAAACCGGGGGAAAGGCCCATGCTCAGGGAGGTGACCAAGAACTCGATGGTCACTCTGACAGAGCTCCAGAGTTCCTCTGTGGAGATGGGAGAACCTTCCAGGACGACACCCATCTCTGCAGCACTCCACCAATCAGGCCTTTATGGTAGCGTGGCCAGATAGAAGTCACTCCTCAATAAAAGGCACATGACAGTCCACTTAGAGTTTGCCAAAATGTAATGAAAACCTGCTCCAAAGCACTCGGGACCTCAGACTGGGGTGAAGGTTCACCTTCCAACATGACAACGACTCTAAGCACACAGCCAGGACAACGCAGGAATGGCTTCGGGACAAGTCTCTGAATGTCCTTGAGTGTCCCAGCCTGAGCCCGGACTTGAACCTGATGGAACATCTCTGGAGAGACTTGAAAATAGCTGTGCAGCGATGCTACCCATCCAATCGGACAGAGCTTGAGAGAATCTGCAGAGAAGAATGCAAGAAACTCCCCAAATACAGGTGTGCCAAGCTTGTATCGTGATACCCAAGAAGACTCTATGCTCTGTAATCGCTTCCAAAGGTGCTTCAACAAAGTACTGAGTAGAGGGTCTGAATACTTTATGTAAATGTTATAATTTTTTTTATACATTTGCAAAGATTCTAAAAACCTGTTTTTGCTTTGTTGTTATGGGGTATTGTGTGTAGATTGAGGATTTAAAATATTTAAAAAATCAATTTTTAGAACAAGGCTGTAACGTAACAATATTTGAAAAAAGTCTAGGGGTTCTGAATACTTTTAGAATGGACTGTATATCTGTCTGTCCATCTTTCCATCCACCTACATGAAATCTGTCCATTATTGTTGTAGCTGTGCCAGAAGAGCCTTACATCGCCCCACCAGGCCTCCAGACAGATCCAGTTGGACCTGTACCGCACTCTCACCACCAATCAGCATTTCTCCTCACCCTCCAGCCCCGCCCTGCAGCAGCTCCAACGAATCCTGCTGGCCTTCTCCTGGCAAAACCCCACCATCGGCTACTGCCAGGGCCTCAACAGGTGCACAATACATACCTATATTAGTCAGCAGTGTGCTGAATAAAATATAAAAAACAAGAAATACTGCCATCTAATGGACAAAGTTGTAAACTGATATATATATAGTGCCGACTCCAAAACAATTACCTACACAATGTTCTCAGCTTAATAAATGCCTGAGGAAGACAATTATATTTTTGTGAAAATATAATTGTCTTGTCTAAAACATACATTTTCTTCTATCTGGCTACTCAGGGCAGGCTATAAATATACAAAACAAGCTTTCACAGACCTCAAAATGATCTCTACAGAATATGGGGTGCCATGTGGCTCAGTTGGTTGAGCATGGTGCCTGCAACACCATGGTTGTGGGTTCGATTCCCACGGAGAACCAGTAAGGGGGAAAAAAGTATGAAAATGTGTGCTCTGGAAAAGAGCCTCTGCTAAATGACTAAAATGTCAAATGAATGACCAAGGACAACTGTGACGTTGGCCACTCCTTCTCCCTTCAGGCTGGCAGCCATAGCTCTCCTGGTGCTGGAGAGTGAGCAGGATGCCTTCTGGTGTCTAGTAGCTGTGGTGGAGGCCATCATGCCCCAGGACTACTACACCAAAACGCTCATATCCTCGCAGGTAAGGATTCGGCTCCAAGGATATGTTTTTAAACAACGGCATGCGTAGCATTAATGGTATCGAGATCTACAGTTCTGTAAGTTCTCTACTGTAGTAAAAAATGTACAACATTATGGGAAGTTGTGGTTTTAACTGATTTTAGTTCTGCATCTGTTCCAAAACATGGAACTGAATAGCGCATAGTTTAATGAACGATGTAATGAATTCAAGATTTGTCACATGTCAATATCGGTTAACGCCGTCTGCTGATGTGACCCAGTGGGACGTGGTGTGTGTGTGGATGTTGCAGGCAGACCAGTGTGTGCTAAAGGACTTCATGGCTGAGAAGATACCCCGGCTGGCGGCTCACTTTGAGGAGCATAGCGTGGATGTGTCCCTCATCACTTTCAACTGGTTCCTCGTGGTGTTCGTAGAGAGCCTGCCCAGCGATATCCTCCTGCGAGTGTGGGACGCCTTCCTCTATGAGGGTACCAAGGTACCCCACCTGAGAGAGACTAGAGCCTGGGCTGGAAACATGTAAACAGCCCCTAGCCCAGGGGCATTCAAATTTGGGCCTCGTTGACTGACCTGGTATAAAATTATTAGTAGTAGTAAATAAACCACTTCTAATGTAAACATGCGTGCATGTTTTTTGTGCAGGTGATATTTCGGTATGCCCTGGCTCTGTTCAAGTACAAAGAGGAGGACATCTTGAAGATCCATGACAGTGGGGAGATCTACCAATACCTGCGCTTCTTTGCCAAGACCATCTCTGACGGCAGGTGAGGGGCCACAAAAATCATCGAAGGTCAAAATGTGGAGGCAGTGTTGTGAAAATATAGCACTATATTAGGTCAGTGTTTCTCTAGTGGGACAGGAACCACTATAGCAGGGGTCTTAAACTCCTGGAGGACTGGTGTGCATTTTTTTTGTTACAGCCAAGCCCAGCACTAACACACCTGATACACCCCTACGTGGATTTTGAACCATTCCACCAAATCATGTTTAGCTTGTCATTTGTAACCAGTTAAGTTGTTCTATTATCTATATGGTTTGCGCTTTTTGTCCTGTACCTTCTGAGACCATTCTTTTTCTGGTGCCCTATTTAGTCGGTGTGTTAATGGCAGAGCAGACTAAGGAGCTATTTTTTTCCGTAGGCCAAGACAGACATCACCATATATAATTCAGATAGCAGCAGTGACGGCAGAGCTATGGGCTCAACACTTGGGAGATAAGAGGCTATACAGCCAGATGAGTGCATTGAGGGCACTATTCACCACAGTCTCTCATCTCCAAACAAAGAGCAGATGAGATACCAGGGCTGTGTTTACAAAGGCAGCCCAATTGATACATTTTTCATTAATTGGTCTTTTAATGTGAAAAGATCAGATGTGATTAGTGGAAAAAATATCAGAATTGGGCTGCCTGTATAGACATAGCCAGGATTAATTACTCGGCATCACTTTTTCAGAAACTCCTGTCCGACCAATGCATGCATGCATGTACAGAGATGGAGCTATTGCTCCTGTAAGTGAGCAATATGAGCAAAACAAAAATGTCAATTAGAGACCTAGGGTTAGCTCAATACAACTTGTTAATTTTTATTTATTTAGCCATGCAGCATATAGATTAATTCTACTGTATGGAAATAAGCAGGTTGAGTAATATTGGGCTTGTCCAATAGGAAGCTGACCAACATTGCCTTCAGTGACATGAACCCGTTCCCCATGAAGCTGTTGAGGAACCGGCGTGCGCTGCATCTGGAGCGCCTGCAGGGGGAGCTCAGAGAGCTGGAGGCCCAGCAGAGAGAGTTTGTCACAGAGAGCGCACAGCGCAAGGACTTGGACACTATACTGGTCAGCGAGGACGATGAGGAGCTGTAGTGACCATTAGGGACTCTGGACAGAGAGGGATGGTGATGAATCCTGTGGACTTACTAGGCAACGGGTTTGAAATGCCACCTTGTAGAACAGCGTTTCTCAAACTCAGTCCTGGGGCCCCGTTTTGCACTAGCACTACACAGCCGATTCAAATAATCAAAGCTTGATGACGAGTTGGTTATTTGAATCAGCTGTGCAGTGCTCGGGCAAAAACCAAAACGTGCATCCTTTGGGGCCCACGGGACTGAGTTTGGGTAACGCTGTTGTAGACTACGGAAGGGCCATCTTGTTAGTGGCCCAGCTGGTACGGATTTGACCCAGGATACATTTGTTTTATGCCTTTAAGGTAAATAATGTCAGTTATGGTCAAGAACACTAAACCTGACCAACCATATTCTCACTGAATCATTGTATTAGTATTATTTACTGTATATGCACTGCCAAAGGGAATTAATGCCAAAGACAATTTACTACAGTAGGTATTTCAAACTATGGTCATGTAGAGTTTTATACATTTCAATTGCATATTTTGTCATGAACTTTGTAGCCACACAAGTGTTATGAAATGTAATATAACTGCCCTATGTGCCCAAAAGTATGTGGATTCAACCATTTCAGCCACACCTGTATAAAATCAAACACACAAACATTGGCAGTAGAATGGCCTTACTGAAGAGCTCAGTGATGTTCTACATGGCACCGTCATAAGATGCCACCTTTCCAACAAGTCAGTTCGTCAAATTTCTGCCCCGGGTCAACCGTAAGTGCAACACTCACTACCGGAGTTCCAAACTGCCCCTGGAAGCAACGTCCGCACAATAACTGTTTGTCGGGATCTTCATGAAATTACTTTCCATAGCCGAGCAGCCGCACACAAGCCTAAGATCACCATGTGCAATGCCCAGCATCAGCTGGAGTGATGCAAGGCTCGCCACCAGACAACACATTCTCTAGTGATAAATCAGGCTTCACCATCTGGCAGTCCGATGGATGCCAGGAGAAAACGACATGCCCAAATACATAGTGTCAACTGTAAAGTTTGGTGGAGGAATAATGGCCTAGGGCTCTTTTTCATGAGTCGGGCTAGGCCCCTTAGTTCCAGTGAAGGGAAATCTTAACTCTACAGCATTAACATTGACATTCTAGATGATTCTGTGCTTCCAACTTTGTGGAAACAGTTTGGGGGAAGGCCTTTTCCTGTTTCAGCGCCCTCGTGCACAAAGCGAGGTCCATACAGAAATGTTTGTCAAGATCGGTGTGGAAGAACTAGACTGGCCTGCACAGAGCCCGGACCTCAACCCCATCGAACACCTTTGGGATGAATTGGAATACCGACTGCGAGCCATGCCGACCTCACTAATGTTCGTGGCTGAATGGAAGCAAGTCTCCGCAGCAATGTTTCAACATCTAGTGTAAAAGCTTTCCTAGAAGAGTAGAGGCTGTTATAGCAGCATATTAATTAATGCCCATGATTTTGGAATGAGATGTTCGATGAGCAGTTGTCCACATACGACATGGCCAAAAGTATATGTGTACAGTACAATTAAAGACAGTGAACGACAAGTGTACATTTTCCAATTTATTACCTTTATCTTTAACAAATATACATAAATAATAAATATAAAAATCAAACATTGTCCAATGTTAAACAACCTTACCGCAGAGAAGTAGCTAAAAGCTAGTGTTACCAGACAATTAAACTGATGTTGCCTATTCATAACAGTATCTGTTTCTAGGAATTGTCCATTCCCGTGTGACAAGAATAGACGCGCAGTTTGTTTCCAAGAACGAAGAAGAGGTTGACTCATCTCGAAAAACAGTGGCTTTGTTGCTGAGTAAAGCTATTGTTCTATCAGTAAAGTCAGTGTTAAGTCACGTGGATCTAATGCCGTAATATTCACACCCAACATATTGATGGCCCGCTCTAAAAAGGGAGCGAGAATAAAACCGGGACGGAAAACATGCAGGATGTTTATGGTCCATCGTTTTGAGTAGCTACTGGCTTTAACAATACTGGCTCTTCCATGTAGTAGGGCTTTCTGGCGCGCGGCAATAGAAGCTGACAAATCAAGCATCGCGTCTCCGCTGTTGGCGGAGCAGCTTGCTTTACAAGCGAATAAAAATGTTTGAAAGAAAAATAAACCAGAACAGAAAATTAACACACCATCAGTGTTCCCCCATTTTGCACAACAACGTCTCTGTCCAAGTTGTCAGTGTTTGAGTTTCCTATTGTGTGTGTCGACTGGTCGAGTTTGGCAAACAGAACAGCGTGGGTTATGACTGGTAGTGCCCGATGTAATGTGTCCCTAGGGCATAAGCTTTGTCTTCTATAATGGACACATACCCAGATAATTGCAGAGTTATCAGTAGTATGCCCTGTGTCATAAGTGGATTCATTGATTGCACTAGGCATCTTTTAGGGCAAGTTTGCTCACTTGGGAAAGTTCTGTCCTCTGAAAAAGCTCTAAATTGTACTGACTGACCAAGCTAGACATTTAACTATTTTAACAGATATCTTAAATTGATCTGTGTTGAAATGAATACCACCTTAGTGGTATTCAATTCTTAACATGCTTTGCGCATTAGATTTCTGTGGCAGGGACAATTCGGTTTGACCTTTACATGCATGCTCTTAATATTTCCTGGGCAAATCCTAGTGTATACCCGGAGAAAAGCTTACCAAAAGACTTTAGTTTTCCTATCTTGAAACATTGTTTTTGTGAAGGACGGCTGGCGCTTGTTCGCTCACACGAGGCTGAAAATGAAAGGTTGTGTGAACAGTCACCTCTCCTTTCAACAACATTGAAAATATCCACCAGGATCACTTAATTTCAGAATACTATTCAGTCTTGTCAACACATTAAACTCCCATTACAAAATAACAGCATACATCATAATGTGCAATTCATATCATTCTGAACTCCTTCACATAAACAAAAAAGGGAGCATTTTCTGACTTATATCAATCAAAAGGGGGGGACAGTTGTTCTTCAGTCGTGTCGATGGATTCAGTGCTCTGGGTATCAAATACACAAATCTACTGCAAAAAGAAGAGGGGACTTTAAGGCTTACAGCACTTCTACCCCCATTATACACTTATGGGAGTCACATTACTAACCAATAACATAGTGGGCGCAGCCTATGGAACCGGTTAAGGCAAAGTGCGAGTTTGTGTCCCCCTCACCTTTGTGTCCCCCTATCACAGAGATGCTATCGCTATGCCAGGACCGTTTGTCTTGAAAAACTGTAGTGCAAGTAGGAAGACATTTTTGTAGTGGTAAATACTGACGATGTTGCGTTATTGCTTGAGGGCTACAAAGTCTGAGTTTGCTTTCTACTGAGACTTCCCACAACAGTGGAAGAGGACTCCAATTAGGTCAAAATGTCCATCGATCCAAATAAAGACTGACTGGTTTGATGAATAAACCAAGTGAATCAAAAGACTAGGGCACAATTGGTTGAGTTCTAAGAAAAGCAACAGACTTTGCAGCCTTCTGGATTGTTCTCTGTTAATGTCAAGTCCAATTCAAAGAAATGAACCCTTAGTACCAAGTAGGTACACTAGTGAAGTGTAGCATAGCCAGATCAGGGCCAAACATAAGGACAATTCAGAGTATGCTATTCTGTTCTTCTGAAATAGACTACATTTTCTTTGTATCATGTTTATTTAGACCTGTAGGCTATATTAAATAGATTTATATATATTTGTAAATGTTGATGTTCCAAAGGACTGCATCAGTGGCTTGTAGGCTATGCATGGAAGCCAGGAGATGCTAAACATGTTCATGTTAATTAACGGTCAATTACCATGAGACCAGCTGACAAAATTTCATGACCGCCGCAGCCCTAGTCCCAACACCTAGAAACTTCTCATGGTCCCTTGTATATCTAAGAAGAAGTGTCTAGGTATAAGGGGGATACACTTCCAATCGGCAGTAACTTTTGTCTCCAAGTCCCTCCAGACCATGGGAACTAGAAGTAGTCTTCCCCCTGCTGTTACACACAGTTGTATGATCGCATCCTCTGTTTCTGTACATCCCAAAAATGTAAGAAAAATAAATCAATCACAGCCAGCCTTGGGGGGGGGGGGGGGGGGGGACTTTCAGAAGTATGCTGCAATCTGGTAAAAATACACCTACTTTCAAAACAAAAACTCTTATGGCGCACAATTCAAATGCAAACGTGAGTCTAACGTACTTAAGTTTCAGTGGTTGATTAAAAACACACATCTAAGTGCTATATCATTGCATGACAAATGTCCAACCCAAAGTGTTTCAATACATTTTAGTACTGTGTTCGACTAGATGGCAATCATTTTTTAGTCTTATAAAAAAGGACATCACTACGAAAAATGCATCAGCCTTTTAAAATATGCAGGGCTTCAATATAAAGTGCTTCATTACATAGTGTTTTTGTTTGTTTTTACAGTTTCTTATTAAAATATTGTATTCCCTGGAGTGAAACCATAGTAAACATGTTACACATTGGTAAAAATAAACATTTTGGAATGTCTTTTTAAAAAGTTCCATTAGTTGATTTTGGTCAAGCTGAACTTGTTCCTGGAGCCTGGAAAGCAAAGTTATTCAAGTGTTATTACTCCATTCACAGTATCGCATGCAGTCTTTAAAAAAATATGGAATGGGTGAAAAAAAGGGTTAGATCCATTTCCCAATTTTTTTTTTTTTTTTAAATGGACAAGTTACAGAAAATGGACACCATGCAGTGGAATGGTGAGGGGGTAAGGGGGTCCATCTTGTGCCCTGAAGGCTGGACATTCAGAGGAGGGCGGAGGGAAACACCTGTGTATCCTTGTGTAAAAGCTGAATTGCTGCTGTTATCAACGCTGATTGTGCATTATGACAAATACACATAGCTTATTACTTTAAACTATTGGGGGAGATACTACCTCTATAACTACCAAATTACAATATTAATTTGACCCATAATGCTATCTGAGTGTATCTAGGAGATAAGAAAAGGCCAAATCTACAAGTAAACAGAGTTGGCAACTTCAGTAGCTCCTAACAGCTGTCTAAATAATTCCGGCAGGAAATCCAGTAGCACGGTACATTAGACGGGAAATATGAGTCATACATCTATCTCCCCATCGGTCCCTTTTAGCATTGCAGAATAAAAACTGCCTTTGTTGTTGCTCACTGCTGTTTACTTTGGGGGGGGGCGGACTGTTCATTTCATATGGTTCCTTTGTGTTCATTTCCCCCCCATCTTTCTAAGCTGACAGCTGATTATCTGCACTACCAGACATGTCCTTCTCTACCAAAAAGCACCATGGTGATGAAAAGGCAACAACAAAAAACGAACAAAATGTACACTTCAGGTTCAAGATAGCCAGGAGATGACAGGCGAGAAAAAAAACGGAAAGGGATTGAATAGTTAGTAGAGATGAGGGTGAGGGGGATGCCGTGGTTGTGCATTAGATAGCATGCGTTAGCTAGCATGAGAAGAAGACCGTTTAGGTGGCTTCGGTTGTGGCTGAGGCACGACAGCGGGGGAGGGTTTCTGGAGCAGCGTGGCGAAGAGGAAGAGTGTGGAGGTGGGCAGGTAGACGAAGAAGAAGAGGACCATGTCCTCAGTCAGGCAGAGGATCAAGGGGACCACGGTACTTTGCTCCCCCAGGGCCCAGTCCACCAGCACCCCTGCTAGGAGGTAATACACATGGAACTCCTGCAGCTCCTCCCACTCTCCCCCGCCTCCATCCAAGCCCCAGCCCACCGCCTCAGTTTCTCCGCCCAAGTCGCCGCTCCCTCCGCTCTCACTCACCATGGGCTTCATCTCCATCCCCTCCACCGACACCACCTCAGTGGGCCGGCTTCGCCCTCGCTCTGCCACCCGCTCCAGCTTCCTGCTGTTTTCCACAAACTCCTGCAGGGGGGAATGGAAAGTAATGTCACATACCATGTGCTGAAACACACCCGTGTCGGTTAATTTACCATAGGAATGCATTTCCTACATCATTAAACCACAGAATCCTTGGTACTTCAGTTTCAAAGCAAAAAACCTATATTCCTAATGAGTGCCACATAAGTTGCGTATTGCAGCTTATATCATCCTAAACCTAACATTTCTAACTGGGCTATTCTGATCTATCTATCTATCTATCTGCTCAAAAAAATAAAGGGAACACTTAAACAACACAATGTAACTCCAAGTCAATCACACTTCTGTGAAATCAAACTGTCCACTTAGGAAGCAACACTGATTGACAATAAATTTCACATGTCGTTGTACAAATGGAATAGACAACAGGGGGAAATTATAGGCAATTAGCAAGACACCCCCAATAAAGGAGTGGTTCTGCAGGTGGTGACCAGACCACTTCTCAGTTCCGATGCTTCCTGGCTGATGTTTTGGTCACTTTTGAATGCTGGCGGTGCTTTCACTCTAGTGGTAGCATGAGACGGAGTCTACAACCCACACAAGTGGCTCAGGTAGTGCAGCTCATCCAGGATGGCACATCAAAGCGCCACTGGCGCCCTGTGCGCTTCACAGATGAAAGCAGGTTCACACTGAGCACATGTGACAGACGTGACAGTCTGGAGACGCCGTGGAGAACGTTCTGCTGCCTGCAACATCCTCCAGCATGACCGGTTTGGCGGTGGGTCAGTCATGGTGTTGGGTGGCATTTCTTTGGGGGTGCCGCACAGCCCTCCATGTGCTCGCCAGAGGTAGCCGGACTGCCATTAGGTACCGAGATGAGATCCTCAGACCACTTGTGAGACCATATGCTGGTGCGGTTGGCCCTGGGTTCCTCCGAATGCAAGACAATGCTAGACCTCATGTGGCTGGAGTGTGTCAGCAGTTCCTGCAAGAGGAAGGCATGCTATGGCCTGGCCCGCCCGTTCCCCAGACCTGAATTTAATTGAGCACATCTGGGACATCATGTCTCGCTCCATCCACCAACGCCACGTTGCACCGCAGACTGTCCAGAAGTTGGCGGGTGCTTTAGTCCAGGTCTGGGAGGAGATCCCTCAGGAGACCATCCGCCACCTCATCAGGAGCATGCCCAGGCGTTGTAGGGAGGTCATGCAGGCACATGGAGGCCACACACACTACTGAGCCTCATTTTGACTTGTTTTAAGGACATTACATCAAAGTTGGATCAGCCTGTAGTGTGGTTTTCCACTTTAATTTTGAGTGTGAATCCAAATCCAGACCTCCATGGGTTGATAAAAATTATCAATGGAAATCAAATTTGTGATTTTGTTGTCAGCACACTCAACTATATATAGAAAAAAGTATTTAATTCATTCAGATCTAGGATGTGTTATTTTAGTGTTCCCTTTATTTTTTTGAGCATTAATATTATATATATATAAAATGAATATATTAGAGCTACTGCCAAGTCCCAAACAAAGAATATTTTCAATTTCCTTTCAGCTTCTACATTTTTAAACATCCATCCAGAGAACTCCAGTCAAGAAGGCTCCCTTCTGATTTCTCCCACTACCTCTCATTAAATGTTCAAGGTTGTGTGCTACATGAAACAAGCCACTTTGCATATTTTGTGAGTTTCTTTCCCCCCTGATATGCCTGACAAGTGTGCTGACAGCTCTCCCAAAAGAAGAGCATAAGGTTACGGGAAAAAAATAATTTCAATGCCACATTTTGAATACATGTTCATCCCTGGATGATTTTGAGTTGTAGGATAAATGGAGCATCCAAAGATGCATGTAGTGAGGGGGAAGATACAAAGATAAAAAACAGTGTGTTCAACAACTCAAATGAACAGTAGGACTCCACAACACTATAAACAATTTTTTTGCATTGATAAACCTGACATGGACCAAAAATGGTTGAATACCGTTCTACTGTCCTGAGAATTGCTCAATAAACAAAACCACACTCCTACATACATGTGCAAATAGATAAAAAAATAATAAAAAATCCCACATCTTCGCGTAGCTTACCATCAGGGCTTTGTCCATGTAGAACTCTCTGCCCGGTGTGCCGTCATTGTATTTGGTGTCGATGGCGAAGCAGAGGAAGAGCACATCCACCACGATCTCGAACATGGACAGGAAGCAGTGGGCCACCAGGAAGGCAAAGAGGCAGACGATGATGAGGGGGAGGACCCACTCTGCGTAGTCCCGCTGGTAGTTAAGCAGCAGTACGCCGGCAAACGCTGTGGACGTCACGATCAGGATCTGACCGCACACACACACATATGCAATATGCATCAGTGACATGATAATGACGACTGACTGCATTAGTTACATCCTGCATTAATACAAAAGTCAACCCCATTTTAATTCTTGAAACAGCTTCATTCTTAAATAGCCCATTGTAAAGGGGGACTCCCGAGTGGCACAGCGGTCTAAGGCACTGCATCGTAGTGGCGTCACTACAGACCCAGGTTCATTCCCAGGCTGTGTCACAATCGGGAGTCCCATAGGGCGGCGCACAATTGACCCAGCATCATCCGGGTTAGGGGAGAGTTTGGCTGGGGGGAGCTTTACTTGGCTCATTGCACTCTAGCAACTCCTTGTGGAGGGCCAGGTGCGTGCAGGCTGACCTCGGTCGTCAGTTGAACGCGTTTCCTCCGACACATTGGTGCGGCTGGCTTCAGGGTTAAGTGGGCGGGTGTTAAGCACGATTTGGCAGGTCAGGTTTCAGAGGACGCATGACTCGACCTTTGCCAAGTGCAAGGTCCTCAAACCCGTTGGGGAGTTGTAGCGATGAGACAAGACCGAAAATGGGGGTAAAAAACAAAATTCCATTGTAAGTATAGGGATGAATGTCCACTACTCTGAATCCCTCCATTATCCCAGCAGCCCCCTCACCTTGCCAAGGAAAAGGACAAAGTCTCCAACAGCGTTGATGGCCGCAACCCTTAGAGCGTTCTCCACCAGGATCACAAAGGCGTCGCGCGCCGACGTACAGAAACTGGTACTGTTGATGGCTGTCGCCGCGTACGCATTCTACACACACAGAGAGAGAGAGACTACAGTCACTACAGCGAACAAGCTGGATACAACACATCTCTTCATCCATCATTATTTACAATGATCAAATTAGGGGGAAAGAAAGAGTGCCTACCTGATTCAAATAGTTGAGGCACTTCTCCAAACACCATAAGCAGCAGATACAAGTCTTCAACATGCAGCGAGCACATGCATTTTCCTGTGTGAGAGAGAGGTATCCGAGGTGCACTACTTTAAAAAAAAATAGATAAATACATTTGAAAAATGTTCCCCGCAGAGCTCCAAATCTTGGTTGTCTTACATCTCAACGCCAAACCAAAAGAGAAGCAGACAAGACCCAAAGTCAGATTGCCGTGCCGAACTTGCAGCTCTCTTTCAGAGCATCACTCAGGTAAAGTTACCTCCCCTCTCAGAGCTCTAATGTTAATTTATCCCTTCCATTCAGTGTGCTGCAGGGTGTCTCTCCATTGATCAAGTCAATGAACAACACTTGGGGCGTAACAACAAACAGCAGGCTAAGGACAAGACACTAGCTTACGTCACCCACCAAGGAGAATAAAGCAAAATACCTAGTCATTGTGTCTCATTTATGATCCAAACCAACAACCCTAAAAATCACCAGCACCGTACCAAACCCAAACAGCTCTCTGAACCTAAAATACAGTTTAACTCTGCATAGAACTTTACAATAAACATTTTCCCTCTATTTTCTTCTGTAAACTGTCCTAAACGGATCAACCGAAGATAGGCTTCATAAGTCATTATAGCCGATGCCATGTCACAACTGCAATTTCGACTGCAATTTCAATCTATTGTTGACAAGCCAAAAAGCTAGCCTTGATTAGCTTGCCCATCACTCAGGACAGCATTTTATTATTCTCCATACAATCAAATGAGAGAGACAGAAAGACAGAGGGAGATGGAAGAGAGAGAAAGAAGAGCATAAACTGTGTGCGTTACCTTGCCCTTGAGCTGGTTGTGGACGTACATGAGGAAGAGGCGTGGGATCTTGACCAGGGTGATAATGAAGGAGCCCTTGGCCACAGTGCCCAGGTGGTACCTCATCAGCCTCAACGATGACGACAGGATGGGCGTCACCGGCAGCTTGTTCTTGTCCCTGAAATGGGGGGGGGGGGGGGGGGGGGGTAGAGGGAGAGAGAATACCATAAACCACCCGTCACCACTGACTTCTCCGAGGCCTTTGACAAAAAAACACCAACCCGTGGCCATTGGACTGGGTGTCAGACCTGCCCCCTCACAGCGTGGTTCTGCCGTTTTGTGACCGGACGCAAACAGGTACACTACCGAGACAGCCTGTCAGACTGGCAGGAGCTGACGGAATGGGCCCTTATCTTCCTTGCGGTCATTGACTGTGCGTCCCTGGGTCATCGACAGTAGGTGGAAATATGTTGCCGATCTAAAATCTGGTCCACACGTGCACAACAGGTTACCTCAGCACACCACAGCAGGACCTGAACAAATTCGACACGTCATTCAAGCAGAACGTCACTGAACCCTGCCAAGTGCAAGGTCCTATCAGTGTCCTTCACAAGAAATCCACCTGTCCCATGCCCTCTCCGGATCGAGGGCCAGAAGCTCAGTGTGTGATAGCGTGAACATTTTACAGGGGAACAGTACAGAAGGTCTTACAATGGGGCGAGCAGGTTGCTACTATTATGAGAAAACGTTGTTTTCTCCTTCAACGCCTTAAGGTTCCATGTGCCACAGGAAGATCTGGTGAGCATTTAAACAGGCTACATGCGCCACATCCTGGAGTATGCTGACCCTGCTTGGCACAGCTCACTGATCCAAGCCCACTCTGATGACCTGGAGTCATTCAGCAGATGCTCTTATCCAAAGAGACTTACATTCAGCAGCTACTCTTCCTGGGGTGTGCATAAGACGTACAAATACATGACAAGTACAGAACAGTTATAGACAAGAACAAAATATATTACATTAAATTAAAAATAGGAGCTATACACAAAACATTAAGACCACCTGCTCATTCCATGACAGACGGAGCAGGTGAAAGCTACGATCCCTTATTGCATTGTCGGAACTAGAAGCACAAGCATTTCGCTACACTCGCATTAACATCTGCTAACCATGTGTATGTGACAAATAAAATTTGATTTGATGACACTTCAAATCAGTGTAGATGAAAAATGTAAGTGCCTTTGAACGGGAAACGGTCGGTGCCGAGCGCAATTGTTTGTGTCAGAACTGTAACACTGCTGGGGTTCACGCTCAACAGTGTCCCGTGCGTTTCAAGAATGGTCCACCACCCAAAGAACATCCATCCAACTTGACAACTGTTGGAAGCATTGGAGTCCACATGAGCCAGTATCCCTGTTAAACGCTTTCGACACCTTGTGGAGTCCATGCCCCAACAAATTGAGGCTGTTCTGAGGGCAAAAGGGGAAGGCACTACTGCCTTCCCCTTTTCTGTAATTAGTTACAAAACAATAGAAATGCAATTGAGTATTGCTGTTGTTTGTCTGGCATCCAATAGTCCATTATCAACTCTGTTGACCATGACAGCATTTTGCAGAGAAAAATTGGTTGAGGTACAGTATACTATTTAGGCTCGGAATGACGTGGCCCATTGTTTACCTGGCAACGACCACAAGAGCATTTCAAAGAGTGGTCAGTCAAAGTGAGCTCATATGAATATAATCTCCCTGCCCACTCAGCCTGTTCTTTCAGGCTTTCTGATAGCTAGAGAAATGAAAGGGTACAATTTCTTCAATTCTGAGCATTTTAATAGTGTTAAAATATGATGTTTGGTCATTCTATTTTTACTTTGACTGGGCAGGACCTTTAAGAATGCACGACATTGACTTTTTTTACCCTTATTTTTTTATTGCTCTTATCCATTAATATTTTGTATGCTCATGAATTTCAGTTTGTATTAACTACTAGGAGTGTGAGAAAAACAATCTTCAAAAAATAAATTAAGATAAATTAAATGAAGCGACAGTGAAAGGGGGGGCAGAGAGGAGTTTAAATTGGCATTCCTGTTATTCTCTCTAATTTCAATATCTCTGTGATAAAATAAAAAAAATTGAGGTATTTATGGGTTAAGCAAATTTTTGTGACAAGCGGACAATAAAATCAAATATTGTTACTAAGCATGATTATAGCCGATATCCTATCAAATAAACATACATTTGTACATAAATCATGAAAACATTTCTGAACCAGACCTTGTGAAGTAGTACGTGACCACAGCCCCAGCTACAGTCATCTGCTGGCAGGCCAGGATGAACTCACTGATCCAGATGAGGCCCACAGCGTGGTACCACGTCATGTACTGCAGAGGCCCAGTCAGCCGGAACTCTGTCAGACCAGTCTCCTCGTTCTGGACCGGATTCCCTGAGGGGGACATGTCAGACTCAGTCTAGTGGTCGGGACTAGTTTGGAAAAGTTCCTCAATAAGGCCAACCCAGGGAAACTGAACCATACTAGTGCAGTGTCCTGTTGGAATGAATCACTTACCTATGTAAAGAGGTTTTCCCTCTCTCCTGTTTTCATTCCCCTTCCCTCTCCTATTTATACCTCCCTTTTTCACTTCAAGCACATTCAAAAGAGGACCAATGCCCCTTTCCCCGTCCCGGACACCCTCCCTCACCGGTGGTCCCGAGGAAGAGCAGCACCAGACTCCAGTAGAACCAGAAGAGGAGCAGGGCCAGGAAGGTGCAGAAGGGCTGCAGGGTGAGCAGCGGCAGGTGGATGAACACCTTGCCGGCCACGTGGAACAGGGCGATGGTCAGCGCCACGCGCTTCCTCATGAACAGCATCAGCAGGAGAAGGATCACCTGAAGAGAGTGAATCAGAGGATGAGACAACAGAAGAGAGGAAGGGGATAATCAAGCAGACTATCAGAGGTAGAAAGAGAGGGAGAGAGATAAGGAGGGAAAAGGATGCAAGTGAATGAAGAGAAAAGAGCAAGGTGGGACATGGGAAGACAAGAGACCGGAAGACAAAGGATGAGAGAGCTAAAACAAATGGAATACAACCAAGAGGAGAGAGAGAGAGAGAAAGGAAGGTGAGAGTCAACAAGGAGAAGGAAGAAAAAATAATAAAATAAAAAAAGTGGGCAGTGCCAGGAGTTTGAGATTAAAGCAGCACTAGACATTCATCCCAAAATGTCCCAACACTCCACCCACAACGTACAACACATGGTTGCCCACAGTTTCCCTTTCACCCCAAACACTGTACTCACTGTGAATACGGTGGCAGCGATGGCATACACCAGCAGCACCTGGGCATTGTCCCTGGACATCTCAGCTTCCTCCTTAGCATCTTCAGTCTCTTTAGATAGGGTCTTGTTGACAGTTAACCGGTAGTCTATGTACATCCACCACAGGATGCTTGTGCCCGCTACAGAAAAACAGACTGCTTTTAAGCTGCTGCATCATTGACAGATTGAACAGCTAGCTGCACACTGCTAAATGCAAAGAGGAACAGCCAAGAATTATCCTAGAATGACTGTTAATTGCAAAACTATGTCATTGTTTTCAGTTCTCCTTGATTGATCAAAACCCTGGCCAGGAAGTAAGCCCAGGAGAGACAGGAAGTGAGCTCACCCAGAGAGCCCAGGACTACCGTGGCAGTGAAGATCCAGACCAGCACAGCAGAGATGTAGCGGATGATCACCATCAGGATCATGGAGAGCACTGCAGCACAACACAGGAAAAACAGCACTTAAACTAACCTTTAAGAAGACAGATCTAGTATCAGCTAACCCCGCCCTCGGCCTCAACCCTATCCCCCCCCCCAAAAAAAACAACAATCAAAACGGATCATGAATAAGCACTTAGGAGTTCCCCAAGTAAGGATCAGCTAACAATATTCAAATCAGTCTCCTTCATTGGAAGGATACAAAAAAAATACAAAAAAAAAAAACTGGCCTTGAATCGACATATAGGCGAACTTTGTCCAACCCTAACCCACATGTACTCTGAAGGTGTCAGCTTCAACTCCCAAATGGACAAGTTCATGGCTCCCATGGCATGCCGTTTACCTTCAAGCATTCTTCCTCTCATTCCAAAGAGGGCCTACAGTCTCAAGGGAGAATCAAAAATGTGATGACATTGCTGTATTTTCCGCCCAGCGCTGTGTTTCTCCACCGTCCATGTCTGACCTACAGTAACTGCCTGTGTACTGACGCATCATACCGATATGGAGGAATCAGCAGAACGCACTAGAGCAGGACAGATGGTTCCTATGCAGGCCTATTCTTACTGGCTCACATTAGGGAAGGCTCAAAGACTAGTGGGCCCCAAAAATACAATGAAGAGTCAGGTTATTCACTCTCACTGGGTTCAGAGACGGAGGCCCTGTCCAGAAACAACCCGTATCCCCTTGCCCTGGCTCTCCATCTGAAATAATTGGATAGGAATGGCAGTAGCTCAACCTTAACCCCGATTGGTGGAGATGTCACCATATCACTTATACCTATCCAGCCTCCCCTGAGATACTGCTGACAACAAACGCCTGCAGATGAGGTCATCACCTAGTGCCAGCAGGCAGAGGCCCACGATGATCACCTTGCTGGCCATCACACCAGCGATCAGCCTGTGCAGCACGCTGTTGTCACTCACAAACGTCACCACAGCCTCAGCAAACTTGGCATAGCAGGAGATGTCCACCGGCGTGCAGCGGTTAAACACCGGGAGAGATTTGCTGTGGGATAGAGCGAAGTAGAGGTCAAATGTCACATGACCTGGGAGTTTCTCTAAAACAATCTCTGATCTATATGACTGGTTAAGTGAAAGTCCTTTAATGGGTCTGAATGAGAAGAGGAACGGAAGCGGTCTAAGACTATTGAAATAAGTGATAGGGGAAAATAACCAATCAGTTAAATAAAATCTATTGATACTTTGAATCCAAGTATTGATGTAGTTTTTTGTTCCGCTAGGTAGCGTTAGCTAGCACTAGTGATCTGTACCTGCATCAAAACTCGGGTATTTTTCATCCTATTGCTTGTTCTCCACCTTTTTAATTAGTGAGTACTTATTTCCATGACTGATCAAAACTCATTTTCTTATGCTCTCTCATCTCTCTGTAGCAGACATATAGTGAACAATATGCTTGGAACATTACATCTCAGTACATATAGAATAGTGAAAAATCACATTACACATTGAAATGCACCCCTAATGTTAAGTCTTCTTACCTTGGTGGAACTGGAAGTTTGGGACATTTGTCAAACCTCTCTGGAAGGCTGGGATATTTGTGGCCGGCTAGCTCGTAGGAGCACAGCTCCGACCCTGAGTGAAAGGGAGACAAATATTATTTTGAAGTGCAGCCATAAAAACACACCAAGCAACACAAGGATCATTAAATGAAATTCAGTCTCCCCAAAAGTGATCAAAGTTATTGCACAATATCGTGTCTAGACCAAAATATCCTGATCCAGATTCCATCATTTCCCCTTTATGCAACTGAGCAGGTTATGCATAATGACGGATGAAATCGCATTTCCTCAATCTCATTAACGGTGTTATGCTCACCGCCCCGGGAATTCAGAAACAGCCAGTCGAATCAGAACACAAGACCCCTTCAGACAGCAAAGTTACATATACCCAGTCCAGTCTATCATGGGGGCATACATGGAGTGTGTGTGTCACGATAAGTATATACAGTACTGGCAGTAGACACACAAGCCTAGCTGAAGGACAGGCTAGGATGGCACTAACAATAGAACCCATTCAGCAACGGGTGGAATTGTCCTTATTGGTGCCTTTGTTAATCTAGTTCTCTCTCCACATGTGCCAAGGTGCCCCCACTGTGCCAGACCGTGTGTGTGTGAATGAAAGGACAGTATTAAGGGGTCGATGGCACACAGGGTCACGGGCATGTCACCGTTTGTGGAAAGTGTTTGTCGTTCCATAGGATGGCAGTGAGTCACTGTCAATGACGTGATGGATGGCTGTAGTAATGATGACCTAGTAGCCTTCTGTTGATTGGGGAAGAGAAACACCAGCTCCTCATACCACTCTTTCCTAATGGGACAGTCTTGAGTTGATTGTATGCCTTCTCATTAAAGATTTGTGGTGCTAAAAAAACATATGGGATGTGTGAGATTGTGATGACTAAAATAAATTCCATTCGTATCAAATCATGACATGCCCGCTACCGACAAGCAGATTTTCAAAATCAATACCTTGCATGTGTTGGGTTCCACAGCATGACCAATAGAGTTACTGAGAGGAATAGAGAATCAGTGAATGGTTCAATATGCTGTCAGTCTTTATGCTTTTGTGTGGTTTTGACGGCAGAAAAACGTACCGCTGACAGTGTTCACTCCGTTTCACTCGGGGCCCCCACTTTACTCACCGTTGTGCACGGCAAACCGCTTGAGGTCCTGGTACGTCTTCAGCTCTTCATCAGGACACACAGACACACACAGGGCCATGGACTTGATCTTCCTCTGCACTATGTCAATGTTACACGGGTCCAGAAAGAACACGTATCTACAGACAACAAAAAAAAAACAAAGATGTTCTTTATCAACACCTACATAAGGAATGAGTAACAAGGGATGTGAGAATATCAGCAATTTGTTTATCTGATCTTTATCAATAAAATCCACTTCCCTCATCACCGACGTGAGGAATGAGTCACGAGAAAGAAGGGAATGTGAAAATGTGGGCGTGGGAACGTGATATTGAGAGAGGAAAACAAAAGCCACAAAATGACCTGAAAGTCCTGAAGCCTACACCTCCCCTCAATGTCCTGTTCGTTTTGGGGACAAAGCAAGGCACAATGCCTCCACAATACCTTATTCACCGAGAAATGATAAAAAATGGCACGAGACAAGAGAGCCATTGGCTGCTGATGCTGTTGGAACTGGTCCATGGGACTTGGCAAGTGGAACAGAGAGAGAAAGGAACAAGGACATTTTTATAAGAGAATCCTTCACTGTAGTCCATCTGTCTGGTGCTTTTATACACTACGCGGTGGGCACCTCACCTGCCCACACACACACACACACACACACACACACTTGCAGGAGCAATTGTCCTGGGTGTTGCACACAAAAGCTGAAAATGAACAAAATATACATAGACAAACATTACAATGCTGGGAGAATGAAGTCAGTAGTGTCTACATTGGTGAAGCCCAGTCTATGTCTAGGCCAGTGTAATTACACTGGTCCAGAAAAATGTCTCGGTCAGGCTAAAGTGAACGTAGTCCAAATGAACTGTTCTGGTGATTCATAAGCTGGCTCAGTGGTTTGCACTGCACGCATGCTGGTTGAAAAGAAGATCGATATGAAAATCAAGTCATACTGGATTGATTAGAATATTCGAGGGCAGTTTGACTTTGTCTGAGGTCAGTTCTTCCTAACAGCTAAGGTTAGGATCGGACATGGATCAACTGATCCTGGATCATCAACCAGCAGCCATGGCCAGAAGAATAGGCCTACAGCATTGTACTGTTTACGTTTGGCCCCTGCCTTGTGAATGAGGAGCTGCTTAACAGTATTAGCCAAATAAACCCTGACCAGTAATCCCTTAAGCTCTGACTTTGTTGTCACTAATGATCGCATTATGTGACACTAGCCTATACCTCGCACAGGTAGGTCATGTAAAAGGTTGCTGAGGGCAGGACTGAATACAGCACTGAACACAACCTCAACTGGGCCTACATTTAACCACCCCACCAATGATGCTAGACTTTTTTTTTTTCGCCCACAGAATGGCAGAAACTGGCAGACAAACCATGTCTGACTACCACCAAGAAAGTAATACTTTATAGACCAATGCTGTGTTATTTTGTCTAATGACATGAAGAGAAGATCTACCAACAGATTATGAAGTGAGGAGGGGAAGCACAGAGCACGACCGAGAGAGAGAGAGAGATAGAAACAGGACTGACAGCTGTGTAGTCCTTAATTGAATCCCATGATAGCTGCATTCTCAGCGGAGTTCGGCATCAGGTGGTTGCGCTTGAGGCGAGTGCCGTCATTCAAAACTCACACCCTCAGGGCCTCCCGGGTGGCGCAGTGGTTAAGGGCGTTGTACTGCAGCGCCAGCTGTGCCATCAGAGTCCCTGGGTTCGCGCCCAGGCTCTGTCGTAACCGGCCGCGACCGGGAGGTCCGTGGGGCAACGCACAATTGGCCTAGCGTCGCCCGGGTTAGGGAGGGCTTGGTTGGTAGGGGTGTCCTTGTCTCATCGCGCACCAGCGACGCCTGTGGCGGGCTGGGCGCAGTATACGCTAACCAAGGTGGCCAGGTGCACGGCGTTTCCTCTGGCGCGTTGGTGCGGCTGGCTTCCGGGTTGGATGTGCGCTGTGTTAAGAAGCAGTGCGGCTTGGTTGGGTTGTGTATCGGAGGACGCATGACTTTCAACCGTCGACTCTCCCGAGCCCGTACGGGAGTTGTAGCGATGAGACAAGATAGTAGCTACTACAACAATTGGATACCACGAAATTGGGGAGAAAAGGGGGTTAAATTAAATTTAAAAAAAACACACCCTCTGCGTCCGATAGGGCAAGTGTGTGTGTGTATATGACTTGTCTCCTGGTTATCAACCTTATCAAATCCCAAACTGACAAAATAGCCTTCTAATGAAACTTTTACACACACACATGCTGGGGCCAGCATTAATCCAGTGATCTCAGTCTACAGCGCCTGTCCATGTGTATGCACCCATCCTGGTATTCCTGTTCGAACCGGAAAATGCTATTTAAAAGCATGTAATACCAACTAAATAAATCTGACATGAAAAATATGGACTGGAATCTAAGTTTGTTGTATTAGTCACAATTGAATCAACTCAAAGTCAAAAGTCACCACACCATTTCCAAAAGTCACCACACCATTTCGTTGATGTAGCGCCGTGATAACCCGATTATTGTGGTGGTGAACAGGGAGCAGATTCTCAGCTAAACAAACAGAGAAAGAAACAGGCCTAGTAGCAGAGATTCAGTACCAAATCCCTGCAAATCTGACTAGCTAATCCCATGCACTCGCTTTTGTTACTGTAACATCATGGAACAATATTGAAAATGTATATTGCTTCGAGTGTGTGTCGACATAACGCACCATCCGCTTTTGTTAACAGTGAGAAGTTTATATGCCTCTACCAGTGCCACAAAGCTGCAGTACCTTCAGAAAGTATTCACACCCCTGTACTTTAGCCACAATTTGTGGGATAAAAATGGATTTGTCATTTTTTTTGGGGGGGGGGGGGGTCAACAATCAAGACAAAAATACTCTGTCAAAGTGGAAGAAAAATTTGAACATTTGTAGAATAATTGTATAATATACTAATACATCTTGATTAGATAAGCCAGAGTAAATACATGTTAGAATCACCTTTGGCAGCGATTACAGCTGTCAGTCTTTCTGGGTAAATATCGAAGGGCTTTCCACACCTGGATTGTACATTTGTCCATTATGGTTTTTCAAAATTCTTCAAGCGCTGTTAAATTGATTGTTGATCATTGCTAGGCAACCATTTTCATGTCTTGCCATAGATTTCTTTTGTAAATTTAAAGACAAAACTGTAACTCTGCCACAAAGGAACATTCACGGTCTTCTTGATAAGCAATTCCAGTGTAGATTTGCCTTGTGTTTTAGGTTATTGTCCTGCTGAAAGGTGAATTCATCTCCCAGTGTCTGGTGGAAAGCAGACAAACAGGTTTTCCTCTAGGATTTTGCCTGTGCTTAGCTCCATTCTGTTTATTTATTATTTGTTTTTCATTGAAGAAAAAAACTATCCAGTCCTTAACAATGACAAGCATACCCATAGCATGATGCAGCCACCACTATACTTCAAAATATGGAGAGTGGTACTCAGTAATGTGTTTTCCCCAAACATAATGCTTTGCATCTTAATTGCTTTGCCACATTTTTTTGCAGCAGTACCTTGTTGCAAACAGGATGCATGTTTTGGAATATTTTTATTCTGTATAGGCTTTCTACTTTTCACTGTCAATTAGGTTAGTATTGTGGAGTAACTACAATGTTGTTGATCCATTCTCAGTTCTATCACTAAATTAATCTTCACCATTGTCAAAGGGGCACCAGGTAGCCTAATGGTTATAGAGTTAGACTAGTAAACAAAAGGTTGCAAGATCAAATCCCCGAGCTGACAAGGTAGAAATCTGTCGTTCCGCCCCTGAACAAGGCAGTTAACACACTGTTCCTTGGCCGTCATTGAAAATAAGAATTTGTTCTTAACTGACTTGCCTAGTTAAATAAAGGTAAAATGTAAAAATTAAATGTCTGCTTTTTTTTTTTTACCCATCAGCCAATAGGTGCTCTTCTTTGCGAGGCATTGGAAAACCTCCCTGGTCTTTGTGGTTGAATCACTGTTTGAAATTCTCTGCTCGACTGAGGGACCTTACAGATAATTGTATGTGGGGTACAGAGATGAGATAGTCATTCAAAATTCATGTTAAACACTATTGCACACAGTGAGTCCATGGAACCTGTGACTTGTTAAACATATTTTTACTCCTGAACTTTACGCTTGCCATACTAAAAGGGATCGAATAATTAGACTCATGACATTTCAGCTCTTCATTTTTTATTAATTTGTAAAAAAAATAATATGTAAAACTGAATTCTACTTTGACATTATGGGGTATTGTGTGTAGGCCAGTGACCAACAAAATCTACACCTAATCAATTTTAAAATCAGGCTATAACAATAAAATGTGGAAAAGTCAATGGGTGTGAATACTTTCTGAAGGCACTATAGTTTGGAGATTTGTGAATGTGAAATTGACCTTTTCTTCAGTAACTGCGTTGAGATGTCGCTTGTAGCCTACGCATGATAGTCAGCAATCCAATTCATAGAAGTTACACAACTAAGTGATGTTTTATAATGGAGACTTTACATTAAGTAGGCTAAATATGGTAGGCTGCTTGCATTGTGAAGACTGGTCTAATATATGAATGAAGCCAGAGAGTTGATATGTCCAATTCATGCAGCTTGTCACACCTGCTTATCTTGTATTTTTGCATAAGTGCGGCATACATTTTTATGTTACTGGTCCACGAGTCTCGTCATTATTTTTCCTCGAGAATTGGGAAGGAGCTTGGACGGGATGTCCCAGGATACCGGTCACCTGTATTCAACCCTGGTGTGAGTGTCAGTCACATCAATAAGCCAACCTTGTCAAGGTGCTTTGATGAAGCATATCATTGTTGGCTAATGTGGTGATAATGGACCGGGGGAGCTAACCAGTGAGCCTGAAAAGGGTCATCAAGGGAAAAAGGATGTTGAATTTCTAAATAGTTCAGCCAATAAAGCCGCTATACATTTTTAAGGGCCTGTCAATACACACACACTCACAGACTATTACCCAGGACTAGAGGTTTGAGGATGATTTCAAACTGGGCAAATGAGTGACTATCAAACTGGCATGCTAGTCACAGGGGTATCAAGCAACACAATAGCCATGAACAACAAAGGGTCCAATATCCCTATAGCTATTAATTTCAAAATGGCCTTGCCCACAGGCATGTTTTTACACAACCCTACCACAAGGATCAAGAGCACACTACAAGTGAAATCAGCTTACTCATTGTTGATACAACTCTCCACTTTAAAATGGAACCGAAGACAGTTCAGCACACAAATTAACTGTGTGGGTGTTGTGCTCAAGTCAGCCAGTTTGTGGTTGTTCCAAAGGAAGAGGGAGCAGTGTCGTCGTCATCACCCCCCACCCTGCAAACTGCCACTGCTGCTGAAAAAAACCTCCTTGGGGAAAACACTGGTGAGACCGCGCCAAGTGTTGCGGAGACAAGGCGGTGTTGGCACCAGCCGACAGCAGATACAGAGCCGTAAACAACGATGTATGGAAAGAAAGCGAAAGGGAGAGAGAGATACAAATAAACAGAAATTGAGCAAAAGAGAGCGAGAAAGAAAAACAGATAGAGAGACAGACTCCCAGCCAATGATATCTGAAAGTGTTGGGTGACAGGGTCCTCCTTGTGTCAGCCAGAACCCTCTCCTGAAACGTCTTCCTCCGGTCACTTACTAACAGTCACAAACTGATACCAAGCCAATTTCGTTATCCACACCCTATGATTACGTCTGTAAACATTGGCAGCGCCGCATCTGCATTTAGAATCTTTTAAGAACATTAAACAACGCATAACGTCCATAGACACATTAACATGGGTGTTCAATAGGAACTAGCATCATGCTTTCAAATGATGAACAATTCCATCTTCCATTCTTTCATCAGTCTATCCGAACGTTAAGGGGAAAAACATAAAGCCAAGCGATTTCAAAGCCATTAATATCTCTTCAGTGGCACAACCAAAATAAATAAATGACCCTCTGCTGATGACTCACAGGTCTGTACTACTAGCCAAGCACTGAGCACACAGTCAGTCCAAAGGGGGGATGTAATCAGCCTGCCATGCAGATGAAGTGGGCTGAAATACCTGTGTTCCCAAAGGATGGCGTGTGCAGTAAGTACATACAGTTCAGCGTGACAGAACGTCCTAATGCCTCTGCATATTTATTCAAGGTTTTATTTATGCTAGATTCCAATATGCCAGTGGTAAAATCATTTAATTTTGACATTTCTATTGAACCAATGAGCAACGGGGCAAAGCCATTTCTTAACATTTCTCAATAATGGCCTAATTCACCCTAACATTTGAATTTGTAAACAGAGTGGTGGGTTTTGAAAAGGCACTGTCACTGAGCTAAAAGAGTGAAAGTTGGGCGAGAAAAAGATAGGAGAGAGTGGAGTAAGATTGAAAGATGGCCGAGAAAGTAAGACTCACTTTTTGTCCGTCTGATCCAGTCCACTCAGTCTGACCCCTTCAATCCGCTCATTGCGCTGGCCGCAGGTGTTCCCGTAGCTGTCATATCCGAAGATCAGGCGGGCTGCGCCCCCTGTGGCAATGGTGAACCCAAAGATACTCCCCTGAAAGAAGCATTAAATGCTGCAAATTCAATACACTGTGTGTGCGTGACAGTGGAGTATGATTGTGTAAAAATGGATTGTTGACAGCTATAAAATGTAATGTACCATCCTGACTGTCTAACTGCGAAGCTTACGGATAGTTTAATGAAAAGCATTAACAGCCAAATCCTGCTGACCAAGCAGCTTGAAGTGACCGGTGTTTTTTAAAGTACACAGATTAAAATCACATAAATTGAATTCTAATTCATTTGTCCATCTGTTACAACAGCTATTCTTATTCTACTCTCCAAACTCCCAGACAACACACCAGACATTTTGGGAGAGGCACAGGGTCATCTGCCGTGCAGTGCCAGTGTCCCTGGAACTATTTAGGGTGTATTAGGTGTCTTGCTTGAAAGACAAAACAGTAGGCAATGGAAACCATCTAAAATAAATACCTACTTTTCCCTCCTTCGCCAGGACCGGGATTTTAAACAGCCAATTTCCAGCTAACTGGCTACTGGTAGCTAAAGCTACTCAGATGCAAAAAGCTTGAGTGGAAACATGGGCCATAACCTTGTTTTTTGTGTGTGTGTGTGTTTTACAACATCATTCTTCAAGTCACTCTTTACTCAGTTGTAGATTCAAACAAAAAGTTATATTCACTCTAAGTATAGGCTAGTAGGCACATGCCGTAGGAAATATAAAATATACTGATATTCCTAAATAACAGGCTTACATCGATGAAAACCCCTACTGTATGTAACAAGAAACACGTCATTCCATGTCTGTAATAGATGGTGCTGCATGATGTTAGCGTGAGTTTACAACATAAGAACAGTGAAAATGACTGGTAAATTGATCTATTCAGATGGGTTTGTTTGTTTCATAAATTTGAGCCATATGTTACCCATTCTCAAAAGTCAAAGTACTCTTCAATTTTACACTTCAGCAGGTGTTAATTGTCTGCATGCTTGTAGCAACCTGACACAGGTGACACTTGTCAGGCAATCAATCAGCTGGACATTTAAAAAAAGAGTGTCATGACAAGTTAAACTACTTTTGTTTGTGAGCCTTGTATTTATTGTGTTTTAACCTATATACATGTATGTTTTTAACAATGCTCTTTGTTTGCAACTGTCAAATGAATCGGCATACTGGCTACTTACCATTCCGACACAGAAAACAGTAAATAAAAGGAACCACGGCAAATCCGTGCAACTTCGATCCTCCAAGGGTTTCCATTCTCTCTTTGTCCTCTGGAAAACAAAATACCAACACATCGGCAGAGCCACATTAGCAAATAGTCTATAGACGTCTTTGTCAATTCAAATCGTGACAATGTAGGCAACACAAATATTATTTCACATATGCCACAAAAAAAAATGTCCCTCAATGGAACGCGCCCCGTCTAGCAGTCACCGTGAATGTCATTAGGCCAAGTTCTGACTTCCTTTGTCCCCCGCAATTTCACTTTGACATCTAATTTTCGTAGATAAAGGCTATTTGTGGCCGACTGTAAAGAAACGTTACACTTTGCGTTGAAAACAAACATTTAACCATACTCTCTCCTTCATTGTCGAGGCGCCGTTCAATAGCTTCAAATCTCGCACATTGCGAGAGGTGAGGTTTGTTTACAAGGCTAACGGTGCTCACGAGCTATTTATGGTATGCAAAACTGCTTTCAAACGGTAGCTTGTGCGAAATGTCGGTGGTAAATGCACTAGAAAACTATAAGACAAATTATTGTCCCATTATAATGGAAGCTACAGCCTATAGCCTAATATTTAATTTTCGGTTTCGATAATAATAGGGATTACACTAGCCTTCCCCGATGAACATAGCCTAGGCTTCTTATCTAATCTGACTGGGGTGGTGAGAATGGTCATTGGATGACAGCGGTCGCAACAATGTAGCCTAATCTCTGTTCCATTATGTTCAATTTGCAACATTAAAATAAATAATGCAACATAGGGGTGGGGGAAATCGGTATCTTACCTCTGTGCTACCGCAGCATCCCATTGCAGGACAGGGTTCGATTTTCGAATAGCTCAACGCTACAGCACAATAAAAACAATAACCCAAACTTGCAGGGAGTTAACGGTATTATGTTTACCCTGCATTAATTGCGTAGCGCCGATTTAAACGACCTGTAGATTAGAAAGGCGACACAAATGGTATGTTCCATCCGAAATGCATACTAATATCGGTCTCCTTCTTCCAGGTATAAGGGATTAATACTTTAGGATTTATCGCACCACACTTCCTGGGGGATTGTGCAGGTGCAGCCGGAAAAGGAATGTAGAGTCCATTCATCTCATTGCGCCTGCGCATTTGGCACCCGACTAGATAACAGGAGGATGGCGGGACGTTGGGCGGAGCGCGCAATTTCCAAACGCGCCACTTTTGTCGTTGTATTACCCGCCTTCTGTCCATCCACTGTGACCACACATGATGACGCACTGGTACATAACAGGCAATAAGACATGATGAAAACTGGAGATGTTGTGGGCCTAAAAAGACATGATGCACATATTACAATTGTAAATGGTTGTAGAATAACTAAGTGGGCATGTTCCAATAAAAAAATGTTGTGTCACAATTATCAAATTAAAATGAACACAGTGGAATAACAATTGCTGCTCATCTAATTCCAAATTGGCTACAGTGAACAGTAGCCTAATAAACCCATAGCATGCACATGAGTCTAATACATTTATGCGTTTTTATCAGCCAAGAGATGATGCTCTAAACTGCCTAAACTACTTGATCAATATTCTATCAACTGCCCTTTTCGTTTTTGAAAGAGTCATTTGTTGACAAACTCATAATCATAATTAAATGAGTACAGTAGACATACCTATCTAATGTCTTTCAATCTGAAAAAATAACCACAAATCACTTTTCCCAAAACGTTTCCTCAAAAGTTCCCCACAAAGATATATTAACGCTTTTCCTCACTCTCATACGGTATCCAGGACTTATCTGCATGCTGTAGTCTGTCCCCAAATACGGGTTATCCACCTTTTTCCTGGGCCTCCCTTGCTGAGACCCGCTTGTTGGTCTTCTCTGTTCCATCTTCTAGGCTGTGTACAGCAATGGCAGGGAGATGGCAGTCTGAGGGCAAAAAAAGGGGGCCTTTGTTCCATTGTTTTCTGTTGTACCAGGGAGAGAGTGAGTAGTGTGTGAGTGTGGGTGGGTGCGCGAGCGCGTATGCGCGTGCACGTGGTGTTTTTATTTGTAAGGCTGTAATGAGTGAGTGTGCATTATCAGCCTGTGGCACCCCTTTCTCAAATGTAGGGAGTGTAGAGGTGTGTGTGTCCTCATAACAAGTGAGTGCTTTGTTTTTCCTTGTCCTTTTCGAATATCTTTCCATGTTTTAATCATCAACTGTATGGCTACAATGTAGACGAAACATTTCTTAACAGATTAAGTGTTCTCTGTGTTTGTTTTAATGAAATGTACATCATTTAAATAGATTAACGTGCAACATTTGATGAGTTATCATTTTGTAGATGATTTCTCTTTGTACAGTACAGTGATGAAGTAGTTTAATTTCTTTACATTTTCGTTTCCACCACTAGAGAGCAGACACACCTTGTGAAAAACATTGAAAGTTGGAGGAGTCAGCAAAACAGTAGGGTTACCCAATCCCAGCAGCAAAAGGTCAAATGGATGGACAGGTCAAAGATTCAGTGTTGAAATTTCAGCCTGTTTTGGTGGGATGGAGTTTTGGCCTGCCTGCGGTAAAATAGTTAAAAGACCAATAAGAAAGAGAGTTCCAAACCTCTCTGCCAATAACAGCTAGTTTTACGTATTCCCCTCCCCACTCAGACCACTCCCAGACAGTTGCTCTTTGCTAAGAAGATACTTTTGTTTCTTTTAGACCATTTACAGTTAAAACAATCACAGTAAGGTACTTAATTTTTACCCAGAAATGATTTGATATTGAGATAAAAATGGCTGCATTGGACCTTTAATTTACTGCAATGGAAGTTGGAAAGAATTGAGTCACCAGTCACAGATCAGTGTACTCCAAATGTTGGTGGTTAATAACATTACATTTTCTGTGTTATTTGTTTCACAGTACTAGGCTTCTGCAAATATTACTAATACATTCTTCCCATCTTTCACATTAATTAAGGGAGTGAGGCATGAACTGCAGATTTCTCCTGATGCCTATAATGGGATGACATCAACTTGGCTTGCAAACTTTGAACTGTCCCTTTTCTGATTAGAGTGTTGAAGGTGGTCTGCTGAGAATATGCTCTATCTGATCAGAAGCCTGGCTACTGTGTTGATAAGTTATTGAGCTTTGAGTAGGCCTAGTTGACCTCTGAACCAGCTGAGTTTCCCATTCAGATTGGCAGAGTGGAAAGGTCATAATCCAATTCTGTTTCCTCTTTTATGCATGGAATTTGTATTTGTATTTATTAGGGATCCCTGTTAGCTGCTGCCTTCCTGGGGCCCAAACACACCAAAACACCCACATTACATATAAAACAACAGATAAAACAGTGAACTATGTTTGTACTGAATGAGCTAAAGATAAAACAGTACATCATATAACATCCCTACACCACCACATGTCCACAATACAAAATGTCCAATACCACCACACAACAATATCACAATGTGTGCGTATGCATGTGTCTGTACCTTTGTGTGTGTCTCTTCACAGTCCCTGTTGTTCAGTAGGGTGTTCAGGTGCCACAAAGAGGGACTTTGGAAAATTGCAGTTGGCTCAGAACAGGGCAGCACGGCTGGCCCTTAAAAGTATACAGAGAGCTAATATTATGATATGCATGTCAATTTCTCATGGCTCAAAGTGGAAGAGAGATTGACTTCATCATTACTTGTTTTTGTAAGAGGTGTTGACAAGCTGAATGGACCGAGCTGTCTGTTTAAAATTCTAACACACAGCTCAGACACCCATGCATACCCCACAAGACATGCCACCAGAGGTCCCTTCACAGTCCCCAAGTCCAGAACAGACTACGGGAGGCACACAGTACTACATAGAGCCTTTTCTACATGAAACTCTATTCCATATCAGGTAACTGATGTAAGCAGTAGAATCAGATTTAAAAAGCAGGTAAAAATACACCTTTAGGAACAGTAGTACAGGTGTGACAAAACCAGGGCCTGTAGGACCTGCCTTGTTGATAGTGTTGTTAAGAAGGTAGAGCAGCGCTTTATTATGGACAGACTTCTCCCCGTCTTAGCTACTTTTGTATCAATATGTTTAGACCATGACAGTTTACAATCCAGGGTTACTCCAAGCAGTTTAGTCACCTCAACTTTCTAAATTTCCACATTATTCATTACGAGACATAGTTGAGGTTTAGGGTTTAGTGAACAATTTGTCCCAAAAACAATGCTTTTAGTTTTGGAAATATTTAGGACTAACTTATTCCTTGCTATCCATTCCGAAACTAACTGCAGCTCTTTGTTAAGTGTTGCAGTCATTTCAGTCGCTGTAGTAGCTGACGTGTATAGTGTTGAGTCATCCGCATACATAGACACACTGGCCTTACTCAAAGCCAGTGGCATGTCGTTAGTAAAGATTGAAAAAAGCAAGGGGCCTAAACAGCTACCCTAGGGAATTCCTGATTCTACCTGGATTATGTTTGAGAGGCTTCCATTAAAGAACACCCTCTGTGCTCTGTTAGACAAGTACATCTTTATCCACATTATAGCAGGGGGTGTAAAGCCATAACACATACGTTTTTACAGCAACAGACTATGATCGATAATGTCAAAAGCTGCACTGAAGTCAAACAAGACAGCCCTCACAATCATTTTATCATACATTTTTCTCAGCCAATCATCAGTCATTTGTATAAGTGCTGTGCTTGTTGAGTGTCCTTCCCTATAAGCGTGCTGAAAGTCTGTTGTCAATTTGTTCACTGTAAAATAGCATTGTATCTGATCAAACACAATTTTTTCCAGAAGTTTACTAAGGGTTGGTAACAGGATGATTGGTCGGCTATTTGAGCCAGTAAAGTTGCCTTTACTATTCTCAGGTAGCGGAATGACTTTAGTTTCCCTCCAGGCCTGAGGGCACACACTTTCAGTTGTGCTGCCAGACTTATTTGCCATACCTTTTGTCTCATTCCTCTCAACCATACAATTTTTCACCCAAGGGGATTTGACAATCAATCAATCAAATCAATCAAATGTATTTATAAAGCCCTTCTTACATCAGCTGATGTCACAAAGTGCTGTACAGAAACCCAGCCTAAAACTCCAAACAGCAAGCAATGTAGGTGTAGAAGCACATTGGCTAGGAAAAACTCCCTAGAAAGGTCAGAACCTAGGAAGAAACCTTGAGAGGAACCAGGCTATGTGGGGTGGCCAGTCCTCTTCTGGCTGTGCTAGGTGGAGATTATAACAGAACATGGCCAAGATGTTCAAATGTTCATAGATGACCAGCAGGGTCAAATAATAATAACCACAGTGGTTGTCGAGGGTGCAACATGTCAGCACCTCAGGAGTAAATGTCAGTTGACTTTTCAGAGCCGATCATTCAGAGTATCTCTAACAGTTTTTACAGTTATTTTCTTAATGGCTTATTAGTAACTGGAATAAGCTGTTTTATAAATGTGTCAAATGCAGCGTCTGGTTGCTTCTCATTACACACCACAGACCAGCAAATATTCTTTATATCATCAACATATGAATCACTACAAAACTTATTGTATGACCTCTTATTCACTACATTAGGCCCAGCCTTTGGAACTTTGGTTTTCCTAGATATGGCTGCTATATTGTGATCACTACATCCTATGGATTTGGATTCTGCTTTGAGGCAAATTTCTGAAGCATTAGTAAAGATGTGATCAATACATGTTGATGATTTCATTCCTGTGTTGTTTGTAACTACCCTGGTATGTTGACTGATAACCTGAACCAGGTTGCAGGCACTGGTTACAGTTTGAATTTGTTCCTGAGTGGGCAGCTTGATGAGAGAGCCAGTCAATATTTAAATCACACAGAAAATATACTTCTCTGTTGATATGACATACATTATCAAGCATTTCACACATATTGAAAATATCAATATTGGTAAGTTAAATCTACTAAAATTGGTTTCATGACTCTCTGCATTACCTATGATGCAATTATTTTACTATTTAATGGGCCTAATGATTTCCACCTATTAAAATATTTATTTTAACTAATCCAATTTAGAGGTGAGAGGCTATGCCATTTTTGGACAGCAAATGACTGTTTTCACCAGACCTGGGTTCAAATATTATTTCAGGAATTTCAAATACTTTTAAATACAATTCAAATCAAGCATTCAGATAATCGTTATTTGTAAATGTAGAAAATACTAAAATATTTTAACCCGTGTATTGGAAAACAGGATTTTAAATAAGTATTTGAAAATGTAGAAAATACAATTTGGTCAACCTTTTTGCAAATAACTATTCAAATACTCAAATAAAAGTACTTGTTTTCAGCTGTGTACTCAAATACACAGACAATAAAGTATTTCAATAACAAATACTCAAATACACATGTATGTCCTTTCAATGACATTGTACTGGGTGTTTTGCCTTTGGGAATCTGTTTTCAGTCTTTTACAAAGAACACACCCCCTCAGCTGAACTGATTGTTGTTTCTGAAGTGATCGATATGATTAATCATTGGCCTATTGCTACCAGTACATGCAACCTGGAAATGATTGGAAGAAATCAGGATAAATATTTAATTAAATTATTTGATCTCATGAAAGTCAAACACGACCATATTATGTGTTGACTGTAATGTTTGAGATTTAATGTAAACATGGATTCAAAGTTGTGATTTTTCATATTACATTCTGTGTGGATTATTTTTTACTACGGAGCCTACTACGTTCAATACATGTACAGCCGGTGTTATTTATGGCCTATGGTATTTATTTTGATTCTCCTAATTGTGATTATCAGTTCCAGATGTTTTAGGAGGTCGGGAAGTGCGAGTAGGCACTTCAAGAGCTGTTTTGAGCCTACACGTGCTCCACTAGAGGGGGGTTTAATCACAGAACATATCCATGACCGAGAGTATAACATCAGTTCTACAAGCGGATATAGCAACGGTTCTCTCCATATAAAAGCTTGTCTAGATTCAAACGCTTCTCCTCCTCTGTGTACAGATCACAAATGCCTGGATAACAAGCCGAGACAAAAACATCAAAAAAGTAGTGGAGTGTTATTTAGCTTGGGAGTAACCACAATTAATTCCTGAAAGGGGTCTGATTTCGTGCCTTTGGAAAAAGGTAGGCTATTTCCATTTTCCACTCATTCATTGTCTCTAATTAGTTTTTTGTTTTCTCTCTCTTATTTCAATGGTAGAACTATCTACTAAAGAAAAATATGAAACTTCTGATGTTTTTATTGTCAACATCAATTATAGACTTTTTGTTTTATAGCAAAAGGGTGTTTGTCGTAGCTTTTTATTGTAGGCTACTTCATTAGAAAACATGAACAAGGCTGCTGTATCCTAGTCCTCGGGCACATTTGCAACCACGTTTTTTGTTGTCTTGTACAATTGATTTACTCATTATGTGAAAAATACCTGATGATAGGCTACATTCAATATTATGCAGGTTTATTTTAGTTGTAAAAAAAATATTCGATTTTTCTCTGAAAGGGAACCTGAGAACACCACAAGTCACGAATATTCTCAGTAAACCCATACTTAGTGTTAGACAAAAGTAGACGTATTAAATAAACACTATCCCATATTTTATGATATTCTTTGTTGAGTTATCTCTGCGCACGTTACGAAGCAACATATCGCCACCAAACACGGTAATAATCAAGTTAGAAACAAGCTTTAGTTACTTTGTTCCAATGTACATTATGGGCTGTTTGTTGCAGGCTACACATCATGTGAAGCCCCGCAAAATAACATGGTATTAATAAGTCCGTTAATCATTTGTGAGAATTTATTTTGTTGTCATTTATATTGTCAAATAACCTGCGCAGTCCACCTGGCTCTTGTGTAAGGTCAAAATACAGAGAGATAATTAAACTGTACACCGACTGTTCTTTGAAAGACTGCTAGAGGCGCTGATTGTAGCCTACTCATCCACTTATACCCATGTCCCATTTATTGGGTTCGTGAACTGATTACGCTGAACACACTAATGCAAAGAGGAGGGTTGTTTTGATATATATTTTGTTAATGGTATCTCATTCAAGTATCACCATTAAAGTTTGAACTTGTCAGATTTTTGCATATGCATAGTGCCCGGTACATGATAACATACAGTTATTATGCTACATTAAGAGATAAGTCGTAGGTCTATGCTCTATGCTCATGCTCTATAAAGGGTTCATAACTGTGTGACATAACCACCAAAGTCAAATGTGACATAACCCACTATGTAAAATATGACATAAACCTGTGCTTTATAATAAGCACAGCTTAATAAAGGCTTTATAAAATCATATTAAATTGAGGCTTCACAAAGCATCTATAACCTTGTTATGCATGTTGGTAGAGCATTGCAACCCAGGATAGTGATAGCCCCAAAACGTTTGTGATTTTTTTTATCAAAGACATCACATAATTACATCTGTGTGAAATGCTGATTAAATCATGGACTTAAACATTTTTTAAAATTGGGATCTCCTTTAACAACTTCAAATGTAGTTCCCCAAGTGCATACGCTAAATTACTATTTAAATCATATTCAAAAAACAATCCTGTGCTGTTTAGGGATCATCAGTGATCATCAGGGATCATCAGTGATCATCAGGGATCATCAGGGATCATCAGGGATCATCAGTGATCATCAGTGATTAGTGCACTGACGGAAGCTCTAAAAACCTGTAAATATCTGCATGTATGAACGTCCCCGCCGCCCCTCCTCTCTCTCAGTCTGCCTGGGAACACATTGTAGAAGAAGTTCCCATATGAGGAGGACATATTGGAGAGATGTGATCTAGTCAGCTCCAGATAGACAAGTGACCCTTGACCTTGTACCTTTGAGCTGTGTGCTGGCTGGCTGGACTTGCTGGTGTCTTTTTACCCCACGTCACCACTGCCTGTGTGTCATTTCAGTTGAGAGAATTAGAGCCAAGGGAAGCTTGCGCGTAAGAGGTCCAGAGTAGAGATGTCCATCTCAACTCAGCTGGGCTTGCTGTTGTGGAAGAACTTTACCTACAGAAGAAGGCAAACGGTAAGCAGTCCATCTTTATATCAGATTGTGTGAAGTGTAGAAGTCCTTGGTATGGAATTGGGACCTTTTTCCCCTGGCTTTGTTTGATTGGAAACTTAAATGAATAAGTTAGTGAAATAGAATGTATAATAATGTTCTTCGTGTTATAATGTTTACAGTATATTCAAAACATGTTGGAATGACTGTATTATTACTGTATTATTACTGTATTAAGAAGAACATACCGGGTCTACAGTTCAGAACTGTTTCGGCTGGGAAGTATGTGTTCGCCTTAAGGCTGGTCTGATGCCGAAAAAGGAAGGAAATGATTGCTTACGTCACACATTTTACTGCAAAATGAAGTTAAATTACCAGTTACGTTGCATGTGTGTTTATTTACTTAATATGTAATTGTTGTAGTGTATGTGTGTCTATAGTTTTGTTCATATTGTGTTAGTGTATGTAAGTTGTTTTGTCTGAAACTTTGTTCCCTCTGCTGCTGTTGTACCAGGTCTCTCTCGAAAAAAGTGATTTTATCTCAGTGAGAAAAACCTGCATAGATAAAGGTTTTTAAAAAATGTAATTCACAACTCCCCAACCATGCCACAGGGACAGCGCTTTAACTTAGCAACGTTAGCTTTAATTGCTACTACAGCTTGTCTGTACTAGTCTTCCCACATGTCTTAGAATCCTGCCTCTAGATGGCTTTACATGTGCTGGAGTAGCATCTCTCTGTCTCCTAATTCAATCAGCATACACCTGATAACCCTTAAACAGAGTTGACTTCACTGTTGCTGGATGTGGATGTGCAACATTGGCTATTTTGAAGTCAGGGTTGTTTGCATTGATAGCTTTGCATCTATTATGAATGAGTTACTAATAAAAGCCATCTTAAGAGAGCTACATCCTGCCTGCGTATGGCGTTGATGCAGACATATTATATGTTGCAGTGAGGGAGCAATTTTGAATGCCAGCTTTTAAGAGCTCCAGACTATTAGCAGACAAGCTAGGCCTACACTAATAAAGAGGGGAAGAGGGGGAGGAGTCATGGTTTCCATAGGCCATGCTCCTTAATGAAAATGCTGACTGGCTTTCTTCTCTTGTTTGTGTTTTCTCTCTAGCTCCAACTGCTAATTGAGATAGTATGGCCCCTGTTGATCTTCTTCATTTTGATATCAGTGAGACTGAACTACCCTCCGTACGAACAACATGAGTGTAAGTATGACGTACCTCCCTGTCCTTTTCATTGTTTCAGCACCCACTTCTTCACAAGACACTCAACTGGTTGGTTAACGCATCCTGCTGTTTTGGCCACAGAGACATTTGGATTTGAAATCTGGGGATGAACTCTGTTGCCTTTTAATAATTGTACACTGTGCTCTGTACAGGCCAAAGAAGCTACAGTATACAAGCTAGCAATATCATGCACTGACATGCCACAGTGCCATGTGGAGGCATTTATGCTGGCCACTCGAGTAAACACACTCAGGCCAAAAAATGAAATACATAGTTTTCCACATACAGCCTAACCGTGTTGATTTTTATGATGGGGCCTTTATCAGGTGTGGATGTTTTATGACTGGGTTTTTTGTCTAAAGCACATCCAAAATATCTTGAGTAATGCTTTCCTGCTTGGACTTGTTGGATGAAACAACTTATCCCCTTGAATACCTCAGTAGTCTACTTCTTAATAAAGCACCACGAAGGACTTAATAAGATGATTACTCGTGATTTAGGTCTGACCAAATCATCAAATCATGGACTAGTGCCAACAACTGTAAAAGCTAGAGGGACTAGTGGCACCAGGGGAAAATGTTTGTTTGCGGAACCCTTTAGTAATTCATTCTTAGGGTAGTTGTTGATTCAGGGGAACACATACACTGTATGACAGGCACCAATTGGCAATATAGCCTAAAGGC
Source organism: Oncorhynchus mykiss (assembly GCF_013265735.2). Classification (NCBI taxonomy): domain Eukaryota; kingdom Metazoa; phylum Chordata; class Actinopteri; order Salmoniformes; family Salmonidae; genus Oncorhynchus; species Oncorhynchus mykiss. The sequence goes on along the minus strand of NC_050571.1, from coordinate 33,732,111 downwards.
TGGTTTACTGTCCGTCTAGCAACATTTATATAGACAATTGTTGTAGTGACATCATGAACATTCTACTGTCGTCCGACATCAAACTTGTAGTTGTCGTTATGAAAAAGTACACAAAACGACAGCCTCTGCAGTAGCCCAGTGTATATATATTTAAACACACTGTGAGTACAAAACATTATGAACACCTGCTCTTTCCATGACATAGACTGACCAGGTGAAAGCTATGATCCCTTATTGATGTTACTTGTTAAATCCACTTCAATCAATGTAGATGAAGGGGAGGGCAAGACAAAAGATTTAAGTGCCTTTGAATGGGGTAAAGTAGTAGGTGCCAAGCGCTGTGTTTTTCATGCTCAACCGTTTCCCGTGTGTATCAAGAAGGGTCCACCACCCAAAGGACATCCAGCCAACTTGACACAACTGTGGGAAGCATTGGAGTCAACATGGGCCAGCATCCGACACCTTGTAGAGTCCATGCCCCGACGAATTGAGGCTGTTCTGAATGCAAAAGAGTGGTGGGGGGCTATTTGATCATTTGTTTAAGACAAATGGGCCTATTTGATCAGCCAAAACGGTACAGATATATGTTTTACGTTTTCTATTTTATTTGACAGTTTATTCGTGAAGTGGCTCATGATGGCGGTGGACATATTTGTGGTTTTAGGGGGGTTTCAGAGTTTGACACCTTTATTGCCGCTCCATTCTCATGATCAGCTTTCTATATGTGAAAGCTGATGAAGGTCGCAAGGCCTAGGTAGACCATTTGGCACGGGTATGGGGAAAATGTACATAATGGACATGCACTGGCGGAACCAAGCATCTTTTCACCAGAATGAGATAACCGGTAGACGTTCTGATATGCTAGAGAAACCTTGGGTTACCGTTAATTATATCTCTGGGGGGGACCTCACAGAACAGGATCAATAAATTGGCCAGCTACCTCCCCTATGCTAAAGAAGCTTATGTTTATTAGTATGGGACTCGATACTCTGCATTCTTTACGAGACACAAAATAGTGTTACAGCTATGTGTTTAGCAAAGTCAAACTGGTGGACATATTGATCCTACTTTGTGTAAGAGTCTACAAACGTGCTTTAGGATATAGTTGTGGAGGACAAAGCATTTATACAGCCACTAATAACTATTATCAATGGGATGAACACATCTCCTGAGAAATCCTTGTCTACAACAGAATATCCAATTTCTTTCATTCCCAGAAGCCTGTGCTTTTTCCATCTGCCAGAGAACAGAAGCATTAGTTGGTAAATTGCATTCATTTCCACCTAAAGTCTTGGTTTGGCACTAGGCAGAGGCATACTATTCTTTGAATCATACATCACGTGGGTCTGTGTATGTTCTAACTGCTCAAACACCAGATAGGAAAGACATGTTCTTCCTTGCACAGGGCCTGGCTAACCTATTGCTTTTGGGTATGGATGTAAACCACACAAAAAAATAAAATGATAAAAAAATTAAAAAAACATGACAGAGCGATAAGTCACCAAATAATGCCCTTTTTGAATATTTAAAATGGTTTATGTTGAATATGGTGATCGTTTGAAAACTGCCCAGCTAAATGCCATTTAGGATTCCGATTTATCACCCACTAGTTAATTAAGTCGTAAAACTGTGTAGGCTGTTGATGACGATCACTCTTAAAAGCAAGATGGCCACCCTGAATCTCCTAAGCACTTGGCTACTTGGGGTTATCTCTTATCTCTGCTTTCCGTTGCAGTGGGACAGTTGGTAGTCTTAAGGTTTACTGATAACACACACAAATAACTGCTTGCCTCTCGGGGAGGGAGAGGCGGCATCTTGGGGGGCAAGGTCCTACATTTTACTTAGGCAATCACTCCCTCACGTCAATAAGGTCTGTAGCTGCTGAGTGAAACCCTTAGGATGGGACAAGACGTGGTTAGCTGATGCTAGCACATCCGTTGCTGGCCCGATAAGGCAATCTGAGAACACACATCAGCTATCTGTGCTCATCCAGGTGTACCTGCATTTTGCCTAGACAAAAATAGCATTTTGGAGCTCTGTACGTGATGTTTAAAGACCACTCTAAGTAGATCCAGCAGGTTGATGTAGAAGCCTTTTAAGTGTCTCAGTATCAGTTCAAACGTGGCTGGATTACCCGGTGTTCTCTCCTGTCCGCTCTCTGTTGATAGTGGGTGAATAGACTGAATAGAAAGATGGAATTGAATACTTTGAAAGTCTTATTTTACATTCATAGATGTAGTTGAATGTGGTGTAAACATTATTACATTTCAACATGTACCAAGTTGACTCTTTCTTCCTGGATCTCTTCCTCTGCTCTCCCGCGTCCTCTCTCTGTGTGTCTTATGAATGTACTGTACATTGACCAGTGGTGTAGTAGAGTAAATTATTTTGCCCAACAGTTTACCCACCTTTTGCATTGGAGAAAATAGGAAGTGTTACTTTTTTCACCACTACATAACTGACAGTGATGTTACTGATGGTTTCCCTGCCTGTGTCTCCGTCAGGTCATTTCCCCAACAAGGCCATGCCCTCGGCAGGAACCCTTCCGTGGATCCAAGGCATCATCTGCAACGCCAACAACCCCTGCTTCCGCAACCCCACTCCTGGAGAGTCCCCTGGGGTCGTGGGCAACTTCAATGAGTCCATGTGAGTTCCCACCCCAAGCTGCAGCTCTATATCGGATAGTTTCCCTTTAATAAGACATGAAAATATTAATACACTTTATTTTGTACTTGGCTCGTTTCATTAGATGAATAACATCCAAATAAAGAAAATGGTCTCTTAAATGTTTCTTTAAAATATCCCATTTATAACTCGATTTGAACCAATTCAATTGTATTCTCTGTTAATCTGTTTCACTGTGGGATGTCTGTAGAATCTCTCGTTTGTTCTCGGATGCTAAGAAGATCCTGCTGTACAGTCAGAATGACCGGAATCTGGACGGCTTTAAAGACCTCATCCAAGCCCTGAAGACCCTACAGGCCAACACCGAAGGTAAGAGGCACCTCCATAGAGTGCCACAGTATGAGTCATAATACCCATAAAACAAGGAAATGATTCCAAACGTTTCTCCATCATTCATTTTCTAACGTTAGCGAAACATATACTGACCAGAAAATATCAATGCAACATGCAACAATTTCGAAGATTTTACCGAGTTTAAGGTCATAGAAGGAAATCAGTCAGTTAAAATAGATGTATTAGGCCCTAATCGATGGATTTCACATGACTGGGTAGGCCAACCCACTTGGGAGCCAGGTCCACCCACTGGGGAGCCAGGCCCAGCCAATCAGCATGAGTTTTTCCCCAGAAAAAGGCTTCATTACTGACAGGAATACTCCTGAGATGATCCCGCAGGTGAAGAAAACAGATGTGTAGGTCCTGGACTGCGTGGTTACACGTGCTCTGCGGTTGTGAGGCCGGTTGGATATACTGCCAAATTCTCTAAAACGACTTTGGAGGCAGCTTATGATGGATAAATTAACATTCAATTCTCTGGCAACAGCTCTGTTGGACATTCCTGCAGTCAGCACGCCAATTGCACACTCCCTCAAAACTTGAGACATCTGTGGCATTGTGTTGTGTGCCAAAATGGCACAATTTAGAGTGGGCTTTATTGTCCCGAGCACAAGGTGCACCTGTGTAATGATCATGCTGTTTAATCAGCTTCTTGATATGCCACACCTGTCAGGTGGATGGATTATCTTATGAAATGAAATGAAACCAACTTATTAGAGACTACACACACACTACTACATTCACAAGAAACACCAGGGGGCAATTCATTTGAGGGGAACTCACTGCATAGAATAGACAGTAGTTTCGCTGAAGCTGAATCAAGAGTCATTCCAGGTCTACGTAGTGCATTTCTGTTTGCCGTGCCCTGAACTTTCCGCCCCGTTGATCTGGCCCCCGAGAGTTATGCCCACTTCTGGGCAGAAAAAATAGGGTTAACACTAATTCCCTTACACTGTGCTGACTCACAGCGGGACTCCCATCCCCTTTTGTCCTGCTCCAACCTGTCTTCTGGGGGATCCTCCTGTGCCTGTGAATGACTGTAGATGGATAGATTATGCCACTTCAATTTCACACTCAGATTTCTTCTATAATTACATTCCGTTATGAGCTTTTAGATGAGTTTGTGTTTAGAGTGGCAGTGGTGGCGTGATATGAGAGGCCGTGGGTGGATGAAAGTCGGCAGAGCCTCTCCCCACTGGCAGGTTGTGGCAGGCCATGGGGTGGGCTGATGTTTGGGCACATGGCTTGGAGGTATTCTCATATGTCATTCATGATAGGACAGATTTTCCCTACTCCCTTACTTGCTGTATGCAGGGTAAGTGGTGTGAGATTCCTGTAAAGAGTGTGAGATACTCAATAGGACTGTGCCTTCTTAGCCATGTGACCTTATATTACATTAGCTTGGGTAATGGACTTTATAAAAGGATAAGCCTTTCACGGGAGTAGTATAACAACATACAGACGAGACTTCAATATCAAGGCAAATACAGTACTACTGTAATAAATGATATATTTGCTGTGTCTGTGTATCCACTGGATGATGGTAGACAAATCTCTGCTGAGGTGTAATTAGGCATAAGTGTAGGTGCCTCAAACAACTAAAACGTTAAAATGAGCCAAAACAGAATCTGATTTGAGCCTTTGCTCATGGCAATAGAGGTGAAAGATGTGCTAGGTCTCTCTCTAATGTGGTCAATTGTTTTAACATACTTCCATTAAGTTATTAGATATTGCTAATCAATTCCTGGTTCAGTCTCCCGACCTATTTACTAGTCTAAGCATGATATTGATGAACCTGTCTTAGAGTTTGACAGGACTATTTTAAATCGCGACTCATCCCAATAGCGGCTCGGTTTATTACTCCGCCATATATACAGTGCCTTGCGAAAGTATTCGGCCCCCTTGAACTTTGCGACCTTTTGCCACATTTCAGGCTTCAAACATAAAGATATAAAACTGTATTTTTTTGTGAAGAATCAACAACAAGTGGGACACAATCATGAAGTGGAACGACATTTATTGGATATTTCAAACTTTTTTAACAAATCAAAAACTGAAAAATTGGGCGTGCAAAATGATTCAGCCCCCTTAAGTTAATACTTTGTAGCGCCACCTTTTGCTGCGATTACAGCTGTAAGTCGCTTGGGGTATGTCTCTATCAGTTTTTCACATCGAGAGACTGAACTGTTTTCCCATTCCTCCTTGCAAAACAGCTCGAGCTCAGTGAGGTTGGATGGAGAGCATTTGTGAACAGCAGTTTTCAGTTCTTTCCACAGATTCTCAATTGGATTCAGGTCTGGACTTTGACTTGGCCATTCTAACACCTGGATATGTTTATTTTTGAACCATTCTATTGTAGATTTTTCTTTTATGTTTTGGATCATTGTCTTGTTGGAAGACAAATCTCCGTCTCAGGTCTTTTGCAGACTCCATCAGGTTTTCTTCCAGAATGGTCCTGTATTTGGCTCCATCCATCTTCCCATCAATTTTAACCATCTTCCCTGTCCCTGCTGAAGAAAAGCAGGCCCAAACCATGATGCTGCCACCACCATGTTTGACAGTGGGGATGGTGTGTTCAGCTGTGTTGCTTTTACGCCAAACATAACGTTTTGCATTGTTGCCAAAAAGTTCAATTTTGGTTTCATCTGACCAGAGCACCTTCTTCCACATGTTTGATGTGTCTCCCAGGTGGCTTGTGGCAAACTTTAAACAACACTTTTTATGGATATCTTTAAGAAATGGCTTTCTTCTTGCCACTCTTCCATAAAGGCCAGATTTGTGCAATATACGACTGATTGTTGTCCTATGGACAGAGTCTCCCACCTCAGCTGTAGATCTCTGCAGTTCATCCAGAGTGATCATGGGCCTCTTGGCTGCATCTCTGATCAGTCTTCTCCTTGTATGAGCTGAAAGTTTAGAGGGACGGCCAGGTCTTGGTAGATGTGCAGTGGTCTGATACTCCTTCCATTTCAATATTATCGCTTGCACAGTGCTCCTTGAGATGTTTAAAGCTTGGGAAATATTTTTGTATCCAAATCCGGCTTTAAACTTCTTCACAACAGTATCTCGGACCTGCCTGGTGTGTTCCTTGTTCTTCATGATGCTCTCTGCGCTTTTAACGGACCTCTGAGACTATCACAGTGCAGGTGCATTTATACGGAGACTTGATTACACACAGGTGGATTGTATTTATCATCATTAGTCATTTAGGTCAACATTGGATCATTCAGAGATCCTCACTGAACTTCTGGAGAGAGTTTGCTGCACTGAAAGTAAAGGGGCTGAATAATTTTGCACGCCCAATTTTTCAGTTTTTGATTTGTTAGAAAAGTTTGAAATATCCAATAAATGTCGTTCCACTTCATGATTGTGTCCCACTTGTTGTTGATCCTTCACAAAAAAATACAGTTTTATATCTTTATGTTTGAAGCCTGAAATGTGGCAAAAGGTCGCAAAGTTCAAGGGGGCCGAATACTTTCACAAGGCACTGTAAGTATGAACAGGGATGACGCAATATCTCTTCCGCAGTGGTGGTTGATGACATTCATTCTGGCTCCTGAGTTCAGAGTATTCAGACCCCTTCACTTTTTCCACATTTTGTTACATTCCAGCCTTGTTCTAAAATAATACCCCATAATGACAAAGCAAAAACAGGTTTTTAGAAATGTTATCAAAATTATTTTTTTTAAAAACAGTGTTGGTTGATTTCGGTCATTCTGGCTCCTGAGGTCACAGTGCACTGACGATATGCCCTTTAGTACAGTCACAGGTGTGATCAAGATACTCCTTCCTGATGATCCACGTTGATGATATCCGTTAATCAAGCCTTTCTGAACGGGATAAAGATGTTAGAACGGAGGATAGTTGAATAGGTTATAAGAGATTTGAAGGACCACAATAATAGCAAATTCCACAATAACTTTAATGTCAGCAAGTCTTCTGCTTGACCATCATGAACTCTTTGAAAGGTTCTGCCAGGTATTGTGTGCTTCCCTCATGCTGAGTTCAAGCTCTTTTGATTATACTTGGTGTCATTGAGTTTGTGAACAGAGCTTTGACTGCACAGTGCTCTTCCCTTAAAAGCCCTCGAAGCTTTCACATGGACCAAAAGAATCTGATATTCTTCCTTGTCATGTTTAAAAAAAAAATCTGAATATCTTTTGTTTTTGGCAGAGACGTATTACTTTTTGGACACATTGTGGACCCACGTCTTAGTAGATACAATTTGGCACTGTAAAATGTATTTATAGTGGAGCCATCTATCTAAAAGAGTAGATAAGATTGTCTCCAACTAGGGTTCAAAAAGTCTGGGAATGTTCAATAAATTCCCCGGTTTTCCAGAAATCCTGGATGGAGGATTCTAGATTTCTAGCTTATTCTCTCCTGATTCTAGGATTCTTCCAACCGGGATTTCGGGAAAACCATGGAATTTATTGAAAGTTCCCAGAATTATTTTAGCTCCAACTCAATTGCTCAAAATCAATGTTTTTGTGGGTTTGCATAATCTTACATTGACTTTTGCAATTGTGTTACGAGAATGGTGCTAGAATGTATAGGGGCCGTTTTACAGGCTATTTTGTGTGTTTCTGTAAGGGTGTGAACTGGCGGCAGAGAAGTCAGACGCAGGAGAGAAATAACCGTTTACAACAGCGCAGTTTATTTACACCGGAAAACATAATAATAAAAATCAATGGGTAACATAACCCGACGCACGCACACCAGTACAGACGTACACATACACTTACAATAAACAATCACCGACAAGGACATGAGGGGAAACAGAGGGTTAAATACACAACATGTAATTGATGGGATTGGAACCAGGTGTGATGGAAGACAAGACAAAACCAATGGAAAATAAAAAAATGGATCAGCGATGGCTAGAAGGTCGGTGACGTCGACCGCCAAACACCGCCCGAACAAGGAGAGGGACCAACTTCGGCGGAAGTCGTGACAGTTTCTTTGCGCTGATCTTAACTTGTACAAAATGTTTCCGCCATAATTTCCTATGACTGAAAAGAGCTTCTGGACATCAGAACAGCGACCACTGTTCTTCTTGAATGAGTCAGCGGCGCAGGACGTACTGCACACCCCGGATCAGGTCCGGATCCCCAATACTCGGAAGAGAAAGTGGTACAGTGGCCGACGTGCGGGCACCCAGATGAAACTACGGCAGCGAGTAAATAAACCGCCTATTGGCAAATTGTTACGATCATCGTATGAGTGAGACCAGGGCGCAGTGTGCATAGAGTTCCACATAATTGTAATAAAGAGAAAATCACTAAACAAACGAAACATGACGCTACTGGAGTGCACAAAAGCAACTTACTGTAGACAAGATCCCACAACTAACAATGGGGAAATGGCTACCTAAATATGATCCCCAATCAGAGACAACGATAAACAGCTGTCTCTGATTGGGAACTATATCAGGCCAACATAGACATACAAAAGCCCTAGATTACCAAAACCCAAGACATACAATAACTAGAGTACCCACCCTAGTCACACCCTAACCTAACCAAAATATATAGAAAAACAGAGATATCTAAGGTCAGGGCGTGACACAAATGTACAATCACTGGAGAACAAACTCCGTTCGAGACTATCCTATCAACGGGTCCTGGAGAACTTTAACATCCTATTTTTCTCGGAAACATGGATAATATTTTAGCTGTGTTTTCTATGCGTTGGCAGCGTTGGATAAGCTCAAGGGTGGTGATGTGTCTCTTTGTTAATAACAGCTGGTGTGCAATCTCTAGTATTAAGGAAGTCTCGAGGTTCTGCTCACCTGACTTAGAATACCTCATGATAAGCTGTAAACCATATAATTTTCAACAATATTTTTCGTAGCTTTCTATTTAACAGCACAAACCGATGCTGGCATTAAGACTGCACTCAACGAGCTGTAAGTCCAGGATCTGCAACTGGATCATGGGCTTCCTAACCAGGTGGTGAGGTTAGGTAACAACACATCTGCCATGCTGACCCTCAATACGGGGGTATGCTTAGTCCCCTCCTGTACTCTCTGTTCACCCATGACTGCGTGGCCACACACGACTCCAACACCATCATTATGTTTGCCAATGACACGACGGCGGTTGGTCCTGATCACTGACGATGACGAGGCAGCCTATAGGGAGGTCAGAGACCTGGCAGTGTGGTGCCAGGACATCAACCTCTCCCTCAACGTCGGGAAGATGTGGACTACAGGAACAGGAGGGCTGAGAATGCCCCCATTCACATCAACAGGGCTGTAGTGGAGCGGGTCGAGAGCTTCAAGTCCTTCTGTGTCCACATCACTAAGGATTCATCATGGTCCAAACACACCAACACAGTCGTAAAGAGGGCACGACAACGCCTTTTCCCCCTCCGGAGGCTGAAAAGATTTGGCATGGGCCCTCAGATCCTCAAAAAGTTCTACAGCTGCACCATTGAGAGCATCTTGAAAGGCTGCATCATCGCTTGGTATAGCAACTGCTTGGCATCCGACCGCTACAGAGGGTAGTACTTACGGCCCAGTACATCACTGGGGCCAAGCTCCGTGCCATCCAGGACCTCTATACCAGGCGTTGTCAGAGGAAGGCCCTAAAAAAAGACTACAGGCACCCAAGTCATAGACTGTTCTCTCTGCTGTCGCAACGGCAAGTGGTACCGATTCACCAAGTTTGGTGACAGGTCCCTGAACAGCTTCTACCCCCAAGCCATAAGACTGCTAAATAGTTAGTTAAATAGTTAACCAAATAACTACCCAGACTATCTGCATTGACCCTTTTTGCACTAACTCTTTTGACTCATCACGTACGCTGCTGCTACTGTTTACCATCTGTCACTTTATTTCTATTTATATGTACATATCTACCTCAATTACCTCATACCCCTGCACACCCCTCGACTCGGTACGGGTACCCCTAGTATATGGCCATGTTATTGTTAATCATTATGTATCTATTATTACTTTTGTTATTAGGTGTTTTACTTTTCAATTATTTCTCTATTTTATTTCTTTCTGCATTGTTGGGAAGGGCCCGTAAGTAAGCATTTCACTGTTGGTCCACACTTGTTGTTTACGAAGCATGTGACAAATAACATTTGATTTGATTTTCTAGTTTTGGATCCAATATATTTCAGGAAGGGTCATCTTTTTGGTGTTCGGCAGGGCACACATTTTATAGACGGATTTTAACATGATATGTTGTAATATCTAGATTGATTAATCTCACGTTTAACAATAAAGGCATCAGCATGCTTCAGTTTGGCTGGCGCCTCACTCGTCTAGGCGAACTGAACAAGTGTGCTCTCATACTCCTTTAAAAGACCTTCGCTTGAAAAACAAGAAAAAAGTGGCAATAGTACTGTTTGTCCATTTTGAGACGCAGTAGCCAATTCTCAAAATTGTCAGAATTCATCTAAAATAATTAAAGAAATCTGTCATTAATTTTGACATTTTTGCAGAGGAGATCTTAGTAACGCAATTTTACATCTAACTAAGATGTTTGGTGCAGTATTTCTCAATGAAAAAAATGTGCATGAAAATGAGTCATCTCTTGTTGAATGACAACAAAGACATTATTTAAGAATCCCTACTGTTGACCAATCACAGACAAAGGGGTGGAGACTTTGGCTTTGAACACTAGCTTGCCTCTAGAAAAGTGTCATGTGCCCGAGCAGCTGAAAAATTCCTCACCGAAGTCCAAAAACGAACGAAAACATCGCAAAATGTAATCATAATATATGCATGAACTCTTCTGAACTGTTTCGGCTGGGAAGCATGCAGACGCCGTAAGGATCATGAACTCGACCTAGGGCCACCAATGTTTTGTCAGACAGTCCTGTAAAAACCAAGCCCTTGGCTACAATGGCTTACCTCCAGAGAGGCTTTTCACAGGGATTCAACAGGAATTCACAAAAGCCTGTGAATGTCCCAATACAATAGACTGAAGGATTTGTCAGAGTAGATTAACTGAAAGGTGTCATGGGGGGATGGGGGTGGACTGTGACCAGTGGAGGAACATTGATTCAATTGACCTATCGCAAAATTCTAAAGCATGTTCATGGTTTGTTGGATATTTTTTGCTAATTTGTAACTCCTTTTGACATTTATTTCTAATGATTTACAGGGGTGCATGTTTTAGACAGTTAAACAAGTATGTCAGCTTTTGAAAAGGCCCCAGATTTTCAGAGACCTTATTTGACCTCCCACCCACTCACCTCGTCTGTCTTCAAACATCCATCCAGCCGGGGGGGGGGTTAATGTTTCAGGAATCTGCCACCTCCTGGCCTTTTGTTCCCCCGACCCCCCACTGCCATCAGAACCCACTTCCAGCGTTTGTTCTTTGAAAGGGCCCAGGAGTTGAGGGAAGGAGCCAAGTGGAGAGGGAGGGCAGTATCCCTACACATTGATATAGTACTGGTACTGACCCTGTGAGCACAGACGTTGAAAATACGTTGGCATTTGGTCCGTCCGCACTGGCCTTGATTTCAATGTCCGTCCAGACCAAATCTGAACCCACCATGGACGTCTATATTTGGTCCAGTTTTGGTCTGGTCCGCACCGGACTTGATTTGGCCCCAAGCGTAGACATCTATGATTGGTTCAGATCGAATTTTGAACAGCATAGAACAGTATAGTAAAGAAAATTTGAGTGTAGTACACTAGATTACAGTATAGTGGAGCACAGCATAGTAGAGTACAGTATAATGTCCTATATTGTACTTTACTGTACCCTACAGTACTCTACTGTACTTTACTCTACTAAAGTACTTTACTGTGCGGCATAGCATTCTATTGCACTCTTCTGTGCTCTATGTACTGTGAAACATAGACGTCTATGATTGGCTCTTATCCAGAGCCACTTACAGTCAGTGCATTCAGCTAAGGTAGATAACAACCACATATCACAGTCAAAGCAAGAAAAACTTTTCTGTAACTGTTACTGAGAGTGTTAAGAGTTCTGTTGGTTATAAGCTTAAGCATAATCATTGCAAGTTTCAAACTTTTGAAAAAGCAAACATGTGATGGCAAAAATAGGTGTTCAAAGCTGTAATATTGAATTGGCTCTAGTTTCTTTTAATTGGAATAAGAATGTTTGAATGTGATATAATTCTTTCTTAATTGACATGTAGATATAAGTGAATTGATGTACAGCTGTAGAAAGTTATTTTAAAAAAATATTTCAACGTCTGGAAAATACGTATTTTCAAATTTTATTCAGAACCGTCTTTTAGATGTCATTTTGCTCGTGAACACCAGGTGTTCTTGTGTGTTTTTATTTTATCTGACCTAGTATTGAATCTGTGGTCTTTGTAAGATTATATTCTGGATTTTCAGTTTTTCTTACCTTTTATATTGAATACTGCATTTAAATGCTAGTAAAACTAAGTGCATGCTCTTCATCCGATTACTGCCCGCACCCGCCCGCCCGACTAGCATCACTACTCTAGACGGTTCTTACTTAGAATATATGGACAACTACAAATACCTAGGTGTCTGGTGAGACAGTAAACTCTCCTCCCAGACTCACATTAAGCATCTCCAATCCAAAATTGAATCTAGAATCGGCTTCTTATTTCGCAACAAAGCCTCCTTCACTCATGCTGCCAAACATACCCTCGTAAAACTGACTATCCTACCGATCCTCGACTTCGGCGATGTCATTTACAAAATAGCCTCCAACACTCTACTCAGCAAACTGGATGTAGTTTTGTCACCAAAGCCCCATATACACCCACCACTACGACCTGTATGCTCTCGTTGGCTGGCCCTCACTACATATTCATTGCCAACCCACTGGCTCCAAGTAATCTATAAGTCTTTGCTAGGTAAAGCCCCGCCTTATCTCAGATCACTGGTCACCATAGCAACACCCACCCACCCGTAGCACGCGCTCCAGCAGGTATATTTCACTGGTCATCCCCAAAGCCAACACTGCCTTTGTCTGCCTTTCCTTCCAGTTCTCTGCTGCCAATAACTGGAACAAATTGCAAAAATCACTGAAGCTGGAGTCTTATATCTCCCTCTCTAACTTTAAGCATTAGCTGTCATAGCAGCTTACCAATCACTGTACCTGTACACAGCCAATCTGTAAATGGCACACCCAACTACCTCATCCCCATATTGTTATTTATCCTCTTGGTCTTTTCCACCCCAGTATCTCTACTTGCATATCATCATCTGCACATCTATCACTCCAGTGTTAATGCTAAATTGTAATTATTTCACCTCTGTGGCCTGTTTATTGCCTTACCTCCCTACTCTTCTACATTTGCACACACTGTACATAGATTTTTATTTTGTGTTTTTGACTGTATGTCTGTTTATGTGTAACTCTGTGTAGTTGTTTTTGTCGCACTGCTTTGCTTTATCTTGGCCAGGTCGCAGTTGTAAATGAGAACTTGTTCTCAACTGGCCTACCTGGTTAATTAAATAAAGGTGAATAATAAAAAATAAAAATAAAATTTATAAATTATTTTTTATAAAAAGTTAAGGACGAGCTTGCAAATAAGCATTTCACTGTACTGTTTACACCTGCTGTATCCTGTCCACATGACAAATGCACTTTGATTTGAGTTAGCAGACGATTTGCAGTGTGAATGTCGTCACTGTGGTTGAAAGTGTGATGTGCGCACAGGAGGTTGGTGGCACGTTAACTGGGGAGGATGGGCTCGTGGAAATGGCTGGAGCAGAATAAGTGGAATGGTATCAAATACATCAAACACATGGTTTCCAGGTGTTTGATGCCATTCTCTCCGTTCCAGCCATTATTATGAGCCGTCCTCCTCTCGGCAGCCTTCTGTGGATGTGTCACCTCATTCTCCACAGGTCTTTGTCAACGGTTGATTATTTCAGTTCACACACAATGAATTGTTGAAATTGATGTAATCTGGCAATGGGCTACAGTCTGCAAGGTGTTTGGTGTTGATGTTGTTGTTGTTGAGGGATGTCATTGTTGAGGGAAAATGTACTTCATTCGATTGTGATGTGTTTTTAAGTACTTCTGGATAAGAGCGTCTGCTAAATGAATGAAATGTTAAAGGCACCTCATTGAAATGATCAACAGCAATCAGAAGATGTTACCAGGCAGCAAATGTGTGTATATTGCTATTTTACCTCTCATGGACCCCAGTCTACTTCGGTGTTGGCCGTTTTGCCTTGAACATGTACAGAATTGTCCTAGCCTATGTTGTTGTCAGTATTTGCATAGGGAAACTCTTCTCCAGCCTCTGAAAAGCTATTCACGAAGCTTCCTTTAAAAGGTAGGGTTAAAGGGGGGTTAAGTATTCACCTGCTTTTGTTTGTGCCACTGGAGCCACAGCGTAGTTGTTTGTTTAGATGTTTGTGTGTGTGGTCTGAGGAGGTATAACTTACTGTCCTGTAATTTGAACTGTAAAATACAAAAAGAAAGCTTATCCAAATAATCCGGCAATCGTTTTGTAGGGTTGGTCACCTGAGTAACTAGCAACCAATCAGATGCAGCTCCATGACAATTGGGCAAAACAAAAGTTTGAATGAGGTTGAAAGCTAATACAGTACCCACAACTAAGGAAAATAGCATGATTTGGCAGAAGGAACATCCAAAACTTGCTAAATATCCCTATTACGATAGATCATTCCATCCAAGCACACACACACACACACACACACATACCTAGTAATGTCGGGGTATAGGAGAGGGCTAGTTTGAACACGTTGTTGTGTTTATTTCCCACAGGATTCAAGCTGAAGGATTTCCTCCACGACAATGAGACCCTGTCCACTTTCCTCCTGCGAAACGCCTCCTTCTCGGAACACGCCGTGCACCAGATCATTGAGGCCGACGTGAACTTGGAAAAGGTAAGAGGGGAAAAATGCCACCCTCCCAAAGTTCTATGAGGCAAAGGCCTATTACTGCGGTCAGTTCAGTCGATCATGGACAGTATTAGAAGCCGTGTAGTAGTTGCTGAACATTCCCAGTAGCGGATATAGAACAGGTCAGTAGCGTTTCTGGGTTAGATTTGATGGAGCACCTGTGAGTTAATTAAGTCTGTTTATTTCAGGGGCATAACCCTTTAGAGAGAGGGCAGAGAGAGGGTAGAGATGTCTACTGCGGTGTTTGAATGTGATGAAGCAGTGAGTAGACCAAAGGGCTAGTACTGTAGCCTTCACCACTGGAGAGTTTTTACTGCAAGACATCATCTTCCACTGTCTTTGTTCTCTCCTCAAAAACATGAAGATATATTTGTTTTCTTTCACAGTTTTAGAAACTGCCATCTGGTTTTTCCTATCCTATCCCCCCCCCCCGTTAAAGATCTTTTAAATGTTCAAGGTCTCCTGTTATGATTTCCCACTGTAGGCCTATGTGGAAATAATCTCAACTAGGCCTTATTCTTCAGCTAAATGGATTACAACAATTTGATAGTGACAATGCCCTCACATTACACACACAATCCTGCAGCAGCATGAAGCAATGGGAATCTAGATACAGTATGTAAACAATTCAGGTCCTAATATTGCTCCGTGGTATCCAACCCCGAGATAACAACATGCATGCAACTCCAAAGTCACACGGCCTTATCCCATGTGTGTTTCTCAATTCTGTTCTTTCAGTACCCCCCGAAAATTACGTGTTTCAAATGTTTGTTCGAACCCTGCACGAGCACATCTGCTTAGATGAATGAAAAACGTGCAACTTTCGAGGTTTGAGAAATACTGTTCTCTGCCTGTCTTTAGTCATTGCTCCATTACCCATCGACCCTTCTCCCCTTCCCTCTCCAGGTGCTGGTCAAAGGCTTCGGTGTCCACCTGAGGGACATGTGCAAAAGCAACGGCACCAGTGTGGAGGACTTTGTGACCATCACAGACAGCGAGGTGTCCAGTCTGGTCCAGGAGATCCTCTGCCGGTCCCCAGGCTCCTGGCTCAACCAAGCAGAAAGCCACTTCCTCAACAACCTGGACTTCCTCAAACCAATACGGGTAAGCACAAATGGGCTCTAGGCCTATTTCTTAATTCCATTCTTTTACTTTTTAGATGGTTGTGTATTGTTAGATGTTACTGCACTGTTGGAGCTAGCAACACAAGCATTTTGCTGCACCCGCAATAACATCTGCTAAATATGTGTATGCGACCAATACAATTTGATTTGATTTGAGGTAGAAGTTACCTCGAGACACTGATCTCAGACGGTCAGTTTTAGCATAGAAATGTCAGAAGATCCCATTACAAACTTTACAAACCACATAAGAGATGTTCCTCCTGTCAGAGGTTTTCCACATATTTTCTAGGTTATTGCCACCCAGGGCTCAAAGGTCGCATATGCTCCTAAATATTTTGCTGAGCAACCTGACATTTTAATATGGGAGCACCAGTGCGACTACAAATAAAATCACCCAGAATAATTGTAGTTATGATTAAAATTTTCCCTTCCGCTGCCTCCGAGTCGAGCGCCATACTCCACGGACACGTAGAGCAAATGAAGTGCACCTATTGGCCCACGGCTGGCCAATCGAGCGCACAGCAAAGTTAACACTGTGATATTTAAAAAATGTAAAACCATGACGACAGAGACTGTCAACAAATACAGCAAAGCTGTTTTTCTGAGTGAGTTCATGTTTACATTTTTATGTGGAATAGACACCGGCTGGGATGCGGTTTTAACAAATTAGCATTCAGGATTAGACCCACCTGTTGTATAATTACATGAAGAAGCTATAAAATGTGCTTCAGCCAACACTGTAGCTGCAATGAATATCAAAGTGATTCAAAAGGCCTACGCTATTAGTATTAGCGGCTTGTGTCTATTTGAATATCAAGGAATATTTCACTTTCTCTTGTCATAAAGAGTAACAACATGAATTTGTGGATGAGGCAGAAATAATGTGGTGAGAATCGAGTTTCGCCATCAGCTTGAAGACCGTGTCCGCTTTTTGGTCACGGTCAGTCTCAGCAGAGCTGAAGGAAACTGAAACTGACCATCAGATGCAGGCCTCATTAGTCCAATAAAATGAAAATCATTATTTCAATGTTTGATCACTCAGCTGTGCCTCAGTCACAAGTAATACAACAACTGATCTATTACTGGTGTGACCATACCTTCATTTTTAAACGGTCTGAGAACAATTAACGTTGGCAGGGCAATTCAAGCATAGCCAGTATGCGATGATAATGTATTGGGCCTATAGTCTACTATAGCCTACTATAGCCTATAGCCTACTGCAGAGACTTGTTTCTAATAGGTTAATGTTGCATAGGCTTATGTTTTCTAAGTCATGCTAAAAACAAATCTGAGCAGTAGATCTCGACTTGCATTTTGACCCAGATAAAGTGACCACTGCAATATAAAGGAATGAATGACTGATCTCTTGATGTTCGTGAAGAGACAATGCTACAGGTAGTCCTTCTCAATAGGAAAACAGTGCTTTTACAAAATATAATAGAAATATAATATTCCACAAATTACTTTGTCATTTCAGTGACAGGTATTTGTTTCAAAATGTTTGCCTTTTAAACAACGTCTTTCCAGAGTTAATAGTTTCAAGTGCTCCGCGTGTGCTTAAAAAGTAGCTAGAAGGGAAAAAAAAGCTTTTCTGATGCTCCTAAAATGTTATGTTGTGCTCCGAATAAACATTTTTAATTTAGAACTCTGTTGCCACCTGGCCACAGGGTCGTATAGCCATGGGTTACGTTGACATTTGTCTGTGGTTAATTAACGTGGCTTTGGGCAGACACTATTGATCAGAACTCTAGTTGTTTTATGGCCCCTTCTGAAAATCTGCTGCTTCTAGAGGAGCTGTGAAACCAACAGAGGCCACCCAGCAAGTCGGGGACGGCCCAAATGAGTTGAACTGATTTTTATCAGCAAATCAGAAACGTTCTCTGAGAGGGAGGGGATTGCAAAAAAAAATAAAAAATGTATAAAATATCTATTAAGGGCGCCAGCCGAACTGAAGCATGCTGACACCTTTAGGGACTTTGGAATGTGGACCTTACCCCTACCTCGTAGCTAGTTGATATAGTGGCGAGGATCAATTCTCATCACAACAGAGGCCCACCACAAAGCCCCCCTCCCATGGTTGTTTTTCTCCACTGAAGACCAGAGCCAGGTGACCTAATTCACTGACGTGCACAGTGCCGAGAACCAAACAAAGCGTAGGGGCCCGGGGAAAAGCAGAGGCTCAGAAAGAAGGGGGTAAGCGTAGGTGGAGGCATGTTGTTGCCTGTTGTTGCCTGTCGACCCAACTCTGGAGATACGTTTGAAGACGAACTGCCGTCAAATAGAGGATTTGGCCTCAATCTTTAAACGTTAGTCATTCACGAGTATCACTTCTCTCTGAGTCATAGTTTATAAAGGTAACTTTTAATTCGACACCTTAGCACCAGTGCAAGGGAAATATATAATTAACCATCCTTGCAATATGATAATTTTGCCCAGAGAGTAGACCATTAATTGAATTCCAATGGTCAGAAATTGCATGATCAAGGGCATCTTGCGCAGTGTTGACAGCTTGTGAACAAGGATCCAGGAAATCAGTCAGAGAAGTGTGATTTGTTATATATAAAAGTGCTTAGGATTGTATCACCTTGTCATTCAGATACAGTATGACTGTCCACAATGATAAACATGGAAGAGTCTAGGGCAAGGTGTTATTATGTGATCCCTGTCCTCATTTTGACATGCCACAGCGGTCAGTTTCCCTATTCATATGATAACAAACAGTGTGTTTGTGTCCTTATGGTTACTGTTTTTGTAGCCTTTAGGGAACAAGACATGGTAAACAAGGCGACAAGACATGCAGGGTGCTATTAAATCAAAACAGTTCACAGGGTTTCCAAGAGCAGTTCAAAACGTTGCTGTTAAGTTTCTTGTTCCGATGGGAAAATGACTTCCTGTGAAAATATGTTAGGAAGCTGTGGCGTGGGACTGTGGGGGTGTTTTGTAACCAACAGAATGTCGCTGTTCGTCTTTTCGACTGTATGCGTGTGCGAATTGACACTTCTTCGCTCCTTCCCCCCTACAGAAAGATGTGAGGGCTGACCCTGAAGCTGTCCAGCAAGTGGCTGAGGCCACAGACAACCTTCTGGAGAGCCTGGGATCCCTGGCCATTGAGGTGGGCATCACTCTCATCACTACACTAAACACATTTCTGACAACTAGAAAGGTTTCTGCTGCTGCCTCATTTCCTAGCAGGCTCTCTTATGCATTGAAAATGGTTATGGTCTTACATTTGGCCATTACGGTTACTGAGGTTGACCTCATCATTATCAGTTGTTCGATGTGTCACCAGACGGAGACCCACAGAATAAGCCCCCTCGTAGCCAAGTGCATTTCCTGGTATTTTGTCCATGTTTTGTTTTGTGTCGACCATAATGAGCTCCCCTACCTTGGATCAGCAGCGAAGCAGGTTACTCTTGGCAGGGCCACAGACAGAACCGTAGATGTATAGGATGAAAACATCAATGGAGTTTCTTTATCCCATCATTACAAGATGGCCGCCAAGAGCCCCCCTCCCCGACCTCATTTCCCCTTACTGTACTTCTTGCATCTGGTCTTCTTTGAAGTTCCACAGCATAAGGAAGTAGAGGCTGGACTAAAACTGTATGTAGTGTTTATCTGCCCCCTTCAACTCCCTCCTGTTTGTTGCCTGATAACCTTCTGACCCAATTTGTTTGGATTTGTTTGCAATTGTCCCCTAGGCGTTTGAGCCACAGCTAAATGTCGAGGACAACTGTTTACCAATGTTCTAATGTGATGATAATCACAGTTTTTCTCATGTGAAAAGGTAAACAGAATGGGATGGAGGCACTACACCTATTTATATGAAGTCAAGTACTTGTAGGTCTGACACATTTATATGTTTCAGTTTGAACAGGAGAATTTCTCGATTCTGTGTTCTTGCTGTGTGCTCTCGCTATTTTCTTGCTTTGTCAGTTCCACTCTCCTCCACAGCGGTAGAAAAAGGCCCTTGTAAGTGTCTTGGCAGTAACTGTATAGGTATCCAGTGTCTCTGAGTCCAGATAGAAAAGATCCTTTTTCCCTTGGGAGATAGATGACTGGGAACAGCAGAACAAAGAGGAAAGGCTTTCTAAACAAGTTAGTGGGCTGGTCAGCATTTACCCAAAGGAAAATTGACTCAAGTTGACTGATTTACACTACGAGGTGAATGCATGCCCCTATGACAACCACCAGGAGGTTTTAAGACTCGCTCGACCTTACCCAAGTGTGTTGGCTGTGTTTTCTCAACCAATCAGTGCTCTGTTGAATACTTTGGGGCAATTCCACAGTAACAGAGTGATGCTAAGACTCAGATTTGTGTCGCTTTAAAATGTACGCCAAACAAAAAGCAATGATTGCAAAGTTAAACAAACTATACAACTCTATGCACAATGATTACTTTTAAGAATTTCGACCGAAGATTTCGCTAAAACACATTTGCTTGAAGAACGGTGCAGATGCAAAGTTTGGTAAGAGAATGACGGCACAAACGGCACAAACCGCCATTCTGTTACCAAACTTAGCATCTGCGCTGTTTTTCAAGTAAATGTGTTTTTGTCAAATGTTCAGTCTCAGCATCATTCTGTCACCGTGAAATTACCATTTACTTACAATAATTAAATTCAAATCAATCAATCAAATCAATAAGAATAACCCCTATAAGTATACATTAATTCTTATGTTTTCAAACCAATACAGATGCAGGATCTTATTCTGAGACAGTTTGCTTCAGCAGGAACATAATCCTGCAGCTACAGGAAATGTGAATTATTATGTGGATTATAATGAATGGACATTTTAGTAGGGGCTGATACATTTTTCGTGAGGGCAAATCAAGTGTAAATTACAAACTATATATGCCTTTTTAAAACTAAAATACAGTACAATTTAGCATTTCCTGCTGTGCATGAACATTCTCAGCGACAAAAGAGTGATCAAATTAAGACCCTACATCTGTATGTTGCAGCTGCATACACATGTCATAAGCTATGTATGAATATTTATGTAATGTTTATGAAGGCTCTTAACTAAACTAAAGTATGGTGTACAGTCTTTAGGGCAATTACACTTAAGAGTTTCTAAAACAACCCCAGCACTCTGTAGACACACACTTTGTTGTTCTTTGTTCCCTGCTAAGCCCAACAATGTATCTGAAGATGTCAAGAAACTCTGAGCCACTAAATATGACTTGTCCTGGTTTGGCACATTACCCTGGGGTTATGTTTGGGTATGGCCCCTCCTACTTTAACCAACCCCCCACAGACACCTCTAGAGGGGTCCAGAGCTGCTGTCATTTGGTTATGACGGTTTGTGTGAGAGTTCAGTGTGTACAGCTGTTTCCCCCGCATCTCTCGCGTACACACACACACACACACACACACACACACACACACACACACACACACACACACACACACACACACACACACACACACACACACACACACACACCATTCCCGTTGTGTTGCCCGAGCTAAATTGGAAGCATGTGACTGCCTTCTTGCTGATGTGGCCGGGCCGAGTCAGAGGGGGGGAGGAGGGAAGGGGAGGAGACGGAAGGGCCTGACTGGCATGTATGTAACCACATTGTCAACTAGACTCTGGGAGAGTCGCCAGTCGGTAACACCTCTCTCCTCCTCTGCCAGTGATGAATGACCGAGAGTCATCTTTTTCTCAAGCACTTACTGGGTTCTCTTAATCCTGACTTTCCTTGTTTCCAAATGCTTGGTGAGGATACCCGTGTTAGAGAGAGAGAAAAATAAGGATAGAAAAAGAGAGTGAGAGAGAAGAGGGCAAACGTAGAATGGCAAATCTGCTACAAAATATTCTAGCTTTTCTGTGCAGGCATAAGAGTGTACATTTGTTAGTACTGTATTGTGTTAATGTTGTTACAAGGTGTTGAGCGTTACGGGGAATTAGGACAGTTAGCACACAAGCTTTTCAGGCTTCTTGTGAGATCAAAATCAAATTGTGACCAGAAACACAAGTTGATGTAAAATGCTCTGGTAAACCGAACTAAGAACCAAGGTTGCCAAAAGCATAATAGATCGATAAAGCATTAATAGACGAGGGGGTGTGATTTATGATGGTTTTTGCATGGCTGTGTTGAGGTCATAGGTAGAAGGCGAAGGCGAAGCCTAAAGTATCCATCTGTCCACATACAGCAAGTAATTCCATCACGTTGACAAGTTGCCTCATAACAATATGTATCCATGTCAACAAGCTGGTCTCGAATCACAATGAACTGCTCCAAATCCAGGCCACAGTCCCACCTGCATCCTACAAGATGGCTCCCTGACCCCCATTTGCTAACATCACAACCCCTTGTGTCCAAATTAGCTGGCCAGCATGAAGAGTTGGAGCGACCTGCGTAACGAGATCATCTTCCTCACGGAGAACGCCACGTCCTCCCCCAGCCACATGTACCAGGCCGTGTCGCGCATCGTCTGCGGCCACCCCGAGGGCGGCGGACTAAAGATCAAGTCCCTCAACTGGTACGAGGACAGCAACTACAAGGCCCTGTTCGGCAACTACAACACAACCGACGGGGAGGAACCTATCTCTGCCTACGACAACGCATCCAGTAAGCAACTTCTTCTTCGTGGTTATCTATTCCCTGATTGTCCAAAACTGTTTTGAGGATTGTTGTGACATCCTGGTCTAGACTGGACGTCATTGTTCCTTCTGTGACCCCTGCAGCTCCATACTGCAACGCAATGATGAGGAACATGGAGTCCAGCCCCGTATCCAGGATGATCTGGCAGGCCCTGAAGCCTCTGCTCATGGGCAAGATCCTGTACACCCCTGCCACTCCCGCCACACAGAAGATCATCCACGAGGTGGGTATCAGTACAATTATACAACATGGCTACAGCATATTGCTGCACTTCATCCAGAGTTCATTCCGGCGTTAAGTGGTAGTTTTGCTTTAGCTTGTCTTAAGCGGAACACTAACTGCCCCACTCTCGCCCTCTTCCTCTTCCGCAGGTGAACAGAACGTTCCAGGAGCTGGGGGTCCTCAGAGAGCTGGGGGGCATGTGGGAGGAGGTGAGGCCCAAGGTCTGGACCTTCCTGGAGAGTAGCGAACAGATGGACCTAGTAAGGGTATGTCCGACTTATCTGTTGTCTCTACTACAGCCAACATCACACTTACACTGAGTGTACAAAACTTTAGGGACACCTGCTCTTTCCATGACATAGACTGACCAGGTGAATCCAGGTGAAAGCTATGATCCCTTACGGATGTCACTTGTTAAATCCACTTCAATCAGTGTAGATGAAGGGGAAGAGACGGGAGTTAAAGAAGGATTTTTAAGCCTTGAGACAATTGAAACATGGATTGTGTGTGTGTGCCATTCAGAGGGTGATTGGGCAAGATCACGGTTGTCAAACACATTCCATGGAGGGCCTAGTGTTAAGACCTAGACAACCAGGTGAGGGGAGTTTTTTTTTTACTAATTAATGACCTTAATTCATCAATCTAGTACAAAGGAGGAGCGAAAACCCCCAGACAAATTGAGGTTGTTCTGAGGACTAACCGGTGCCCCCGCGCATTGACTCTGTACCGGTTCACCATGCTGAAAGGGATATTCAATGTCTGCTTTTTTAAAAATTG
This sequence comes from Oncorhynchus mykiss, assembly GCF_013265735.2. Taxonomy (NCBI): domain Eukaryota; kingdom Metazoa; phylum Chordata; class Actinopteri; order Salmoniformes; family Salmonidae; genus Oncorhynchus; species Oncorhynchus mykiss. The sequence continues at coordinate 33,708,509 of NC_050571.1, read as the reverse complement.
ACCCAGTTACCAATAGGCGCCTTTGCGAGGCATTGATAAACCTCCCTGGTCTTTGTGGTTGAATCTGTGTTTGAAATTCACTGCTCGACTGAGGAACCTTACAGATAATTGTATGTGTGGGGTACAGAGATGAGGCAGTCATTTAAAAATCATGTTAAACACAATAATTGGACACAAAGTGAGACCATGCAACTTATTATGGGATTTGTTTGGTGCATTTGTACTCCTGAACTTATTTAGGTTTGCCATAACAATGGGGTTGAATACTTATTGACTCAAGACAGTTCAGATGTTCACATTTGACATTATGGGGTATTGTGTGTAGGCCAGTGACACAACATCTCAATGTAATATATGTTAAGTTCAGGCTGTAACACAACAACATGTGGAAAAAGTCAAGGGGTGTGAATACTTTCTGAAGGCACTCTGTTACCCTTGTAGGGCACCTTTGAAATTGTTTTGGAATGGCATCAGTACATAGCAACTCAGAGACACACCCAGGACATGACACAGTTAACATAGCAAAACAAGAAAATACATGATTATAAAGTAACGTGGTGGTAAGCAGCCCTTTCAGATGGTCAACACTGGCATCTTGTGGAGGGAGGCGGGACAGCTACTCACGGCTACTTTCCTGCTCTTCCTCCCTCTCTCCCAGACCCTACTGAAGAACAATGGCACCGCCAGGTTCTTCACCTCCCAACTGGCGGGCACAGAGTGGACCGTGGAGGATGTCTCCAACTTCCTGACCAAACATTCAGAGGACACACGTCCCCACGGCACCGCCTTCACCTGGAGGGAAGTCTTCAACGAGACTGACCAGGCCATCATGAGCATATCCCGCTTCATGGAGGTCAGTGTCTCTCGTTCTTCGCCTGTATGTCTGTCCGTTTGTCTCCGTCTTTGTCTGTATCTTCTTTGTCTGTCTGTATCTCTTAGTCACTTTCTCAGTCCCAGAATTGTTTTCCCCCTTTCTAGTGATATCACTATTCAGCACATTCTGCAATACATACTTTTGCATCAAGTGAGACTGGACCAGAGCTTTGGTTCTGAAGGTTTTCATTCCAGTCATAGCCCTCTCTGAGGAAACAGTAGTCAGTGGCAGCCATTTTACTTTGTCCCAACCTCTTCCTCTGTATAAAGGGAAATTACAAATAAAAACACAGTTGGACCAGTTAGCTATGAACTTGACGAACTCTCCATTTAAAGCCTCCCCATCCCTCCTTTCAGCATGTGAATGGATCTGCTTCAATGGAAAACATCACACTCAGTAGTCCTGGCCAAGACCAGATGAGGATAGGTCCTTTAATGGATGTGTTTGTTTGTTTACAGTGTGTAAACCTGGATAAGATGGAGCCTGTGGCCAATGAGGAAAGGATGGTCAACAAATCCATGGCACTGCTAGACGATAGGAAGTTCTGGGCGGGGATCGTGTTTCCCGACATTGAGGCCAACAGCTCTGAACTGCCGGCCATTGTCAACTACAAGATTCGCATGGACATTGATAATGTGGAGCGCACCAACAAGATCAAAGACGGGTAATGTTGATTCAAAGCTTCCCAGTCTACCTACTAGATGTATTGGACAGTGTTTTATGTCTGTGCCGTTGGGTCCATTTTGAACAATCACTTTTTTTGTTGTGGACTTTCAAAAAAAAATGTGTTTGTTTTGTTGGTAAAATAAGAATTTGATGTGAACATTGCTTTTGCACTCTCTTTACAGATATTGGGACCCCGGTCCTCGTGCCGACCCCTTTGAGGACCTGCGCTACATCTGGGGCGGCTTCTCTTACCTCCAGGACATCATCGAACACAGCATCATCACGGTAGTGACTGGCGCCAAGGAGAAGACGGGAGTCTACATCCAACAGATGCCCTACCCCTGCTACGTGGACGACATGTGAGTCACACCGAGCAGGATTTGACCTTATTCGCTGCCTTAAGACCTGGAATCGGTCTTGAGCGGCAGCATACCACAAGCTTAACTGCAAGGCTTCAAAATGGCTTCCATTTCCTCCTTTGACCAGCTTCCTGCGGGTGATGAGTCGCTCCATGCCCCTCTTCATGACCCTGGCCTGGATGTACTCTGTGGCCATCATCATCAAGAGCGTGGTTTACGAGAAGGAGGCGAGGCTCAAGGAGACCATGAGGATCATGGGATTGGACAACGGCATCCTGTGGTTCAGCTGGTTCATCAGCAGCCTCATCCCCCTGCTCATCTCCGCCAGTCTGCTGGTGGTGCTGCTCAAGGTGCTGCGTACCAGGGTTCAGCATGAAGACAATGTTTTGTATTGTTTTGTATTGCGCTATTTCACTGATGTCACCGCAATGTTTCAGTGATAATGGCTTTCATCGATTTTTCATGTTGACGTGAGCCTTGACTCGATCAGACAGCAAATTTTCTCTCACGATAATTGTACCACGCTCATCCCAACTATGAACTAACCATTGAGCATCCTCTTTCTCACTCTCCTACTATCAGATGGGGAACCTGCTGCCCTACAGTGACCCCGGTGTCATCTTCCTGTTCCTGGGTTCCTTCGCCGTGGTAACCATCATGCAGTGCTTCCTCATCAGCACCATGTTTGCCCGTGCCAACCTGGCGGCGGCCTGCGGGGGTATCATCTATTTCACCCTCTACCTGCCCTACGTCCTCTGTGTGGCCTGGCAGGACTACGTGGGCTTTGGGGCAAAAATAGTTGCTGTGAGTCATGCTTTTATAGCTAGTCGAGTTTTTGAGTTGGTGCTTGTCCACGTGACATTTTATGAGAGGAGCCGCTGTCATTAAGAAGTACAGTGTCATTACAAATAGGGAAGCTTTTTTTCTTCTTTTGACACATCACTGACTTTTTGGGCTTCAGGCTCAGCATCTTATTGGCATTGGTGTTGCATGTGATGTTAAATCCCTCTCTCTCCTCTCTCTCTCCTCTCTCTCTCTCCCTCTACAGAGCCTGCTGTCCCCGGTGGCCTTTGGCTTTGGCTGTGAGTACTTTGCCCTGTTCGAAGAGCAGGGCATCGGCATCCAATGGAACAACCTGTTCAACAGCCCCATGGAGGAGGACGACTTCAGCCTGACCACCGCCATCATCATGATGTACTTTGACTCCTTCCTCTACATGGTGATGACCTGGTACATCGAGTCCGTCTTCCCCGGTAGGTGTCCGTGAACTGAACGGTTCCACTATAATGGATCCGTTTGGGTCCCATTTTGATGGGCTTTTGTTGAGGCCATTTCCATTTGTATTGTTTTGTTTTTGTTTTGTGTTGCATTGTTTTGTGGTCACCTTGTCTAAATGTATGTGTTTATTGTGGTCTCCTTCAGGTCAATATGGTATTCCCAGGCCCTGGTACTTCCTCTTCACCAAGTCCTACTGGTTTGGAGAAGGAGACAACAGGAAGACTGACTTCAGTCAGAACAAGAGAAGGAACTGTGAAGGTAAAACCCAGATTTAATGCTGATGCAGAGCAACTAAGTATCCACAAGGTGGCGATATAGATCCGGCAAAAAATGTGGTGAGTAGTTGTGTGTGTTTTCAAGGAAAGGAAAACAGGATGGTCAATGTACCCCATTCGATGGACATTGTGTTGTATCTCCAGCTGTCTGTATAGAGGAAGAGCCAGCCCACCTGAAACCTGGCGTCTTCATAGAGAACCTAGTCAAGGTGTACCCGCACGGGAAGAAGCTGGCTGTGGACGGGCTGACTCTGGGCTTCTACGAGGGACAGATCACCTCTTTCTTGGGCCACAATGGAGCAGGGAAAACCACCACCATGTAGGTGCAATAACGCACAAGTAGTTTCATCTTTGAATAAAAGCCCATACATGTATAATTGAGTTGAAGTTGATACAATTGTAATGGAGTAATCTAATATTTTCACCTTTGTCTGATCCAGGTCGATTCTAACGGGACTGTTTCCCCCTACCTCTGGCACTGCTTACATCATGGGCAAAGACATCCGATCGGAGCTGAGCGCTATTCGACAGAGTCTGGGCGTTTGTCCACAGCACAACGTTCTCTTCAGCATGTAAGTGTTCCCAGTCCATCATATTAACCACCAGTTGTTACAGAAAGTTCATTCTAAATGACCAAAAGCATTGAAGTAAATAGTTATTGTTTTCTTATGAGTAGTTGTTGTGTGGTTGTTTTGGGCTTTGACCAGGCTGACTGTCGAGGAGCACATCTGGTTTTACGCTCGTCTAAAGGGTCTATCTGAGGAACAGGTGAAGTCTGAGATCGAACAGATCCTGATAGACACTGGCCTGCTGCACAAACGCACTTCCAAGACCAGCACACTGTCCGGAGGGATGCAGAGGAAGCTCTCTGTGGCTCTGGCCTTCGTCGGGGGGTCAAAGGTTGTGATTCTGGACGAGCCCACCGCTGGGGTCGACCCCTACGCCCGCCGGGGCATCTGGGACCTCCTGCTCCATTATCGTCAAGGTAACCACTAAATCCTTACCTATTTTTAGCATCTATGCTTAACTTCTTGACGCTACCCATCCCTTAAGCGGGATAATTGTCATCAGCAACTGCTGAATAGCATAGCGCCACAGTCAAATAATATTACTAAAAAATATTCATATTCATGAAATCACAAGTGCAATATTGCAAAACACAGTTTAGCCTTTTGTTAATCCACCTGTATTCTCAGATTTTGAAATGATGCTTTACAGCGAAAGCAATCCAAGCGTTTGTGTAAGTTTATCGATAGCACAACAAAACATTATGTACACTAAGCATTAAGTAGCTAGGTCACGAAAACTTTGATGAGGTAAACGAGACTCCCAGTTACACAACAAATGTTCCTTTTGTTCCATAAAGATTATTTTTATATCCAAATACCTTATACGTTATGTTCAGAAATCCACAGGAAAGAGCGGTCACGACAACGCAGACGAAAATTCCAAATAATATCCATAATGTCCACAGAAACATGTCAAACGTTTTTTATAATCAATCCTCAGGTTGTTTTTAAAATATATATTCGATAATATATCAACCGTGAGTGTAGGTTTTTCAATAGGACCGGGAGAAACAATAGCCGCTTTACTCTGTTGCGCAAAACTCACTCTGAGAGCCCCCACCTATCCACTTACGCAATGTGATCTTTCTCGCTCATTTTTCAAAATAAAAGCCTGAAACTATGTCTAAAGACTGTTGACACCTTAGGGAAGCCATAGAAAAAAAGGAATCGGGTTGATATCCCTTTAAATGGAGGATAGGCATGCATAGGAACAGAGAGGTTTCAAAGTCAGGCACTTCCTGATTGGATTATCCTCAGGTTTGCACCTGCAATATCAGTTCTGTTATACTCACAGACAATATTTTGACAGTTTTGGAAACTTTAGAGTGTTTTCTATCCTAATCTGACAATTATATGCATATTCTAGTTTCTGGGGCTGAGAAACAGGCAGTTTCAAATGGGTACGTTTTTTAGCCAAAAACGAAAATACTGCCCCTACACGCAAAAGGTTAATAAACGTCTGAAGAAATGAAACCATTTAGCTGTTAGGGGAGTTCTGTGTGGTAACTGACTGTTTCCCTCCTCCTCTCTAGGTCGTACCATCATCCTCTCCACCCACCACATGGATGAGGCCGACATATTGGGCGACCGCATCGCCATAATCTCCCATGGCAAGCTTTGCTGCGTGGGCTCCTCCCTCTTCCTGAAGAACCAGCTAGGTACAGGCTACTATCTGACCCTGGTCAAGAAGGGCCCAGAACCTTCCCTCAGCTCCTTCCACAACTCCTCCAGCACCGTCTCCTTCACTAAGAAGGAGGAAGATTGTCCCTCTGAGAGCAGCTCTGACGCAGGCCTTGGCAGCGAACACGAGAGCGAAGCGGCCACCATCGGTAAGCATTTGACACATCGTCGCCATAATCCTATGGCAAAGAAAATAAGCCATTGCAATACAGCATGGTATGTTGTCATATGAATGACCTTTTGTTTATGACACTCAACTTTTGTGCAACCCATAGAAACTGCCCCGGCTGCATCCATCTGTGAAAGTGCCTTCGTGGCCCCCGACGTCTCCCTGATCTCCAGCCTGATCTTCAAGCATGTCCCTGCCGCGCGCATGGTGGAAGACCTGGGCCACGAGCTCACTTACATACTGCCCTATGGCGCAGCCAAGGACGGAGCCTTCGTGGAGCTCTTCAAGGACATGGATGACCGTCTCCCAGACCTAGGCATCTCCAGCTACGGCGTCTCCGACACCACCCTGGAAGAGGTACTGGAATTGATTGTTGAATAGATTGTGTGTTGGATTTACATAGTGTGCTTTTCCTGAAGGGGCGTAACATTTTAGAAGTAGCCAAAAAAACGCAGCCCACAATCAATACATGTTTTACCCACAACATAGTTTTCAAAGTAGCCCAATATGTCAGGAAAATCGAGAACATGGCAACCCTGGCTGTAAACCTATGGGGTATAGTGTGTTTGATTCCTTTTTTAAAATATATATATCTTGTCTTTGTAGATTTTCCTGAAAGTAGCAGAGGACAATGGAGTTGACACTGAACACCCCTCTGACGGTACCCTCCCCATGCCCAGACGTCGCATACATCATGCTTTTGGTGGAGGAAATGCCTTTGGTGGAGACCACCAGAGCTGCCTTAGACCCCAGATAGATGACGACAACAATGAACATAACGACTCGGACGCATACCCAGAATCCAGAGAGACAGACTTCCTGAACGGCTCGGACGGTAAAGGCTCCTACCAGGTGAAAGGCTGGAGTCTGACGAGGCAGCAGTTTGTCGCCTTGATATGGAAGAGGTTCCTGTATGCTCAACGCTCCAGAAAAGGTTTCTTTGCTCAGATTGTGCTCCCTGCGGTGTTTGTTTGCGTCGCCCTGGTCTTCAGTCTAATCGTCCCGCCCTTTGGAAAATACCCCAGTCTGGAGCTGCAGCCGTGGATGTACGAAGAACAGTCCCTCTTCATCAGTGATGACGCCCCTGAAGATGCCAACACACAGCGGTTATTAAGTGCCCTCACCGAAGGCCCTGGGTTTGGAACGCGTTGCATGGAAGGACAGCCTATAACGTGAGTCTCAATATGTCAGGGTTTCATAAAAGAGCTATTTGTTAGTTTCCATTCGCACCATTTCTCCTGTCTTTAAGGAAATTAATATGACGAATAGGGACATATTTCCAATGTTCTTTTGGAGATAAGGACTCTCAAGCTCTCTCTCTCTCTCTCTCTCAGTGACACTCACTGTACAATGGGCGACAAGGACTGGACCATACCGGAGGTTCCGGAGAGCCTTCTGGAACTGTTCCGCACGGGCAACTGGACCATGGAGGAGCCGTCCCCCACATGCGCCTGCAGCTGTGACGGTCGCAAAAAAATGCTCCCTGAGTGTCCTACTGGAGCCGGAGGACTGCCGCCACCCCAGATGAAGATCAGCGAGACAGACACCCTGCAAAACCTGACTGGCAGAAACATCTCTGACTACCTAGTAAAGACCTATGCAGAGATCATTGGGAAAAGGTAGAACCTTCCTGTATTTCATGTCTTTTATCTCTCTTATAACAGTGTTGTGACATGGCACGCGCAATAGCAATATGAGTTGTACGAGTCTTTTTGTATACCTGTCCAGCCTAAATTTGACGTTCACTAATAATGCTTCATTTGATTTTTCCACAGTTTGAACAACAAGATCTTTGTGAATGAATTTAGGTACGGCGGCTTCTCATTGGGCGCCAGGAGCACTCAGGTCCTCCCCCCAGCTGGCGAGGTTGATGACGCTATCGCTCGAGTGAGAAAGATTTTCGAGTTGGAGAAGGTGAGACTTCTATTCATTCATTCATTCATTCATTCCCACATTCATAGAACCTCGGTTTCTGCCACTGAACACAACATCACTGCCACCAATCGAAACCATTCTTTATCTTCAGGGTGCTGCCGCAGACCGATTCCTGGCGAGCTTGTCTAGCTTCATCAATGGTCTGGACACCAAGAACAATGTCAAGATTTGGTTCAACAACAAGGGGTGGCACAGCATGGGAGCCTTTCTCAACGTGATGAACAACGGCATCCTGCGCGCCAACCTGCCCCCTGGCCAGGACCCCAGCAAGTTTGGCATTCGCACCTTCAACCACCCGCTCAACCTCACCAAGGAGCAGTTGTCCCAGGTGGCACTGTAAGTACCCACGCCATGGGCATCTTGGAACAATGGCATCACTGAAGTCATTTACCTAGTTAATGTAAATGACCTAGCAGAATGTGGAGTTTGAAAAAGTGTGCCTAACACAATATACTCACCATTCTGTGTCCACCGACCACCTAACCCCCCCCCCCCCCCCCCCGTAGGATGACCACCTCAGTGGACGTGCTGGTTTCCATCTGCGTGATCTTCGCCATGTCCTTTGTCCCAGCCAGCTTCGTAGTCTTCCTCATCCAGGAGAGAGTGAGCAAGGCCAAGCACATGCAGTTCATCAGTGGCGTGCAGCCCCTGCTCTACTGGACGGCCAACTTCATCTGGGATATGGTGAGAACGCAGTGTTAACCTTTCTATGAGCTTACAATATAAACGCCAATGCGAACGGTACTGTTTACTTGAATTTTAGTCATGTCAGCACAGCGTAATAGCAGTTGACATACTTTGTGTTTTTCTTCCTCTCCCTCAGTCCACTCAAACGTTTCTTCTTTATTTGAGGCGGCAGGTAGCCTAGTGGTTAGAGCGTTGGGCCAGTAACCTAAAAGTTGCTAGAACGAATCCCAGGGCTGACAAGGTAGAAATCTGTCATTCTGCCCCTGAACAAGGCAGTTAACACACTGTTCCTTGGCTGTCATTGTAAATAAGAATTTGTTCTTTACTGACTTTCCTAGTTAAATCAAAGGTTAAATAAAAAATCAAAATAAAAATATTTCCCATGGGCTTCTCCCGAGTGCCTGGAATACAACTACATTAAGCCCCTTACAATAGCGGCCATTTTGAGTGTTTTCTTTTGAGCATTTAGCAGCTGTTTTCTACTATTGTTAAAGCGCTACATGAACATCATTCGTTTTATTGACTGACTGCTAACCTTGTCATCTCGTTTGTGTTGCAGTGTAACTACATCGTCCCGGCGACACTCGTCATCATCATCTTTGTCTGCTTCCAACAAAAAGCCTACGTGTCGTCCACCAACCTGCCAGTGCTGGCCCTGCTGCTGCTCCTCTATGGCTGGTCTATCACTCCCCTGATGTACCCGGCTTCCTTCTTCTTTAAGATCCCCAGCACGGCCTACGTGGTGCTCACCTCCGTCAACATCCTCATCGGCATCAACGGCAGCATCTCCACCTTTGTCATGGAGCTCTTTGGAAACAACGTAAGTGACACCACACATTTGCTGCAGAACGTGGTATGCTCATCCTAACCATATTGTAAAAAAATATATATATAATTTGTTAATAATCCATTTACCTGGTGACAGAAAGGGTTAAATATTCCTCCTCTTCCCTCTTCAGGAGGTTGGAGGTATCAATGACATCCTGAAGAACGTTTTGCTGATATTTCCTCACTTCTGTTTGGGTCGAGGCCTCATCGACATGGTGAAGAACCAGGCCATGGCCGACGCTCTGGAAAGATTCGGTAAGAACTGCATTTCCCATAACCCATTTCTCTATCCAATTCAACGTAGAGGTGTCTTTTGAACATTTCTCTACACACTCCTTCTGTACACAGGTGAGAACCGCTTCCGATCCCCTCTGGAATGGGACATGGTGGGCAAGAACCTGTTTGCCATGGCCGTGGAAGGAGTGATCTTCTTCATCATCACCGTCCTCATCCAGTACCGCTTCTGCATCAAGCCCATTAACCTGCACACCAAGCTCCCTCCGGTAGGCGAGGAGGACGAGGACGTGGCCAGAGAGAGGCAGAGGATCGTCAACGGACTGGGACACGGAGACATCCTGGAGCTCCGACAGCTCACCAAGGTCTACAAGAGGAAGCAGAAGCCGGCGGTGGACCGCCTGTGTGTGGGCATCCCTCCTGGAGAGGTAAGATTACATCATTTCCTCTAGTAAGTAGCAAGTACACAATGTAATGACATCCCGTCTCTTTCAAGCTCATTCTGTATATTTGAACACTGATATTAACTCTCTGTCTTCTCGCTCAGTGCTTTGGGCTCTTGGGTGTGAACGGAGCTGGAAAGACCACCACTTTCAAAATGCTGACAGGAGACTCCATAGTCACCAGTGGAGAGGCTTTCCTGGCCGGAAAAAGGTGAAGCAGCCATTTTGTGCCAGAGAGCTCACCCGAGGTATTACAGTAGAGAGGTTCAGCAGTGAGTCTAAACGTGAGACTAACGGACTTATTTTGATTTGGCAGTATACTGCGGGAGATAGACGAGGTGCACCAGAACATGGGCTACTGCCCTCAGTTTGACGCCATCAACGACCTGCTGACAGGAAGAGAGCACCTGGAGTTCTACGCCGTCCTGCGCGGCGTGCCCGAGAAGGAAGTGTGCGAAGTTGCCGAATGGGGCATCCGTAAGCTGGGCCTAGTAAAGTATGTGGATAAGGCAGCGGGAAGCTACAGCGGAGGAAACATGAGGAAACTCTCCACCGCCATGGCCCTGATAGGAGGACCACCCGTCGTGTTCCTGGTACGCACTATGTCTCAACACACACACACACACACACACACACACACACACACACAAACTGTAAACATCAACACATGGTGTTACTAACACAAAGTGATCAGACCCGTTACATCAGCTTGGCAGTGACCTCAATGTGAAATATCAAGGGGCCTCTAAATCAGATGACTGGTGTTTAATTGTTCTCCCTGTGGGGATTGCAGCTGCAAGGGTTGTGTAACGAGGGTTAGATTACAATTCTCCCGCCTGCACGCCACAGTCCTCTCAAAGGGTTCCTGGAAAATGGCATGTTTTTGTTTTGCTCCTATTGGGCTGCAGAGAGATCAGCTGTTGATTTTGTTTCAAACTGAGAGAAGGATAAATGGAAGGGCAGAGACAGAACCAGAGCAATAGACATCGAGAGAAAGGAAAGGGAGACGGAAACAAACCAAGAGAGAAAGCAAGAGCTTAGCATTTCTCATCTCATAATTCAGCACTAGCAGGGCCAAGATGCCTTGCTTCCCCCTGCTGCTGGTCTTCTCTGTGTGTTTCCTGCTCAACCTGTGGGCCAACCTCAACCTGGCTGTGCTCTTTGTGACAGGACGAGCCCACCACTGGGATGGACCCCAAAGCACGCAGGGCCTTATGGAACTGCATCCACAGCGTCATCAAGGAGGGACGCTCCGTGGTGCTCACCTCGCACAGGTAACCAGAAACACCTTTAAACCTCAGCCATGCTAGGCTAAAAGCTAGCTGCCATACTTTGAAATGCATGGTTGTTGTTGCTGTTGATTGGTTGGCAACATAGCTTATGTATGAGTATAGGCTGCGGTTAGTCAAACCTCATTTAGCACCATGTAGCCCAGGGATGGGCAACTTTGATGGGGTGGGGACCACAGCAATATCTGAACTCATCAGGAGGGGCCGTTGTTGCTTGCGTGTCTGCATACCCACACACCCCTCCCCCTGCCCACACTGCGAGCAAAACATTTTAGTGGCCCCCTCTCTTGACAGCAGAGAGAAATGTATTCAAGTTTAGTTAGCTGGCCGTTAAACTAATTTAGCAATCTAAAAAATGTAAGCTGACAAGGGCTAAGTGACTATCAGTAACTGACATAACAAGAGGAAAAACTGCTGATGCACAACCACATTTCTAAATTGCACTTTGTGTATCCTACTATTCTAACTCTTGAGACCCCGACTGAGTTGCAAAATTGATCCGAGGGCCATGCAGGCCCCCAGTTGCCAATCCCTGATGTAGCCTATTGGCTTGTACTACGTAGCTTACATGGTTTAAAGTATTGCTTATCCATGTACTGTGCATGCTTTTGACATGAATAGCTTTCTGAGTGTTCTGCTACTGACATAGTTCAACCTTTGCAGGGATGTGGTTCATAGTTCAGCAGTTCCTTTACACTGTATCTAATGTCGGTGTCTGCCATTTTGTGTCTTCAGTATGGAGGAATGTGAGGCCCTGTGCACCAGAATGGCCATTATGGTCAATGGCAGGTTCCGCTGCTTGGGGAGCGTTCAGCACTTAAAGAACAGGTAAGATGACAAATCCTTTCACTGGTACATATAAAGCAAGTCAATACCTACAAAGTTGTGGCTTTCAATAAATTGGCACAAATTATCCATTGATAATACAACGGGTGGGTCTAATCCTGAATGCTGATTGGTTAAAATCGAGTTCCAGCTGGTGTCTATTCCACAATTTACCACCAGCTAACTCTATGACGTTATGTAGTCTCTCTTGTCGTGATGTGTATTTCGTTCCCGCAGGAGGCCTTTTGGTAGGCCGTCATCGTAAATAAGAATTTATTCTTAACTGACTTGCCAAGTGAAATAAAGTTTATATAAAATGTAAATAAATGCCTATTTACTATGTTCCAACTGACTACACATTCTACTGTCTTATCAGCCTAGCAATTTAGAAACTTGATCTCCACTATAAAAAGCATCTAGACATTATCGACTTCGTCTCTGGCCTAACAACACCCGTGCCAATATATCCTCCAAAACACAGACTTCTCAGGCATTATCACTTAATTATCTTGTTTTGTTTTTCCCTCTCCAGGTTCGGAGACGGCTACACCATCATTCTGCGCGTGGCTGGGCCGGACCCTGACCTGCCGCCGGTGATGAAGTTCATTGAGAGTAAGCTGCCTGGCAGCACCCTGAAGGAGAAGCACAGGAACATGCTGCAGTACCAGCTGTCCTCCTCACTCACCTCCCTGGCACACATCTTCAGCATCCTGGCCAAGAACAAGGACCTTCTTCGGATAGAGGACTACTCCGTGTCGCAGACCACACTGGACCAGGTAAGACGCCATCCACCACTGACTAAAGGCTTTGTGGTCAAACATATTTTTGTTGAAGTTTGATTACTTGATTACTTGAGGATTACAGCACCATGCATTTGCATCTTTCTGTATGTTCTCCGATTAGTAGACCGGATTGGAATGTACAGTGATGACAGCTGTCACTCTCATCTCTTCTTTACCAGGTTTTTGTGAACTTTGCCAAGGACCAGAGTGACGATTACCACTCAAAAGACAATTCAGTTAAGCGCAAAGAGGCGGTGGTGGACATTACCCCGCTCAGCTCACGGCAGGCTGAAGAGAAGCTAGCCGAGGAGAGGCTAAAGGAGAGCTTGGTGTGAGCGGACGGACACCATCTTCCACCCACAACTGGAACTTAAACCCGCAAACAGTGTTGGACTGAATTTGCTTCTCTGTATTATTACAGTAGTGTTTTAATACTTGTTTTAATTCTTCAGCCAGAGGTGTTGCTCTCGTAAGGGCCTGGCTGGAAAGCTCAATGCAAGTCAATGCAAAGTTTCTCACTCGCGCTGAAGCGATTTGGGGCCCAAGAGGGCCCCTCACGATAGTCATTAAGGAGAAAGAAAGAGTATTAAACTTGAATAACTGCCATAATTGTATCATGTGCTTCAGCAGATGTTAGGCTGTGGCGGTGTATATTTTTGTGGAAACTGAGATGTTTTCTCATTTATGTAATTCCAACTGGTTTCTTCCAATGAAAATTCAGGGTCTGTTTCTTTCTGTTTTGTGCTCCAAGACCAGAATTACATGATGAAGAAACCCAACCATTCCCATGGCCAATCTGAATTCCTTATGTTTAAATTTGTTTTTAAAGATGTACCTTTTTATTTATATATGTAAATTGATCATGAATATATAAACTATATATGTATTTTTTAATTAGGTTTGGCTGAGTCCATTGTGGCATTACTGTAATCATGAATGTTTTTCCTTCTAGTTCAGTAGTTTACTATGTAGTGGACTCAGCCATTTTGAAACACACCAATCAGAGACTATGTACACTTTCCAATGTATACTATGCAAAGTACTGTACCAGTTTTTTTTTTTTAAAGGAAACAATAGATTTTTATAGCTTTTTTTAAAGAAAATGAAAAGATTTGTTTTGGTGTTGACTATCAGTTTGCAATGAATACCTCAACATACATACCACAGTGCCCTGACAGACAAATCAACTGTTTGAAGGACTATTTTCACCGCCTAACCACTAGCAGAGACCAGAAACATCCCCCTCAATGGGTTGACAATAGTAAATTAAATAACATGATAATGCCTACTGTAAGGTGGCAGGAAGCCTAGCGGTTAAGAGCATAGGGGCCAGTAACCGAAAGGTTGCTGGTTTGAATCCCAGAGCCAACTAGGTGAAAAATCTGTCTGTGCCCTTAAGGAAGGCAAGAGCGTCTGCAAAATGTAAATTGATTTTTCAAAGCTGACAGTGCCGAGTCAGTTTAGAATTTCTGTCATAAAGTGTAACATGTGAGCTTGTCCTGTGTCTGCAAAGACTGGTGCAGTCAAGTGCCATTTATTGTGAAATTAATAAGTGGTTCTTTGGGTAAAAAGTCTCAGTATTTCGAAACACAAAGCTTGCCTGAAATGAGGCCAGTTTGACATTCCAAGCACTTTATTTGTAGTGTTAATTGGATAATTGTTTTGCACTGGAATTTCCACAGACTATGTATACAATCGTTTATTGTTCTACCAAGAAAATTGTTTTTATTTAATAGCCATTTACGTTTTTAATGTATTGAGAAAAGGCTGTGGGAATATCTGTTACTCGCTCTGTACAATACTTATTTACACAATAAAACTGAACAAATCTTTATCTTGTGTCAACATGGCTGTAAAGTTATTGTAATCCGAAGGTTAGCAATGCTAAAAAGTCAATGTAAAATCCCATAGAGAATGATAACTAAATGCTAACGAGCGCGTTGCAAAAATTTTCTCTGACCTAAAGTATTTGCAGGACAAACATCCCAGCTCATAAAGTTATACAACTAACTCAAAAATTTTACTCACAACTTGCTGCATGCACAAAAAAAATTTGAGAGCAAGGATTTGATCCAGGAAGGTTCCAAGACAGGTGGATAAAATCACCTTTACTCTACACACAGAGACGCATACAAAGCTATCCATCGCCCTCTATTTGGCAAATCTGGCCATAACTCTATCCTCCGGATTCCTGATTACAAGCAAAAACTCAAACAGGAAATACCAGTGACGTGCTCAATACGGAAGTGGTTTGATGAAGTGGATGCTAAGCTACAGGACTGTTTCACTAGCACAGACTGGAATATGTTCCAGGATTCATCCGATGGCATTGAGGATTAAACTATCTCAGTCACCTGCTGCATCAATAAGTGCATTGACGACATTGTCCCCACGGTAACCATACGTCCCCCACGGTAACCATTGTACATTTAGAAGAGTGCAGATAGAAACTAAAATGTGAATAGAGGCGACAAACTTCCATTTTCTACTTGTATTAAAAAGGGAACAAATTCAAGGGTTTACCGGCTGCCACTAACCTGGCATCCCCACGGGCTTTGTGGCGTACCGATGCCCGGTGGTCCGGACTCTCGTACCACCACAGGGCATTTACTGACACACATAAGGATAAATCCCATTTGACCTCACATTACTGCATTCATATTATAATCTCATAGTGTTACTCATGTAGTATTATATCATTTCATCCTGATCACCATTGACCTAGTCCCTGTCCTCACTGTACAATTGTTGAGCCATCCAAACTCGCTGTGAAAGACCCCCACCAGGTGGGCGTGCCCCCCGGCAGCGTGGGCACTGACTGCAGCCTAGAAGGCCTCCCCCCACACCGCTGGCCCCCCCCCCCCCGGATGCATCTGGAAGGACCGCAACTCATACACTCCTAAAAGATATGCACAATTATGCACAATTCCAAACCGACCCCCAACTCCTTTACCCAGGCTTTTATATGTAGCTATTTTACAGACACTTTCATTCCTGAGCAGTTTACCGAGTGCATTCAACTATGTAAGGTGACACAACACATAGCACACACATACATTCCTTGGCCAGGGAAATGTAGTATTGACAGGGTCTTTAACCTACTTGGAAAACAGTGATTTTATTTACCATTTGTGTATGAATGTCATGTGCAAAGACTACTTGGCTAAAGTGTATCTGTTTGAAAGGTAGTTAGGGACAACTAGTGGTGAGTTCACTAATGCAAACTCGGCACATCTTTGGGAAAAGAGTGCGGATTTCCTTTCCTGTAAAAAAAACAACATTGTCCAGTACTTACGAGGAATGTGTACAGACGTAACTGCACAACAAAAACAGTCCTGTTATTTACAAGATTAGTGCTAGATTAGTGGTCCATGGAAATGAACACAGGAGGTCAATACACAATAATCTCTCTCTTATTTCTCCCTCCCTCCCTCCCTCCCTCACACACACACACACACACACACACACACACACACACTTAGAAGAAGGGAGAAGTTATGTTGATTTCCACCTAGGGACTACTAAACCATCACTGTCAGATGTGAGGGTTTTTATTTCACTCAGCTACTCACCACCATCCTTGGGAAGGCTTTCCACCTTGCTCCAGGGCACCAGATAGGTGACCTCGTTGTCCTGAGACGTCAACATGGGCATGGCCTTGGAGATGTACTCGGCGATCCAGTTGGGGTCCTGAGCCAAGGATGCTCGCACACCCGCCTGCTGGGCATAGCTGTCTAGATAGTAACACAACAATAGGAGATAGTGAGATATACAGTGCATTCGGAAAGTATTCAGACCCCTTGATTCTTTACGCATGTTGTTACGTTACAGCTTTAAAATGGATTAAATTCTTAAAAATCCTCATCAATCTATACACAATACCCCATGACAAAGTGGAAACAGGTTTTCAGAAATTCTTGCAAATGTATAAAAAAAATAATTTTAAAAATACCTTATTTACATAAGTAGTCAGACCCTTTGCTATGAGACTCTAAATTGAGCTCAGGTGCATCCTGTTTCCATTGATTATCCTTAAGATGTTTCTACAACTGGGTTGGAGGCCACCTGTGGTAAATTCAATTGATTGGACATGATTTGGAAAGGCACACACCTGTCTATATAAGGTCCCACAGTTGACAATGCATGTCAGAGCAAAAACCAAGCCATGAGGTCGAAATAATTGTCCAAAGAGCTCTGAGACAGGACTGTGTCAAGGAACAGGTCTGGGGAACGGTACAAAAACATTTCTGCAGCATTGAAGGTCCCCAAGAACACAGTGGCCTCCATTATTCTTAAATGGAAGACGGTTGGAATCACCAAGACTCTTCCTAGAGCTGGCCACCTCGCCAAACTGAGCAATCGGGGGAGAAGGGCCTTTGTCAGGGAGGTGACCAAGAACCCGATGGCCACACTGAATGAGCACCAGAGTTCCTCTGTGGAGATGGGAGAATCTTCCAGAAGGACAACCATCTCTGCAGCACTCCACCAATCAGGTCTTTATGGTAGAATGGACAAACGGAAACTACTCCTCAGTAAAAAGCAAATGACAGCCCGCTTGGAGTTTGCCAAATCTCTGGTCTGATGAAACCAAGATGGAACTCTTTGGCTTGAATGCCAAGCGTCCCATCTGGAGGAAACCCAGCGGGGGTGTTTTTCAGAGGCCGGGACTGGGAGACTAGTCAGGATCGAGGGAAAGATGAAGGGACCAAATTACACAGAGATCCTTGATGAAAACCTGCTCCAGAGCACTCAGGACCTTAGACTGGGGCGAAGGTGAACCTTCCAACAGGACAAAGACCCTAAGCACACATTCAAGCCAACGCAGAAGTGGCTTCGGGACAAGTCTCTGATGTCCTAGAACCTGGACTGATTGAACATCTCTGGAGAGACCAAAAAATACATTTGAAGTTGGAGGTTTACATATACTTTAGCCAAATACATTTAAACTCAGTTTTTCACAATTCCTGACATTTAATCCTCGTAAAAAATTCCCTGTCTTAGGTCAGTTAGAATCACCACTTTGTTTAAAGAATGTGAAATGTCAGAATAATAGTGGAGAGAATTATTTATTTCAGCTTTTATTTCTTTCATCACATTCGCAGTGGGTCAGAAGTTTACATACACTCAATTAGTATTTTGTAGCATTGCCTTTAAATTGTTTAACTTGGGTCAAGCGTTTCAGGTAGCCTTCCACAAGCTTCCCACAATAAGTTGGGTGACTTTTTGCCCATTCCTCCTGACAGAGCTGGTGTAACTGAGTCAGGTTTGTAGACCTCCTTGCTCACACACACTTTTTCAGTTCTGCCCACAAATTTCTACAGGATTGAGGTCAGGGCTTTGTGATGGCCACTCCAATACCTTGACTTTGTTATCCTTAAGCCATTTTCCACAACTTTGGAAGTATGCTTGGGGTCATTGTCCATTTGGAAGACCCATTTGCGACCAAGCTTTAACTCCCTGACTGATGTCTTGAGATGTTGCTTCAATATATCCACATCATTTTCTTTCCTCATGATGCCATCTATTTTGTGAAGTCCCTCCTGCAGCAAAGCACCCCAACAACATGATGTTGCCACCCCTGTGCTTCACGGTTGGGATGGTGTTCTTCGGCATGCAAGCCAAACAGTATGGCCAAACAGTTCTATTTTTGTTTCATCAGACCAGTGGACATTTCTCCAAAAAGTACAATCTTTGTCCCCATGTGCAGTTGCAAACCGTAGTCTGGCTTTTTTTATGGCGGTTTTGGAGCAGTGGCTTCTTCCTAGCTGAGCGGCCTTTCTGGTTATGTCGATATGGGACTTGTTTTACTGTGGATATAGATACTTTTGTACCCGTTTCCTCCAGCATCTTCACAAGGTTCTTTGCTGTTGTTCTGGGATTGATTTGCACTTTTCGCACCAAAATACGTTAATCTCTAGGAGACAGAACGTGTCTCCTTCCTGAGCGGTATGACGGCTGCGTGGTCCCATGGTGTCTATACTTGCGTACTATTGTTTGTACAGAAGAACGTGGAACCTTCAGGCATTTGTAAATTGCTCCCAAGCAATTCTGAGGTCTTTTGATTTTCCCATAATGTCAGGCAAAGGCACTGAGTTTGAAGGTAGGCCTTGAAATTCATCCACATATACACCTCCAATTGACTCAAATTATGTCAATTAGCCTATCAGAAGCTTCTAAAGCCATGACATCATTTCCTGGAATTTTCCAAGCTGTTTAAAAGCACAGTCAACATAGTGTATGTAAACTTCTGACCCACTGGAATTGTGATAGAGTGAATTATAAGTTAAACAATCTGTCTGTAAACAATTGTTGGAAAAATTACTTGTGTCATTCAGAATGTAGATGTCCTAACCGACTTGCCAAAACTAAAGTTTGTTAACAAGAAATCTGTGGAATGGTTGAAAAACAAGTTTTAATGACCCCAACCTAAGTGTATGTAAACTTCCGACTTCAACTGTAGCTGTGCAGCAATGCTCCCCATCCAACCTGACAGAGCTTGAGAGGATCTGTAGAGAAGAACAGGAGAAACTCCCCAAATACAGGTGTGTCAATCTTGTAGTGTCATACCCAAGAAGACTCAAGGCTATAATCGCTGCCAAAGGTGCTTCAACAAAGTACTGAGTAAAGGGTCTGATTAGTTATGTAAATGTGATATTTAAGTTTTTTACTTTTAATAAATGTCCATACATTTCTTAAACTGTTTATGGTTTTTCATCATGGGGATTGATGACGAAAAACAACAATTTCATCAATTTTCGAATAAGGCTTTAACGTAACAAAATGTGGAAAAAGTCAAGGGGTCTGAATACTTTCCGAATGCACTGTATACAGAAGATACAATGCCTTATTTTACATTGGAGTTCTCTGGGCTTGAGTTGGGGTAGGTTCCATTACAGTGAATTTAGGATTTGGAAATTCAAACTTGAGTGATTGCTTTTTGAAGTTGAATTTACATGCCTTTAAACAATTTCAATTTGTTTCCTGAGTTGACTGAATTTCACAGGGAAATGGGCCTATCATTCCATGCTCTCTGCCTAGCTTGCTCTTTGCGTCCTCACCATACTTCCAGATGTGGAAAAACCTGGTTCAACCCGCCGTACTCCATGCTCCAGTAGCTCTGAGTGAGCAGTATGCAGGTGGATCTTCTCATTGGACAGCCTAAGGCAACGTTCTTCTCTGGCTGGATACTGTAGGTACGGAACTCATAGAAGGTCCCATGTTGCTGCTGGGGCCCAATAGACATACAGGCTCGAGGCTGTCAGGACAGCAATACAGTCACGGCTGTATATTACTGACATTAAATTCTAATACCATATTATATGTACTTTAACTTCTCTTCCTTCCATGTTTTCTTTGCTTGAGGGACCCTGGATACTTCATTCAGCTCACTAGAAAGCGACATGGTTTCAACAATGTGGTTTTAGTCAAATGTGCTGTGTTATCTTCCACATATTTATCTGATAACTGTTCACACATGTTAAGTTAATCTTTTACTAATGGCCTACTCCTACGAGCAAAAAAACTGCTCTTGCCTTTTGGAATCAGTTTGCCATCTTTCATTCAGTTTGGTCCAAAGGCTATTATTGTAAGGTGGAGTTTAACTTCACCCTAGCAAGCCCGTCTAAAATGTCTGCAGTGTCCATAAATTATATTGCATACCCGTAGCCTACTCTGTTGCTTAAAAAAAATCGAACAATATTAACTTATTATGCAAAGTTAGACATTTAAAATGAATACACTGCAGAGGTCATTACCGTCACACAATAAAACATTCTATTTTAATTTAAAACTGAAGGACAAACACATACAACCCCCAGAAAACTGGACCCATGAATGTTCTTGCAACGTCCCATGAAATGTGTCTAGAACATTCATATTGATATTCTGAGAACATGTTAACCACCTTCTGGGTAAGTTCTGTTTTGCTATAGCTCCATAGTAGATAAACATTGCTTGAGATTTGGCCATGGAATGAATTCATGAAGTTTAATAGGCCATTCATGTTTACCATACACCTATGAATTCTAAATGGAGCTCTGATATTGGAAAGAAAAACAGAAATAAATGCACACATGATCATATGCCATTATAGAGGCCATATACCCAGCTAACAATTCTAGGGAGAGAGAACGTTTTTGTAATGTTACCCATAACATTTGAGTGTCGAGTTTTACATTAGTTACGGAAACATTATATGTATGTTAGCAAAAACTGAGAACCTATTTAGCATGTTTCGGCGTTCCGTTAATGTAAAACAGAACTTACCCAGAACGTGGTTAACATGTTCTCAGAATATCAATATTAATGTTCTAGACACATTTCATGGGACGTTGCAAGAACATTCATGGGTCCAGTTTTCTGAGGGTTGTATGTGTTTGTCATTCAGTTTTAAATTAAAATAGAATGTTTTATTGTGTGATGTTAATGACCTCTGCAGAAGGTATTTTGGGAAAACAGATTAAAATCCATCCATTATCGAGTAAAATGGTCACAGCCAATACCAGTTTATGGTTCCTGACAAAATGAGAAAAGTATTTATGTTTATGAACTAGACAGTAGAGTGTTTCTCGAACATTATTATTGAATTTTCTGAGAACATTCTGAGTAAGTTCTGTTTGACATTAAGTTAATGGTCTGGAAATAGTCCTTGCATATTACTGGAACACTCCTATGAAAACGTTCGTTAATGACCTAATGAGACACGTAATAAGGGAACGTTCTCTAAAGTTGTGAGTATGTTTGTTTTTAGCTGGGTATCTCTTGCTTCTCTCTCGACGATCATATTATTAGTCACTTGCGTCGAATACAACAGGTGTAGTAGACCTTATAGTGAAATGCTTACTTACCAGCCCCAAACCAACAATGCAGTACAAATGAGAATAAGAAATAAAAGTAACAAGTAATTAAATAGCAGCAGTAAAATAATAACAGGGGGATACCGGTAAAGAGTCAATGTGCGGGGGCACCCGTTAGTCGAGGTAATATGTACAAACTGGAACTCACATTGACTTTTGTCAAACATGATTTCTATCAAGTTACAAAAGCGAACTTCTACAATATATTGATGTGAACAAACAATACATCAATTTGCCCTCATAATCGTAGGCCAAATCAATAGTCCAAATTTACCACGTCACCATTTTTCAGACAAATATTTTCTAGTAGACTTGACGATCTGCGAAATGCATTTCTTACTGTAAACATCTCGTTTGAACGGGTTTGCAATAACACTAGTGTTAGTTACAATGTATCCAAAAACACCACGGTGAGTTCAGTAAACTTTTCTTTTAGTTCTGCAGTTGTAGACTACGGAAGACGAGAGGAGTTAAAAGTTTAGTGATCCATGAAAATACCCCGACGCCTTTGATCTGAATTTCATGACATGACATTTATATCCACACTTTGGTGAGTTCAAGTATTATAAGTAATAATAAATAAAGTAATATAATTTATACTCTAAATTAAACCAATCCAGATGAAGATGCCCCCTCCACGAGAGTCTAGTAAATTCCTCAAGCTTTCTTCCTCTCTGCCACTAATATTAGGATTTGCGTCCATATTTTATTAAGCCTTCTGTGACAAAAGCACAATACAAATAATATTTGGGTGATTACGCATAGAAGTCATGTGTTCATTCGAAATAAAAAATACAAATGAGCCCTGAATTATCATCTTGTTTAATCTAGTTCAAAGAATTCTGGGAATGAGGGCCTCATATATGCTTTAGCACACAGACAATATACACTGAGTGTAAAAAACATTAAGAACACCTTCCTAATATTGAGTTTCAGCCCCCCCCCCCCCCCCCCCCCCCCCCCCTTCTGCCCTCAGAACAGCCTCAATTTGTCTGGGCATGGACTCTACCAGGTCTCGAAAGCGTTCCACAGGGATGCTGGCCCATGTTGACTCCAATGCTTCCCACAGTTGGTTCAAGTTGGCTGGATGTCCATTCTTGATACACATGGGAATCTGTTGAATGTGAAAACCCTAGCAGCGTGGCAGTTCTTGACACAAACCGGTGCACCTGGCACCTACCACCATACCCTGTTCAAAAGCACTTTGAAAGAGCAGGTGTTCTTTATGTTTTGTACACCCAGTGTAAGTCGGCCAACTCTAGGCCTAGTGAAACTAAATTAGCCTACCATCCAGGTGAAAACAAGACCAAACCATATTGTTGTGTGGCCCAAAATATGACAAATTCAGTGAACATAATGTGCAGTCTTTAATTCAGAGCTTAAAAACATGTACCATAGTAAACTCTTGCTCAATAGGTATGCATTTCATCATCAACAACACCAGTGTCACGCACACCTGCCACCCTCCCTGTTTTTTTATAGTGCGCTCAGCAATATTTAGGCAGTAGGAATGTTCATCCCTTAATAAAGACCTGGACAATAGGGCGGCTCTGTTGTAACTGTCGCCGGCGGGCTGGTCAGGTGCAGGGGCGTCAAAACATCAGCTTTACACAACACAGGGTCACATTATTTCACAGACAAACAGACGCGCCTCCACTATATGACAAGGCAACAGCATCCCCAGGTTCCAAACCAACAGCAGACCTTGAGCAAGGCCCATCGCAGATAATACAGAAGCAAAGAAGACATAATAGAGATTATATTGTACTTTTGGAGCTGCATTCGGTAATTGGACCCATACCAACTATTTTATCAGTTGAATTTGATCTCTTTCGGGCCAGACCGCATCAACATGGCTGGGAAAACTATTTTGCTAGTCTGTCTGGCTGTCTTCTTTTCTGCAGGTAAGTACATGAATAACCTCTGCCTATTTTGTACACATTTCATAATTCCTTTCAATATAGGAACTGTATTTTGTCAAAAAATGACAAAGGTCATACTGTCTATTGTACTGTTTATTCGTAGTTAAGCCCTAAATGAGAATAATAAGTGATTATGATAAAGAATAAAATGCTAAATTCTACTTATGTGTCACCATTAGTAGCCGCAGAGGACCAATCAAGACTCTACAGGAGGGTGAGAGGCTGCCATTCAAATATTATTATTACAGTTCCCTATGCTAATTTGGCAGCTACAAATCAATTCATGTGAATTTAAACGTGTGGATATAAAACACCAACCAGGGTTGGAGTCAAAGGATATCATCTTGAAATGTTATTTCATTATTTTACCAGCCTTCCTGTGGGGATATGAGCCTAACCCAGGCGTGCCCGCTCAACTACTCCCCAGTGTGTGGCAATGATGGAAACACTTACCCCAACGAGTGCTCTCTGTGTGTTCACCGGATGTGAGTCTACCACATATCAGTTTAATTGAAGCAGCGGCTACAGGACAAGTAACAAACCACTGGTAGACAAGGACAGTCATACAAATGTAAAACACAACGATATACAAATAATACAACAAAAATGATATAGTAGTACAAACAACTGAAAAAAGTATGTGTGTCTCTGTGTGTGTTTGTGTCCTCACAGTCCCCTGCCATTCCATGAAACGTTGTTCGATCTTTTTTTTAAAAGGTCATTTATCTGTTTGCTTATTAAGTAATAGGAGATGGAAAGGAGGTCTATGTAATCATGGCTCTGTAAAATACTGTGAGTTGCCATGAATTCATTTCGAAACTGGGGACTGTGAAGGGACCCCTGGTGGCATGTCTGTACAAAGAGATCTGGCAACGAGGCATTTTGCCTATGACAAAAATGTACACGTAAAACACAGAATTAGCTCAGAATTAGTCCACTGGAGAAGATCAAAGTCTGAAAATACTCAGGAAAGTAAGCTTTCTTAAATCATTCTGACCATCTCTCTCTCCAGGGAAACCAATGCAGACATCTTGATAGTGAAAGATGGAAGTTGCTGAAGAGAAGGCTTACTGATGATTCCACCGCGGAAGTGATATTATCACATGTATCTTTAACTATCACAGAAAGAATCAGAATTGGTTGTAGAAGTTGTTTTTTTATGGAACACCCGCACTCACTCACTCACTCACCACTTACGCACACACACTTTATATAATCATATTGATTTGTATTACATCGTAACACTATCTTTGTAAAGAATAAATCGATTTCAGTCCCAGCTCCTGTAGAATCTTTTATCATTAAATGTCCAGATGCTCCTTATGTTGTCCACATTGGTTCGTAAATGTTTTGTTGTTGTATTTCAATCAACATCCCACATGAATAATGACATAAATTACACTTCCACTACAGTAAAAATAGAATTTCAGTCAAATTATTGGTAGTAGTAACTTGAAAAAGCCACATGAGGGCGCTACAACAAATATACTTCAGTTTCTTGTGTGACATTTTATTGTTACACCTGGTTGGCAGCATGTGAATGGTTTGTGTCTGGAGTGTATGGTCGATGAAATGGTGGAGCGTGTTGTTATATTGTAAGTATGTTGAAGAGAGGGTAAGATTGAAGTGTAGGGTTAGTAGGGCTCTTTTATTTTCTCAGAGGTATTGAGGTAGGTAGGAGGGTTTAGAAATGTGGAGCTAATGTTGTAAACCATGACTGACCACGCATTCCAGCACAGTAAATGCGGCGTAAACATTTATTTTCAGATTTGATCATTTAAGACATTTTTATTGTTCCCCCTTCAGAAGTGCACATTTAGGGGTTTGAAGTGGACAGTGATACTCCTCAGGGAAGTGTGGTTAGTTCGGTGTTGTTCACCAGTCTAGTTTTGATTTACATTTGGTTGAGTTGTCAAATAACATCAATTCAACAAAACAGTCAGCATGTGGATTAGATTTCGGGTTAAAAGTTGGGTTGAAAAAAAAGATAAATGCCCTTATGTTGATTACTTTTTGCAAATTTGATTAATTTTCCATATTGATTCAATATCATCACAGATTTTTGGGGGGTTAAAATCACATAGAAACTTTGTTGATTCAACCAGTTTTTGCCCAGTGTGCCTGTCCCTAGTTTAGGATAACCCTAACATCCTCTCCACGACTCACCTGTACTGTGTGCCAAGTCACAGTAACCCTGCCCATGCTCTCCTGGACTGTATACCAAGTCACAGTAACCCTGCCCATGCTCTCCTGGACTATATACCAAGTCACAGTAACCCTGTCCATGCTCTCCTGGACTGTATACCAAGTCACAGTAACCCTGCCCATGCTCTCCTGGACTATATACCAAGTCACAGTAACCCTGCCCATGCTCTCCTGGACTATATACCAAGTCACAGTAACCCTGCCCATGCTCTCCTGGACTGCATACCAAGTCACAGTAACCCTGCCCATGCTCTCCTGGACTGCATACCAAGTCACAGTAACCCTGCCCATGCTCTCCTGGACTGTATACCAAGTCACAGTAACCCTGCTCTCCTGGACTGTATACCAAGTCACAGTAACCCTGCCCATGCTCTCCAAGTTAGATGAATGCATACTAGCAGTGGGTATAATATATAATGAACAAAAATAAACAATATATAACAAAGATTTTACTGAGTTACAGTTCAGATAAGGAAATCAGTCAAGTGAAATGAGTTAGGCCCTAAAGAGCTTTATTACAGACAGAAATACTCCTCAGTTTCATCAGCTGTCCAAGTGGCTGGTCTCAGACGATCCCGCTGGTGAAGAAGCCGGATGTGGAGGGCCTGGCTGGTGTGGTTGCACGGTCTGGGGGTGTGACGTACTGACCAAATTCCCTAAAACGAACTTTGGTGGAGGATTATGGTAGAGCAATTAACATTAAATTACCTGGCAACAAATCTCTGGTGGACATTCCTGCAGTACGCCAATTGTACACTCCTTCAAAACTTAATTCATGCTCATTCTAGTGACCTTTTCTCACCAGCACAAGGTGCACCTGTGTAATGAGCGTGCTGTTTAATCAGCTTCTTGATATGCCACACCTGTCAGGTGGATGGATGATCTTGGCAAAGGATACATTCTCACTAACAGGGACCTAAACAAATTTGAGAGAAATAAGCTTTTTGTGCAAATGGAACATTTTTGGGATCTTTTATTTCATGCTCATGAAACATGGGACCAACACTTTACATGTTGCATTTTATATTTTTGTTCAGTATATTTAGTGTTGACTCAAAAGACATTAGCTAGATTGCTTTCACTTCCTCATGTGGTGATTTAGCCCCAAAATAAATTTGCCTATGATAAAAATGTAGGCAAATTCATCTGTATTGAGCAACAAAATTCATAAAATGCAGGAGCCCTTCTTTACTAGTAAAATATACAATAGCCTGATTGTCAACCCTAAATTCTTGACAATCACTATATTAGGTTGCACATCAAAATATCTTCAATCGTGCATTCCTGCTTGAACACGTTAAATGAAACCACTTATTTATTGAATAGCCTACCATCTCTATAGTCTGTTACACAGTCTAAAGCACTGTGTATTACTTTCTGAGGTGCTAAATAAACATTACATGACACCGCAGGAAAATTACTGCTGCAACCAAATCATGGGCTGATGCCATCAACTGAAAAAGTTAGAGGTACCATTTTTGTTTTAAATCTGCTGCTGAGTAATATGCTATTCTGCCAATTTGGTTGTTGGGAAGAGCATCAGGTGACAGGATGTTATGCAGAAACATGTTGATAAGACAGGGCTATGTGTGTTTACTGTAGTTTAGTGAGGCAAAGCACATGTGATGTGACTAAAATTAAAGGGCATTTAGTTGACTAAAATGGCTGACTGTCATTTTGACAAAAGATATCTATATTTTTTTATATGGCCAGAATTAACAGTTTATGCCTGCTCCATTATGTACTAACCTATGTTAGTCGACTCAAGTTGTGGATTCACTGCTTATTTTCTCTGCCAGTATGTTCCAGCGAAGGGGGAAAGAGTGTGTTTGGCATCGTAACGGCCAAGTCAGGCGACATCGTCAAGGTGGATTTGGGGGTGGGGGCGGGGGGGGGGGGGGGGGAGCAAGCGTCACCCACCTACTTGGCCTACCAAGAGGAATAGACCTAATGTGCAGGTCAGTATTGTCACAAACGCCTCTTTATACGTCCAGGTGGCATGACCTTTTACCTTGAAAAACAGGTCATTCAATTTAAAAGTTTGATGTCACTAGTCTTCCTCAATTTGGTGTCCGTGGCACCATTACAGGTCGGGGACCTGGTGTGATCTCAGTTTATTATTGCCACCAAAGACATGGAGCCAGAGAGTCTAGACAGCTGTGGACGAGCCGATGGGGGATTCTTTTGAAGGTGTCCCTGGGACTTGTACACAGGTAGGTCATAATAACAAGACTAGTCTATGGTGATCTGGAAAGTGCACTTGTTGAAAACCGCATTACAGTTACACACACATTCAGCATATGACCTCTAATTCTATCTGAACCTTCTGTAATGTTGCTCCGCTCAACGCGACCCCTGGTTCTAACTAGTAAACAGTCCTCTCTCCATTCAGGCGCCCCAGAGTGAGATAGCCAAGGACCTGGGGGGGGGGGGGAATTATCCTTTGAGATGGTGGTGGGGATGAACTGGCGCGTGTGGGTCAAAGTCCTTTGATCTTAGCAGTTGAAGGGGATTTTGACCCCAGTGTGAACAATCACAGCAGTCAACACCTATGCTGATCATTTTTGACATATTTTGTACCCACGAGTAAAGATAACGTCCTTGGTTGATGACATCTACTCTATTCTTATTTTATGTGAAATAAGTCATCTAACTGTATTGATTAAGAATTCGCATTAAGAAAAAAGAAAACATTAATAAAAACATGTCCACAAAAGGGCACACCGCCATCATTTACATTTGCTAGCTGTCATGTACTGGCAAGTCAGACTCGGATGATGAATGTATGCAGGAAATCACGTCCTGTACTGTGAGGGAGGGGTATCAAACCGGTCACAAGAGCAAACCACACAGTATGCAATGACCATTCGGTCTAACATTGAGCAAGACCCATTCAAGGAAGTGACTAATTCCTCCACACACCCAGCCACAGTAAATATTTGTTCACTGTTTAGACAAAATGTGCATGCAGGCCAACTGTAAATTGTGTAATCTTTGGAATATGTTTTGACAGGTTAGCCTATACAATGGAGCCTGAAAAATACCTGCCTTTCTCCAACTAAGCTTGTGTACATGCATAACACAAAGATACGAGGCGGTGAGATCCTTGAGGGGTATTTTTCTGTCCAACTGGTATACCCGTAAAGGCCTAGGGATAGTGGAGTTGTATTTGAGCCAGTCCAATATTTATTTTTAAACTGCCAAACCAAATGCTGTACACAGTCCACAATGCGGGTGATGTCAGGTAAACATTAAAAAAGGAGTTCTTGAGAACACAATTTAATACGCAGGGCCTCAGCGGATCGCTTCCCGCGGTCTTGATTCAGACATCATTTATACGCAAACAGACGTGTTTTTGTAAAAGAAAGTGTCGAGGATTGTGGAGAATATGGAAATGTGGGCCTACATAGTCAAGGATCAATGTGAATGTATAGTGGGTTACTTCTGGCCAATGACCCTGGAGGTACCACCCCGAAGAACTCCACAGTCTCTGTCCAGGAAAGCCAGCCCCTCCCTATCCTTCTCCATCTCTCCCACACAGTCCTATACAGAGGAGAGGAGAAAAAATAAGACTTTCAAACTAAAAAATAATGGGTCTTGTTAATATAACTGGAACCACTGGTATAGTAGCGTATTGGCCATGTCAACTGTAGAAGCATAAACAATGGTATTACCACACAGAAATCTGTCCATTCTTTTCATTCATTCAATACATCATTGATTCAATTGAGTTATTATAAAAATAGCTTAACCACTTGTTGAGAGAATACGCCTCTTGGGAGACTGAGCCAAACCAGGAGTGTTGGGTTGGCAGTCCTACCTTGAGCAGAGCAGCTCTTTTACAGCCACTCTCTGGCCCTCTGGTCCTTGGGGGAGACCGGTAGTGTTGATGATGTCTCTTCACAGGCCGTTCTCAGCTGCTGCAGCTCTATGACCAGCGCCGTCATCTGCAGAAAGGAACACGTTCATCGACTCCTAACCCCCCCGTTCAGCGGTTATACAATGAAAATAGGGTCTCACTACATCAAAGTGCGCAGTTACCAGTAATAACATGCAATTATATTCACAGACGGGAATTAAGTCGGTTTTGTGTCAATACCTTTCTAAGTAACTACATGATATAAGGGCAACTTGGTGTGAGGTGATGCCAAGAATTTGATTTTGACGATGCCACGAACTCACTTGATTGGCTTCTATTGGCTCGTGCTGCCATGGATTCCAGCGATCGACCAATCCCAGCCCCTTCTCTCCGTTCTGTGACGACCAGTGGACACATCATTGACAGCAGAAAAATAAAGACTCGCAGACGAGTAAGGAAGGTAATAAAGTAAAGCTTCGTGACAAACACTGGTCCTAAGGCCACCAAGTATGACATCTGTGGCTACGTTCACTGCCCGGATGTTCTCTGCCAGCGAAACTGAAGGAAGTACATTATTATTCAGTAGCAGATGAAATGTCCTCTCTGCATTCCATTCTATGTGGAACAGAAATGTGTCTCTTCAATCGCCCATTGCTGCAGAATGGGTCTGACTAGCTCTTGAGTTACCAAAATGAGGATTGGTACTAGGGCTCCTGCAGGTTCTGTACGTGGAATGGTTGAGTTGCATTAACATGGTATAATATGAACTGGAGTCATTTTGGATTACAGTCAACTCCTGATGAATGCAACTTTAACGCACTAAGACGGAGTTTGCACTTATCTGAAGTGTACTAATCAGAAGTCGATTGTGGGCCAAAGTTAACATGAGACAAAGCCAGTTTGACTATGTGAACACTTGCTAAAGTCTGCAGTTTGTATCTATGTTGAACTCAGCAGACACGGGGCCTGTGAAACGCAACAAGAACAAGCAGACACAGAACACAGGGAAATCTGGGACTCTGATGACGGCAACGGAAAACCTCATGACAGGGTCATTATCCCATTTCCTCATAATTTGAGTGAGAGTGTAACAGAGAGAGAGAGAGAAAGAGAGAGGGAAAGAGAGTCTAAGTGAGCAGGAAATTTCCAGCTCCCCTCAATCAAGAAGGATTGTCTGTGGGGTCTGTGCCAGTGTGGAGTCACGCAAGGTGGCATCAGCCAGACTCGGGCAGAAGTACATGGTTTTGGGAACATACCGCTCAGTTGCAACCAATAAAATGAGGGCACGCACAGCCTAACGGGGGAAATGAGTTCGGTACGCTCCAAGAATAAGCATTTGAAGTGCTGGTATTTCTCGGTATGAATGTAATAACATTATGTAACACCTATTCCTGAGTAAGCATTGTGTACTTGGAAGTGAAAAGAACAAAGGAAAAATAACTTTCATTACCTCTGTCTAAACTTAGTTTGCTATTGTAACCAACTGGTCCTTTATAATGACATTGTCAAAACCCTGCTCTCTGATTGGTCCCTTCATAAATATATCGTCACCACCCTGTTCTCTTGATTGGTCCCTTCACAATGACATTGTCATATCGGTGAGAGAAAGTGTCTCGACCTGCAGTATTCCAACAATGTCTTCCCAGTCTGCATATCCCATGAAACCATGTTTATGAGTCCGCAGGGACCAGGGCAGTAAAAGGCAGTGGACCACAAGCTCAGGGTCAGAGAAAAATAGTCTGGGATAGGGATTAGTGTAAGTCAGAAGTCAAAACTCCTCACCGGCTTCCAACAATAAAACAAGAACATGTCAGGGTTCTCGGACGACAACAACGAGTGTTACATGAACAAATGGAAGTTGCTCTTGGGCTTTGTGGCTGTAACAAGTTCGTTGTTGCGAAAGGTTGTTACAGTGTATACATTGTCAGATTTGAGCACAGCTGCTAAAGAAGAGGCTCTCCAGATCCCCCCCCCGTCTCCCCTCACAGACCAGAAGCAGAGACTGTCCAGCATGATCTTTTATCTGTAGTATTCTAAGACAGTGAATCCTCAGGAATCCACGGTCTATATAAAACTCATAGGTATGTCTATAGCTTGTCTATACTGCATGTGTTCGCGTGATACTGGATAGTGACGCACAGTAAACTGTAAAAAAAAAAAATGATTAGCATCCTAGCTTAAAAAAAAAAGGTTCTCAGATTGCATGAAGGGGAAATTTGTACTTTTTCAACTTTAATAAAGTGATATTTTAACATAAAGTACTTATAATAAGCCAATGTGCTGGGAGTGTAATAAAAACCATGGCTTAATCATTTCCAAGGTAAAACATTTTTTTACGCTAGTTCAATTACATAGCATTTTTATATGTTCTAATGAATTCAACGGAGTATGTTGGGGAAAAGGAAAGTTTGGGAACTGTTGAAGTGGGATTTGGAAGAGAGCTATGTTTGAAAGAACATCACTACCATATGTTAGGTTGCCTCCATGTGATATGGTTCTGTAGGAAAGGACTCAAATAGGCAGCTACCTGGTTCTCTTCCTTTATCTGTAGGCCAGGCTTAGAGAGCGGCACCTCACGGTTCTTAAGTCTTAAGTCCACAGACACATCCTTCCCTTGTACCCTCTCCTCCTCATCTTCCTCCATCTCATACGCGGCACTCTCCTCCCTCAACCCCTCCGACTTTTCGGAATCTTCCACAGCCGTTTCCCAAGCGCTCCTAAAACACAAACAGATGTGTTTAGCAAAAATTGGACAGACAAACCCCTGCTTCTTGTTAGTCTGTTATAAGGCTGACTGTTTCTCTGTTCTGACTGTTTCTCTGCTCTCAGCACTCTTGACGCTGCCAAGAGTGAAAACACTGAGACGGGAAACTTCCCCTTGAGCTCAAGATAAAAGTCCAGATACTATTTCAATCCCAAATCCACCCCTACCCCCTTTACCCTTATGAAGACCGTAAGGGTTGCATAAGCGAAAGGCAGCAAATATGGAGAAAATTCCACCTAAGCGATCACAGAGCAAAGTGGAACCATATCTTTTATATCCATCTGATCCTTTCAGAGCTACAAGTGAGGCTGGGGGGGGGGGGGGGGGGGGGGGGTCATTACCCAAAGGCTGAGGGGTGCCGTCTCCCTGTGGCAAGGTCTCCTTGTTGAAGCAGCTCCTCCCGCTCAGTCTCCAGTGCTGCTATGCGAGCCCTGAGCAGGCGTCCGTCACTCTCCATCAGGGAGGCCCGCTCCTCCGCAGCCCCGGGCCTCCGTTTGAGAGACGCCACCTCCTGTAGCAGGGACTCATTTATCTGCAGAGCATCAGCCAACCGAGTGGTGTTACGGAAAATATTGAATAGCCTTATTGTGGCATTCTTATGATAGAGGAAACCGTTACTATATGATTGGTAAAACAGGG
Organism: Oncorhynchus mykiss; assembly: GCF_013265735.2. Lineage (NCBI taxonomy): Eukaryota > Metazoa > Chordata > Actinopteri > Salmoniformes > Salmonidae > Oncorhynchus > Oncorhynchus mykiss. The sequence continues at coordinate 33,675,372 of NC_050571.1, read as the reverse complement.
ACTATTATCTACTAGTCAACAAAACCCTTCAGTTTTCAATTAGTCATGTGTTATCAGATAATGCCTGGGTTAGATACTACTGAGATACACGTCCGGCTCTGCAAGATTACATGTACAAAGGAACATCCTGCATCCATTTTGGGTCTAAATCCCTGTACCAGTTTAGTTGGTCTGGTCTTCCATGATTCTACCTGCTTGCTGCCATGTAGCTCTGCCTGTGTGGCCAGTGTCTCTCTGTGAGTCTCCTGGAGGCTGGAGCGTGCCTGGTACAGCTGGGAGTGAAGGGCTGCTATCTGGGCCTCCCTCTTCTGCTCCATCAGCTGCTGCTGGGCCCTGGACTCCTGCAGCAGACGCTCAAGGTTGTCTCGCTCCTGAAAACACCCGTTTTTTGGGTGATGGCCAAGCACAGCCGAGTCAGCCTTCCAGAACTTTTTTCCCTCAACTCAAGGCGTTTACAATGCGTGTCAGGTTTGTCATGTTATTAGTTTAAAAGGATTAAATATGGAGTGCTTTACTTTCAGAAGTTGTCCTTTGTCTACTGCTTGAGCAATAAGCTGAGAGGTCATACTATGGTCCTCCCTCTGACACTGTGGGTGAATGGTACAGAATAATTTCTCCTGATTGACAGACAGAGGTGAAACTGATAGCTTGAAAGACAACTCATTTCAGTAGACATACGTCTTTCATACTGGGCAACTTTCATTTTGCCACTGGGGGACTAGTTTCCTATGATTATCAAGGGCTTACAGGAGTCAAGCTGTGTTGTTGGGGTGAGGGTCCATTCCTGTAGAGACACTTTCCCCTAGAACAGAGAACCTGGTCCAGTTGGGCACTAATGATCTCTGAGTCCATCTCTAGCCTGCCCACTCTGAGGACACGAGACAGAAAAGTCTTGAGCAAAACACAAAAAGAGAAAACCAAAACATTATCCACTGCATTGACCAACAAGCACCTTCTTAATTACCTTGTGAAAAGGTCACCATATGGTGGGATGTAGATGTTCTCTGATAACAGACTGGGATGGAGGTTTACTGGTCGATTGATCTGCCCAAGATTCAAAACAAGTATCTGTGGGGGAGGCCATTAACAAATATGGGTCAAACCATGGCACAGGTTAGCACAGTGACCTTGTGAGAAAGGAAGCCCACGCAGCTAGGTCTTTATTCAGATGTCATTAGCCTAAATTCCCTTCCTTTAGAATCCGTTTGGAGAAAAAAAACTATGGAAAGTGGCATCAGTCGTCTTGAGGGACGCATCCTACATTAACTACAGCACAGGTGGCAGTAGCAGCTGTCTTACCTGGGGTAGTTTGTGTCGGCTCCCTGGGCCCATTCTCTGGAGCATTCTGACCCTCTGTTCCTGCAGGGCATTTTGGACCTGAGCCAGACTGACATCCAGATCTCTCCTCCGCTGCTCAGAGTCCAGGAAGGCCCGATGGTCAACCGTCCCAGGTTGGGGGAGTCGATGCCAGCCAGGTATCATATCGTCCACGGGGTCTGTTAGTGGAAAATACTTCTGCCACTGTTACCAACCTGCGTCTCAACCACCATATCACTGCCAGTGACTCAATTATACATTGTGTAACAGGGCTTACATTCACACCTAACCACAAACCATTAGCTCACAATGGAGCACTGAAAGTGGCAACAAGAATTAGTAGCACAATAACAGATAGTATTTGTACATGGCCTCTGAACAGTAACAGGAACAATGTTTACAAGCCACACGAAATGGCTGACATGTTCGCGACAACATACAGGTAATAGCTTCAAGCTGGTTGTCACGACTCATAACTGCATGAGTGAAACTATTGCAAAGATTTAGTAGTAACCTCTCACCTGGACAGGTGGTTTTTTTCTTCATTAAGTAAATGTAGACTAGCAGTTGGCTTGTCTTTCCTTTAAAAAAGGTCTAGAGGGTTACTCTGCTTGCTCCTGCACACTTGTCCCGTCCGGTAACCCATGGATACGCTCCACCCATTGCACTGTGCAGATGAGACTACTGGCCAGAGGCCACACTGAACATTAACCGAGAGGACACTTAAGAGTTTAGCTGGCTGACCTAATGCTTGTACAAAAAGAATACTCAAATCCAGGAATAGGTTTAATCTGTGTCCGGGAAACCACTGCTTAGTGTTCGGACCCAAGTTAATGAATGAGAAGACATTTACTTAAATCAAAGATTTTAATGACCGAAACATGAGTTGTTTCATCTTCACCAACATTCCCACAAACCAGGAAATGTCATTTTGAATGAAATTGTTATGCCAGCAAAAGACATACGAAGACACATGCATTTGTAGAAATCACAAGCACACGTTGAATCATAATGGAAAACATGAAAAGTAAAAAGATAGAAGCCTTACAGATTAGCCAGCTAACTATGGTAAAACAAACCGAATTCACACTTGGCATACATAATGCTGGCTTTCTCAACAAAGGCCATTGTCTTTGGGAGAAACAAACCTGGCTTCAGCCAACCTATAAAAGACACTGCTTTTCAACCTTGAAAATGAATCTTTAGGTGGATTGAGAGAAGTATATAATGCTATGCACTGCACATAATGCAGCCCTGCATGCCAGGCTTAAAGAGCAAGACTGCACATCATGGGACTACTCCAATGTCTTCGAGTGTCTGTACGTAGCTACCAGAGTGAGGTGGTATGTGGTGACTAGGTCTTTCCTTAGGCTTATTCAATGTGGCAAACACTCCCCATTTTGAGTATAGAAATGTGTTGCATAGAGCTGACAAAAACCTCTATTTGCTATGTACATTGTGCTCATTCTATATGAAGGATTTCTATTTGCAACGTTTCACCGTAGTTGAATAAGCCTGTGATGTGGCTTTCTTGACCGAGCCCAAAGACCCTATAGTTCAGCATCTTGGGAAACGGCTAACTATAGTTCAGCATCTTGGGAAACGGCTAACTAAAGTACAGCATCTTGGGAAACACTTTTGGGGAACAGCTAGGGAATTACTGACTTAGCTTTAGCGGTTAATGTACACCCATATCTCCTACTAATGTTTCAAAGTTACCCAAATAAACTTGAAAATATCAATTAATTGGTCAAGGCAAAAATGGCTGTCATTTTACAGATTCTTCAAAGGCTGATTGCCATTCCTCTTCTGACAGAATTAAGAAGCAAACATGGAAGCCTAAGTATGGACAGACAATCACTCTGTTATATCTAGTCTCCAGTCAAAAATCGCAATGGCTTTTTCCCCTCAATAAGATTAACTGTACATGTGCAATGCCATGCCTCATAGCGCACAATCTTGTGTAGTTTTCAATGTATATGAGGAACAATAAGGACCCGTGGTGGCATGAGACTGCGGAGGGGAGTACGGCTCATAATAATCACCATAACGGAGCAAATGGAATGGCATCAAACACGTGGAAATCGAGTGTTTGATACCATTCCCCCATTCCGCTCCAGCAATTACAACGAGCCTGTCCTCCCTCATTAAGAGGCCACCAACCTCCTGTGGTTTGGTTACTACATCGAGGCCAAAAAAAAAGTAAAAAAATGGTTTTCCAACCCTCTCACACTTCCTTAAAGACATACAATGAATACAAGAGGATTATTTTTTTGCGTAGAACCCCCCCCCCCATCTCAGACTTAAAAAATAAATAAATCACAACACCAGACACTTGTGATAGACAACAGCGCAGTATCATTTTACCTCAGGGTACACAATCACAACACCACCAGGCAATACATTCAGGTGCCTCTTTTTCCAACTGGGGAGAGGCCTCCTTACAGGCTACCTTGAATTGTGGTCTTCACAGGGAAGGGAGCTTCAGCAGAGACACTTTTCACATAGTTCAAAATACTCAACAAAAAAAACACCTAAAAACTATATGATGCAAAATGCATCATACTGGCTGTATTTCAAAAGTTATGCATCTTGAAAACTTGATTGCTGACATGCAAAACATTTTAGGACTATATCAACAATAGACTAACGAAAAACAAATACCCAAATATTTTGCTTTAAGGACCCTTAGCAGTGAGAATTAGAATGCCTAACGTAAATATCATGGGATTTGGCCGTTTCAACTATTTGTTTTTGGAATTCTAGGCCCTTTGGGGTAAGTTCAAAATCTTCATGGAACATCAGTACAAAAATCCTTTAAGATTGGTTTTCTTTACAAAACCTAAGTGATTTCGTTTGTTATTGACCTCCGAATTGCAGAGTTCCATCTTTGGCCCGACCTCTTGGCATTTGATTGGTTGAAACCCTTCTCAGCAGAGGCATTAAAAAGGATTAGCAAGACATTCCCCAGAAGTGACAAAACACATTATTTGAGAGTCCCTGATGCATAGGACAATCAATTAGACATTTCACAACCCCCCCCAAGACAAAATAGCTCACAAAAGACTTGGTCTCAGCAGCCGTCTCCAGACAGAGAGAGTGGGGGCCATATTAGCCTGAAACCACCCCGGATGTCAACTCTCATTCCATTAAGGATCCTATGATGGAAACGCTGGAATCCCAGTTCAATTCACCATCGGATGTGCAAAGGCCGAAAATAAAGGGAATATTGGGGAACATGTTTGTTTGCTGATTAGATCAGTCATTCTCTATGGTCCAAAGAGTCCAAGGCATAATATGATTTATAGTGTCAAGGCACATTTGGTTACAGCATCCACCACAGTGGCAAATTGGTTGTCAAGGCGGTTCAGGTTTTAATTGGTTTGCAGAGTCATTTTTTCCCCCACGTCCACAGTGATTTTGGTGTATAATTGATCCTTCTCCACTTTGACCACTTTGTACGACAGGGTTTTTATGCCATCTTTGTTCATGGTCTCCTTGGTGTGGGCGATGCGGTCGAACCTGGAGAGAAAAAAAAACACAGCTCAACCACAATTCAATGACGTGGTTTAAGACCCAGGTCTTTTTTTATTTGGTTAAGGTGTAGCCTATGGCAAACATCTCCTCTGGATTTCACAAAAATCGTTGCTTGTTATACACTATTTGATTAAACGCTACTCAAGAAAATCTAACCACGGCAATCAAACAAATCAAAGTGCTACTGAAAAGTAATCCGCCACACAGTCTAGCTAACTGCCGCCGCTGATCAATAGATAATCAATAGCCCTGATGGATCAGTGAGGCCTAGTGTGATAATGACCACATTTATTGTTATGGATGTTGAGGCTTCTACTGCACGTCAATGTTTGCCCAGGCTTCTATTGCACGTCAATGTTTGCCCAGGCTTCTATTGCACGTCAATGTTTGCCCAGGCTTCTATTGCACGTCAATGCCTTCAGAGGTTTTTATTGCAGTGTTAAGTTTGCTTCTGTACAGAGAATAATGGCCGAGCTGACCAAGTCATCCAGTGTTCGTGAGAAATGACGTCAAGGGCAACAGTAGTGAGTGACTGGATCCTTGTGTGACGAGGGCAAGGAGAGCCTGGGGAGTGTTCAACTGTGCACACCTTTTGTTTCCTCTCTTCTGCTCTCCTTTACAGATCTGATAGAGCTGGATAAGTGAAACCAATATAGCTGAAACTAGGTGGACCTAGAGATGTGCAACTTTCTCTTTCAAGGCGATTCGATGTGATACAGGAACAATGTGTTTTATTTTGAAACAATTCGGTTTGATTAGAGAATTATTCGACGCACTATCATTTGTTGCATAAACACATTCCTTTTCCATTCTAAATTAAAATCTGCTGAAGGGGCTCATGAGCTGGGCCTCTGTGTGTGTGCTCATGAGCTGGGCCTCTGTGTGTGTGCTCATGAGCTGGGCCTCTGTGTGTGTGCTCATGAGCTGGGCCTCTGTGTGTGTGCTCATGAGCTGGGCCTCTGTGTGTGTGCTCATGAGCTGGGCCTCTGTGTGTGTGCTCATGAGCTGGGCCTCTGTGTGTGTGCTCATGAGCTGGGCCTCTGTGTGTGTGCTCATGAGCTGGGCCTCTGTGTGTGTGCTCATGAGCTGGGCCTCTGTGTGTGTGCTCATGAGCTGGGCCTCTGTGTGTGTGCTCATGAGCTGGGCCTCTGTGTGTGTGCTCATGAGCTGGGCCTCTGTGTGTGTGCTCATGAGCTGGGCCTCTGTGTGTGTGCTCATGAGCTGGGCCTCTGTGAGCAGACTTCTGTGTGCGCGTGTGTAAATTAAATATGTCTATGGTGTACGTGCTATGTAGGCACCTCAGCTGAGCCATGAGGGAGACTAGTAGGGAATAAAAAGTTTAAGATACAAGTGAACCCCAACCCGATCCAAATGTAGGCTACTGACATTGCCTGGGGTTGTCCGGCATGCAAAATGACTTGCCGACCTCTAGTTGACAGTCATTGATCTACATGGCCGATTCATTAGGGCTGATTTCAAGTTTTCATAACAAATCGGTAATCTGCATTTTTGGATGCCGATTATATTGCATTCCACGAGGAAACTGGGTGGCAGGCTGACCACCTGTTAAGCGAGTGCAGCAAGGAGACAAGGTAAGTTGCTAGCTAGCATTAAAAGTATCTTATAAAAAAAATACATCTTCACATAATCACTAGTTAACCTAGTAATATCATCAACCATGTGTAGTTAACTAGCTTGTCCTGCGTTGCGTATAGTCAATGCGGTGCCTGTTAATTTATCATCGAATCACAGCCTACTTCGCCAAACGGGTGATGATTTAACAAAAGCTCATTCGCAAAAAAAAGCACAATCGCTGCAGTAATGTACCTAACCATAAACATCAATGCCTTTCTTAAAATCAATACATAGAAGTATATATTTTTAAACCTGCATATTTAGTTAAAATAAATTCCTGTTAGCAGGCAATATTAACTAGGGAAATTATGTCACTACTCTTGCGTTCATAGTATGCAGAGTCATGCAACAGTTTTGGCCGCCTGGCTCGCTGCCAACTAATTTGCCAGAATTTTACATAATTCTGACATAACATTGAAGATTGCGCAATGTAAACAGCAATATTTAGACTTAGGGTTGCCACCCGTTCAATAAAATAGGGAACGATTCCGTATTTCACTGAAAGAATAAATGTTTTGTTTTCGAAATTATAGTTTCCGGATTTTACCATATTAATGACTTAAGGCTCGTATTTGTGTTTATTATAATTAAGTCTATGATTTAATATTTGATAGAGCAGTCTCACTGAGCGGTGGTAGGCAGCAGCAGGCTCGGAAGCATTCATTCAAACTTTACTGCGTTTGCAATCAGCTCTTAGCAATGGTTGAAACACAGCGCTGTTTATGACTTCAAGCCTATAAACTCCTGAGATTAGGCTGGCAATACTAAAGTGCCTATTAGAATATCCAATAGTCAAAGGTATATGAAATACAAATGGTAGAGAGAGAAAGTCGACACGTCATAATTCCTATAATAACTACAACCTAAAAGTCCTTAACTGTAAATATTGAATAACTGGGAATATTGAACCACCAGCTTTCATATGTTCTGAGCAAGGAACTTAAACGTTAGCTTTTTTACATGACACATACTGCACTTTTACTTTCTTCTCCAACACTGTTTTTTGCATTATTTAAACCAAATTGAGCATGTTTCATTATTTATTTGAGACTAAATAGAGTTTATGCATTATAATAAATAAGTGTTCTTTGTTTATTCAGTATTTCTGTAATTCTCATTATTACAAATATATATATATAAAAATATATATATAAAAATATATATAATAAATTGGCCGATTAATCGGTATCGGCTTTTTTTTGGTCCTCCAATAAACCGGTATCGGTGTTGAAAAATCATAGTTGGTCGACCTCTACTGTCAACACAGTAGCATGCAGTTCGACACTGAAGGAGAGGACGTATCAGTTGTCCCAAAATAAGGTGATTTTGGAAGAGAGACAGAATGTAGGCCTAACATGAATTTAACATTTTAGTGACCCGTAAACGCTTGATTATTATTATTTTTTTGACCGATACATGCTACATTTGGATCGGTTTTGGAATCCAGGGACCGATGCACTTGTATCTTGAACGTTTGAAAAAAAAACATCTGGGACCGGTGCGTATCGTTGAATCAGTACATCCCATGGTGGACCCATTGCTTACTCCTATTAAATCCAATTTGGCTAGATTCATGCGAAAGCGAGTGAGCAAACCCAGAGAGGGTACCATTAGACATGGAAATAGAGAGCAGGAGTTGGAACCTCACCTCTGTGGGTTGTCTTCGTTCCCACCATCCCGGTTGTGGCGGATCATCCTGCATTTCCCCACGGCTCCGCTGGGCCGTGAGATGGTCATCCCCTTGGAGTTCAGCCTGTTAAAACACAGCAGAAGCCGGAGTCAGACCACCAGTCTAACTAAAACACTGTGGGACGCAGTTACAGCAGCTTCTACACCTGGGAGAAAATCTGCACATTTTTCTTACACCAGTGAAATAAACCTAAAAAAGGTCAAGGAAAATGTAGGATAGATGTGAACGGGAGTAAAACAGGTTATTTGGTTTTCATTCAGTTGCCTCTGTGCAAGAGATGCAAATAGTGCCCTATCGCCGAACTCGATAGGTGTAACCAGAGAGGAAGAGGCAAAGTGAGAGGGATTACTCTGCCCAGAATCTGTCCATGTTAAGCAGATCATTCATCATTAAGCAAGTGAGGAGTTTTTGTATTAGGGGGGGGGGGGGGGGGGGGGCAATGAGTGTCAAATTATATTAGAAGATAAAACTGAATTGCTATTTTGATACATGAGGCTTATTTCATCTAATTGAAGTTTTGTAATGCTTAGGTTGATATGAGTGCACTGATAAGTGTGATGCACGCAACATCCCGTCAACTTTGAGAAAATAAAAAAAAAGGCTTCTCATCATTATATCCAGAATCTCTGGTGTAACTACACTGGAAATTGATTGTTTTTGTTGCATGGTTCAGGGTCACAGCTGATAAAAGCTTCCAGAGCACAGTGAATAACTGAGTATGTCTGGAAACATCCTGTCTGCTATTGTTTACTGTATCCCTTTCAAAATGGATATGGTGACTTATCAAGCAAGCACTCCAAAGAGCTCAAAAAACAGCAGACAAAAAACAACAACATCTTAACACCTTGTGCTGTTGGGCATTCATTAGTATGTGTGGAGTTCATCTATAATTCACTTCTGGAGACGGTGTTCAGTTTGGCTGGTCTATAGTGAAGCTATTGGGTTACTCATGTCTCAAATGCAGAAGTTAACGAGGCTCAGTACATGTTATGTTGAGAGAATTTCATCCCAAAACCGTCCCTTTGATATTTTAAATACATATACATACATTTAAATAAATAATTCAATAAATAGACTTGAAGTGCCAAAATTCAGCATCATTTGACATGTCCCTCGTTTTCACCATCACTGTAAGGCCCTAGTTCGTGTTGCTTTGACATTATTTTAAGGCCTGTTATAAAAACTATTTTTAATATTGTGAAACAATTAATTAAAAAAAAAACATTTTATTCTAAAGAAACATTGAATATCTAATAGCAGGCTATTCGAAACACATGGCTGAAGACAAATAAGGTATACAAGTTACATTCAAATGCCAAACTCCTTCCAATCTTTACAACACTGCTTTCTGCATTAGTGATTTAAAATGCTTGTTTGTCTAACTGATAGAGGTAAGGATAAACAAGCCTTTGTGCATTTAATAAGAAACTAAATAATACAGGATTCATTTGGCAAGTGACACTTTATATATAGCCTCTTTTTTTTGCCTGATTCTTGACTACTCCTTTATAGAGCCTGGTTTTGATCAGTCACGTGAAAAATAAGGGGGAGGGGGAGCCTTAGTAACAACTGTGTGCTGTTGGCATCGTTCATAAACTGGAGAAAGAGAGATAGCTGGAGGGGGTGTGTGTTCCGGGAGTGTCTCAGAGACAGGACACATCCTCACAAATGACAGGTTTGTTTGGGTGTCCCATCTGCTTGTGAAAGCGCCTCGGCTGAAATGGATGCTAACAGGATACTCACTGATGCATCATTTCCTTCAAGAGCAAATGGTGGTAGTGGCATACAAGGGCACCCTTGGGGGCATGTTGGAACAATGCAAAAAGTAGGGCTAGAAACACAACGACGCACACCCCGTGTAACAGGGTTTGAACATGTGATGGCGTTTCAACATTGCGCACTCAAGAAAATATTTTCATGTGAAACCTTGGCTATCACTTTACCCAATAAATATGAATGATCTGCTTTATACATGGAGTCCTCCTATGAGCCACAGACATTTGTCTGAGAGTGGCTGTGCGGACTCTGACCTGTTGAAAATGTCGTCGTCCTCTCCTCCCCAGCCCCAGTAGTTGTTGGGGAAGCCGTTGATCTTGAGGAATTGCTCCTTGCTCATTGACGACACGCCTCCGAAGTACTGGTTGTACGGCAATCTGAGAGCAAGAGAGAGATACAGAGAGAGAGAGAGAGCAGAAAGAGAAAAATAAATGGAGAACCTTGAATTTGTTTATTAGAGTTTAAACTAGGCTTGGGCAGTATACCGTATACTGGGATATTTGGACATAACTTTCAGTGAAAGTCATTGTTTTTTTAAAATTCAATAGTGACCAGGGATGTGCAACCATAGTTTTCCCATTCACAGAAAAATACATTAGAGCGACACATTCGGCAGATAATGGCTTCATTTTCATCAGATGACAACAGTAGTGCAACGCTGTTTGGTTGGCAGCCACACAAGTAAATGAGCTTTTAAATGAAAAAGCAAGGTCTTTGTTGTTGTTGATGATGATGATGATGATGATGCACAGCCATCATATTTCTAAAGTTTAGGCCTATCATAAAAATAATGTAGCCAACTACATTTTCTAATGTTTTGCTTAAAGCTAATCTTGCATTTTACCAGATAAAATTAGGCTGGCTACACCGAGAGTACCGGGGAGAAAATAAGTGCTGTCTGCTGATAGAATGCCCTTCGTGAATTCTCATTCAACTTTAGAAGTGCAACTGAGGCACAAAATGTGTCTGATGGGGAGCATAAATTACAATAAGTAGTATTTTAGATCTGCAGGTTATAAAACGCAGCAAGAAATTAATTTATGCTTTTAATCTTTTTTTCTGTGTGAAAAAAAAAGAGAGGGGTAAATGACTCTGGCTCTAACAGAAACCGTAGTCAGTGCCTTACATTCTAGGAAAGAGGAAGTATCTGCCTAGCAAATGAGGTGCTGCAGAAAAACCCTCCTCAGTTTCTTATCACTGCCTTCTGCAAGTTACATGCTGGCTCTCTGTACAGTGTACTGTAGGGAAACATGGAGCCAAGAGACTGAAGCACCCTGGTTTAGCCTTGCCTCACTTGCCTGTTTATTATGGACACCGAATTAGCCTTGGCTATCATGACATTCTTTAAATCCCAGTGCTAACATTGGAAAGGTCAGCACAATTAAGAAAATCAACAAAATCAAATAAAAGACATGAATCCATTGTGGGACTTAGTCACCGAACAAATGACCCAACAAGGGAAGCTTGGCGTCTTTCCTGGAGCCGGATTTCCCTGCCAAAATCCTGTTGGATATTGAATCCAGATGCTTGGTGAGCTGCATGCCCTTCAAGGAACATGACACACAGTATACAAGCTGTTGTCTGTGCAACAAAGGGAAAGGTTTGGTGAGAGTATGCCCATAAAAACCCAGTTACAAGCCGAGAGACCTGTACTATGACCTGTAACACAGGAGGAAGGCAGCACTAGGACGTCACATCTGGGGTCAGCTTACTTTACCAATCTAAATCTTACATCAGAAGCAGGCAACAGAGCCAAACTGAATGTAGATCAGCGACTAGCCAAGCATAAGGTCTACAGCTGTGTAGGCCCAGAGTTGTGAATCACAACAGAAGAGAAGCTCCCAAATCATTTTATCAACCACGCAGACAAAGATAGTCACGCATCACAGAGCTCCTCCCTGTCTGACATGTCACGGTGTTACACATGTAGAGCAACAGCTAAACCCATCTAGAGTTTGCTCTACTGGTCCACTTCCTCCTCCACGGTCAGAAAACAGAGTAGCAAACAGAACACTGTGTGACACTAGGCTAAACTGATGAGTATTTAAGCCATTCTGACAGCAGACCTCTGAAGCCAGTGAGCACATTGTAAGTGATGAAGCAGGCTATTAAAAAAACAGGACTCCAGGCAAATAAGGTCCCAATGAGGGACAGTTTACTACTAAATAAAATGATATGCTAAGTGCTTTCCAAGCTTTCCAACACCACCTTCTGCATTACAGAACCTGGTTTTGATCAGTCACGTGAACAATAAGGAAGAAGGAAATCCTTAGTAACAACTGTCACCCCGGGAACATGGCAGTACTGAACCCATCACTAAGCATTGCTTACTGTAAACGTCTCTGCACAGCTACGGAGGTAAAGACAGCCAGAACTGGAAACTCAACAACGAAAGATGACAAAGTCCATAGAACGTCATAGAACCCACAGGTGCTCTTTAAGCTTTAATGTGGACACTCCCGTCCGTCCGTGTGTGTGTGTGTGTGTACGCTCATTCATGTCGGTACTATGGGCAGTGAACTGGAGAGAGACAAAGACAATTCCAGGGCTATCTGTTGGGAGTGTTGGCTTACCGGAAGCCAAACTTGTCCATGGAAACAGACAGGTGCCTGGGCTGGCTGAAGCACCTGTAGGTGTTGCGGTCATCCATGGGGATGAGGTCCACGTCACTGAACACAAAGCAGCCGTAGTCGTACTCCTTCAGGGCCTCCGAGTAGCCAACGTTGAGGAGCTTGGCACGGTTAAAGACTTCATCACCGTCCTAGAGAGTGTGAATGGAGGGAATGTGGGGTTAGAATTGGAAGGTGAATCGTGTAGAAAGAAAATACTTATTGTCGAGTGTCTAGACAAGGGTAGGAAACTCTGGTCCTCATTGGTTGTTTGGCCACCCAATCCTCAAGGGACTAAAGCGCACACCAGAACTAAGGCTAAACTGAAGCATCCAGGGGGCTATCTATTATAATGCGATTGACAATGCATACGTGTCAGAAACAGTACCAGACCTTGTTTAAATTAAAATGTTGGCGCATACAATACAGTACTTAAGAGTCGTTTGTGACGTTTCAATGACGTTGTGTTGGCATCTTGTTGTTTGCTGGAAAACCTGTGTTTACCTTGAACGAGTGGAGGACAGAGGAGCCTCTTAAAGAAGAAGTTACAGGTCTGTGAGAGCCAGAAATCCTGCTTGTTTGTAGGTGACCAAATACTTATTTTCCACCATAATTTGTAAATAAATGCATTAAAAATCCTACAATGTGATTTTCTGGATTTGTTTTCTCATTTTGTCTGTCATCGTTGAAGTGTACCTATGATGAAAATGACAGGCCTCTCATCTTTTTAAGTGGGAGAACTTGCACAATTGGTGGCTGACTAAATACTTTTTTGCTCCACTGTATTTACTACAGTACTTATCTGTAGCATTTACAACATGCAATTTACAACAAGCAGTAAGTATTACACATGATCGAGGGATACTACAGTGTATAGTATACTAGAATTTACTATATAATTCAATAGTAAGTACCGTAGTATTTGTTCATGTGGGTGAGTTTGTCTTTTTTTCCTCTTCTCAGGCTGAAAAAAAGGCAGAGTTACCAGGGCTGATGTAGTTCTACTGGGATGATTCTCGGAGTCCTTTGGCAAAAGAACGGGAGCATCGTGTTCTGTGTCAGTGTGCCTTCAATGTGGGCGAAGTGCCTCTCAAAGGACACGTCTCATATGTCAATGGCTTGATCTGATGGTCCTCCAGAAAAGGTCTGCTTGAATACCCATAGAACCAAAACTAGCTAAAATATTCAACAACAAAAAAATGGGTCAGATGAAACCTCCTAATAACATGACCTCAGTCCTTGTTTCGATTGCACCAAATAAAAGCGTGACTAGTGTTCTTAATTTAATTTAAAAAAATACAAGACAACTCACTTAAACAGAGCAGGAAAACCAGAACGAGGGCGTGTGATGCCAAGAAGCAGCACAGTTAATGTAATCTGGACAGGAGTCCCGACAATTGAATGAATGTTCAGTAAGTAGTGTTCTCCGCTGAAGCACTTTGTTGTCAGTCACATGTCATGTTACACATTGTGGCGATAAAAGAGACCGTCATATGATGCCTGATTAAAATAAACTTTGAGACATCTGCTATGGTCTGAAATAAACATCCGCTAAGGAGGTCTATGAGTGTGTTGCTCTTGGGAGTGTGTTGTTTCCACTCCACCAAGTGATGCATCCCGCTCTCCTACAGTGCATGACAGCATCATCTGCATACAGGGTGTGGATCATTTGCAAAGACAGAAAGAAGCAAGTGTAGTAGATTTCAGAAGTGCATGTGACCAAAATAGATCTCTGTCAGTAATAAGAAAAAGAGACAGAAAGAGACAGAAAGAGAAATGAAGCACACATTACCAGTAGAACCCCTCAGCCCGTGGGGTCACGCAATTGGCCAGAGCAAGCAGGGGACAATTTCTCTCCTCTTCCAGCGACCACAGCCATTGGCCAGATACGCCTGACATGCAAAAGGGGAGGCGTTTTGAGCAAGGGGGCAGGGAAACGAGGAAGAAGAAAAAAAGAAAAAAAAGAGGAAAGGATAGGAAAGGAGAAACAGAAGAGAGAAACAGAAAGATTGAGTAGAATTCCAACAAAGACCCAATAATTGTGTTTAACAGCATTGAAGGGCCCTTTAGCAATAGCTAGGTGATTCGACTTCGGAAAACGTCAGATTGACTCATTAGTATAATAGCAGCCATTAAAGCTAATTTTCTTTGCAGTAGACACCATGTCAAGCCTGACATCTTGAACCAATTAACTACTTGTGTTGGAGACAAGAGTAGAGTATACTCTAAAAAAATAAAATAGTATTATATATTCAAATAGAACCATGTATTTGCTCAGTATGACGTTCTAGGTGGGGCGTTCAGTCTACACTACAACATGTTGGTTGACACACACTTTACCTGTAGGTGGGTGGGAGGCAACAAGTCCTGGCATGAGATGTGAACAAAGAGTCAATTAGGCCTCAAGCTGAAAAACAGTACTGGCCTCCCAAGAGCCAAGAATACCTACACATCTGTACAGAATCATGTAATTAAATGGATCATTAAACTACACCTAACGGATACGTTTTTTTAACAAATAGGAACAGATTTCATCTACAATATGGTCCTGTATGACCGTATTAACTCTGGCTTGTCAATAAATGTTCAAAAGTGACTGTGGTTTATCCCAGACAGCATTGATGACTTGAAGGATATTGAGAAGGATAGATAAAAATCGGTATCCTACGTTCAGGCCAGCCTTTGTGTGAAATGGGATTAGATGACCCAATAACTAATACATTTTCATATTGTCAACTCTGGGCTGTGCAGTAGTATTCATAGTCCAGTTTGTCCTTTTACCAGATTGATTTCCAAATACCCTTGAGGTCAACTCCAGTATTCACTTAGACTATATTCTCACAGGTATGGGGATTTACTAACACTTTTCACATTTCTGCCCATCTGTGGCCTCATGTTTCTACTGAGGCATAGCTGTCGGAAGTAGGGGTGCTGCTAAATCTCAACAACCAAAAAAGTACTCCTGTATGAGTGGAGAAAAATACTGATGTGGTTTAAGCATTTTTGTAGACTTAGAACATCCAATTGAGTTGTTTTTCTATAAAAGTTTTTTTTACGAAAACTGTGAAAGCGAAAAAAAAAAAGAAAAAAAAAAGTTAATGACTCACGCAAAAAAAGTAATTGATTTTAGAGGGCCCTATAGTGGCACCACTCAGGCTAATGATTGACACTGATAACAACCAAACAAACCAGGCCAGTTTGTAGCTATTATAGTAGTCAAAACTGAGGAGCCAACTTGTGGCACTAAGTGCTCATCATGATCACTACTCTATGGTCAACTTGTCAGTCTTTGATCAAAAGTGTTGGCTAGTAGCCATCTAGATACTTCTCTGTGGAGACAAACTGATTAGAGGCAACATGATATTCACCATGTTGAACCAAGAGCCTGTAAAACTAGTGTAGAACTGTGCTTTGTTGATGAAAAAAACATTAAAAAAACAGACTTGATATCACCTGAGCAACTACACACGTTAAACAATAATGCTAAAAGTAAAACATTAAAATCGATAGTTACATATCAGAATATTACTTTTGCGTTAGTTGGCTGTACCTGCACCAAAACTACACTTTTTATCCCATAATAGCTTGTTCTCAAATAGGGATCCAATTTGTTTTCAGAGCTTTCATTACCATGATTGATCAAAACTCGTTTTTCTCGTGGCTCTCTGCAGCAGACAGCAGACAGAGCAATAGAAATCACAGTATCAAATCGCGATACGTACAGAAGCGCAATACATATCGTATCAGCGCCTAAGTCTCATGATATCGTATCATGAGGTCCCTGGCAATTCCCAGACCTACTAAACTAGACCTATATGATCACAAAATGGCCCGAATTAGGCCTACTGACTGTTTTTCGATCTAGAAAAGACAGGAAGTGTGTCTAGGCCAGGTTCCCCAAATGTTTTGCATGAAAGTTGAAGTACAACCCTTGTTGAATTCTTCCTTTAGTTTTCTGTAACCAACTCTATACCTTGTTGTACATCAAAGAAAGAGTCTTCCATTATTCCAATAAAGGATCTTGATGAAAAGAAACGTGAAAGGATAAAAAGAGCCTTCCAGACCGGGCTATTCTCGCAGGTCTTTCAAGTGACAGAGATAGACAGTGTGGCTTTCAGCGTTTTCTGCGTCACGTCCATGTGTTCAGTGATAGTCTCTTGGTTGTGCACACACCATGAATAAATAAAGGAAATGGACAAAGAACAGACGCCGAGACAAATGCTGGCACTACGTTTTAAGACCTGATTTCTTCCCATATATACGGGAACACAAAGGACTACTGCAAATTGTAGAAGTTCTTAAAAAGGAGGGAGGCATCAGTTACTTGGATGCTAGCCTACTCTTTCTCTTGACACATCAAACCTTTGACAGACTGGGAGAAAAAATATGTAAAAAAAAAAAAAATTTTTTTTTTTTTTACATATTTTTTTCCTCTATAAAGGGGACTAAAAAGCTTCTCTGACAAGCAACACAAGGTTGAATCTGACTGAAGTTCGCTGTCCCAGAAGAGTTAGGCTACACAATAAGCACACAAATCTACCAGCACGTCTCAACGAGCCAAGTCACTTGGCAGCTGCCATTACAGCCTGTAATTTGGGGGCTTGATTGATGCCCTTTTGTTTTTACACAGCCAACCCATTCTGCTTAAAAGCGTAAAACCCAAATAAAATATGGCGAAAGTACCTGTGATGTACGGTACCAGTAAACTCCAGCTAGCCTATATTTGAAATATACAGAGCACCTTTGTTTATTTCTTGCAGTAAGACAGCCTAATTTAAAAAAAGGGCACTGCCTGCCTACACTGAGACTTGCTCACTGGTTAAAACCTTTTAACCTGCGTTTCCCACTACTCCATCCTGCTGTTTACAGACAAGAGAGCAGACGGGGGCCGGCAGGGAGGGACCCACCTGGTTGATGACATAGACGCCATAGTCCAACTGCTGGCGCTGAAGGATGGGGTGGAGGTAGTAGAGCCAGAACTTGAGGTGCTCGTCGCGGTTGCGGAAAGGGATGATGATGGCCACCTTCTGGAGGGCCACGCAGTCTCTGGGCTTGAAGCGCCCCCCATTCTTAAGATTGGGGTTTTCCTTCCTTACCACATCCAGGCTGATTGGGTTGGAGAACTCAATTCGCAGTGGGCCAACTGGACGAGAACGAGAGAGGAGAGGTCATACATTTTTGTCAGGGCTCCATATCTACAATAGCCCTGATAATTGATGATTCGGTAGAGCCAATGGAAATAGCATGTCAAATCTAAAACTCCATTGGTCCCAGGCCTCCCACAGTGAACTTCACTACTTTCATTAAAATCTGCTTTCTCTGCCCTCAGATTTAGCCTCACATTGAAGTGTTTCACCATTTGCTTTTCAGGACAACATGGGCTACAAGTAGAACACAAAGTACTTTGATAAACAGTTATTGACAAATGTCAAAAAGCAAATAAGGTCCACCAAACAAACCCTGATAAAAATAAAAAAAACATTTATAATACTATAAGTACAGAAATTGTTGGAGGGAAATGAATATCCAACTAGTCAGTGACAACTGTGTGGAGGTTGGAGTTTGTGACAGCAACTAAATCATTGTTATTATAGACACTATGTCCTGGGATTCCTATGATCTTCTATGTAAGAGAACCTCTTACCTTCTAAGGACTCGTGCAGTTTGTGAGCGCCACACAGCAAAACAGGTTACATGTGCTAGTTTGTGAGAGTTTCAGCTTTTCATAGATGGGATTTGTCTATTTCTTCTGCAGCCGTTGATACCAACCATACGTCTGTGTGATTCACGGGGACTGAGCAGTGTTTGTGAGACCAGGATGTGTTTTTGGGAGCCGCCCGTGTCTCAAAATCCGCTCTAGCTCAGCCACCGTTAAGCAGTCTGTAGCTCAAACAGACCATGTTTAAAATCATATCGTAGGACTAATATAGGTTGGGCAGGTTTATACTATAGGAAGGAAATCTAGCCTAGCTATCCAATCTCCTGTTTTCAGCAATTGAGTTGTCTCCTGACAATGTCTTCTGAACTGTTTTATTATTAAAAGCTGCAATATGGAACTTTTTGGGTGACCTGACCAAATTCACATAGAAAAGAGTGTTATAGATCTGTCACTCATTGAAAGCAAGTCTAAGAAGCTGTATATATGTTCTATGTGCGCCATTTCTATGTGACCCGTTCTTTTGTTTTTGTTTTTGTGGCTTTTACTTCCAGTTTTATGCCCCAGCTTCACACAACTGAAAATACAATATCTTTGGTTATGCAAAATATATTTCAAAGCAGTTTAGATGCAGTTTAGATGGTACAATGATTCTCTACACCAGTGGTTCCAAAACTTGTTATAGTCCCGTACCCATTCAAACGTTCAACCTCCAGCTGCGTACCCCCTCTTCTAGCACCAGGATCAGCGCACTCTCAAATGTTGTTTTTGCCATCATTGTAAGCCTGCCACACACACACTATATGATACATTTATTAAACATAAGAATGAGTGTGTTGTCACAACCCAGCTCGTGGGAAGTGAAAAAGAGTTCTTATAGGACCAGGGAACAAATAATAATGATGCTTTTTATTTAGCCATCTTACATATAAAACATCATTTGTTCATCACAAATTGTGAATAACTCATCACAGGTTAATGAGAAGGGTGTGCTTGTAACGCACATACCTCTGCAATGTTGGGTTGTATTGGAGAGAGTCTCAGTCTTACATCACTTCCCACACAGTTTGTAGTTTGTTTTCATGCTAGTGAGGGCCGAGAAACCACTCTCACATAGGTACGTGGTTGCAAAGGGCAATCAGTGTCTTAACAGCGCGATTTGTCAAGGCAAAAAACTCTTGAGCGTAGCCCTATACGGAAATCTGGCAGTGGCTTCTAATTCAATTCAATTTTCACAGAACCGGTTGTTGCAATTTTGATGAGGCTCTCCTGTTCAGATATCGGTAAGTGGACTGGAGGCAGGGCATGAAAGGGATAACGAATCCAGTTGTTTGTGTCATCCGTTTCGGGAAGTACCTGCATATTTGCGCACCCAGCTCACTCAGGTGCTTCGCTATATCACATTTGACTTTGTCCGTCAAATGGTTGCATCACTGCCTGGTACGGCAATTGCTCGGCCTCCGACCGCAAGGCACTACAGAGGGTAGTGCGTACGACCCAGTACATCACTGGGGCTAAGCTGCCTGCCATCCAGGACTCCTACACCAGGCGGTGTCAGAGGAAGGCCCTAAAAATTGCCAAAGACCCCAGCCACCCCAGTCATAGACTGTTCTCTCTACTACCGCATGGCAAGCGGTACCAGAGTGCCAAGTCTAGGACAAACAGTTTTTACCCCCAAGCCATAAGATTCCTGAACAAGTAATCAAATGGCTACCCGGACTATTTGCATTGTGTGCCCCCCCAACCCCTCTTTTATGCTCCTCTTTTATGCTGCTGCTACTCTCTGTTTATCATATATGCAAAGTCACTAACTATACATTTATGTACATACTACCTCAATTGGCCCAAACAACCAGTGCTCCCGCATATTGGCTAACCAGGCTATCTGCATTGTGTCCCGCCACCCACCAACCCATATTTTACGCTACTGCTACTCTCTGTCCATCATATATATGCATAGTCACTTTAACCATGTCTACATGTACATACTACCTCAATCAGCCTGACTAACCGGTGCCTGTATGTAGCCTCGCTACTTTTATAGACTCGCTACTGTTATTTTTCACTGTTGTTTTTATTTCTTTACTTACCTATTGTTCACCTAATACCTTTTTTGCACTATTGGTTAGAGCCTGTAAGTAAGCATTTCACTGTAAGGTCTACTACACCAGTTGTATTCAACACGTGACAAATAAACGAGGCTACTCAGGCAAGAAAAAAAAAACTCACCCAAATGTATAGCCCAGTTGGAAAATATAAAATGTACTGTTTGAAAATGTGAATAATTAAAATGTTTATTATTATTATTTGGCATACCCCCAATGGCATTGCATACCCCAGTTTGGGAATACCTGCTCTACACTATACTTGCTTGTTTTGTCACACAAACTGAAATTAGGTGAACTATTAGAATGTTAGCAACCAGGAAATGGCAGAGTGATTTCTGCATAGTGTAACTTTAAAGACACAATAGTATGGCTCCTTACATGCCAGTGACTTACACAAATAGTACTTAGCAACAGTAGGTCAAATTACAACTGCCATACAAAAGAAAAGAAGGTCATACTACATATATGAAATAGTCTACTTAGTGTGGTTTTCTGTAATGTGACCTTGAGATTGACGTTCCTAAACCCCAAGACCGCATTGCTTTTCAATTCAATCTCCAAGGCTGCTGAGGGCCGAACGAGCACACCACTGTTATCAACAGACTCCCACCTCTGGAGCAGTCAGGTTTGTGGCAGAAGGATAGATCAGCTAGGGTCACAGCTGCATAAACATATTTTTTGAAATCTAAGCTAAAGGAGAAGGACACTGAACAACAAACCTGTGTGGAAATAAGATAAAACAAACCATGAATTCAAGAGCACTAGCAGTAGACCTATGCTTCGCATTAATAATGCATGAGTGGGGCTATAGATAGATAGGCCTATTGTATAAATAAGTTAAATACCCTACAGGGTAAGCACTCATCTATACTTTGAGCTTGTAGTTTACATTAGGTTAGAGAATTAAGGGACATGTAATCCAAGCTCTTTATTAATTCCTTTTCAGAACATATTAATGATTGCGCCTGACAGACATGGCTAACAACTTGTATAATTGTTTGCTGATAAGAGACTTTGGCAAGACTACCAACCAATCATCATACAATGCACCATTGATTAAGCTATGTTGATTAAATATGTATGTTGTTCGTTTTGGCAACATATCAGCTAACGTTACTTACCAAGCAGTGGCGATGTGTCAGGACATTTTCCAAGCTCTTTGGTGATTGTAGTCACGTTGTCTACAGAAAAGTGGTTCGTTTCAAACGCGTCCGGTACTGTGTCCTTTGATGCAGTTTGGTCGTGCTTCGCAAATGCAAAACGAAGATCTAACGACCTCACGTAAAAAATGAAAGTGACCGAAATATGGAAAAAACATAGAAGGACGACCAACTTGCAGGTTCTATGGAGAACACTGAAATTCACTGAATCCCGCATCGTTAACTTGCTATGTTAAATTATATGGTTAAACAAATCTAAAGTAGGTAACGTTAGCAAGTTATTTCCTTGTTAACGTTACGAAGTTACAACACCATACCCAATGTCCGAGGATATCCCCTGTCAACTAACTAGCTAATTTACTAGATGCTAGCTGATGGTAAAAAACAAACATTTCCACTCGAAACAACTTCAACATAACCTTAGTTATATCCTTGTACTTCCGTTGTATTCCGTCCAATAAAGAAGTTGTCTTGTTGTAAAAGCCTCCCGTTACTATCACAACGGTCCAAAATTTCTTAAACGATTTAGCTAACTAACTAACTATCAGGCGTTATCACTAGCTAGTAGCTAACAGTACAGCAGCGAATAATTACATAGAGCAGCAAGTCCGCGATAGGCAAGATTCTCTGAATAATCCGTTTCCCATTTGCCAAATTGACTTCTACTAAACTCAATTGCACACATATATCCGATGGTATTAAAGCTAGTGTATTTAAAACATGACCTTCCAGGACTAACGATGTAACTTCAGAGTTGTACAAATTCGAAAAAATAAAGCAATCCCTCTGACAGACATTTCCTTGTGGAGACCTAACAAAAATTGTCGTCTAGTTCAAGTGGCATCTTCTTCATCTTCTTTAAAGTTTTATGGCAGACTACACCTATTGGTGTATTGCCGCCACCTACTGTACCGGGTGTAACAAAAATAAATTCCATTACGAGAAGAAGGAGGGGGACCCAGGATAATACTAAATAAATCAAACAACCATCCCACTCCTTCAGTCACATTCAAATCACATCCCTACACAGGCTCTGGTGCCTGTGAGAATTGAACATTAATTGACTGGTTTTCCTCTATGCCTCTACAAAATAACTCCCAAAAAACGTTCAGCCACATGCCTATTTTCTTAGATTTCCTCTCCGTTTGCGTTGTAAAGTTAATATCCAAAGTAATAAACGCTACAAAGTCCACCTTGTTAACATGCAACATGTCAGGATCCCTCTGTTGACAAGGAATATCATCTTGTGTCTCTAGTCCTATTACCATTACTTCTTCAACTTCACTCCTTTCTCCCGCTCTTCTCAACACCTCCAGATAGGAGACATTCTGGACAGCCCTTATTCTTGACACCTTCGTCTCCTTCACCCTAACTTCAGAAATTTGGGTGCATGTTCACCACCACAATTGCAGCATTTAGGCTCAGCTGGCATATAATACTTCTCCCGTCTACATACACTTGACACATGACCAAATAATTTACATTTATCAAACCGCATGGCTTTGGGCATGAAGGCTCTCACAGGGAATCTCATATATAACCCAAAAACACGTCAGAAGGGAGAGACACTCCATCTACCATGTGGCTCTGTCATTGTGCACCAACCACTTGATCCAATTCTTCACGTACATACAGTGCATTCGACACTTTTTCACATTTTGTTACATGTTCTAAAATGGATTGAATTGTTTTTTTCCAGACTCATTAATCTACACACAATACCTCATAATGACAAAGCAAAAACAGGATTTTATCATTTTTTATTTATTTATTAGAAATAAACTGAAATATCACATTTATGTAAGTATTCAGACACTTTACTCAGCACTTTGTTGAAGCACCTTTGGCAGCTATTACAGCCTCTAGTTTTGGGGGGTATGACGCTACAAGCTTGGCACACCTGTATTTGGGGAGTTTTTCCCATTCTTCTCTGCAGATCCTCTCAAGCTCTGTCACGTTGGATGGGGAGTGTCGCTGCACAACTATTTTCAGGTCTCTCCAGAGATGTTCGATCAGGGTTCAAGTCTGGGCTCTGGCAGTGCCAGTCAGAAGACGTTCAGAGACTTGTCCCAAAGCCACTCCTGCGTTGTCTTGGCTGTGTGCTTACAGTCGTTGTCCTGTTGGAAGGTTCATCTTTCCCTCGACTCTGACAAGTCTTCCAGTACCTGCCGCTGAACAACATCCCCACAACAGGATGCTGCCACCACCATGCTTCACCATAGGGATGGTGCCAGTTTTCCTCCAGACGTGACGCTTGGCATTCAATCTTGGTTTCATCAGACCAGAGAATCTTGTTTCTCATGGTCTGAGAGTCCTTTAGGTGCCTTTTGGCAAACTCCTAGCGGGTGGTCATGTGCCTTTTACTGAGGAGTGGCTTCCGTCTGGCCACTCTACCATAAAGACCTGATTGGTGGAGTGTTGTGCTTCCACAGAGGAACTCTGGAGCTCTGTCAGTGAACATTGGGTTCTTGGTCACCTCTCTGACCAAGGCCCTTCTCCCCCAATTGCTCAGTTCGTCCGGGTGGCCAGCTCTAGGAAGAGTCTTGGAGGTTCCAAACTTCTTCCATTTAAGAGTGATGGATGCCACTGTGTTCTTGATGACCTTCAATGTTGCAGAAATGTTTTGGTACCCTTTCCTAGATCTGTGCCTTGATACAATCATGTCTCTAAGGACGATTCTTCTTCGGTATCATTGCGTTTGCATATTGTGTTTGTGCATGCTGCCACCTACTGTGTATGCGTTCAATCACGTTACCTTTTGTAAGACAATTTTGTTTTTTAATTGCACTACAAACTAACATCTATACACCCCTATTACATACCACCAACTAAGCCTCCATCTATATACCTGTATTACGTACCACCAACTAACACCTATATACCACTATTACGTACCACCAACAAACCCTCTACCTACATACCACTATTACATATAGACATAATAATGGCCCCGGAGGGTTTGATGCCATTTTACAAGTTACTAACCAATTGTGCTATTTTGTGTATTTTTTCACATTGTTTGTAACTTATTTTGACCATGATGTTGCTAATACCATCTCCTATGACCGAAAAGAGCCTCTGGATATCAGAACAGCGATTACTCAGCTCGAACTGGACAAAGTTTGCATCAGACTATTTAATGAATCTGACGCAAAGGATATACTGTTTCTCCAAGACCAGGCCAAAATCCTTGTCATTCACATGAAGAAAAGACGGAGATACAGGGGGCGCAGATCTGGGTGCCTTGTGAGAATTTGTTATTGAGTGTGTAACTTGCCTCGGCCATCCGTTCTATTGTCCAACCTGCAATCACTGGAAAATAAACTGGATAAGCTCCGTTTGAGACTATCCTACCAACGAGACAGTAAAAACTGTAATATCTTATGTTTCACCGAGTCATGGCTGAACGACGACACGGATAATATACAGTTGGCTGGGTTTTCCGTGCATCGGCAGGACAGAACAGCTACATCCGGTAAGACGAAGGGTGGTAGAGTGTGTCTATTTGTCAATAACAGCTGGTGCGTGATGTCTAATATTAAGGAAGTGTTGAGGTATTGCTCGCCTGAGTACGTAATGATAAGCTGTAGACCACACTATCTACCAAGAGAGTTTTCATCTATATTTTTTGTAGCCATATATTTACCACCATAAACCGATGCTGGCACTAAGACCGCACTGAACAGGCTGTATGAGCAAACAAGAAAATGCTCATCCAGAAGTGGCGCTCCTTGTGGCCGGGTACTTAAATGCAGGCAAACTT
Source organism: Oncorhynchus mykiss (assembly GCF_013265735.2). Taxonomy (NCBI): domain Eukaryota; kingdom Metazoa; phylum Chordata; class Actinopteri; order Salmoniformes; family Salmonidae; genus Oncorhynchus; species Oncorhynchus mykiss. The sequence goes on along the minus strand of NC_050571.1, from coordinate 33,650,121 downwards.
AAATCCATTTTAGCTCATTTCGACCAGCATGTCACATGTGCAACCAGAGGGGAAAAACAACTCTACACCACCTTTACTCCACACACAAAGACACATACAAAGCTCTCCCTCGCCCTCCATTTGGCAAATCTGACCATAATTATATCCTCCTGATTCCTGCTTACAAGCAAAAACTAAAGCAGGAAGTACCAGTGACTTGCTCAATACAGAAGTAATCAGATGACGCGGATGCTACGCTACAGGACTGTTTTGCTAACACAGACTGGAAAATGTTCCAACATTCATCCAATGGCATTGAGGAGTATACCACCTCAGTCACCGGCTTCATCAATAAGTGCATCAACGACGTCGTCCCCACATTGACCGTACGTACATATCCCAACCAGAAGCCATGGATTACAGGCAACATCTGTACCGAACTAAATGCTAGAGCTGCCGCTTTCAAGGAGCGGAACACTAATCTTGACGCATTTAAGAAATCCCGCTATGCCCTCAGATGAACCATCAAACAGGAAAAGTGTCAATACAGGACTAAGATTGAGTCCTACTACACCGGCTCTGACACATGTCGGATGTGGCAGGGCTTGCAAACTATTAAACTACAAAGTGAAACCCAGCCGCAAGCTGCCCAGTGACGCGAGCCTACCAGACGGGCTAAATTCCTTTTATGCTCGCTTCGAGGCAGGCAACACTGAAGCATGCATGAGAGCACCAGCTGTTCCAGACAACTGTGTGATCACGCTTTCCGTAGCCGATGTGAGCAAGACAATTAAAAAGGTCAACATTCACTCGTTTTACTGTGGATATAGATACTTTTGTACCCGTTTCCTCCAGCATCTTCACAAGATCCTTTGCTGTTGTTCTGGGATTGATTTGCACTTTTCGCACCAAAGTACGTTCATCTCTAGGAGACAGAACGGGTCTCCTTCCTGAGCGGTATGACGGCTGCGTGGTCCCATGGTGTTTATTCTTGCGTACTATAGTTTGTACAGATGAACGTGGTACTTTCAGGCATTTGAAAATGGCTCCCAAGGATGAACCAGACTTGTGAAGGTCTACAATTTATTTTCTGAGGTCTTGGCTGATTTCTTTTGATTTTCCCATGATGTCAGGTAAAGAGGCACTGAGTTTGAAGGTAGACCTTGAAATACATCCAGAGGTACACCTCCAATTGACTCAAATTATGTCAATTAGCCTAACAGATTATTCTAAAGCCATGACATAATTTTCTGTAATTTTCCAAGCTGTTAAAAGGCACAGTCAACTTAGTGTATGTAAACTTCTGATCCACTGGAATTGTGATACAAGTTAAATAATCTGTCTATAAACAGTTGTTGGAAAAATTACTTGTGTCATGCACAAAGTAGATGTCCTAACCAACTTGCCAAAACTATAGTTTGTTAACAAGAAAATGTGTGGAGTGAGTTATAATGTCTCCAACCTAAGTGTATGTAAACTTCTGACTTCAACTGTACATACCCCAACCAGAAGCCATAGATTACAGGCAACATCCGCACTGAGCTAAAGGGTAGAGCTGTCACTTTCAAGGAGCGGGACTCTAACCTGGAAGCTTATAAGAAACCCCACTTTGCCCTCAGACGTCCCATTAAACAGGCAAAGCGTCAATACAGGACTAAGATCGAATCGTCCTCCAATGTTCGTCAGATTTTAGTTTTTTTTTTTCACCTTTATTTAACCAGGTAAGCTAGTTGAGAACAAGTTCTCATTTACAACCGCGACATGGCCATGATAAAGCAAAGCAGTGCGACAGAAACAACATTGCAGAGTTACACATGGAATAAACAAGTGTACTGTCAATAACACAATAGAAAAAAAGAAAGATTATATACAGTGTGCAAATGGCATGAGGAGGTAAGGAAACAAATAGGCCATAGCAGCAAAGTAATTACAATTTAGCAGATTAACACTGGAGTGATAGATGAGCAGATGATGATGAGCAGATGATGGTGGGTAAGTAGTGATACTGGTGTGCAAAAGATCAGCAAAGTAAATAAAAACAATATGGGGATGAGGTAGGTAGATTGGGTGGGCTATTTACAGATGGACTATGTACAGCTGCAGCGATCGGTTAGCTGCTCAGATAGCTGATGTTTAAAGTTAGTGAGGGAAATGTAAGTCTCCAGCTTCAGCGATTTTTGCAATTTGTTCCAGTCACTGGCATCAGAGTACTGGAAGGAAAGGCGGCCAAAGTAGCTGTTGGCTTTGGGGATGACCAGTGAGATATACCTACTGAAGCGCATGCTACTGGTGGGTGTTGTTATCGTGACCAGTGAGCTGAGATAAGGCGGAGCTTTACCTAGCATAGACTTATAGATGACCTGGAGCCAGTGGGTCTGGCGACGAATATGTAGTGAGGGCCAGCCGACTAGAGCATACAGGTCGCAGTGGTGGGTGGTATAAGGCGCTTTGATAACAAAACGGATGGCACTGTGATAGACTACATCCAATTTGCAGAGTAGAGTATTGGAAGCTATTTTGTAGATGACATCGCCGAAGTCGAGGATCGGTAAGATAGTCAGTTTTACTAGGGTAAGTTAGGAGTTGTGAGTGATGGAGGCTTTTTTTGTGAAATAAAAAGCTGATTCTAGATTTGATTTTGGATTGGATATGTTTGCTATGAGTCTGGAACGAGAGTTTACAGTCTAGCCAGACACCTAGGTATTTGTAGTTGTCCACGTATTCTAGGTGAGAACCGTCCAGAGTAGTGATGCTAGTCGGGCGGGCGGGTGCGGGCAGCGAACAGTTGAATAGCATGCATCTGGTTTTGCTAGCGTTTAAGAGCAGTTTGAGGCCACAGAAGAGGTGTTGTATGGCATTGGAGCTCGTTTGGAGGTTAGTTAACACAGTGTCCAAAGAAGGGCCAGATGTATACAGAATGGTGTCGTCTGCGTAGATGTGGATCAGGGAATCACACGCAGCAAGAGCGACATTGTTGATATATACAGAGAAAAGAGTCGGCCCGAGAATTGAACCCTGTGGTACCCCCATAGAGACTGCCAAAGGTCCGGACAACAGGCTCTCCGATTTTACACACCGAACTCTATCTGTGAAGTAGTTGGTGAACCAGGCGAGGCAATCATTTGAGAAACCAAGGCTATTGAGTCTGCCGATAAGAATACGGTGATTGACAGTGTCTAAAGTCTTGACCAGGTCGATGAAGATGGCTTCACAGTACTATCTTTTATCGATGGCTGTTATGATATTGTTTAGTACCTTGAGCATGGCTGAGGTGCACACATGACCAGCTCAGAAACCGGATTGCACAGCGGAGAAGGTACGGTGGGATTCGAAATGGGCAGTGATCTGTTTATTAACTTGGCTTTCAAAGACTTTAGAAAGGCAGGGCAGGATGGATATAGGTCTGTAACAGTTTGGGTCTAGAGTGTCACCCCCTTTGAAGAGGGGGATGACCGCGACAGCTTTCCAATCTTTAGGGATCTCGGACGAAACGAAAGAGAGCTTGAACAGACTGGTAGTAGGGGTTGCAACAATGGGGGCGGATAGGCCCTGTGGCAGGGCTTGCAAACTTTTACAGACTACAAAAGGAAGCACAGCCGAGAGCTGCCCAGTGACACGAGCTTACCGGACGAGCTAAATTACTGCTATGCTCGCTTCGAGGCAAGTAACACTGAAACATGCATGAGAGCATCAGCTGTTTCAGACAACTGTGTGATCATGCTCTCTGCAGTCGATGTGAGTAACACTTTTAAACAGGTTAACATTCACAAGGCTGCAGGGCCAGACGGATTACCAGGATGTGTACTCCAAGCATGCGCTGACCAACTGGCAAGTGTCTTCACTGACATTTTCAAACTCTTCCTTTCAAAGACTCCAGCCACCCTAGTGCCCCCGCACATTGACTTTCTACCGGTACCCCCTGTATATAGCCTAGCTATTGTTATTTTACTGCTGCTCTTTAATTATTTGTTACTTTAATTTCTTATTTTTTTTAGATGTTTTTCTTAAAACTGCATTGTTGGTTAAGGGCTTGTAAGTAAGCATTTCACTGTAAGGTACCTGTTGTATTCGGTGCATGTGACAAATACAATTTGATTTGATTTGACCACATGTATTTTACTCTCACTCTCGTCAGGTTCTGAGCCATCAGGGACAGCAGAATATGATTTGTGCCTTCTTCCTCAACACACATCTTCCCACTCCACTCGGCTCTTCTTCTTCCTCGCTGACCATTACCACGTCTATCCGTTCACCTCACTCTTGCCCTGCCTTCATCAGCTGTATTCCTTGCAGAGCACGCACTAATGGTGTTTCTCCAAAACCCAACTTTGTTCCTTAGCCCAATTTACATGTCTGGCTATTTCTGGACTCTCCATTCTTCCCTTACTGCTAATCAAGTGGCATCTTGCAGGTGAGCAACAGCTTGCTGTGTTCAAAACAATTGGGAACTGGAAACTGGGAACTGTGAAATCTCCATCTTCCGACTTCAGTGTGTTCAAGACAACTGGGAACTCTGAAAAACGAGCTCTGACTGGGAAAAATATTTTGAACAGTCATCCAACTCAGAATTCCAAGTCGGGAACTCTGGCCTCTTTCTAGAGCTGCCACTTTCTGACCTGACTATAGATCACTGACGTTATGATTTGACCTCTTATTTTTCAAAGTTCCCAGTTGTCTTGAAAGCACCATTAGCCCTCTGAAGAAGAGTGTGTACATGTAGTTAGGTGACAGGTATAAAAATGTCTGCTTGTAATTGCTACTGGTTGGGTTGGTATCGCTTGACCCTTGGACTGACTGAAGTTGGTCTATCTTTACATGATCTTTTCTCTTTGACAGAACCACGTAATATACAACTATGATATTCAATTGTCAGTGTAAAAGAATAGCAAAATATGGTAGGAAATATTAAAAGGCCAGTGCAGTCAAAATTCCATTGAGGCAGCGTCCCCATGTCAAATATAACGCAGAAATGCCACCGAGTGGCAGACGACAATAAAACTATAAAATCCATTGACTTTAAAAAATAAAATGTTTAACTTTTACACAATACAAAAAAAGGGAAGTAAACTTAATGTAGACAGGGATATTACAAGAACATTTACATTTGTCATAAAGTATTTTGGTGCTTAATGCTTTTTTGTTTTTACATTTACCAATGATTTCAACATAATGTTTCAGTTCCATCTTCAATAAATTGTTTTTTTTTTGTTCTCTGCCAACTTCACATTATGAATAAAGAATCTTTCAAGAAAATAAACAAATGAACTATGAACATTTTATCTGGGTTCATATCAGTTGGGTCAAAATCTAACAAAATATCAGAATCTTCAAAATGAACATTAAAAGTGATTTCTCCTATAACTTAAAGTCTTCAAACTCAATCCAAAATCTGTCCATTGGTTTGTGATACATTTTGTCCGTGATAATTACATTTTGTGTTAGCAAAAACATGTGCTTTTTATCTGATGACTGAATAATTCAATCACGACCAGAGGGTTTGTGTCAATTACATTATTTTACAGGCTCACTCCCCCAAGGAAACTATGTATGCATCTGGTGTAATTCATGACCTGCAGGCCTTGTGTTGCTAATAACACTTTCATCAAGATGAAAAGCTGTCTTAATTTTCAACAGACCCATAACTACACATTTGCAAAGACCCAATTTCAAAAGTGAAGGCATGTGTATGCTCAGACGAGAGCCTGCTTCCTGGCATGGTGCACAAGGCTTTGGCCCCAACAGACGAAAGTGAGTTTTTGTGCAACAGTACACTGTGGACTAGAGAATGCAGTCTGTGTGGGTTGTTTCCATGTTATACTTTTCTTTTGCATTTTGGCCTGGTAGATCCTTTGACATAACTTTAACTGCCTTGCTCAGGGGCAGAACAAAATATGTTTACCTTGTCAGCTCAGGGATTCAATCCAGCAACATTTAGTTTACTGGCCCAACGCTCCAATTATATCATATTGGTATGGAAAGAATTCAATCAAACCTATATTGCGGGACTTACGCAACAACTCTTTCCCCATGTTCAGTGTGGGCTATCCCCAGTATACCTGGTAATGAAACACTGAAACATGTCAATTAAGATCCTTACTTTTTTATTGGCAAGACACTGATCTACTAACTACACATTCTGAATGTATATATTACACATAATCTAAACAATGTTTCAGGACAGTTTTGAGGAAATAACCAGTCCAGACGATATTAAAAACACTAATGATTTATTCATAAATCGTTGTACTTTGACTTGTTAAATGTTATTTATATTTAATTCTAATGTTACATGTTTGTATTATTGAGATGTATATAGCAGTAGACACTTTGTAACTAGTTTTTCTCCTCAGTGTAATTGTATTTTTTTTCATAAGAGGAATAAAACATTTTGCAAAATGATAATAACTCACATAATAATGCACATATTTATTAGAAGAACGTACAACAAGATTGCTTTGTTTGACCAATTGGACATTGTAATTTGGAACGAAGACGCCCCGGGTGGATGCCGCGTTCCAAACAACTGCGAACTCGGAAATTTCCGACTTCCGACTTCAGTGCGTTCAAGACAAAAATTGTTTTGAACGGTCATTCAACTCGGAGTTCCAAGTCGGGTACTCCGGCCTTTTTCTAGAGCTCCGATTTGCCGACCTGATGATCACTGAAGTCATGATTTTACATCGTTTTTCCATGAAGTTCCCAGATGTCTTGAAAGCACCAAGAAACACCACAGTAGCTCGCGCTGACGTCAGCCAGCCTTCCCTGCGAACAGACGGAGCCAAGGGTGATGTGTAGGAATGTACAGAAACTTCTTCCTTGAACAGTTTGTGTACTAGTACTTCGATAATATTGACCGAATACCGACAGGGAGTGGACACATATATACGGTAAGTTGTATGTAACCAATTAACATATTAACTGCCTATTGTTTTGAATTTGTTAAACAAGCTAACTTTAACGAACAGTTTTGAAAATGGAGGCAGTGTGGGGGTTGCTCATTGGGGTTGCTGAAAGGGAGAGGCGCTGTCCAGGGCTGATTTCAGCACGGAGATCAGGACCATGGCTAACACACGCTGTTCTAAACTTTCGAAGTGTTTACACGCCTAACTTTATTTATGATAGGATTCGTTTTTTAAATAAAACTAATAACATAAACATTATTTATAAATTGTTCAAGATTATAGAAGTTAACTTTGTATTGTTCGGAGTTTGCGCCTCGGCAAAACTAGTTTTCCGAGTTAAGTTTTGAGGGGCCTTGCTGGACAGCGACATTCTCTGCCTCTGTCGTAGCAAGTTTACATAGCGATATGTGGAATACTATTGTTGATAAACGTTTTTTTTTTTTTTTTAGCTACAATCGATTAATTTGTTAACCATATGAAATATCATTTTTCTCCATACCCTAACCAATACTGCAACTTTCCACTTGTATTGTTGAGGTCTAGTTCTAGGTCTGGTGGATAGGCTATAACTCGGAAATTGTATTTTTAGTCATCGTATTCTCTTTAGATTATTTTGATACCAGCATGTTACAAAGTATGTCTACTCTACACAGTTTTGTGCTTAGAAAGTAAATATATGTCAAATGTGTTTAGTAAATATTACCATTTAGGTCTATATATTTTGTTTGGCGTGGAGGTCAAACAACCCAGTGCACAATTGTATTTTTGTATTTCCAGTTCTTATTTTCTCTTCATACTAGTTAGAATGTAGGACAAGCTACTGTAGTTGTTGGGCGCTGTCGACGAAGTTGGTGGTGCTGTTTCAAAATGGCCGAACACACATTTCTGTGCATGCAAACACAGGCCTAGGAGGCTGGATTTTACCAAAGCACAGTGTCAAAGTAAAAGTAGGTCCACAATGAAGTTATGAAACATACATTTTGAAGTGGTGGTATATTCTTGTTCGTTTTGTGTTACATTTTTATATATATTTATGAAAAATATTACATTATTTATTATATTTAATAAAGATAAATATAATTTCTTACAAATGAAGAATACATACAACATTGTAATCGGTTATATAGTCACATAACAGTACATCTTATCAATATGCACAGCAGACCGCATGAAGACAAGGAATCAATGTGATGAAGGTGTACTGTAATTGTGTTGGTTTAGCATACTTTCCTTATCTATTCTGACACTTGTATTGAGGACATTTGTGATTTCTTTCTTGGATGCACCATTCCTGGATTATCATAAAAACATCCTGCGCTATGAGTTCCAAATAACTGATTCAGAGAAGGTACAGTGACATGGTTGGTAGTAGCTTGGACAACTTGCAAGCCATATCATTTTAATGAGTTGGGACCAAGTGTATGTAACTTGAGTTGTCTGGTCTTTTGAAGGTCTGTTAAAACGCAAACTCTCTTTGACTACTACTACTACTAACATTTTAGTCCTGAAAATTAAAACATATCTTAATTGAATTTTTTTGATGCATGACCTCCGGTTCTGCTCTCATCACCCACAGCAACAGCCCTGTCAGCATGGCTTCTCAGACGGTGTATCCAATGGGATTGGTCATGTTCTCCACCTCAGTTGGCATGTCCATGGTGGAGGATGCCCAGGGGTTGGCTGAGCTTCCACACAACGAGCTGCCGGCCCCGCAGCTGGTCATGCTCGCCAACGTAGCCTGTGAAAACCCAGCAGAAGGGAAGGAGATGATGGAGCTTCAAACCGTTGGCAGCTACTCCGATAGTGAAGACGAGAACATCATCAGATACAGTTACGATAGCCATGAGAGAGAGATGTGTATTGTAGAATACCCAGAGTCTCCACGGGCTGCCCTTTCCCAGGTTGAGGCGATAGATGAGGAGGAAGAAGGGATTGACCTGTCCAAACCCTCTGACCAGCGCCCTTTTAGCCCTTCCACTCCTACCATCCCCTCTACACCTCTGGGCATGATCGTGGAGTCAGCTAAGAAGAAGAAACCCTTCTTCTGTAAACCCTGCAACTACCAGGCCCAGTGCGAGGAGGAGTTTGTAACCCACATCCAAATCCACAGCGCCAATAGGATGATCGCAGTGAAAAGCATGGTGGGGGACAAGGCACGGGAGAAAGAGACGTCGGCGGGACCAGATCAAGAGGCGCAGAGCGGTGATGGTGGGGCCAACAACAAAGGACTGATCCGCTGTGAACGCTGCGGCTACAACACCAACCGCTACGACCATTACATGGCTCACCTCAAGCACCACGAGAAGGAGGGCGACGACCAGAGGGTATACAAATGCACCATCTGCACGTATACCACCGTCAGCCAGTACCACTGGAAAAAGCACCTCAGGAACCATTTCCCCAGTAAGCTCTTCACCTGCAACCAGTGCAGCTATTTCTCGGACCGTAAGAACAACTACGTGCAGCATATCCGCACTCACACAGGTATGTCAAATATAACCTTTTCACTCCAAGTATGCACTTAATGGTCAAAGTATGATTTTTTTTTTTTTAACAGTATAGCTAACTCTGGTTTTTCTACTTTAGGGGAGCGTCCTTTTCGATGTCCGTACTGTGAGTACTCAAGCTCCCAGAAGACCCATCTTACCAGGCATATGAGAACACACTCGGGTGAGTGTCTAACACAGGCTACATGACCAAGAAGCCTGACCGTACATCTTTCTATTATGTGACACAAATAGGATTGATTGTGCATAGATATAGGTCTCTGTTTTGGTTTCCTCTCATAGTCAACCTTTTCTCCTTATGTTGCATTCGCTGGAGCAGATGGTTTTGGATAAGAACGGTAAAGTGGTTTGCAATACGTGCTGTGAGATGCCTAGTGTTCGACTTGTAATTGTTGCTTGTCTCTCTGTATTGTGGTCCATCTTCCCTGCATGAAATGTGTGCCAGTGTTCCCATTGATGTTAACAGCAGTTAAAATGTCTCTAAACTGACCATTTTCCACATTGCTTTTCTTGGCAGGTGAAAGGCCTTTCAAATGTGACCGCTGCAACTACCTGGCTGCCAATCAGCATGAGGTGACACGCCATTCCAGACAGGTTCACAATGGACCCAAGCCCCTGTGCTGCCCCCACTGCCCATACAAGACGGCTGACCGCAGCAACTACAAAAAGCATGTGGAGCTCCACCTCAACCCGCGTCAGTTCCTTTGCCCTGTCTGCAAGTATGCTGCTTCCAAGAAGTGTAACCTACAATATCACATCAAGTCTAGACACCCTGGCTGCCCACAGATTGCAATGGATGTGTCAAAGGTCAAGCTGCGTGTCAAGAAACCTGATTCTGATGAATTCACAGATGAGTACACCATGGTGAATGGAATAGCAAAGTTTGAGCTGTCAGCAATTGATGGTGATGAGGGACCAGAGATCTCTGGAGCTGATAAACAATCAAGCCCTATCAATCTGTCGACCAAGAGCAGCAAACCTAGCCCTGTTCAAGCAGTAGAAAGCATGGCAACAGGCAAGACCCCCAAGAAATGTGACAACTCTCCTGTCAAAGAGACCAAGAAGAGCAGCAAAACTAGCCCTGTTCAAGCAGTAGAAAGCATGGCAACAGACAAGACCCCCAAGAAATGTGACATCTCTGTCAAAGAGATACCTAAAAAGGCAAAGGACAAGGCAGAGAAAAAGGTAACACTGAAACGCAAGAGTACAGAGATGAACAGTGAGAATACAAAGCAGAATGTTACCCTGAAGGAGAGTGGGAAGGAGACAGCAGTTGTGGTTGAAATAGCAGGCAATAAAGTTAAGAGAGGTCCCAAAAAACAGATGACTGGGAAAACAAGTGTTCAGGATAAGACCGAAATAAAGGAAAAAGTTCAAAAGGTGGGTTTGGATGAGGACAGTGTTGAGAAAGACAAATCAGTCAAGGAGAGGTTAGAGAAAGACATGCTAGAGAAGGAGAATATGGAGAAAGCGAAGGAGGAAAACAAGAGACTGGAGGAGAAAAAAGAGCAGCTGAAGACACTGAAGAATGAGAAAGAAGGAAAAGAGAACAAAAATGCAATCAAATCTCAGAAGAGTACTTCCAGAAAAATTGAGAAAGTGGTTGAAAAGACTGTTGAAAAAGCTCCCCAAAGTCTGGAAGCACCAGTGAAAAAACAAGGAGAGAAGAGCAAGACAAAGCCAGTGAAGAGAAAAACTACAGAGGCCTTGGACTTATCAATGAAAGAATCTCCTGATGAGTCCTGCACCGACATTAAGGCCAAACGGTTGAAAATCAAGACTGCAGACAAGTTGCAATCAAAAGCCAGTACCCCCCGAAGCAAAACTACTGAGCCTTGCCCAGCGTCCGAGCAGAAGGACCCAGGAAACCAGACGATATACTCGTCTGTAGTGAAAAAGCTGAAAAAGAGCAACAAGAAAAAAGCAAGCCCTGGAGAGACCGAGGCTTCCAGTGAGAACAAGGTGTGTTCCATCATTGAGAACCCCTTCAGCCCCCCTGAAAGCAAAACATGTCCTGCCACAGAGCTTCAGCCAACAGCTGTACAGGAAGAGCAGCAGGCATCTGACCAGGAGACTGTCCCTGCTCTGGATACATCTACTGGGCAGAGCCCTGCAGATGAACGGCCCAGTAATGGGGAAAACAATCTTGCACGGCAAAATGTATCCCCAACCAAGGACACAGCCCCACGGGCTGAGCAGGCTGAGGTCGCCGACAAAGCAGAGGAAACTCCTACTCCTGAAGGCTTCAGCAGCGCCGACGAGTCCCCATCTCCCATAGAAAGTGACGTCTCTCACGATTTCAGACGGGCACAGGGAGAACCATCAACACCAACAACACCCTCCCTGGAGCTCCCTAGGCCAAGACGAAAGCCTACTGAAACCGAGGAGGACGAGGGCATCCACAGCCATGACGGAGGAAGTGAGATCAGTGACAGCGCCTCGGAGGGCAGTGACGATTCAGGGCTCAACGGGCTGGCGGCAGCCGCCGGTAAACCTGTGAATGACCCTGAAACTCCCACAGAAGAGATTCCGACTCCAACTGAACTCAAGAGTCACATGTGCGTCTTCTGTGACCGTAGCTTCCCCTTGGAGGCGGAGTTCCGTCGGCACCTGAATCGGCACCTGGTGAATGTGTATTATCTTTGACAATGCTTCCAAGCCGGACAAGTGAGTGCCTGCAGAGCAGGGAGCTTTGATTCCAGCTGTGTATTTTGCTTGACCCTCTCCCCCTGTTATAAAACATATGTATAGTTGTCTGTGTCAACATATTAACAGTAGATATTCAGTTACCTTGCATTAGTGCTCACGGTTACTGCTGTATAAAATATGAATATTCTATGGTATGCCTAAAACTATCTGACTGTCTTTGTAATACCAGCTTTAGGCAGACTAGTTAATTTGATAATTGGCGTCTGGGCTTTTACATATTGGCTCCCAGACCATTTGACTATAAATTCTACAGTTCTTGTTTTCAAACATAAATCATAGAGGATATGTGAGTTGATGCCATGTGAGGTCCAAAATCTAATATTCATGGTTTGGCATTTGGCTGAGAAATTATGAAAATATGGGATACAATTTTTCTTGCTTCTAAATCTCATATGGTTATGCAACTAACTAAAAGCTAACCAATCTGTAATAGCATGGTATATACAAGTAACTGCCAAAATAAAGGCGTTGGGCCACCACAAGCTGCTATAACAGCTTCAATGTGTTTTGGCATAGATTCTACAACTGCCTGGAACTCTATTGGAGGGATGGGATGCCATTCTTCCATGAGAAATTCCATCATTTTGGTGTTTTTTTGATGGTGGTGAAAAATGCTCTCTCAGATACCATTCCACAATCTCCCATAAGTATTTATTTGGGTTGAGATCTGGTGACTGAGACAAAAACACTTTAAACCCCCTATGCTGCTTTGATACCCCCCTTTCAAAGTCACTGAGATCTCTTCTTCTAGCCATGGTAGCCAAAATAAGGGGCAACTGGGCATTGTTATACTTGACCCTGACCCTAAACATGATGGCATGTGGATTGCTTAATTAACTCAGGAAGCACCTGTTTTCAATATACTTTGTGTCTCTCATTTACTCGAGTGTTTCCTTTATTTTGGCAGTTACCTGGATTTTGCAAACGTGGTTGATATTCAAGAAATCGCTACACCTTTTTTTTTTGTTCACAATCCGGTTGAGTTTTCTACAGAAGAACCCACCAAATGATGAGTTGTACCCCTTGTTTTAATCCATCAGCCCTGTTGAAGAACAACCGTAAATCGATTATGAAAGGAAGTGTTACACTTTTTCAATGAAGAACCAAAGAAACCCTAGGGAGACAAGATTAGAAGGACCCAGGTGGTCCATGCCAAATAACCCAGAGAATAATGGGACTCTCACGCCTATTGTGCGAGTCCACTCCAGTGAAGCGACCTGTCTCCGAAATGGGGACGAGGACTGCATGTTCAAAGTCCACCATTTAGGGAGCACTTGACAACTACTTTGATTTCTTTATTTTATTGATAACATCAATAGATTTTTTTTTAAAACATTGTATATATCTTATCAATCTGTACAATGGACTAACTAATCTCTTCATTACAAAAACTTTCTAGGTGTTAATTGCCATGACTCTTAGTCGAATTGATGAAATATGAAATGGGGCGAGGTTTCTTTGGGTTCATCTGGCACAAGTGTGTATAGAATTGTTTCTTGCGTTAATGTTTGAATTATGTTGTCACTTTTTGTATATCCAATTTCATTTAGTCATACAAAAAGAGAACTCGTACTACTCATTAACAAATGCACAACTAATGTGGGAGGTAGGGTGTTACTGGCCCTTGAAATTTGTAGGCCTGTAGAACTTAAGATCAGGATGAAAAGGATACGATGTGGCTATCACTGATAGAGAATGGACCGCTAACATTGAAAACAAGTTGTGAAATGGGTGTTTGTGCACACATCTGAAACTTTGCCATTATCCGTTTTGTGTTTGATTTCAGAAAATGTCCAAAGATTTTTATTTTATTTTTTTTACAGTTGAGCCTGTGAAGATACACCAGTAGTTCTACATTCTTTTTTTTGCCTTCGACAATCATTATTTTCTGGTTTTGTTTTGAGGTTTTTGCATACTAACAGTGGGGCTTTGTTAATTGAGTCACATTTTCCTACAGTAAGATGTCTGATTTCAATGATGTTGTTATACTGTCTAACTTTATAACCATTCCCTGGAAGTTTAGGTGTAACTGCTTGATTACTCTGCAGATCGAACCCATCAACTTGATTTCTGCAGTTATCACCCCACTCATCTGTTTTACAGAATTGGGCCACCAAAGCTTAGCCTGTTTGTGCCATCAGTGATATACTTCTTTCATCTGCATCTAGTTCTGTGTTCTATTGAGGTGATTGGTAGACTTAGCTAATAAAAATGCCATGTGTACTCTTAGTAAATTCAGTGCAATATTGTGTTTTGGGTATGATGCCAAAGTGAGAAGGTATAGAAATGTAAAGACTTATGTTTTGAGTTTGACTATTGGAAGGCATAGAATAGTACCAGGGTTCCCTGGAAAACTGGTCAAATTTAGCCCGATGCACTCTTATCTAGACGGTTAGATTCCGTGTCACTGTAAATTATCAATTTTTTTTGATCACTTCCTGTATTGTGCTTTTTAGTTGATGGGAACAGTTGTTCCTTCTTTGTAACCATTTTTCATTCACATAATGTGTAATCATATGTACCGTAAAACTTCAATTAAATGCAGTCTCAAATAGCCGCCTGTCCCTTTTAATATTTACGAGGTTACCATGGACACAGCTCTGATATTCCCAGTCATGTGCATTTAAAACATTTTGAATTCTGTTGTTGTTAGCCATGGTGCCACCAAAAATAAAACTAAATATAAAATCCATGGTGCTGAAGCACAAAATCAGGGGTGTATGATAGGCAGCCTTTGCAAGTCTGATCTGCGATGGATTTGTTATGTTTATACTGGTCGCAAACAGTGTGGATGTCTTTTCAACATTTTATTGAGCAAAAGCTGTGTGCATTAGGGAAATAGAAGCCTGGCTTTAATAAGTGGCGGTTGTGTTGGAATTTTTTTAAATTAACGCCCGGGCCATTGAAGTTTTAGCCTATACCCGTCATTTACTGTTTTCAGTTAGTGAAGAAATGTACTATTTTTCGATTCAATAAATGCCAACTAACTTTAACACCTTCACCAAAGTGGGGAGTTATTGGACATTGTCCAAGACTTTGAAAACAATTGGCTGTTTAAAACCTTTTTGTGCATTTAAAACACATCCTGTACCATTTTCTGCTCTACATTTATACATTTTAAGTTGTTGGTGCGTGATTCCTTTCCATTTCTAACATTTTCTGCAGTTACTAATACGTTTAAAAAGTATATGTTTCAAAATACTTCGAAAAAAAAGTGATTCACTAAAAGGTTCCTGACCTGCTGTCTAAATGGAAAGAAAGCCATGTAAATTGAAGCACAAGTCTACACATCGATAAACAAATACAACTGTTTATATGTAGGTTATTTCTAATCGTTACATTTACAGACAATTTTACAAAACCCAGAGATGAAAAAAAAAATCCATAACTGAAAGTGCTGTATCACAAATATCCAGTATCAAAAGCCTCTTGACAAACTCTTGTTGCTCCATAGAGAGGTTGTTACGCACTTCATTTTTTCTTCTTCACCTTGAGCCTCTCTGCTCCTTTGTAGGACAGGCTGGTGTCCACCAGGGCCTGGGGTTTCCTGGTCTTATAAGCAACAGACTTCTTGATGCGCTCTCCCTTCAGGTTAACGATGTTGGGGAGTAGAGGTGGACTCCTCAGGGAGAGCCCTGCACCCACTGGAGCATGGGCACGCAGCAGGAGACTGTTCCCCTCCACTCCTGTCACTGCCACCCATCCTAAGAATAGAATTTTAAAAATTAAAATTCGGTAGCACTAGGCTTTTGAAGAATTACCAACCCTGAAACGTCTGGGTCGGCTGGTTGATCAATTTGTAATTGTGTGTGTATTACCTGCAGAGGAAAACTTGATATCAGCACTGGCTTTCTGATAACCCTGCCCCTTCAGCTCAAAATCTTGGGAGACAAGAGGGGGGAATTCCTTCATGCGTTCTTCTCCACCCATTGGTACCTATCCACACAGAGTTCTTCATGTTGATAACATTATTTGTAAACTTGTTTGTAGTACCATTTCAGAAAGACCTTTTATGTCCTTAACGGAGTTAAGTAAGCAGCATCAACTTACTCCCAGCAGGATTTGACCAGCATGCTTCTGGTAAATGCTGTCAGCCTTGTCCAGACTGGTGATGTGAATCGGGACCCGGTTGGAAGCAATGACTGAGAACCAGCAGGACTTCTCACCCTGGGAAATGAAGATTACCTCTCAGTCAAAGACAGAAGTGTGCACCACTGTTTCGATGTCATAGTTGAGCATGGTTATTTGTTATTAGGATCCCCATTAGCTGTTGCAGTAGCTACTCTTCCTGGGGTCCACACAAAACATGAAAGTGACATAATACGTAACATGAATAGACAAGAACAGCTCAAGGACATAAGCAACAATGAAAGGCATTCACCTGAAGATAATCAATTCGGCCTAGAGCTCCCAAGAATAGCGACATTCCAGGTTTCAACACAAACGTCCTGGGCACGATGGCTTGTGTGGGCACCACCAACTTCACCTCCTGCTCTGTCAACAGATTGAGGACCTAACAAACATGAGGAGGGGGGGTGAGAGATGAATGGATGGCATTGTTCTGTTCAACACTAGTTAGGGCGTGTCTTATAAGAAAACCTTTGAGTGGTTCAATGCAATAATTAACTAAACATAAATCTACTGCAGTGACACGCAAGATGGTTGATCCATAAATCTGTTCCACTGCACATCCATAAATCTGTTCCATTGTAAATGTATCCTGGCATCCCACTTGTGTAAATGATACTTCCAAACGTGATGTAGTAATAGGAGAGGAATAACAAGGGACTCCTTCTCCCCCAGGGGATAAGCTAAGGAACTACTTTCATCTGCCAACTCACTAGCATCAGAAGGGAAACTTAGTCAAAGGGTATTAATTAGTCCCAAGTGTTCTCTCCTAGTGCTGGTAAACAGTTACATCATGATAACATGCCGTTTCAAGTGGATGCAGGGGTGTGTCTGAAATGGCACCCTATTCCCTATATAGTGCACAACTTTTGACCAATAGGTTGCTATTTTGGACAGATTCCAGGATTGTAATGAGTTGCATTGCAATCTATGAAATAATATGGGCAAAGTTTTAGCCTGGCACTAACAGTGGAGCCAAGAGCAAATAGGAAGTAGCTCACGTCATGCTCTTTCATGATGCCAGGGGTGTCATAGAGCCAGTGCGCGTCTTTCAGTTCGTTGAGCGTCAACTCCACTTCCGGGGAAGGGTTGGAAAGAGTACAGTCTCTCTCCTCCTTGTCAATCACATCTTCTCCGTAGGCCAGACTATCAGGATCAAACTCTATCAGGCCTCTGTTGGATTCTACGTTGGTACGGAACGTCCTCCCAATGCGACCTAAACCAACATAGGATTTGTAATAATTACCCTGCATTAAGAGTACAAATCTATAAGCAACAATGCAAGCCATTGAAAACACAGAAGGCCAAGGGCTAAGCTGCATGGGTTGTCCAATTCCAGCCCTTGGTACTTAGGCTACCCTGTTGGGGTTACCATCAGTCGTGTCCCCAACAGCCAACACCAATCTCTTACCCACTAGGTAGCCCTGCTTGCTGAACTGCTCTAGTCTCTTGAGCTCCTGTGGAGAGAGATCACTCTCGGTCTGCTTGGAGGAGCTCTGGAGCCTCTCGGACCTCCTGAACATGCGATACGGGGTGGGGTTGATGATGGGGAACTTCAGGAGGTTCAGGGTTGTACCTGTGGATCATATTCAATTTCAA
Source organism: Oncorhynchus mykiss (assembly GCF_013265735.2). Lineage (NCBI taxonomy): Eukaryota > Metazoa > Chordata > Actinopteri > Salmoniformes > Salmonidae > Oncorhynchus > Oncorhynchus mykiss. Next base: position 33,632,297 of record NC_050571.1, on the reverse strand, counting down.
ATACAATTTCAGAATTTGTTTTCAACATTTTAGAGAGACTAGAGCCTATACACAAACGGACATACTCTGAGTGTACAAAACATTAGGAACCTTTCATTACATAGACTGTCCATGTGAATCCAGGTGAAAGCTATGATCCATTATTGAGGTCAGATGTTAAATCCACTTCAGTGAGTGTAGATGAAGGAAAGGAGGCAAGTTAAAAAAGGATTTTGAAGCCTCAGAAAAATGAGACATGGATTGTGTGTGTGTGTGTCATGCAGAGGGTGAACAGGCAAGACAATATTTAAGTGCCTTTGAATGAGGTATAGTAGTAGGTGCCAGGCGCACCTGTTTGTGTCAAGAACTGCAACGCTGAGGGGCCTCCCGAGTGGTGCAGTGGTCTAAGGCACTGGATCGCAGTTCTAGAGGAATCACTACAGACCCGGGCTCGATCCCAGGCTGTATCACACCCGGCCGTGATCGCGAGTCCCATAGGGCGGCACACAATTGTCCCAGCATCGTCTGGGTTAGGGGAGGGTTTGGCCGGTGGGGCTCATCGCACTCACTCTCCTTGTGCCTGACCTCGGTCATCAGTTGAACAGCGTTTCCTCCTACACATTGGTGCGGCTGGCGTTCGGGTTAAGCCGGCGGGAGTTAAGAAGTGCGGTTTGGCCATGTTTCGGAGGATGCGTGACTCGAGCCCGTTGGGGAGTTTCAGCATTGAGGCAAGATCGAAATTGGGGTGAAAAAGGTGGTAAAATACAACAAAATATTTGTTAAATTAACTGCATCGCTGCTGGGTTTTTCCACGCTCAACAGTTTGCCGTGTGTATCAAGAATGGTTCCCCACCCAAAGGACATCCTGGTCTACCACCCAAAGGACATCCAGACAACTTGACACAACTGTGGTAAAGCATTGGAGTCAACATGGGCCAGCAATCCTTGTGGAATGCTTGACACCTTGTAGTCCATGCCGTGACGAACTGAGGCTGTTCTGGGGTGCAACTCAATATTAGGAAGGTGATCCTAATGTTTGGTATACTCACTATAGGTGTTATTGGTTCAAGCTTTCCATCAATGTGACTGTAAAAGTTGTTGGAATGTAAAGCTTTTTCAAGACTGATTACAGCAGCATAGAAAGGAGACAGTTCCATAAATAAGCTCTACAACACTCAGACGGTCTGTGTGCTATCACAAGGTCATGAACTCAACAAAATAACCTATTCGACAAGAAGATTTTATTTACGGTCTTGTTTGAGTGTTTGTAATGCATCTTATAGTGGAACTTTGGGTTACAGACAGGGCAGAGCTCTATCTTACCAGGCCATGGAGATATGGTAGCTTTGTGGATCACATCTGAGGCCCTGGATTTGCAGTAGTCGGACTCCAGTAGACTGTTGAACAGTGTGGATTTCCCGGCATTGGCTGTTCCTACCAGATACACGTCTCCCTTGTACTTCCACGATCTCTGAAGACTTGAGATGAGATTTTCTATTCCGTATCCCGTTTTGGCACTGATTAGGTGGGTATCTTTGATATTTTCACTGGAAATACCTACATCAGCACAGTACATGGAAAGCTGACGCTTAATCCTTTGCAAGTAGTTTTCAGAGTCTCCAGGAAGCAAGTCCACTTTATTACCCAGAACCACTATGTGTTTGTTTTCTCCAACAAGCTCTAGCAAGTCTGGTACTATGGAGTCTGGGGTGTCCAGAAGATCCACAATCAACAGTACCAATGCTTTCTCTGATTTGACCCCGCGGACTATATCCCGATATTCCTCCTTGGACATCTTGACAGTCAATGCCTTTTGGTGGTGTGTGAGCAAGTAGCAACGTTGACAAATTGCCTTTTTCAATTCATCTTCCTCTAGCAAAAGTTTATACTTCTCACTTGGAAGATAGCCTGCCACATCAGGTGCAATGCAGTGCATGACTGCGCCACAGCCGTTGCAGCAGGTGTCACTGACAGGTTCCTCAATATCTGGTGTACCATAGATTCTCTGCTGTCCTTTAAGTTTCTTTTTCTTACTTGTTTCCTTGAGAGGGAACCCTACATCATGAAACTCGATGAGAGAATCAGGGCTCACCGTCTCCAGTTTGGTGACGGTCCCATCTTTCAATGACCGCAGCTGTTGCTCCAGAGTCCTCTGCTGCTTCTCGGAGCCTGACCTCGGCGGCAACCTCTCGTCTTCTTTGGAAATCATGGGGACAGCATTCACATGGAGCTGACCACGAAGTTGGTCAACGTGACTATTTTCTGGCTCAATGTAGTCCATGAAAACAAATTCCTCCTCTTTTTCTGGCTCTATGGAGGCGTGTGTTCCCTGATTTTTATTTTTTTTACCCAGCTCTTGAGTTTTACCGCTTGCTCCTCTTGCAGTGCTGTAAAACCTGGTCATCCATGTGCCATTCAATACAAAATTATGTGCCTGATGGAAACCGCTTCCTCCAAACACAGAAGTATACTGCCTTGGTAGAGCAGGTGATGATATCCATTTGGTCCTACGCTTTACAGATAGACATGGAACTGAAAGATGTCGATAACATTTACAAGTAACAAGTTCACGTAACGGGACTTGCAACAATTTATACATCTTTACAAACGAATACAATGGAATCATACATTAGAAACCACAGTGAGATAACATAACCTTGAATAAAAACACATGTGAGTCGCTGTTGCAGGAGGAGAATATCCTGACAGGAACTTACGTAACCGGAAAGGCCGTTTATTTACGTTTACAACTATTAAGATTCGACATATAATATAATAAAACATATTGTTTGTTAGAAAACCATTGATCATAATAGTTCATATTAGATCAGAGTAGTAAATATATTTAGTTAACACAAATTTCTTGCACATTAAAATAATAACTTTGATATAGGAAGTGACGTTCAGGCTTGACCATCGATATTTTATTTTGTGTGTTCATTTAGCAAAGTGTGTAACGTTAGACAGCGTTGAATCAGACACTGTTGATGATTTAAAAGTCCGTTTCTGCTTATTTATGCGAACACGAGAGGGAATCGGCAGTAACCATGTATGACCAAGATGAAGGTTTGTTGGTATTTCAGCCATTTGAGTCGAATGCGTTATTTTTTTTACATAATGTAGTTAGCTAGCTTGCTGCTAGCTATCTAGTTAGCATACAGGCTAATATGCGCATCACCAAGAATAGATAGCTACAATAGCTAGCTAGCATACTAGTGCTATGTAGCTTGCGAGGTTAACTAATTGCCTAGTTGATTAGTTGGCTGGTTTCACCAGACTAAACACCTAGCTATAATCACACTTTCAACTAGGCCTACTTATATGAAAATCACATCATGTCATGTTGAATAAACAAAGTTAGCAAGTCTTTGAGGTCTGCAGATTTAAAATATCTTTCTTTGTGTCTATCAGTTGTTGTGCTGTAGGAAACTCCATGAACTAGTTAGGGCCTTGGCTAATGTTATGTCACTGCGTCTATATGCACTTCTTTGATGTCTTTTCTGTGATCTGTTATCCAAATGCTGTGATCTCAGATATTCAATACGATGAGGATGAGGATGAAATCACCCCCGATTTATGGCAGGAAGCTTGCTGGATTGTTATCAGGTAAAATTATGCTCTTTACCTATCTCTCCTATTTTTGTTGTGTCCTCATGTAGCATACACTATGCAGTTTGCTTTTGTTCAAATGACACTATCCTCTCTGATGTGCCTTACAGTTCCTATTTTGATGAGAAGGGCCTGGTGCGACAGCAGCTGGACTCCTTTGACGAGTTCATCCAGATGTCTGTGCAGAGGATCGTGGAGGATGCCCCGCCCATTGACCTGCAGGCTGAGGCCCAGCACACCTCTGGTGAGGTGGAGGATCCGGTGAGTGACAGACAGGCACTTTCAGATATTCTGCTCCATGTATTGCCTCTCTCTACGAGGGCACTTACTAATGACCTGTTAACGCTCCCCTTTTGTTGCTCTACAGCCACGCTACTTGCTGAAGTTTGAGCAGATCTACCTTTCAAAACCCACTCACTGGGAAAGAGATGGAGCCCCGTCGCCTATGATGCCCAACGAGGCCAGACTCAGGAACCTTACGTAAGTTTGCTCATTTGGGGCCATACTTTTATCACGATAAATCTCCCTTGCACATCATTTGCGACCTTCAGTGCTGCCAGTGCCAACTAGGGCCACATCTGTATTATACAGGTACTCTGCTCCACTGTACGTGGACATCACCAAGACCATCATCAAGGAGGGTGAGGACCAGCTGCAGACCCAGCACCAGAAGACCTTCATCGGCAAGATCCCGATCATGCTGCGCTCCACCTACTGCCTGCTCAGCGGCCTGACAGACCGTGATCTGTGTGAGCTCAACGAGTGCCCACTGGACCCCGGGGGCTACTTCATCATCAATGGGTCAGAGAAGGTAAAAGGAGAAATAAAGTAGAGGGTGGACTTCAGGGCAGATTCCTGTATTTAGTCTATGTTTCAATCAGGATTGGGGAGTAACATATTATGAAAGAAATGTAATATGTTATGTTACCAGAAAAAATATTGTAATCAGATGAAAAAATTGCAAAATGAAAAAATTGCTTTTAGTAATTCAGAAAATATGTTTGTGTAAAAAATCTTTGACACCTTCCTGTTTTATCAATGATATTCAAATCAGCATTGAAAAAAGGTGCAAGTTTAGGTTTGTTCCGCCTGAGTGAGTCTGACCACAAGTCAAAGACCACTATGATGACACACTAAATGCATTTGAAGGATCACAAGAAAAAAGCAAGAATAGGCTTCTATAAGCTACAGTGGCTTCAGAAAGTATTCACGCCCCTTGACATTTTTCCACATGTTGTTGTGTTACAGCCTGAATTTAAAATTGATTAAATTGAGATTTGGTGTCACTGGCCTACACACAATACCCCATAATGTCAATGTGGAATTATGTTTTTAGAAATGTTTACAAATGAATTAAAAATCAAAAGCTGAAATTAGTCTAAGTATTCAACCCCTTATGTTATGGCAAGCCTAAATAAGTTCAGGACAAAACGGGTGCTTAAGTTGCATGGACTCTGTTTGCAATTGTAGTGTTTATCATAATTTACTTCATCTCTGTACCACACACATACAATTAATTATCTGTAAGTCAAGCAGGGAATTTCAAACACGGATTCAACCACAGAGACCAGGGAGGTTTTCCAGTGCCTTACTAAGACGGGCACCTATTGGTAGATTAAAATAAAAAGCAGACATTCAATTTCCCTTTGAGCATGGTGACGTTATTTATTATGCTTTGGATCAATACACTCAGTCACTACAAAGATACAGGCGTCCTTCCTTACTCCGTTGCCCGGGAGGAAGGAAACCGCTCAGGGATTTCACCATGAGGCCAATGGTGACGTTAAAACAGTTACAGAATGTAATGGCTGTAATAGAACTGAGGATGGATCAACAACATTATAGTTACTCTACAATACTAACTTAATTGACAGAGTGAAAAGAAGGAAGCCTGTACAGAATACAAATATTCCAAAACATGCATCCTGTTTGCAACCAGGCACTAAAGCAAATCTGCAAAAAAATGTGGCTAAGAAATTAACCTTATGTCCTGTTTGGGGCAAATCCAACACATCATGGAGTACCATTCTTAAAATGTTAAAGTATGGTGGTGGATGCATCATGTTGCTTGTCATCGGTATGGATGGTTATGCTTGTCTTCAGCAAGGACTAGGGAGTTTTTTGGGGGGGGATAAAAATAAACTGAATAGAGCTAAGCACAGGCAAATGCTGGTTGTCTGCTTGCCAACAGACACTGGGAGAAAAATTCACCCTTCAGCAGGACAATAACCTAAAATGCAAGGCCAAATATACTCTGGAATTTCTTAACAAGATAACATTGAATGTTCCTGAGTGGCCTAGTTACAGTTTGGACTCAAATAGGCATGCAAATTTATGACAAGACTTGAAACAATGATTGACAACCAACTTGACAGAGCTTGGAGAATTTAAAAAAATAAATAATCTGCAAATCTTGCACAATCCAGATGTGAAAAGCTCTTAGAGACTTACCCAGAAAGACTCACAGCTGTAATAGCTGCCAAAGGTGATTCTTACATGTAATGATCAGGGGTGTGAATACTTGTGTAAATGAGATTTCTGTTTAATTTTCAATAGATTTCATAAGATTTCTAAAAACAATTTTATTTTTGTATTTCAGGCTGTAACACAACAAAATGTGGAATAAGTTGAGGGCTTAATACTTTCTGAAGGCACTGTATCTCTTTAAATGGTCCTACTGCTGTCGGAAATTTAAAGATGATCCAATTTGAATAAATGCTTGGCGGTAAGGATGACAGCAGTGGTGTAGCCTACAAAATCATAAACAGAGTAGGTTAATAAGTCCTTTTTTGGTTATGCTCAGGTAAAACAGTTTGGCTAATCTGTGTTTCTATAATTACAAATCCTATTCTTAAAGATCAAGGTCTATTAAATGAATTGGAATGACTAGAAATCTGACAGACTTTGGTTTTTAATGTAAAGATATAGCCTAATCGTATTATTATCTGTAGTAGAAAGCAATGGGTTAGAAGAAGCCTACATAACCAACCCATAAAGTAAAATACCACCTCCATTTAAGGTCAACAATGTAAACTCTAACACTGATTTATCCTGCAGTAGATGTCGTTCAATTGGTAATATTCATTTTTGTCTTCTAATGCATCTTAAGGGGAAAGTCATCTGAAAGTAATCGGATTGTTACTGAGTTTAGGTAATCCAAAAGTTATGTTACTGATTACAGTTTTGGACAGGTAACTAGTAAACTGTAACAGATTACATTAAGAAAGGAACCTAGCCAACCCTGGTTTTAATGAGTGAGCACTAACACAAGCTTTTGCAATTGGGCTATTGATAGGAATTGCCTTGTTTGGTTTGCAGGTCCTGATCGCCCAGGAGAAGATGGCCACGAACACAGTGTACGTCTTCGCCAAGAAGGACTCAAAGTATGCGTACACAGGGGAGTGCCGCTCCTGCCTGGAAAACTCCTCGCGCCCCACCAGCTCCATCTGGGTCAGCATGATGGCCAGGGGAGGACAGGTGAGAAACAAATATACCTGGTCCTAAATTTACTGGCAAATTTGCTACCATCCCAGAGATTTACATGTCAACATTTTGTTTTGTTGCTTTTTCTCCCAGGGGGTGAAGAAAAGTGCCATTGGTCAGAGGATCGTGTCCACTCTGCCCTACATCAGACAGGAAGTGCCCATCATCATAGTGTTCCGAGCCCTGGGCTTTGTGTCCGACAGAGACATCCTGGAGCACATCATCTATGACTTTGACGACCCTGAGATGATGGAGATGGTAAATCTCTTGCCTAGGATGTTCTAGATACAGGAAACACCACACACACACACACACACACACTACTTATCTGACTTGCTGTGCTCCACCAGGTCAAACCATCCCTGGACGAGGCCTTTGTGATCCAGGAGCAGAACGTGGCGCTGAACTTCATCGGCTCTCGTGGTGCCAAGCCCGGTGTCACCAAGGAGAGGAGGATCAAGTACGCCAAAGAGGTGCTGCAGAAGGAGGTGCTCCCCCACGTCGGAGTCAGTGACTTCTGTGAGACCAAGAAGGCCTATTTCTTAGGGTGAGTATTTATTATGTTATATTAATGTAATGACCATGGAGCAGGCATTCCCAATCTGTTCCATTCCGGGGACCACCAAATCACTTCAATAAGCTCTTGAGGACAAAATATTTTGGGGACAGATTGCAGTTTATTGGGGGGAGGGGTAGTCCAAAATAGGGAAGGTTGGTCCAACTTTTTTCTCCTAGTTAATTTTTGCTCTTTTACAGGTTTTACTATATAATGTCTTCCATTCTATCCAAATGTCTTCATCCGCTTGCATGCACCCCTATATCAAGGTGGTGTGTCACTTCCTTTATGAACTCCGCTTTTCCATGTGCTAACTTTTACTGTTCCAAAGGTCAATACAGTCTAATGGTCTCTCCTGCCCTCTATCCACCATTTATAGTGACATTAGTGGTAGGTGGATCGTTTGTCCAGCTCTGCAACAGGCTAACGAGCAATTCTACCACATATAAAAGCATTCAAAGCTGTGTCAATGTTTAAATATAAATCCACAAGAATAAATAGCAGATAGGCAGCGGACAGGCCAGGTGCATCATTCAGTGGTGGGAAAAAGTACCCAATTTTCAGACGGGAGTAAAAATACCTTAATAGAAAATGACTCGAGTGAAATTCACCCAGTAAAATACTACTTGAGTAAAAGTCAAAAGTATTTCGTTTTAAATATACTTAAGTATCAAAAGTAAAAGTCTAAATCATTTCAGAACCCTTATATTAAGCAAACCAGATGGCACAATGCCAGGGCCACACTCAAACAATCAGATATATACACTGCTCAAAAAAATAAAGGGAACACTTAAACAACACAATGTAACTCCAAGTCAATCACACTTCTGTGAAATCAAACTGTCCACAGCCCTCCATGTGCTCGCCAGAGGTAACCTGACTGCCATTAGGTACCGAGATGAGATCCTCAGACCCCTTGTGAGACCATATGCTGGTGCTGTTGGCCCTGGGTTCCTCCTAATGCAAGACAATGCTAGACCTCATGTGGCTGGAGTGTGTCAGCAGTTCCTGCAAGAGGAAGGCATTGCTGCTATGGACTGGCCCGCCCGTTCCCCAGACCTGAATCCAATTGAGTACATCTGGGACATCATGTCTCGCTCCATCCACCAACGCCACGTTGCACCACAGACTGTCCAGGAGTTGGCGGATGCTTTAGTCAAGGTCTGGGAGGAGATCCCTCAGGAGACCATCCGCCACCTCATCAGGAGCATGCCCAGGCGTTGTAGGGAGGTCATACAGGCACGTGGAGGCCACACACACTACTGAGCCTCATTTTGACTTGTTTTAAGGACATTACATCAAAGTTGGATCAGCCTGTAGTGTGGTTTTCCACTTTAATTTTGAGTGTGACTCCAAATCCAGACCTCCATGGGTTGATAAATTTGATTTCCATTGATAATTTTTGTGTGATTTTGTTGTCAGCACATTCAACTATGTCAAGAAAAAAATATTTAATAAGAATATTTCATTCATTCAGATCTAGGATGTGTTTTTTTTAGTGTTCCCTTTATTTTTTGGAGCAGTGTACAAACCAAGCATTTGTGTTTTAGTGAGTCCTCCAGACCAGAGGCAGTAGGGATGACCAAGGATGTTTTCTGTGTGTGAATTGGACCATTTTTCTGTCCTGCTAACAAAGCGTTCAAAATGTAACGAGTTCTTTTGGGTGACAGGGAAAATGTATGGATTCAAACATTATTTTCTTTAGGAATGTAGGAAAGTAGAAGTTGTCAAATATCAATAGTAAAGGACAGATACCCCAAAAAACGACTAAGTAGTACTTTACAGTATTTTAACTTATGTACTTTACACCACTGGCATCATTGCATGAAAGAAAATGTGATGACATGAAACACACAACTAAGAAAGCTCCCCTGTTGATCTTGTTTAGGGACAATGCAATTATCTTACCTAGACTAGCCTACAACACCACAATGCAATGAATAATTGCGTTATTGTTCTCAAGTGAGTAAAAAATCTACTCTAGGCTGCAGTGGAAATGTCATTTGAATAACAGTGCAAAAGCTGTGTGATTCAAATGTTTAATCACATTTGGATCAGTTGTTGGTCTACTCTCAACAGTTTATAAGGTCTAGAATGGCCCAGTAGCAGGCCGGTCTGGCTGTATTTTTACTTCTGTTGCTGAATGTGCTCTCTGTAGATCATCCTTCTCCCAAGTCGTCCGATAATAATGTGGCCACATACAGTTGAAGTCGGGAGTTTACATACACTTAGGTTCAACCACTCCACAAATGTCTTATTAACAAACTATAGTTTTGGCAAGTTGGTTAGGACATCTACTTTGTGCATGACACAAGTAATTTTTCCAACAATTGTTTACAGACAGATTATTTCACTATATCACAATTTCAGTGGGTCAGAAATGTACATACACTAAGTTGACTGTGCCTTTAAACAGCTTGGAAAAATCCAGAAAATTATGTCATGGCTTTAGAAGCTTCTGATAGGATAATTGACATAATTTGAGTCAATTGGAGGTGTACTTCTGGATGTATTTCGAGGCCTACCTTCAAACTCAGTGCCTCTTTGCTTGACATCATGGGAAAATCAAAAGAAATCAGCCAAGAATTGTAGACCTCAACAAGTCTGGTTCATCCTTGGCTGCAATTTCCAAATACCTGAAGGTACCACGTACATCTGTACAAACAATAGTACGCAAGTATAAACACCATGGGACCACGCAGCCGTCATACCGCTCAGGAAGGAGACAAGTTATGTTTCCTAGAGATGAACATACTTTTGTGCGGAAAGTGCAAATCATTCCCAGAACAAGGTCTACCTTCAAAATCAGTGCCTCTTTACCTGACATCATGGGAAAATCAAAATAAATCAGCCAAGACCTCAGAAAATAAATTGTAGACCTTCACAAGTCTGGTTCATCCTTGGGAGCCATTTCCAAATGCCTGAAGGTACCACGTTCATCTGTACAAACAATAGTATGTGAGTATAAACACCATGGGACCACACAGCCGTCATACTGCTCAGGTAAGGAGGTGCGTTGTGTCTCCTAGAGATTAATGTACTTTGGTGCAACAAGTTAAAATCAATCCCAGAACAGCAGCAAAGAACCTTGTGAAGACGCTGGAGGAAACGGGTACAAAGTATCTATATCCACAGTAAAACGAGTCCTATATCGACATAACCTGAAAGGCCGCTCAGCAAGGAAGAAGCCACTGCTCCAAAACCGCCATAAAAAGCCAGACTACGGTTTGCAACTGCATATAAGGACAAAGATCTTACTTTTTGAAGAAATGAACTCTGGTCTGATGAAACAAAAATAGAGCCATTTGGCCATAATGACCATCGTTATGTTTGGAGGAAAAAGGGGAGGCTTGCAAGCCGAAGAACACCATCCCAACTGTGAAGCACGGGGGTGGCAGCATCATGTTGTGGGGGTGCTTTGCTGCAGGAGGGACTGGTGCACTTCACAAAATAGATGGCATCATGAGGCAGGAAAATTATGTGGTTATATTGAAGCAACATCTCAAGACATCAGTCAGGAAGTTAAAGCTTGGTCGCAAATGGGTCTTCCAAATGGACAATGACCCCAAGCATACTTTCAAAGTTGTGACGAAATGGCTTAGGCACAACAAAGTCATGGTATTGGAGTGGCCATCACAATGCCCTGACCTCAATCCCATAGACAATCTGTTGGCAGAACTGAAAAAGCATGTGTGAGCAAGAAGGCCTACAAACCTGACTCAGTTAAACCAGCTCTGGGCCAAATTCACCCAACTTATTGTGGGAAGCTTGTGGAAGGCTACCTGAAACGTTTGACCCAAGTTAAACAATTTAAAGGCAATGCTACCAAATACTAATTGAGTGTATGTAAACTTCTGACCCACTGGGAATGTGATGAAAGCTGAAATGAATAATTCTCTCTACTATTATTCTGACATTTCACATTCTTAAAATAAAGTGATGATCCTAACTGACCTAAGACAGGGAATGTTTACAATGATTAAATGTCAGGAATTGTGTAAAATTGAGTTTAAATGTATTTGGCTAAGGTGTATGTGAACTTTAGCTTTCAACTGTATGCTCCCGGCACTCCTAGTTATTCAGGAATCTTAACACACGTTCGGCCTCCTCTCCAAGCCTAGTGGCGGAAATATTTATCATTTCACTTTTTAAAATGTGTTACCTTTTTTGTATGTGGCATTAACACAACCAGTCACAATGTTTTAATCTGATTAGGCTACTTCAAAAGTCTCCTGTAGGAATGCGCAGATTCAGAACATCTCTGTAGAGACTTGAAAATAGCTGTGCAGCGATGCTCCCCATCCAACCTGACAGAGCTTGAGAGGATCTGCAGAGAAGAATGGGACATGGATGTGTTTTCTGTTGAGATTGACGTAGTCTATTTATTGTGGTGAAAACGCAAACCACGATATTGAAGTGCTCGTATTCGTATGTTTTGTTTATTGGTTGTGTGGGCACATAAACCTGTTGGTGAGAAAAAATGTATATATTTTATATAATTATAAATATGGCGTAAAAATGTTGAAAATCTGATTCCACCCTAGCTGATCACTGTCTGCAAGCGGCTCTGATCGTGAAGTAATGAAACCGGCAGGGAGAGTGCGATCATCTGTGGTGGTCGGCGAATCTTCTGACCAGCAGCCCTGCATGGCATCGAACTGTGCCACAAAAGCATGCTGAAGTGGCGAAGTCGATATCCACGTTTATAAACGCAGTTATTGTTATTTGTGGTCTAAAACATTATTTTAGGGGAGGGTCACCTGAAAATATTTTATTACAGATGGATGTCTGTTAAACGGTTTGCGTTGTGAAAAGTAATATAAAATTGTATATAACACTGCAATATGAAACTTTTTTTTATTTTATTACAAACTTTGTTGACCACAGGTTGAAATCACTGCCATAGAGATTGTGTAACTCACCAGGTCTCTGTTGGACATTCTTTATGTAATTCTACGGTTATGACGGCGTTCTGTTACTTCATGCAATGGTCTTTTATGTTGTTGCTGGACGTATCGATGTAACTCGGTGGTGTATCTGTGTCTGTTTGCAGGTACATGGTCCACAGACTCCTATTAGCGGCCCTGGGCAGAAGAGAGCTGGACGACAGGGATCACTATGGCAACAAGAGACTAGACTTGGCTGGACCGCTGTTGGCTTTCCTGTTCCGTGGGTAAGTCCTAAAGAAATGCTTCTATAAAATGTCTAGAAAGCTTTCATTTCAGATGTAAGTGCAACTTTTTGTAAACCGCACTCCTATCCAAACTGAGCATTTGGTGAATATGTATGGAAGCTTCTTTTTTATTTGTATTTTTCATTTGTTTGGACCCATTTAGAATGTTCAAGAACCTGCTGAAAGAGATCCGCATCTACGCCCAAAAGTTTATTGACCGAGGGAAGGACTTCAACCTGGAGTTGGCCATCAAGACACGAATCATCTCCGACGGCCTGAAGTACTCTCTGGCCACAGGGAACTGGGGTGACGTCAAGAAGGCCCATCAGGCCAGAGCTGGAGTGTCCCAGGTAACACAGGGCAGAACACATCTGGTACACATCCCTATATAGTTACAGCTTAGTTTGCCGTTATGCTGCGAAAATATGATTTTGTTTATCGCCATTAAAAATTACAACATTCCTCGTCTGTTTTTAGGTGCTGAACCGCTTGACCTTCGCCTCCACCCTCTCTCACCTTCGTCGTGTGAACTCCCCCATCGGTAGGGACGGCAAGCTAGCCAAGCCCCGGCAGCTTCACAACACGCTGTGGGGCATGGTGTGCCCTGCTGAGACCCCAGAGGTATGCCCGACACCACTCCAAATCACATATATGTTCCTTTTCAAGATGGTCAGTTGTTGTATGATGCCAAATTGTTATGTTACCCACAAGGAGCTAAGCTCTCACTTAGTGTTGAAAGTGTTGTCCCTGCTTATTTTGTCCCCCCTTTTTATGTCCCCTCCCTGTCTTATTTCCCAGGGTCATGCTGTAGGCCTAGTGAAGAACCTGGCCCTCATGGCCTACATCTCTGTGGGCTCCCAGCCCTCTCCCATCCTGGAGTTCTTGGAGGAGTGGAGCATGGAGAACCTGGAGGAGATCTCACCGGCAGCCATTGCGGAGTGAGTCCAGCAGATGGCAGCACACTGCTCTTTATTAATACAGAAACACATTGTCATGTCTCTGAAAAGTTTGTCAACCCATTTTTATCTGCATTTGATGTTTTCCATTAATTCTACCCTAACAGTGCCACAAAGATCTTTGTCAATGGCTGTTGGGTGGGCATACACAAAGACCCAGAGCAGCTGATGAACACACTGAGGAAACTGAGGAGGCAGATGGACATCATTGTGTCTGAGGTAAGAGATCATTTTTCCAGATTTTCAGGACTTTTCTGACATTTTCATTATTTTATTATTAAATTAACCTACACATAAAAACCCAATATCCCCTTTTTCAGGTGTTCAATTTTCTCATACACTATTACCCGTTTTCTAGGTGTCCATGATCAGAGACATCCGAGAGAGGGAGATCCGCATCTACACGGACGCCGGGAGGATCTGTCGTCCTCTGCTGATCGTAGAGAAACAGAAGCTGCTGCTGAAGAGGAGACACATCGACCAGCTGAAGGAGAGGGAGTACAACAACTACAGTTGGCAGGACCTGGTGGCCAGCGGCGTGGTGGAGTACATCGACACTCTGGAGGAGGAGACTGTAATGCTGGCCATGACCCCTGACGACCTCCAGGAGAAGGGCGTGGCCTACTGTTCTACATACAGCCACTGTGAGATCCACCCCTCCATGATCCTGGGAGTCTGTGCTTCCATCATCCCCTTCCCCGATCACAACCAGGTACAGCAACAAAGAAATAACATGCTCCTAAAATAGGTTTTCTTATTGGGGCTGATTTGAATAGATGCAATGGCAAGAGACTGTTAATATCTATGCTATGAAACATCCTACATTTTAAGATTTTTATCTATCCATTTGAACTGTAAATCAATGAATAAATCCCCCCCCCACACCTTTTCCTATGTAGTCTCCCAGAAACACATACCAGTCTGCTATGGGTAAACAAGCCATGGGTGTGTACATCACCAACTTCCACGTGCGGATGGACACCCTGGCCCACGTGCTCTACTACCCCCAAAAACCCTTAGTCACCACCCGCTCTATGGAGTACCTACGTTTCAGAGAGCTCCCTGCAGGTGAGAGCTGGAGCGCTGCAGAATTGGCATTTTTTTTAAACTCTGACCTAAAAATGTCTGCCGTTTTTCTAGTTCTGGCTCGTTGAAATCCTCCATTTGTGCTTGGTTTAGGTATCAACTCGATTGTGGCTATTGCGGCGTACACTGGCTACAACCAGGAGGACTCTGTCATCATGAACCGCTCTGCGGTGGACCGTGGATTCTTCAGGTTTGTGCTGTGATTTGAAGACCTGCACTTTGCTGTGAAAATGACTTAAGACAAAATGTGTAAATAAGTGTTTTTATTTCAGGTCTGTGTTCTACCGCTCCTACAAAGAGCAGGAGTCAAAGAAAGGCTTCGATCAGGAGGAAATCTTTGAAAAACCCACACGCGAAACCTGTTCGGGTACGTCCTAGGCATCTTGGCATCTTAAAAATATAAAGGAGTCAGCCATTAAACCAGAGCCTACTATTTCCATCATCTCAACTTCTATTAAATTGGCAAAGATAATTTCTCATTGAACAACCCAATGGTCCTCCCCTTCTCCCAGGCATGAGGCACGCCATTTACGACAAGCTGGACGACGACGGCTTGATAGCTCCCGGAGTGCGTGTCTCCGGCGAGGACGTCATCATCGGCAAGACGGTGACCCTGCCGGAGAACGACGATGAGCTGGACAGCACCAACCGGCGCTACACCAAGAGGGACTGCAGCACCTTCCTCCGCACCAGCGAGACGGGCATCGTGGACCAAGTCATGGTCACCCTCAACCAGGAGGGCTACAAGTTCTGCAAGATTAGGGTGTGTCCTGAGTCCTCTAGATTTTCCCAGTAGTGACATTTTGACAACGTGGGTAGTAGGCTGTAAAAATGTAAAAACAAACATGGTAACAAATTACTCCTGTTGACAGCTCTACTTCTCATTTGTCAAGTTTAGGGTAGGCAGGAATTACATCCACAGTAGGGGCAGGTTTGAATTAACCATGACTTGAGTTTCACAAGCAGAATTGTGTGTAACCTTTATTTAACTTGGCAAGTCAGTTAAGAACAAATTATTTCCAATGACGACCTACCAGGGAACAGTGGGTTAAATGCCTTGTTCAAGGGCAGAACGACTGATTGACGACTGAAGCCAAATCAGAGTTGTTGACAGATTGACTAATTAAAACATGGACTCCACTGACAGAATATTGCACCCTCTATCCTTACTGCACAGCTAGAAACACCCAGCATTTTGCTACACCTGCAAATAACATCTGCTGTATGTGACAAATAAAGTTAGATTTGAAGGTTATGAGGCCTCCTTACACATGCCACTCATCTGCCTACTTGTGGCAGGATTTAACTTGACTCCATTTCTTTTTTTCTTGCCAGGTTCGCTCTGTTCGTATCCCCCAGATCGGTGACAAGTTTGCCAGTCGACACGGGCAGAAGGGTACCTGTGGTATTCAGTACAGACAGGAGGTGAAGTATTAGACATGTTCCTCATGCCTCGTCTACCGACTCCTCACTAGACTACACCGTGTGTCATTGAGCCAGGCTGTCTGGTCAATTGTCTAGAGACGCATTGTGTTTAGACTGAACATAAATACAAAACAAAGGTCTCTTCACAGGAAATGCTAAGCAACATCCCAGAAGGAGTATGTACTATAAAACTGATTTGAAATATAACATGGAAGAATGTTCCTGTCAGAGGATATCCCTTAGATGAACTGGTTCTGAAAATTGGAACCCACGTGCAGAAGTCTTTGTAAAGTCAACTATGTCCATTGTTTCCGATGCTTTCCGCAGGACATGCCCTTCACTTGCGAGGGAATTACCCCAGACATCATCATCAACCCCCACGCCATCCCCTCTCGTATGACAGTCGGCCATTTGATCGAGTGCCTGCAGGGCAAGGTACTGTCGCCTGTCTGACTCCTCCACCCACTTCAACTTTTACTCCCTTTTACGAGACCTCTTAATGTGACCGTAAAGTGATCATAAGTAAAAACCAATAGGATTGTCTGTCGTCTAGATTAGATCTTTTACAAATGTCAAAGGTCAGCGAGAATTTGTTAAATTAAAAAAATGAAGCGGAGCATTTTATTTTTTTAGATGTCATGTAAATCAAGTGCTGCGGATGGCAGTTATCTTGTAGCAACGTTTCCACCTTCCCGCCCTCCTTTCACCTTGTAGGTTTCAGCCAACAAAGGGGAGATTGGTGACGCCACGCCTTTCAACGATGCGGTCAATGTGCAGAAAGTCTCCAACCTGCTGTCTGAATACGGATATCACCTGAGGGGCAACGAGGTCAGGACGTCAGCCTCCTTTACCATTCACATCCTACTTTTCTATAGGAGCTACTTGACACTAGTCTGTCTAGAGATTCCAATTGACTGGTTTCGTCTTTCCCCTCTAGGTGTTGTACAACGGCTTCACCGGCCGTAAGATTACCTCTCAGATCTTCCTCGGGCCCACATACTACCAGCGCCTGAAGCACATGGTGGACGATAAGATCCACTCTCGGGCCCGAGGCCCAGTCCAGATCCTCAACAGACAGCCCATGGAGGGCAGATCACGGTAAGAACACTAATAAATATTTAACGTCTGACTTTTTCCCCTTTTATGGCACTATGTGAGTGCACTGGGTATGCATTTCTGAGCTCGTATTCATAAAGCAACTTTTTTAAGTAGGAGCTGATCTATGATCAGTTCTGTCTTTTTAGATGATAATAAAAGCACTAGATCCTCGATCAGATGCTTTGTTAATACAGGCCCTGGTTTTGGCCCACTTTACTAACCGTGCTGTCATCTGTCCACCCAGTGACGGAGGTCTTCGTTTTGGGGAGATGGAGCGCGATTGTCAGATAGCCCACGGCGCGGCTCAGTTCCTGCGTGAGAGGCTGTTCGAGGCGTCCGACCCCTACCAGGTCCACGTCTGCAACCTATGTGGCCTCATGGCCATCGCCAACACCCGCACCCACACCTACGAGTGCAGGGGCTGTCGCAACAAAACACAGGTACGTGTCAACACCACCACCAGTGTCCCTGTTATCCCTGTTTTTATTTTATTTGTTTATTTCATTTCACATTTATTTAACATGGTTTATGCTTAGGTCGGCCTATTAATTTGTTGTTACTACCTTTTATTACAGTAACTATGTCAATTCTGATTCTAACTACAATACAGTATAGTGAAATGTGTCCTTATAGATTAGTGTTCAAAAATGACCAGCCTATAAAAAATCTTAACTCTGGGCCTCTATAGCCTTAGTTTTGTTTCTGAAGATTTATTGATTAAGATAATGTACAATGTAACCTTTTCAGATCTCCCTGGTCAGAATGCCGTACGCCTGCAAGCTGCTCTTCCAGGAGCTCATGTCCATGAGTATCGCCCCTCGTATGATGACCAGTTAGGAGCACTACCGAGCCCCTTTTCGAGTCGACGGGAATTCAATTATGTGTGGAAGGAATGTCGAGGACATCACTTATCTCTACAGTGGGAGAGCTGAATGCAACAGTCAACTTGTTTTGATGCTAATGGTCAGGCTTGTGTTTTTGTCTGCAAAAGTATTTTTGTTGTGATATCACAGTTTTGGAAAAGAAGGAAGATCGTCTGTTATTTTTGTAAAACTAGAATAAATGTTTATTAATGTGCTGTCACACTGTATTTTTTTAATTCTGTGTTTTGTAGCTAGCTTGATCTGGATTTGAAAAACTGAGATGTTATATTTCTGTCACACTTTAAAAAGCTCTGTGCAGAACTCTTGATCATGTAATATCGAAATAACCACAAAAAATAACCACAAGTCAATGTTTGTATTTATTAGTGATGTACAGCACCTGTCACACAGTAATAACATCTAGTGTTAGTAAACCATACACCAACGTGAATACAGCAAATTCATACATACAGCTTAAGTCTGGGGGAAACTAGAAACATTTGGTAAAAGCAATGTCCGCTGGCCTCTTCATTGGAGTTGCAGACTTTTAGCACCGAAAGTGGATCTCTACATTCCATCATAAATCCTCCTTTTTCTACACCATTTTATACCTGTCGGTTACTCAATATGCCCTACAGTACATCCCCAGACATCTGCCACGGTTTGGATTGGTAGCTAAACCCGTAGTATGCGAGTACTGGGATTATATGAATGCAAGAGGGTTCTGAGTTTGGTTTTCCTTCCTCTAATTCCTGATCACTCACTCCACACATTGGCTTTTGCAAAGGCATGTCTTTATGGCTTGTCAAGGGAAAGAATGATTTGTGTACTTTTCAGGGGGTCCAAAAAATAATCTTGGTACATTAGAAATAAAAAAAATATATAATTTCAAATGTAAGATTTATTCAAATTCATGTGTTTTTTCACATGACAATTTTAGTAAGGGTAATTGTTTTATGCCTGGGTATCTATGATTCTGCCTTGCCCACAGGGCCAAACTACTGCATTTGTGGCCCCCGGGAACCGGCCTCCATTTTTTTGGGGTAGGCCGTTAACTTCCTGCACATTTTGTCATGAAGCTAACAGAACATGTTGCAGTTTTAAAGCTAAGTTCCTGCAATTATACACTTTTTGCCATGGGGAAGGGATTTTTTTTGCTGTTTTATAGCTTTTCTCATGCTTTTATTCACATTTTGCCATGAGGCTGAGAAAATGTTGCATTTTTAAAGCTAATTTCATGCAATTCTACACATTTTGCTATCATATGCTAATTGAAAAACAATAGGTCAGGGGCACACACGCGTTCGGTAATCTGTTCCTGCTTGGCCAACTAGTAATGGTCTTGCAATGTATTATTTTTGCTAGAATTAAATGGAATAATTCACAAAAACAGTAAACTATGTCAAAAAAAGATGGAATAGTAAGAGTGAAGCATGCACATGCAATTCGTGTGTGTGTGCACATACACAGTGTACAAAACATTAGGAACACCTGCTCGTTCCATGACAGACTGACCAGGTGAGAGCTATGATCACTTGTTAAATCCATGTCAGTCAGTGTTAATGAAGGGGAGGAGACTGGTTAAAGTTGTGTATGTGTGCCATTCAAGAAGGTGAATGGGCAAGACAAAAGATTTAAGTGCCTTTGAACAGGGTGGGGTCGTAGGTGCCAGGCGCACTAGTTTGAGGGCGTCAAGAACAGCAATGCCGCTGGGTTTGTCACGCTCAACAGTTTCCCGTGTGTATCAAGAATGGTCCACCACCCAAAGGACACCCAGCAAGTTTGACACAACTGTGAGAAGCATTGGAGTCAATGTGGGCCAGCATCCTTGTGGAATGCTTTTGACACCTCGTAGAGGTCATGACCCAACAAATTGAATCTGTTCTGAGGGCAAAAAGGGATACAACTCAACATTAGGAAGGTGTTCCTAATGTTTTGTACACTGTGTACTTATTGATGAATTACTTGTGTGTGATGTCAGTGATAAGAAATGTGTGTGAGAGGCCTAGGCGACTCTTGTGGATGACTGTCTACAATACAGTGTACTGAATATCACTGAAAACTGACTTGTTACAAGTCCTGTGTGGCTCAGTTGATAGAGCATGGTGCTTGTAATTCTAGGGTTGTGGGTTTGATTCGGATGGGGGACCGGTATGATTATTCATTATTTATTTTTACGTACGCGCTCACCACTGAAAGTTGCTCTGGATAAGAGTGTCTGCTGAATGACTCAAATATTTAACACATATTTAACAAATGGCAACGTTCTCAAATATAAATCTGATGGATCTCTGGGATGCTAATGGTGGCTGTTGGTCCTCTTTCTTAGTCATTGTACAGGTCTACTGGTGGGATGGTAGGGGCTTCTCCTGATCCTGCCAGGAGTCACCACCGAGGCTCTACTGTGCTGAGATGCCTTACAGCTCATCATCCTTGGCCACTGGAAGAGAGACACACAGGCAAGAGCACAATGACACATTGGGTAAGTGGATTTCTAGGGTAATCGTCCTTAACTGGTCCTATTTATGACCAATGATAGGGGAGACCTATGTGTTATATGTGAATCTGGGGGAGACCTGAATACTTTGATCTGTTTCCATCAGATTTGTATCCCATATCTAGCCCTGATTCCTTTTTTAGATCACTGGTAATGAAGAAGTGCTTAGATCTTGCAGGACGGAGAGCATCCCTTGTTTTGAATAGTGTCCATTATCACAGATCACCAGGGTTGGAAAAACACCTAAAAGTAGAGCTTTCCTTTTGATATGAATGCCGTTCTCACTTAAACATCCAAGTTCTTTCCCCTGGAGCGCAGATGTATAGGCAGTGCAGTGAGTGCATCTGTCAACGCTCGCACAAAGTTACACACCCAGTAACACGCGCTGCCTTGTCGAAGGCAACCATCAAGCCCTGTCAAGAGAGCAGCCAGGTGATGTGGATCAAACTAAGTATGCACTCCTAAACATGTCAGGACAGAATGGGAACCAGGGGCTAGCGGGCTTGAATTCCAAACAAGTCACACATACTGTACATACACACCCTTTGATTTGCCCTCTGAATACCTACATTTGCCCTTTATATGTGGTAAATATCCCCCTTTGCCATATTGTGTGGGTCTATAGATTTAACATGAAACAGAGTAGAAATAGCAGTGAAATAGAAAAGGATGTGCTGGGTACCTTTCTTGACAGGGATGTCATCGATGGACTCCACCACATGAATGGTGCCCACCGCTGAGGCCTCTCCCTTGGTGTTGACAGCGTGGCACTCATACGAGCCCGCCTCTTCCTTGGTGAGCGGCGAGATCTGAAAAGCATGGTGGCGGCGGTTATCGCCTTATCTGATTTTATCAGAACACGCAAGGCAACACAAACACAGCCTCAACTCTTCCTCCCAGCCAAGCTTGGCTCATTTCGACAGAGCATGGGTGCCATTTCAATTGGAAAGAAGCGTTCTGGATTGTTTTACGTCTGTCTGACTGCTGCCCAGTGCCGGCTTCCACCTGTGTAGGTCTTTAGATACTTCTCACAGCTACAAACATATCATGGAAGATGGCCAATGAGTAGAAATTCTATGAAGAAATTTAATGAATGTGATGTTTGACAGCAGGGGAGCAGAATACTGAGAGAGAAACAGGGAGGGATGGGTAGATAGATCTAACCACTGAACACCAATGTTTTCTGTTCATTTACTCAGACATGGAGGAAGGAGTTGCATGTGTATTAAACTCTATGTTATGTAGAGGATCTGAACAGAACAAGTCAATGGGTAGTGTTCATGGATAACTTTGGAATGTGCCTCAAGTAATATTATTCATAAATAAAGTAATAGAATGTCAGGTATCTAATACATAACTCTTCCATCCTATGCTTAATTTCTACCTTTACTACCTCTGTGTGGGCCTTGAGGTATTTGACTGATTTGTTTCTGTGGGACGACCCACAAGTCTGTATGATAGCTTAACTCCTTTGTACTAAAAGTGTTTCAAGTCGAGGTCTGATTTCACCATTACTATTACCACCCAGGTGGTAAATGCAAAGATCCAGTCCATCTAAAAAACTGGAGACCCCTTACACTGCAGTGTTGTGATGCCAAAATCTCAGCAAAATGCATAGAATTTAAACTGTATTTTGTCAGATATTATTCATCCTAATCAGACAGGTTTTTTTACATGGATGATACATCGCCGATAATATAAGACATATACTAGAAAGAGTATAGAACACTATGAAAAATCTGGGAAACCAGGCCTGGTATTCATAGCTGACCTTGAAAAGGCCTTTGATAAAGTACGACTGAAATGTATATATAAATGCCTGGACAATTTTAATTTTGGAGAATCTCTTATACAATGGCTTAAAGTTATGTTTACTAACCCCAGGTGTAAAATGGTAAATAATGCTACTTCTCAAAAAGTATAAAATTGTCAAGAGGAGTAAAACAAGGTTGTCCACTATCGGCAATATCTATTTATTATGGCCATCGAAATGTTAGCTATTAAAATCAGATCCAACAATAATATCAATGGGCTAGAAATCCAGGGCTTAAAAATAAACGTGTCACTGTAGGCTGATATTTCCTGTTGTCTTTTAACCCTCCTGTTTTGTTTGTTTCACGTTAATTAATTATGTTTTCCCGGTCCAAAATTACCGGCCCATTATAGCTGATTATAAATCCATAATAATACATATATTATCACCTAATGTTGTGTTAGATATTTTTATCAACTTCAGTTCTTATGGACATTACAAGTTTTGAACTTCTATTTGCTATTTATGGCCTATAGGCCTCATTGACCTGAGCTCATACAACTCATTTTTTAGTAAAAAAAAGCATAATGTATGGATTACTTTTACTATAACAAATACTCAGATTAAACATATTGTGCTATTTATCACAGACTGCTTTGTGTCAAAGTTTAAAAGGACATTTGTTTTGAAAACATTGCAAATGTTTAAATAGTGGCAGGATTTTATGTCATCAACCTGGTGTATCTCGTATCCGATAACATTTTCAGTCGACAGCCGACCTCTCCTCTCAGTTGGGTTGGGGATGAAGATAAGGACAAATTCCCATTTTTTGACAGGAATGTAACAACAACCTCAGGAGGGCCCTCTTCCTCATCACTGGATTGTTCCATATCGGTTGTCTCTTGGTCTGGATCATATTCTGTGTTGTCTTCAACTTCTGACACTTCCTCCTCTAATGCATCGTCCCTGTCAGTTTCCTGGCCTCTCTCCTCCTCATGATTAAGAGCCTCACATACAGTATATCATCATGGTCATTGTGCTGCCATAGAATGAATTGTGAGCAAGGCCTCAAAAAAGCTTTATATACCAGAGCTGCCAGGAAAGTTCTATATATTATTGAAACAATGTTGCAATTGTTTGTGAGAATGCCAACAGGTGTGGTTATATTCCCCAATTATATTGGGGAAATGTTCCCGTGGGTGTTGTCATGGAAGCCAAGTAGGGGAGTGAGGTGTGTGTGTGCTCAAACACACATGCGTTTGTGGGAGAGGAAGTGTGTCCATCTGATGAATAGGCATGTGGCTTAACTCAATTTTATACACTAGTTGTAGTCTCACCCATTAATTTCTAATGACAGGTCGTTTTTTGACCGGGAACACCACAAGTGTGGAGAGTTAAATAAAACACCCAAAATTTTATGAAAATCATCCAAATGTATTTTCTGTGGACAGGGCCTTATGACAATCAGATTAAATGAACTACAGTCGTGGCCAAAAGTTTTGAGAATGACACAAATATTAATTTTCACAAAGTCTGCTGCCTCAGTTTGTATGATGGCAATTTGCATATACTCCAAAATGTTATGAAGAGTTATCAGATGAATTGCAAAGTCCCTCTTTGCCATGCAAATTAACTGAATCCTCAAAAACATTTCCACTGCATTTCAGCCCTGCCACAAAAGGACCAGCTGACATCATGTCAGTGATTCTCTCGTTAACACCGGTGTTAGTGTTGACGAGGGCAAGGCTGGAGTGATCTCTCAAACTGATTGAGTTTGAATAACAGACTGGAAGCTTCAAAATGAGGGTGGTGCTTGGAATCATTGTTCTTCCTCTGTCAACCATGGTTACCTTCAAGGAAACAAGTGCTGTCATCTTTGCTTTGCACAAAAAAAGGGCTTCACAGGCAAGGATATTGCTGCCATTTATCGGATCATCAAGAACTTCAAGGAGAGCGGTTCAATTGTTGTGAAGAAGGCTTCAGGGCGCCCAAGAAAGTCCAGCAAGCGCCAGGACCGTCTCCTAAAGTTGATTCAGCTGCGGGATCGGGGCGCCACCAGTACAGAGCTTGCTCTGGAATGGCAGCAGGCAGGTGTGAGTGCATCTGCACGCACAGTGAGGCAAAGACTTTTGGACGATGGCCTGGTGTCAAAAAGGGCAGCAAAGAAGCCACTTCTCTCCAGGAAAAACATCAGGTACAGGGATTGGACTGCTGAGAACTGGGGTAAAGTCCTTTTCTCTGATGAATCCCCTTTCCGATTGTTTGGGGCATCCGGAAAAAAGCTTGTCTGGAGAAGACAAGGTGAGCGCTACCATCAGTCCTGTGTCATGCCAACAGTAAAGCATCCTGAGACCATTCATGTGTGGGGTTGCTTCTCAGCCAAGGTAGTGGGCTCACTCACAATTTTGCCTAAGAACACAGCCATGAATAAAGAATGGTACCAACACATCCTCCGAGAGCAACTTCTCCCAACCATCCAGGAACAGTTAGAACAGTCTATTTCTGGAAAGATCACCTTGATTAAAACTTCTTAGGGCTGCAATCCCATTAATGGGATTGATATGACAACGGCCAGTGAAAGTGCAGAACGCCAAATTCAAACAACAGAAATCTCATAATTACAATTCCTCAAACATATTTGAAATGTAATCTTGTTGTTAACCCCACCAAAGTGTCCGATTTCAAATAGGTTTTA
This sequence comes from Oncorhynchus mykiss, assembly GCF_013265735.2. Lineage (NCBI taxonomy): Eukaryota > Metazoa > Chordata > Actinopteri > Salmoniformes > Salmonidae > Oncorhynchus > Oncorhynchus mykiss. The sequence goes on along the minus strand of NC_050571.1, from coordinate 33,607,124 downwards.
AAGCGAAAGCATCACAAACGATTATGTTAGGTCACCGCCAAGTCACAGAAAAATTCAGCCATTTTTCCAGCCAAAGACAGAAGTCCCAAAAAGCACAATTAGATATAAAATTAAATCACTAACCTTTGATGATCTTCATCAGATGACACTCATAGGACTTCATGTTACAAAATTCATGTATGTTTTGTTCGAAAAAAGGGGATATTTATTAGAGGTCGACCGATTATGATTTTTCAATGCCGATACCGATTATTGGAGGACAAAAAAAGCCGACACCGATTAACCGGACGATTTTTTTAAATGCAATACTGAATGAACACTTATTTTAACTTAATATAATACATAAATCAATTTAGCCTCAAATAAATAATGAAACATGTTCAATTTGGTTTAAATAATGCAAAAACAAAAGTGTTGGAGAAGAAAGGAAAAGTGCAATATGTGCCATGTAAGAAAGCTAACGTTTAAGTTATGAGAACATGAGAACATATGAAAGCTGGTGGTTCCTTTTAACACGAGTCTTCAATATTCCCAGGTAAGAAGTTTTAGGTTGTAGTTATTATAGGAATTATAGGACTATTTCTCTCTATACCATTTGTATTTCATATACCTTTGACTATTGGATGTTATTATAGGCACTTTAGTATTGCCAGTGTAACAGTATAGCTTCCGTACCTCTCCTCGCTCCTACCTGGGCTCGAACCAGGAACACAATGACAACAGCCACATTCGAAGCAGCGTTACCCATGCAGAGCAAGGGGAACAACTACTCCAAGTCTCAGAGCGAGTGACGTTTGAAACGCTATTAGCGCGCACCCTGCTAACTAGCTAGCCATTTCACATCACATCGTTACACCAGCCTAATCTCGGGAGTTGATAGGCTTGAAGTCATAAACAGCAGAGCTGCTGGCAAAACGCACGAAAGTGCTGTTTGAATGAATGCTTATGAGCCTGCTGGTGCCTACCATCGCTCAGTCAGACTGCTCTATCAAATCAGACTTAATTATAATATAATAACACACAAAATATGAGCCTTAGGTCATTAATATGGTCAAATCCGGAAACAAGACGTTTATTCTTTCAGTGAAATACGGAACCGTTCCGTATTTTATCTAACGGGTGGCATCCATCAGTCGAAATATTCCTGTTACATTGCACAACCTTCAATGTTATGTCATAATTACGTACACTTCTGGCAAATTAGTTTGCAATGAGCCAGGCGGCCCAAACTGTTGCATTTACCCTGACTCTGCGTGCAATGAACGCAAGTGAAGTGACACAATTTCACCTGATTCATATTGCCTGCTAACCTGGATTTCTTTTAGCTAAATATATATACTTCTGTGTATTGATTTTAAGAAAGGCATTGGTGTTTATGGTTAGGTACACGTTGGAGCAACGACAGTCCTTTTTCGCGAATGCGCACTGCGTCAATTATATGCAATGCAGGACACACTAGATAAACTAGTAATATCATCAACCATGTGTAGTTATAACTAGTGATTATGATTAAGTTTAATGCTAGCTAGCAACTTACCTTGGCTTCTTACTGCATTCGCGTAACAGGCGGGCTGCTCGTGACGCGGGTGGTTAGAGCGTTGGACTAGTTAACTGTAAGGTTGCAAGATTGAATCCCTGAGCTGACAAGGTAAAAATCTGTCATCCTGCCCCTGAACAGGGCAGTTAACCCACTGTTCCTAGGCCGTCATTGAAAATAAGAATGTGTTCTTAACTGACTTGCCTAGTTAAATAAAGATTAAATAAAGGTGTAAAAAATAAAAAATCTGCAAAATCGGCGTCCAAAATTACAGATTTCCGATTGTTTATGAAAACTTGAAATCGGCCCTAATTAATCGGCCAGTCCGATTAATCGGTCGACCTCTAATATTTATATAAAAAAATCTCAGTATACATTGGCGCGTTATGTTCACTAGTTCCAAAAACATCCAGTGACATTGAAGAGAGCCACATCAGTTTACAGAAATACTCATTATAAATGTTGATGAAAATACAAGGAAATATAGATAAACTTCTCCTTAATGCAACCGCTGTGTCAGATTTCAAAAAAGCTTTACAGAAAAAGCAAACCATGCAATAATCTGAGAACGGTGCTCAGAAAACAAATAGATATATCCGCCATGTTGGAGTCAAAATAAATCAGAAATAACATTATAAATATTCACTTACCTTTGATGATCTTCATCAGAATGCACTCCCAGGAATACCAGTTCCACATTAAATTTTTATTTGTTCGATAATGTCCATCATTTATGTCCAAATAGCTACTTTTGTTAGCGCGTTTGGTAAACAAATCCAAAGTCACGAAGCGCGTTCACCAGTTGCAGACGAAATTTCAAAAAGTTCCGTTACTGCCCGTAGAAACATGTCAAACGATGTCTGGAATCAATCTTTAGGATGTTTTTAACATAAAACTTCAATAATATTCCAACCGGAGAATTCCTTTGTCTTCAGAAAAGCAAAGGAGCGCGAGCTACCTCTCATGTGAAATGCGCGTGACCAGCGCGTGACCAGCGCGTGACTGCTGGCAGACCTCTGACTCAATCGGCCCCACTTCACAGTAGAATCCTCAAACAAGTTTCTAAAGACGGAAGTGCAACATAACCAATATTCCACTGTGTATTCAATAGGGGCTGAGTTGAAAATCGACCAACCTCAGATTTCCCAGTTCCTGTTTGGATTTCTTCCTAGGTGTTTGCCTGCCATATGAGTTCTGTCATACTCACAGACATCATTCAAACAGTTTTAGAAACTTCAGAGTGTTTTCTATCCTAAACTAATAATAATATGCATATATTAAAAACTTCTTGATTCTACTTGAGACGCAGATGTCTCAAGTAGACACCTGGAAATGCAAATGCGCTACGCTAAATGCTAAATGTACTCGTTACAACTCAAACCTTGATCAAAATTCACAAGCAGGGTATTGAATTAAAGCTACACTCGTTGTGAACCTAGCCAGCAAGTCAGATTTTTAAAATGCTTTTCGGCGAAAGCATGAGAAGGTATTATCTGATAGCATGCACCACCTGAAAATGCCTGAATGCGACGTAAACAGAGACTCCGCTTATCCGACGCAGCACAAAACGCAGAAATAAAATAAAACATTCATTACCTTTGACGAGCTTCTTTCTTGGCACTCCTATATGCCCCATAAACATCACTATTGGGTCTTTTTTTCGTTTAAATTGGTCCATATATACCCAAAATAGCTTTGTATGGAAGCTGTGTCATTCAGAAAAAAACATCGTTTTTAAACGCTGCGTAATTTTTTTAAATTAAAAAAGTCG